>NW_027186304.1:27599593-27670582 GCF_028583685.1 Petaurus breviceps papuanus | reverse complement strand
CCCCAGCTTTGAAAAACCCAGATGTTGATTTGGTATGGATGTAATGGTTGGGCAGTTTGGAAATCTGTCTACTTGATCTGTTTCTGTCTTGATAATTCTGTCTGTATATTCTGAAGTTCAGGGTGCTGACCTTTTTCCCCCTGAACTAGGTAAACGATACATATCTGACTGATTAAAGTAAGCTTGTTAACCCATTTTGAGTTGCTTTCCTTTAACAAAGCAGATCTAAGAACGTGTGTTGGCAGACACCCTGGGGACGCTGGGGTGCTTGCCGCTACAAGACCCTACCCACAAGGAGCTTACAATCTACTAGCAAAAGAGCAGACCTGTACAACATAAGGCCCGTGGGCTGCCTGTGGCCTGCCAAAGCATTTCAGGCGGCCCATGAAAAATGTAGAGGATGTAAAAGAAAGTAAAGATGGAAGGAGTGCTTTGTCTGTGCCCCACTTAATCGTGTAACTTCACAGATGGGTCACCACTTCCCACTCTTTCCTGTTTGTCATGTGACTCGTGGCAAACAACCACTGTCTGCCTGTCTCTAGTCTGAGAGGAGTGAGAGTTACACTTTTTCTGCTGTTTTCAGTGGTTACTTGTGTTGAACAGGGACAAAGTGAGAGTATCAAAGTAATTTTTTTTAAACATTCATGTGATTTCATGATAAATAACCTTAAGTAATAAATGTAATTAATTGATGTTAATAGAAATTTCCCTTTTTGAAAATATGGTTTATTTGCGAAATAGTTTAATCATTAGTTATACCTTTAAGTGGAAAATGAGGCACTAAAAACCTATCTGTGGCCCAAAGAAATTTAGTCTATTTTAATTTTGGCCCCTACTTATTGCCAAGCTGTCCAGGTCTGCAAGAGAGTATCAGTAGAGTTCAAAGGCCAAATGAAACTCTGCTAGTGGAATAGTATTGGTCAATTCAATCACCTTCACCCTTTGTACATAGGAAAAAAAAAAAGAGATGCCTGTTTTTTTTCCTAACCAAACATAATTAGAAATAACCAAATTTCTAACAATATGGAATAGGTCCTTTTCTCTATACATAGGCAAAAGGGCATATCCTTTCATCACTTTATCTTCTTCGTTATCTAAAGGGAATGGTACTTAGCCCACAGGGTGCGGTTCATTTAGTACATACTGTTACAAGATTCGGCTCCATCACTTTCACCACTGAGGAAGCACAGAAGTCATTTTTTCTTAATCCAGCCATCCTAGAACTGCTTTCTCAAATGACTTCTATTCCGAACACCACTGTCAATCAGAATTCCGTACCAGATTCAAGCTGTTTTAAAACTGTTTTAAAATTATGACCAATGAAATATCTCCCCTGCTGAACTCCCCTCTGCAGCAATCCTTATTTTTATGTGTCCAACTCTGGGCTAGGTGCAATTGGAGATATAAGAGCAATTTAAGACATATTCCTGAACCTCAAGGAGATCAAAATCTATGTGGAGAGACAAGCTTAACATATATGGAACCATTAGGCGCTAACCTATGTGATTTTTGTTCAGTTGTTTTTTCAGTCATGTCTGACTCAATTTGAGGTTTACTTGGCAAAGATACTGGAGTGGTTTGCCATTTCCTTCTTTAGCTCATTTTACAGATGAGGAAACTGAGGCAAACAGGGTTAAGTACCTTGCCCAGGGTCACACAGCTAGGAAATATTTGAGGCTGGATTTAAATTAAGAAAGATGAATCTTCCTGATTCCAGGTTCAGTGGTCTTATCCACTCTGCCACCAACTAATATGATATGAACTGCCAAAAGATTATTTGATTTAGCATTAAAAGGTCTAGTCTAGGTCCTTTATTTTACGGAGGGGAAACTGAGGTGAAGAAGATTCACAAATTCCTATCATCATCATTATCATTATTACTATTATTATTTCTACTGCATCAAGCAATGGTATTTCTGAGGGCTGAGTATCAAGTTGCTATAACAGAATCTGAGTCACAAACCTGGGAAAACAATGAAATCCAAAAAGAATAGTTAACTTGTACATCAGGAATGTTTCAACAGGTACCTAATTTCCTTGCTTCTTGTTGTTCAGTCATGTCTGACCCTTTTTGGGGGTCTCTTGGTAAAGATATTGGAATGGTTTTCCATTTCCTTCTCCAGCTCATTTTACAGATGAGGAAACTGACGCCAACAGGGTTAAGTGACTTGCCCAGGGTCACACAGCTTGTAAGTGTTTGAGGCCAGATTTGAACACAAAAAGATGAGTCTTCCTGATTTCCAAGTCCAGTGCTCTATTCACTCACTATAGCTGCCCCAACTTCCTAGTTAGATCTCGTTATTTCAAGCATAAAAGAAAAAGCAATGAGGTGAACAGAAAGGCATGGATTTGATCAGCCTAGTCACATAGCTGACTTCTTACAGAAAGCTGGAACAGTCAGATGCAAATATTCATATTCTTAGGAGCCACTCAAGGATAAACATCTGAAGACACAATCAACTGAAGTGTAAGGGGTTGGATAGTAGATTTTTGTGTCCCCTGTGCAATGATTTTTAGTAAGTTCTCAAAAGTGTCTGGTGACTGATTAAGTGATTTGGTTCTACCCTTTTTCTGCAATACTGGGTTACTTTGAACTGAGTTTTCTTCTATGCTCAGAAAAAAAAAAGTACATTCTCTAACCTCCAAGGAGTAATACTGGGAAAATAAGAGACTATTTTCAGTAAGAGTCCCCATATTGCTCAGCGGGAAAATTAGGAGCAAGGTATGGTTTAATTGATCCTGATTAAACTTAAAATGTAAAGGTAAACCCATGTGGAGTGACTGATTTTTTTCTATTTTGCACTTGGCATTGTAATTTTTTTCACCATGTTATCTCTTGCATATCTCCTTCTTTTAGAGAACCCCAGGGAGGCAGCTCACTTCACCCTCAGTGGCCTGCTCTAGGTTCGCACCAACCTCCTTGCCCTTGGGCGGTAACTCTCCTTCCCCTATATCTTCATTTCTTAGAATCTCTGGCTTCCTTTTCTTAAAGCTCAAGTATTGCCTCGGGCAGGAGGTGTCCCTCCTCAAACCCACCCTAGTAGAGTGCACCACTGTGCTAATAATGCCTTTCCCTTTATGATTACTTAGCTTAGAAGATAGATGACTGGGACTGAAGTCAGGAAGACCAGAGTTCAAATCTGACCTCAGCCACTTACCAGCAGTGTGACCCTGTGCAAATCACTGAAACCCTTTCTGCTTAGTTTCCTCAACTGTAAAACAGGGATACAAATAGCACCTTCCTCTCAGGGTTGTTGTGAAAATCAAATGAGCACTTAGCGCAGGGTCTGGCACACAGCTGGTGCCTAATAAATGTTTGTGCATCTGGTATGCATATATGTGCATACTGTCTCCCTAGTTGGAAGCCTTTCCTTGAGGAAAAGGATGGTTTTTCCTTTTTCTTTGTATCTTCAGGGCTTAGCACAGAGCCTGGCACACAGCAAACACTGAAGTCAATCGGCTGGCACGGCCACCTGGGTAATGCTAGCACAATCCTGCTGTTGGGTCTGGTTTTGGGCAGTGCAGTGTGTGTGGTCTCTGTATACGACACTCAGTGGAGTGGAGCTCTGGATTTGTTGTTGGAGGAAGCGGACTGACACTGCCTCTGATATTATCCCCTCAGCTAATTCTGTTACCTCTCTGAGCTTATGGCTTCACTTCTGTATGACGAGAGGGTCAGATGCTATGATCTTTGCAAAGCCCTTTTAGCCCTAATCCCATACTTCTGCAAAATCAAGGTGAACAGATTACTCTCTGGGAGTAAGGAATTCAGTGGTGAGAAATGAATGAACTCTACCAAGAGGCCTCTGGGCAAATAGCTACTCTCAGAGAGTATCCTGTTTGCCTTAATTTAGGAAAGAGTCACACGCGAGCAGTAGTAAGCAAGGTTCTGAGAAACGTGAAGTCCTCCTGTGTATTTTCACATTTTTGTTGGGATGCAGCTTACAGTAGGAGCCAGAGAAGTGGCTTTAAATGAACTGACAAATTGGGTGGTTTTAGGCAGGTCACTTAAGCTTGATGATAATGCAGTGAAAAAGAATGATTTGGTGAATAGAGAAGTGGCCTTAAGAGTCAGAAAGATCTGTGTTCAAGTCACACTTCTGACTTCTGACACATAACTGGTTGTGTGACCCTCGGCAAGTCATTTAATCTCAAAATGTTCTTGGCAACTCTCTAAGAAGGTAAGTTGCAGAAAAGGTGCTGACCCAAAATGGCAGGAGTTTCCTCACCTGGCAGGTCCCTACAGAAGGGAAATGATGGTATTGCTAATTTACTACTAACCTCAGTAGGTTCCTTTAAGGATTAAATCAGAAAATGTATAAGAAAGCAATTTGTAAACCATCAAATACAAGTTTCTGATGTTGTTTCATGATGACATACAAAATTCTAAGTGAGTGATATGCTGTCATGAAAGCTTTGGCCTCTATGATTAAATTATTCTAGCTGCAAGCAAAATAAGGAGGGTTAAGATAAAGATGGGAAACTGAGGCAAAGGAACCAAAACAAACCAATTAACTTTAAACGGCTTTCATGATCAGATCTTTACTTTATTTCCCCCTTCAAGCTTTCATAATAACCTGGATGACATCAGAACATTTATTCTGACAAATGGAGAGGAGTACAATTTTGATAGGGCTTTCCTAGAAATCTTTACCCATAACTAGAGAAACCTTGGAAACTTCAATGTCTTTCTCAATTTCCTTCCCCCACAGAGCTTCTGATCCCCTATAAGCACTCAGACTAACAAGAACATTAAACATTAAAAAAATATTTTATTCACACAACAACAAATAAAGGAAAGAACCAGTACCTAAGGCAATAGACAATTATGAAAAATTCTCCATTTCCAAAGGAGATCTTCCAATTACAGCCCTGTGTGGTTTGGGGTGACTAAATTCCTGTCCTATAGCTTGATTAACCACCAATCATTCACGTTTAACCTGGCACAGAACTGACTCAGGGATGCAAAATTACTTCTGCTGATTCTCTGAAGGCAATCCTCCGGTGCCTGCCTACATTTATTTTTCTTTGTTATAGGTCCTTCCTAGCTTTTGTGCTATGAATCAGATCACATCCTTAGGATTACCATGGCTTTTTGATTCACCATACCCTCACAACAGGTCCCCTGAATTCAATGGTTGGTTCTCCCTGGCCAGTAACTCATGTTGGCCTCATGATTAACTAGGGTTGCTGTCTCTGGATGGAAGCATCCAATTTAGTCCTTATGAGAATATTAGAATATACAAGATGTTGCTTGTCTATAATCAAAATGGAGGGCAACATACATAATTTAGAAACTTCACAATAATAGAATACTTAGCCACTTTGAGGCTAAGAACTTAAAATTTTAAGACGCGATACTGGCATCTAGGGCTTGACTGTAAAATATAAGAAGTTTCTGCCAGTCAACCATCCTTGCATGAGGTAGGAGGAAGGAAGGAAGGGATCTTATCTGCCTTTTCCTGGTTTATGCCTGATATACTTAGATCTTAGGCATTGACCATAGCCTCCCTTTCTTACTGAGGCAAGGGCTTCATGCATATTTTTTTTAAAAAATCTCATTTGGAGGAGAAAAAACCACACACTTAGCAAAAATCATTTTATCAGGCATAAATGGACATGAACATGGAAGCTATTTTAAACATCACAGTTCTGACTTAGACATTCTCCCTTGAAAAGCTTCAAAATAAAGAAAGGAAATAAATAGATTTCTCACCTCATCCACAGTCCAATTGGCTACTTCACTTGCCTGGATATCAGCCACACCTGGAAGAAGCTTGCAATGTTGTTCCCTGCAGAGGGGAAGGTCCCGGGAGGGGTAGGCTGACATGGCAGATAGGAAAACTGACTGGTGGAGGTCCAGTTGTGTACTTTCAGGAGAGTGTTCTGGGGGAGAAAAAGCAGCACTATATGGAACCACTTTATTCAGCCTAACTTAGCAAATCTTAACATATTAATATTTACAGCATTTAAGATAAGATGTACCAGGCACTGTGCTATGTGCTTTACCATTATTATCTCATTTAATTTAATTAATATCTTATTTAATTCTCACAACTCTGGAAGGCAGGTGCCATCATTAGACCCATTTTATAGACAAAAAAACCCTGAGGCATAAAGAGGTTAAGTGACTTGCTCAGGGTCACACAGGTAGGAAGTGTCAGATTTAAACTCTGGTTTTCCTAATTTTGGGTCCAGCAGTTTTATCCTGAGTCACCCAGTTGACCACTGTCTGCAGAGTTCACTGTACTATGTGCAGTGGAAGATAACAAAGTTTAGAAAAGCAAGGCCCATGCATTCCTGGAGCATTTGATTCAGGCCAATTCTGATATGATGAATGGCTGTGATATTGAATCATGTGACAGTAATGAATAGTAATAGTAATAATAATCCTCTGATGAGGTGTACAGGCCATGCACGCATAAAAGTGGCTGTATATTTTTTGTAAGTCCGTTTCATTAGGACTGGGCAGGAGTACCAGCAGAAGAAGCTGGTCATCAGAAGACTTTTAGCTACAGAAACTCATTAACCAGTCTGTTCTAGTATGGAAGATCTGGGATCTAAATGTGTCATCTTCTTTTCCTCAACAGAGCTTAAAAATTCCCATGTTTTTGTTCTCCTTAGCTCTCCTCTGAGGACTGTGATGTATGCTGTAATTCTTCTGAGATCTCAGAAGACATTTATTTTCAACCCTTACCTGGATGAAAAAAATCACACGAATGTTAATAACAATGCGCATTTATGTAACACTTTGAGGTTTGCAAAGTGATTTCGTGTAACTCATTTGAACCTCACACAACCCTCTTCGGTAGGGTCGTCCCACAGCTGGTAAGTGTGAGGACGGATGTGAACTCCGGCTTTCCTGACCCCTAGCCCTTTACTCTATACATGGTACCATCTAGTTGCCAAAGATTACATAGTCTTTGCTTAAAGACCTCCCTCCAGTAAAGGGCATCCCTTTCTGTCTCCTTCTGCCCAGTCCATTTTTGGATAGTTCTAGTTGTTAGGAAGACTTTGCTTAGCGCAAGTCTACTTTTCCCTCTTCATAATCTCCACTCATTGCTCCCTGTTCCAAGTTGCTGTTTGTCCCATGTTTTCAAAGAGGACCGATGACAGCACAGGGTGATATCTTGACTCGTGAGTGAATTGGATTTAAGCGAGGCAGAGATCCACAAAGCTGTCAGCCTCACTCTCTCTCTGAAGTCCAGGGGCAGGACAAAAGTCAAGATGACACGTAATGACTTGGGAGGCAGCAGATGACCTTAGCATCTTCCAGATCCGACCAAGCTTTAAGGACTCTACGGTGCATGCTTCAGCCACTTTGAAACAAATAGGAATAAAATATTCTCATTTGCCCATTTCACCAGGGGAAGCTTGGGGTAAGACACTGAAGGATCTGAGGCCCAGGAGTTACCCTCAATTTGATTCAGCCCATCTGCCGTGATGGTTTACTGGGGTGTGGCATACATTTTGGAGCCGCAGGTGAGAGCTGGGTGACAGGTGGACACCAAAGGTGGGGGGGGATTGAACAGTCTTGAAAAGAGCTTGGCAAGCCCTCACGCCACAGGTGCTACTCTTCCTTTAAGACCCCCTACGCCAAGGCCACGTAGAACAAAGCTAATCTCCCTTCCACATTCCAACATTTAAAATACCCGAATACGGTAATGTCACCACCAAGTCTTGTCTTCTCTTCTCCAGACGAAATGTCCTCAGGTTCCTTCCAGTAATCCTCATGTGGCACAATCGCAAAACCCTTTATCAGCCTAACTGTCCTCTGAATACTGTGTGATGTCCTTTTTAAAATGTGAACTGGAAACACTACTATTTTCAGATACAGTCTGACCAGAGCAGAGTATTGTAAGGACATCACCTTTCTAGTCCTGGACACTGTGCCTGTCTGAATGTAATCTAGGATTTCTTTCTTTTCTAAAGTTTTATTCTTGTGCATTGTTTTTACATTACAAACATTTGCAGATTACTCCCACTTTGTGAGAGGTCTCTTGTAACAAAGCAAAATGATAATGCAGTAACCACCTGAAAGCACATACATTTTATATCTGTTAGCACTACCCCACCCCTGGGGATTTTTTTTAATGAACAAAAATCACTTTCTTCTTCTTCCACTCTCCATGATACTAGAAAAAATCCACAATAGAAAAACAAGATTCTTGTAACAAATAGGCATAGTCAACAAAACAAATTTCCTCAATATACAAAAATACATACATACATATACATGCACACCTAATTCTGCCCTCTAAATTCATCATCTCTCTGCCAGGAGAACGTGTTTCATGGTCTGGAATGCTCTGCAATTGGTCACTGTACTGATCACAGCTCTTACAGCCTTTAAAGTTGTTTATTTTTACAGTGTTATTACTGTATAAATTGTACTCCCAGTTCTTCTCATTTCATTCCATATCAGTTCATAAACATCCTCAAAAAGGTTCATTTTTATAATACTGATGTTATAGTACAAATTGTTCTCCTGGTTCTGCTCACTTCACTCTGAGTCGTTTCATACTGGTCTTTTGTAGCTCTCTGAAATCACGTATTTCCTTATTCCTTACAACACAATACAACTCTATATTCATCTATCACAACTCATTCAGTCATTCCTCAATTAATAGAAATCTCCTTAGCTTCCATTTTTTTCCTGCCACCACAAAAAGAGCTACAATATTTTTGAACATACAGGATCTTTTCCTCTTTCTTTGATCTCTCTGATATAGCCTGAGTTCATTAGTTTTCTAGACTATCTTATCACACTGGTAATTCATATTGAACTTGAGGTCTACTAAAAACCCTAGATCTTATTTTCACATGAACTGCAACCTTGTCAATCTTCTTTATCATTGTACTTCTGAATTTTTAAAAAAAATTCAAGTGTAAGAATGGATTTCTCAAGTTTCCCTCTATTAGAACTGGCCCCAAAACAAATGTTTAGGTACCTTCTTTTTTCCCTGTGTTACACTCTCCTAACACACAATTCTCTTCTGTCACCTCATATGGTTTTTCTTTATTTTTACAGTGAAGTCCTTCTTTGAGTTTTGAAGGGAATGCTTTGTTACTAGTGTGAAGGCATTTCTCTCTCATACCATCATGGTTGGCCTGACGTTTAAGTAATGAAAAAAAATGTCTGACATTTATATAAAGCTTTAAGGTTTACAAATATGATTTCATTTGATCCTCACAACAGCACTGTGGTATAGGCAGTGTAAATATTAGTATAGTCAATTCAAAGATAAGAAAACTCAGAGAGATTAGATGGCCCCCAATTTCCCACAGTAAATGACAGAGCCAGACTTCAAGTCTAGGTCTTCTGATTCTAAGTCTTGTTTTCTTTTCATTATAACTATGCTGTTTTCATACCATTACATATTCTCATATATATACCAATACAAAACCATAATACAAAATAACATGTATATTATAGAGGTTTCAAATGTGGGAGGCATGGGGAAAGGAGGGCATTACAGGATCATAGGATGTAGGCCTAATAGGAACTTGAAAGATCATCTAATCCAACCCTCCTACTTTCTAGATGAGGAAACAGGCTGAAAGGATTAAGCATGTTGGGATGATATTAGAAACTCAGGCACACCAGGGATTTTCAATGGATTAGGCAAAAGGAATTGATAAGCAGCATTAACTATTTGTCAAGAAGGAAGACTGATCTTATCATAGGTAAGTGGCATTCACTGATCAGCTGGAAATTATACTTTTGAAGAGTTGGATCAGTAAAGATAGCTGGGTCTGATGATGCTAAATTGGGTAAATGCAACTAGAGAGAGAGAAGGAAAGGTAGTTCTGCAGGTATCATAAGGAGAGAAAGGGAATTTTAGGACCTTCCAAGATGGGGGACTTTCCACATGCAGGGCGGTTTGTTCAGAAGCTAATGGTTAATTATGAAGGCTCAGGAAAGTAAAGGTTAAATGACGGTGAACAAGCATGTCATAGGACAAGAAAAATGATGAGGGTATACTTGTTTGTGGTTTGGAATGGTGTTCAATGTCAGCTACATCCTTACAAAGATGACTAATGTTGAGATGGGCATGGACTTTGTGTCACCTCATTCTGCCAATGGGCTATAAAATGAGTGGTAAATGAGCCTGTGTCAAATGCTTGCATTGTGAAGTATCCAAGTTATTGTGAATTCTTGCCTCTTCTTCCCCTCTTCAAGAGCAGGCAGATCTAATAAAGTGATTTGTCCAAAGGCACATAGACAGTAAACAGGAGAATAGAGGTGGGATCAAGGGAAGCTTCATAAAGGAAGGATGATTTATGTGTGACTTTAAAGGATGGGTAAGGAATTTAGCATGTGCGTGTGTGCGTGCGTGCGTGTGTGCATGTGTGTGTGTGTGTGTGTGTGAGAGGGGGGGGGACAGAGAGGTGGGAGGTTATTCTACATAGGGAATAATATTAACAAAATGATGGGAAGTAGGAAGGCATAGTACCTGTATAAAGAATGGAAAGTAGCTAATTTTGGATGTAGAATAACGTATATGGCTAAAGCTATTCAGGCAGATTAGGTCTATACTATGGAAGGCTTTTTAAACTACCCAGTAAAGTTGAAGCAAAGGAACTTTGGTAGTGAACATGAGTCAGTCAACAAGTATTAATTTCCTACAATGTGCCAGGCCTTGTGCTAAGAGTTAGAGATACCAAAAAAGGTCAAAGACAGTTCTTGCTCCCAAGGAACTCAGCCTAATGAGAGATGAAAAATGTAAACAATTTTGTATACACAACACACACACACACACACACACACACACACGATAAACTGGAAACAATCAACAGAAGGAAGGCACTAGCATAAAGGGGACCAGGACAAGTTTCTCACAGAAGGTAGGATTTTAGCCAGGGAAGTGAGAAGGTAGAGCTGAGGGGAGAGTCCCAGGAATGTGGGACAGCAAATAAAAATTCCCAGAACTGAGAGATTGAGTATCTGGCTTTCAGAAAAGCAAGGAGGCTAATGCCACTGGACTGCAGAATAGGTGGGGTGGGATTAAGGAGTAAGAAGACTGGAAAGGGAGGAAGGAACAAGGTTATGGAGGGGGTTAAAAGTAAAATAGGGTATTTTATTTCATTCTGGAGGTAAGAGGGAGCCATTGGAGTTAACTGAGTGGGGGAAGAGGCAACATGGTCAACCTTTCACATTGGGAAGATGAATCTGTCGGATGAGTAGAGGATAGACTGGAAATGGGAGAGATCTGAGGCAGGGAAAATGAGTAGGTTTCTGCGATTGTCCAGGCAGAGTGGTGGCGGTGGTGTTAGTGAAGGATCTGAACTGGTGGGGTTGTGGTATCAGAGGAGTGAAGGGGACATATTAGAGAGATTCTGTGAAGGGAGAAATGACAGGTCTTGGCAACTGACCGAATATGGAGGTGGGAAGAATGAAAGAGTGAGGAGGCTGGGATGACTCCTAGATTATAAACTTGAGACCCTGGAAGGCTGGTAGCGCTTTCCATAGTAATAGGTAAGTTAGGAAGAGGGGAGTGTTTGGGGGAAAAGAGAATGAATTCACTTTCTGATACGTTAAGTTTAAGATTTTATAAGACATTCAGTTTGAAATGGCCAATAAGCAGTTGGAAATAAGAGAACAGGGCAGGGGAGAGGCTGCTGTTTAGTTGCATCCAACTTTTTGTGATCCCAAGGACAAGTCCAGAGAGTCATCTTGGCTGAGGCACTGGAGTAGTTTACCTTCTTCGATGTGCCCCATTTTAAAGATAAAGAGCTAAGGCAAATAGGTTAAGTGGCTTACCCAGGATCACATAGCTAGTAATTCTCTGAGGCTGGATTTGAACTCAGATCTCCCTGACTCTAAGCCTGGTGCCCTTTGTACCATACCACCTAGCTGCCTCTAGGGGAAAGGTTAGGGCTAGGCAAATAAATCTGAGAGTCATCTGCATAGAGATGATGGTTAAACCCTCAGGAGCTGGTAAGATCACCAAGGGAAATAGTAGAGAGGGAGAAGAGGGTCCAGGACAAGGCCTACCCCATCCCCAACCCCCACTCGGCAGGTGTGACGTGGATGAATATCCAGAAAAGAAGACAGAGTAGGAGCAGTCAGACAGGTAGAAGAAGAACCAGGAGGCAACACTATCAAGAAAACCTAGAAAGAAAGGAGCATCAAGGAGAAGGTGGCTGACAATGTCAAAGGCTACAAAAAAATCAAAACGGATGAAGGTGGAGAAAGGCCCGTTCAAAGAGATCACTGGTAACTTTGGAGAGAGCAGCTTTAGTGGCTTGATGACGTCAGAAGCTGGACTGCAGAGAGTAGGCAAAAAACATTTATTAAGCACCTATTACTGGATACAAATAAGAAAAAAAGATAGTCCCTGTTCTCAAGGAGTTTACATTCTAATGGAAGAAGATAACAGGTAAAAGGAAACTGAAAAGTGGGGTAAGGGGGGGAGAGAAGGTACTCAGAACAGGGCATGGTGGAAAGGAAGAGTTAAGAGGGGAGTGAGAGAAAAGGAAGTGGAGGCATCAATTGCTGAAAACCTTACCTGAGAGTTTAGCTAGAGAAGAGGTATAAGATAATTAGCAGGAACAAATAGATCAAGTGACAATTTTTTGAGAAGAAAAATGGTTGTGTTTGTTGGCCAGTAGATAGAAGGAAATTGAAGGTAAGTGAGAGAACTGGGATGAAAGAGAACTGGGCAATCTGCTGGAAAAGGTGGGATCCAACAGAATCACTTGTGCATGGAGAGAGGTTGGCCTTGCCAAGGAAAAGGGCCACCTCTTCTTGTGATATGGGGCGAAAGACGTATACAGTGATAATCAGAGTGGAAATGTGACCTTTGACTCCAAGAAGGAATGTAAACTGCCTTGAGTAAATGTAGAAAGCAAAAGAAGCTCCAACTATCACACAGGAAAACTTGCATGTGACCCTGGGCCATCCCTGGCACAATGCCTTCTTTGTTCTGAATCCACCACGTTACTTTGTCCTGTTGCTGCCAAGGATGGCTGGCCTCTCATGAGTAAACTCTTCTATTTAAGCCTAATAAAACCTATTAATAATCAAGATGGTATATATGATCCAAGAGAATCCCAAAGGACTAAAGCTGAAGCATACTATCTGCCTCCAGAGAAAGAACTGGCACTATCTGAATAGACTGAAGCATGCTATTCTTCACTTTCTTTTGTTTTTCTTTTCCCCGAGTCTTGTACAAAATGACTAATATGGAAATGTTTTAAATGATTGCATATATATGTATATGTATATACAAATATATATGAAACTCTATCATATTGCTGTCTCAGGAAGGGGGAAGGGGACAGAATGATGGAAGGATAGAATTTGGAACTCAAAACTTTAAAAAATGTTAAAAACTGTTTTGAAATTTAATTGGGGGAAAATAAAATATATTAGAAATGATTTAAAAAAATCAAGGTGGGTCCCTCTTTCTTCAGTGTCTCTGGATTCTCTTGGAGGGTATACTACCCTATGCCATAATAGGGCAGGACAGGCCTGCCCCCTTCCAGGAGGAGAATGTGGCAGAAGACATTTTCACAATGTGAAATTTGGAGGAGGGGAAAAGAGGAAGCTCTCAGTGAATGGCCTCGATTTTTTCAGGGAAATATGAGGCCAATTTTTCAGCTGAGAGAGTGGGGGGGGGGAGCAGGTGAGTCATGGGAAGTGTGAGGAGGCATTAAACATTTTGGAAGAGATGCGGCAGTGAGTAAGATAGTTAGTCAACTGGGGCAGTTTAAAAGGACTTCCCTGCCACAGTGAATGCCCAGTTGAGACTATAAAACATAAATTTGCAAAGAACCCAGTCAAAACAGTTTTGTAATTTTCTCCAGCTTTGTTCATAGGGGCATTTTAACTGAAGAAATGAGTGAGATGGCCAGATCTTTGATAAGAAAGATAAACCTTGCAGCAGTATGAAGAGTGGATATAGAAGGAGGGTGGCTGGAAATGTAATAGTCCAGGTGGGTAGTAATGAGGGCTTATGTCAGGGCGATGGCTGGGGTAATAGACAGAATGGAGCAGATAAAGGGAAGTCAAATTAATAAGCATTTATTAAGTACTTACTATGTACATGTAAGCCATAAATAAGACCTTTCATTTTAATTGGGGAAGATAATACATAAAAGGGACCTGAAAGGAGGGTGGATGGGAGTGTCATCCAAACTGGGACATGGTGGTGAAGTTCAGCCAGTAGAGAAATAAAGGATGGTTAGCCTAAGCTTTTCTTCAAAATGGAGGTTGCAAGAGGAACTCACCAATGGGAGAAGTAAACTATGGGCATGGAGGAATTTTCCAGGATGAGAAGAACGGAACGGAAGGAAAATTTCAGGGTGAGAAGGTAATTGAATCATGAAGGCAAAATCCAGAGTCAGAAGCAGAACTGGGAGAGGAATCTTTGGAAAATAGGGTCTTCTCTCTGTTTATTCTCTCCTATAGAAATGTCAAGCCCCTCACACACCTTGAGTATCACTGCTTTACCTACAAAAGCATTCTCTCTCTTTTTCTCTCTCTGTCTCTCCCCCTCCCTCCATCCTTCCCTCTCACTCACTCTCTCTTTCTCCCTCCCTCCTTCTCTCTCATATCTGCACTGCCCATTCAAATCCCATTGTTATTATCCTTTCATGTCTATGGGACAACTACACCTGGATGTTCCTCCATAACAAATTCAACACGTCAAAAACTGAGATGTGGGGATAGAAGTTAACAGGACTAGATAACCAATGAATATGAGAGGAGAAGAATGGAGAAGAGTCCGTATCAAATTTTTGAAAACAGGAAACTCAGTGAGTGGTGGCAAAACCAACTGGAAGAATGAGTCAGAAGATACAGGGCTGAGGAATAAATTTTGGGAGAGATGAGTTCAATTTCTGACATGCTGAATTTGTTCTGGAAGGACATCTGGGTGTAGTTGTCCAAGTGAAGGCAGGCAGAGATATGGATCTGGTTTGGGAAGGACAGCTGTGGCTAGAGATAATAGGAGTCAGCTGCACCGAAGTGACATTCAAGTTGTGGGAACAGGTGAGATGTCTCTGACAGGTGAAGAGGAAAGACTCTCCGCAGATAACACATCAGTGCTATTCGACTCCTTTTTGTTCCTGGGTCTGATAGACAACCAAACTACCAGGTGATTACAGGGATCCTGGCTGGTGGACGTGTTGGAACGCCTGGATTTGTAGCTGCAGCTGGGAAGTTTCCTCCTATGAAGGACACTATGCAAAATTGCACTGACAGGAGCTGTCAATCCATGAGCAGATCCTCAGAGGCTACTTTAGGTTTTCTGTGTAGTTTCATCTGAATTCCGTGGGTACCAAACAGTGTCACAGGCAAAACAAGATTACTGTTCTGCTGAAAGTGTTCAACCTCTCCTCAAAGATTCCTAGAACGCTTAGTGCCTCTCCTTAGCCCCCTACTTGTATTATATTTGTTTATGTATGTGTACAGTTATCCCTTTCACATCATGACTTTCCCCATCATAATTTCGATATACCTTGGGTTGGCATAAGAAATTAAATGGGAATTTTTTCAGAATTTTGTAGAAGCTACAGATGGCATATTAAGGCCAGCAGATAATACAAAGCCTATGACCAAATATTAAACCAAATTTCACAATGAAATACTGTAAACACTCCATAAAAGGAAAAGAAAAAAAAATCAGACTTCTTCTCTGGTATGAAGGGAGGGCCAAAAAATTTTATGTGGATTTTCCAGATCGCAGGGGAGCTGTGCCCCTAACCTCCACAACACGGAAGGGGAACTGTTTGTCACATCCTCCCTTCCCCTATACCAGTAATAAACTCTTTGAGGACAGAGGCTGGCCTTAATTTATCTCTGCATCCCCAGGGACTAGCATTATCCCTTGGTTGTAGTAGAGACCTATTAAATGTTTGTTGCACTGACTCAAAACAAGAGAGGTTGGCCCTGGAAAAAAGTCATGTCTGCTTCCCCTTGAACGCAGCTGTACCCCATCTATGATGTTTCCTGCTACCTTAAGGATCAAATATAATGCTTTATTATAATACACATGTATATTATAATATCATTTCTTTCATCTGATCCTAGAGGTAATAGGGAGCCACTCTAGATGGGGTACAACTATAGCTCAACTATAGTCATTACAGATCAAAGCCCTGCATAACCTGGTCTCTCCCTGCATTTTGTTGTTGGTGTCGTTACGTTGTGCTGTCATATCTGATTCTTTGTGACCCCTGTGGACCATACTGTCCTTGGGGTTTTCTTGACAAAGATACTGGAGTGGTATGCCATTTTCTTCTCCAGCGGATTAAGGCAAACAGAGGTTAAGTGACTTGCCCGAGGTCACACAGCTAGTGTCTGAGGTCATATTTGAACTCCTGACTCCATGTCCCTCACTCTATCTACTGAGCCAGGGGTAGGTTTGGAACCTGTGACCTCAAGGCCACTGACCAATCTACATGTCACCAAGGTAATCAGAGGTTAAGTGACTTGCCTAATAGCTAATAAGCATCTGAAGCCATATTTGAACTCAGGTCTTCCTGACTCCAGATTTAGTGCTCTAACCACTCAGCAATCCAGTGGCCTCCACCTCCCTGCATGTCTAGGCTGATTACACTTCTCTCCCTTCCACATATTCTGTGATTCAGTGGTACTGGCCTCTTGGCTACTCTTCACACATGATACTTTTCTCTGTATACATTCACTGGCCGTCCTTCAGTCTAGAAGATTCCTTCTCCTCTCTATCTCATGGCTTCCTTGACTACTTTTAAGCTTCATTTAAAATCCCACCCACCCCTCCCCTCAGAGCCCTCCCACAAAGATTATCTCCAATTTATTATATATGTATATATCTAGTTTGTATAGTTAACTGTGTGCTCTCTCCCTCATTAGACTATAAGCTCCCCAGGAGCAGAAACCTTTTTATATCACTTTATATCCCTGGGATTTAGCACAGTGTCTGGCACACGGTAAACAATTAATAAACGCTTATTGAATTCTTTGGATTTGCTGTGCAAAAGCAGAAGTGGATATAAGACAAAGCACTGAGAGTCAGGGGTTGTTCTTGTGGAGTGAAGGCTTTGGGTTTATGACAAATCTAAGAGAAACTGTTCTATCTGGTGATGACTGTTTACATGTAGAAGGCTGGACATCACCACTGCTCAGTAGACCTTTGCTTTGACCTCGTGAGCTTGATGTACCGTCCAAAGGGCATATTAGCTTTCTCTATTGGGCTTTCTACCTTTAAAAAAAAACTCAGTCTGCCTTTAAAGAGGCTTCAATTCTACCCACGTTTCCTCCTATCTACTCCACAGTCCAAGAGCCTGAGTTATATGGGGATGACCAAGTCAGACAGTGAGACCAGATAAGGAACAAAAACATTATGGAGGTGCTGGGAAAGTTAGTGTCCTTGCAATAAAAAGGAATTTATTTTAAGGTACTTTCATCATACATTAGTATAATTACTGATATTTTAAAGACTTTTAAGAGAAAGACTACAAAAGAAGTATTTTAAGCAATCTAAAAATCTACTTTTGCTAATACAAATGATAGGTTAAGTAAGCAGTAGCCATGTAATTTAAAACCTATTATAATGGTCTGTATTTTCCTAACTGGTCCTGAAAATATGAAGCATCTATTATGCAAATATTATACCCTTAAAATAATCACCATTTTTAGTTGATGAACCTGATCCACAGTTTACATAACCTCTTCCACTGCCAATACCCATTAGTAATCAGAAAGGTTTGAAACTACAAATGAACCTGTCAATCACTCGGCCTCTCTATAAAGCACTCTGGGTACAGTGTGGCCAAGATGTCTCAGGAATATTTACTAACGCTCCCTGTCTATGCAGATAACAAGACAGCAAAATTGCTGGCTGTACCCGAATTCTCATGCTTCAGTTGCAGGCAGCAGCAGTAAATCCATCTTTAAATGCTGATTTGTCCAACATTGACCTTTTTAGTATGTAAATAGGTTATCTCTCTCCGTGTAGTTCAACTAACAGAATGTAAGAGGCTTCGGGTTTTGAAGGAAAACTTCCTATTTCTTTCCAAGACCCAGGATGTTTACAAATGTGAGTGTTCACTAATGAAGCTGTCAGGTTGGGCCATAAGTATGTATAAAACACTTATTCCCACCCTGCCCCAGGGTCAACCTGCAAAGAGGGTAACCATGGAAGGTTGGCTAAGGAGCTGTTACTTTGAGAGATGAAGCCCAGGACAAAGCCTAGCTAGGCAAGAACACAGTTTGTCAGTCAATTGCCTGTTTGTGCATAAATAATGGGGGCTTTAAAAAAGGAAATAAATACTGTTTTTTTTTCTTTATATATCTCTCCCCAACTCCCATAGACCCATATTGGCCATGTGAGAGTTGAAACTTTCTAGGAATTTTGGAAGCCATGATAACTGGATCTAAGCTCTATAGGCATAAAGTTATTCAGAAGTCAATGTTTATAGGAATATGTAAAAGTGGTCACAGGCACAGAGCCTGGCAGTTACCTGCATTTCAGTAACAGCCAAGTGGCCAGACTTGCTAAATTGTTGTTAGATTCACAAGAGTTGTGAATATGAGGAAGGTTGAAGGTGCAGGTTAAAATGTATTTTAAAAATGAAATAAAACACTGTGTTCCCAAATGAATAGCTCTCCCATGTCATGTTTTTTTGAGAGTTGATGTACTGCTTTGGGTTATGTGGCATATATTCAGAAATGTATTCCTATCACCAAATGGATGGAATTAGGTCTTTTCACATCAGTGTATGGCAAAGCACCCATTAATCTGGCTACCCAAGACTTCAGGACAGGCTAATCCTGCTGGTAAAAAGGCCCTTTTATAGTTTATAGTTCTTGCCTCACTCTATGTTTTTTTGGGGGGGGGGCTGGTATTGATACTATTTAAGCCATGCTAGTGTGTTGCTCAAAAGGACAATTTGGCATAGTAGAGAAAGTCCTACTAAATTAAACTATTTGTTTAAAGGGAATATAATCTAGATTTCTCAAAGAATGAAAAAAGCTTCTTAATCATATGAGAGTATGGGGTGGAAGAAAGAAAAGGTCAAAATCGGTTATATGTTGTAACAGAGCAACATATTATAAGATGAATCAGTTTTAATGTCAGAGATGGAAAGCTTGAAAGTTGTATTTTATGTACATATGACACCTTTATAGGCCACAGGTCTATTTTGTAGGAGCACAGTTCACATATTCAGAACTGGATAGGGTGTTAGAGACCAACTAATCTGATTCTTTCATTTACAGATAAGGAAACCAAGACCCTGCCTTGTCATATGTAACTAGGGAGGGAGGACCATACTTGTTTCCACTGTTTATTTTTTCTTGGTGAAAGACCGTAGATTCTGTCATAGACTCCAGTTGCTGGTATTCCCTTTCAAGTTCAGTGTGGTCTAGTCAAACAGGCCTTTGACTGTTCTTCACACGTGACCCTCCATTTCCTGTCTCTGCCTGTCCACTTGCTGTGCCTGGTCCCTTTTATCATCTCCCCATCAGTTAGAATTCCTAGTTTCTTTCAAGACTCACTTCATGAGCCACCTCTTCCACGAAGTATTTCTTGAATCTCCCTAGTTGTTAATGTCCTTATGCCTTGAAATCACTCTGATCTGCTTTCTATATACCATGCATCTATAAGTTGTCTCCCCCCACCCCCCAACCAAAGAATGTAATCTTCATGAGGGCAAAGCCCATTTCACTTTTGTTTCTGGATTTCTGTGACTCAGTACTGCCTGGCACATTGCTTGTTGATTAACCGACTGAGTGATTCTCTAGTTCACACAGAGAACTGGGATACTCATTCTCTAATGGTTCTCTCTCCCTTACTTTACCCTGTCTTTAGAGGGATGCACATATCATGCTCCAAAGGCAGTTCCTGAGGCAAGAGTTTAAAACAACCAACTTATAAGTCTCTCGATTAAACTGCAAACTCCGTGAAGTTATGAACCAATTATCTCTTCCGTGGTGCTGCTCTGAGCTCCATGTGACCCAGCATAATAAAAATAATATTGATAATAACATAATGTTTAAAGTTTGTAAAGCACTTTAACATAAGCAATCTCATTTTTAAAAATCACATTAGCTATATGGGCATTATTATCTTCATTTTGCAAAAGGGGAAATTAAAGATCAGTGCTTGTCCATGGTCACCAAACACAAAGTGGTTGGGTCTGGAATCAGGAAGACAAGGGTTAAAATTTGCCCTCAGGTACTTTCTAGCTGTGTGACCCTAGGCAAGTCACTTGATTTGTCTGCTTCAATATCCTCATATGTAAAAGAGGGATGATAATAACAACACCTATCTTCCACGGTTGTTGTAAAGAGCAAATGACATAAGATTTGTAAGAGGCTTTGCAAACCTTAAAGTACTATATAAATGCTAGTTATTGTGACGATCATGTGTAAGAGGTCAGTGATTAAATGTAAGAGGTCAAACCTGAACCCTTATCTCTCAATACCAAGTCCAGCCTGCTTTCCACTATTCCATAAATGCTGTGCATGCATAAGGACCTCATAGATACCACTGATGGATTGATGACGGAAAGACAGGTGCCCATGGCTGGCTATGGCCAGTGCTGTTGGCACCCTGTTTCACCAAATCAACAGGCTTGGAGCCAGCCTCATCAAACTGAGAGGTTTGGAGCCATTATCCTCAAACTGAGGAGCTTGGATTGAAGCACACTAAAGCATGAAAGAAGGCACCATGTTAGAAATACATCTCAGCCATGTAATGAGAGGGATAATTTTAATGAGAGCACAATTAGGTACTTCATCCATGAGGTTACAGACCCTTCAGAAAACAGCCAAGAGTAATTTAGTACTTTAGAAATCTCTCTCCTTTTGAGAGGGTTGATTGTTTTAATTAACAAAAATGTTCTTTGTATTGGGGGAAAAATAATCATGAAATATGTATTTAAGTCAGATTTTGCTTCTTCTGCCAGTATGTAAGATGACAAAGGATAAAGATATTTTTGTTTCTACATTGACTCCTTTCATTACCCCCTCCCCCAAACCCCTTCCCCCTCCATGGCCAAAAACCCCAAAACAAAACCAGGCACAGAGTTACACTTAATCAGCTAAATACCATTTCAGAATTCATGTGGTTGGGTGGGAGGATTTCCCCCCCCCCCCATTTCCCCAACACTAGGGATTTCTTCATAGGCATCTTGCCTTTGTTTAGTATAATTAAGTTTTTAATGATTTCTGTCAAGGTGCCCAGAGGCTTCCAGGCAGGGGGACCTATCAAGTTTCTGTTGCCAGCATGGCTAGGCCTTTGCAAAAATACATGCTCTCAGAATTTGGGACAAAACTCAAAGGGTCTCCGAACTGGTCAGAGCACAAAGAGCCTTAGTCATTCGCCTCAGTCTTTAAAGAGACACTCAGAATGTTGTGGGGAGGGTGGGAAAGAATTGTTTCATACACATTTTTAAGTCATTACCTTTCTTGCTGAGCCAATTACATGTTGAAATCTGCCTGTGGGTCCCTGATGAGAGGGAGAAATAATTAATCAAGCTTCAATTGCAAGTGAGGTTACAAAGGTCCAAAGGCAAAAAGTTGTCTCTCTTTAATGGTGAAAATAATATAACCTAGCTAAAAGGGTCTCTTCTCAATTGTATACCAAAATTGCACAAAAAAAAATTATCATAGGGAGCAGGGGAACAAGTAAGCCAACCAATCTGAAATCCTTCTCTTTGGATTTCTCTGCTATTGTCCAATTTTATTGTACAGAAATTCCTTAAAGATTTAGAAAAATATATGATTTTGCTACGAGGCACCTTTGAAATCATATGGGTGGTATGGCAAGGGCTTCAAGTATTTTTAATCACACCAAAAAAAAGAGATATGTTCTGCAATATAAATAACATCTTTTCCCCTTGTCTCTCTTTTCTTCTCTTTAAGAGAAAGAAATAATAAAAATGACACCACAGTGTCTTTCCCATCTGACCCTAATTCATCACATCTACCACTTAAGTTCAGGTCTTCATTAGGGCCTAGAATCTCTCCCCTAGAATATTGCAATGGCCTCTAAACTGTTCTTCCTCTCTCACATCTCTCCTTACCAAGTCCATTATCCACACAGTTGCCAAAAGAATTTTCCTTAAATTTCAATCAGACCATCTCACTCACCTCTAATGACTCCCTACTGCCCTAAGGATAAAACAGAAACTGCTCTGTTTAGCTTTTAAAGACCTTACAATCTGGCCCAACCTCCCTTTCTAGCATCATGGGACATCACTCTCCCACTGGCACACGTGGTGGTGGAATTGAGAAGGGCAACTTTGTGGTGGCCAGGCACTCTGTTTGCAGCCTGAGATCCAGCCCAATTGGCCTTCTCTGTTTCTCACGCACCAAGTCCTCATTTCTGGTCTCCATATCTTTGCACTGGTTGCCCTCCATTCTTAAAATGTTCTCCTTCCTTCACCTTTGCCTCATTGAATCTTCCTTCGAGATGTACCGCTCTCTATGTAAAACCTTTCCTGATAGCTCACACCACCCCAGCACTGGTGAGTGCACTCCTGTTCAAGATAACATGCACTCAGCAACTTTGCATGTATTTTGCATATATTTGTCTATATACTTCTTGTCTCCCATTAGAATGTAATCTTGTAAATAAGGATGGTTTCCATTTTGGTATTCCCATCACTTAGTAAGTTGTCTGACACACAGCAAACACTTAAGAAATGTTTGCTGATTGATTGTTCATAGGGTGATAAATTTAGAGTTGGAAGGGACCTTAAATTTGATGTAATCTAATCTTTTATTTTACAGATGAGGATACTAAGGACTCAAGATGGAAAAATGAGAAATACCATGATAAACTCCATCTTTGTCCATCTGGGCATGGCCCTGCTACCACACTAGTTTCCGTGTTTTCCAAATAAATTCACTTTTTGGGCTTCTTTCAATTCCCCCTGATGTCCACCACTCCATTGGTTCTTTTGCTATTTTCCCCTTCAAACAGAGGAAATGAGAAGCACAAGGAAGCTGTCCAGTATGTTGGAAAAATCTTTGTCTGCTTCCTTTTATGAGTCTGTTCTACCCAGCTTGGAAACCCGAGCTCCTTCAGAGCAATAATTTATTTTTCTATGTTGAACGCTCGGCACATCATGGACACTTCCTAAATGCCAAGTAATACCATTACCCAAGTACGGTGAACCATTTGTTTGCTATGCTCGCCCAGCATCTATCTTCTCACATTTATTCTGCATTCAGAGTGCTTCATAATCATAGCTATTAGTCATTCCTCACAACAAGCCTTTCTCCTCCCAGTCCCTTTTATTCCAATGCGGGAAATGAAAACACAGAGAAGCAGGAGATTTGTGCAAGTCTATCCAGCAAACCCGGGCAAGGGGAAGAAAAAAATAAGAGAACTCTGCTTTGTTGGCTGATTGCTTGGCCCGCTGTCTCTGTCTCAAGTCAAGCAAGTTCTGTGCTCCTTTATGCAGGAAACATTCTGGCATACCTACCCTCCCTGGAAGCTCCAGGAGAGCTGGCAGGGACGAAAACTGACTGTTATTATTCCTGGGAAAGATGTTCATGTAATAGCTCATGTTTTCTAAATGCTGTCTCCCTGGGGAAGAAGCCCAGTGCCCACTCCATTTTAAATGACAAATAAGCCAAGTGCTCGCACTGCAGTGAGCAGACTAGAATCAGAGCTAGTGGAAGTCAAGACATCAGTTCATTTTTTCCTTTGTTTTCTTAGTGCCTGGAACGTGTTGTTGTTCACTCATTTCAATTGTGTCTCACTCTTTGTGACGTCATTTGGGGTTTTCTTGGCAAAGATATGGAAATGGTTTGCCATTCCTTTCTCGGTTTTACAGATGAGGAAACTGAGGGTTAAGTGACTTGTCCAGGGTCACATGGATAATAAGTATCTGAGGTCACAATTGAACTCGGGTCTTTTCTGATTCCATGCTCTAGCCACTCTACTACCCAGCTGCCTCTAGCAATGTTGTGCTTTTAGAAGTCTGGTGAAAATTTAAAGGAACTAGCTACTAAGTGGTAGGGAAAAGCAAGGTCAGATGGCAACTATTGATCTGACTGGATCTTTCTCTCACTCTCCTTCATCAAGCCCCCTACACATAAGTCTACCCTAGAACTCTGTCCAGGGTCCTTCCTCTTCTCTTTCTACATGTGCTCAGTCACTTCTTCAGCTACTACGGATTTAACTCAAGCTGAGGCAGATGACGTTCCAATCTACCTAACTAGGCCCCTTCTCTCTTCCGAGTTCGGGTCCTCTATCTCCAATTGCTGGGGCACCCAGGTGGTATGGCAGGTAGAGTTCTAGGTAGTCAAGAAGATTCTTCTTCCTGGATTCAAATCTAGCCCCAGACACCAGCTGCACGTCACTTAATCTCTGTTTTCCTTATTCCACTGGAGAAGGAAATGGCAAACCACTCCAGTATCTTTGCCAAGAAAACCCCATGGACAGGATGGACAAGACTGAACAACAACACATTTTATATTTACTTATCTGTTTACCCTCCCTCACCAAGAGAATGTAAACTCCTTGAGGGCAGGTCCTATTTCAAGAGGGAGTGAAATCACAGCTGCACCCCCTTGTGCCTAGCCCAGTATTTGGTACATAGCTCAATGTAAAGTCCCTGAAGCTAATAACTGCTCACTGAATACAAGTGGGTTAAGTGTTCTAAGGCGCTGGCTTTGCATGACACGATGTACCAGGCAGAGCCAAGTGTTTGCATATTTTTGAATCTCTAAGATTTCTAATGACACAGCAGACACCACTTGGAATGAGTTACCTCTCCTGAACCTAATTAATTCATGAATTACTAACGGGGCTTGATGAATGCTTATGGTGAGCTTTCTGAGTGGAGCAAATGACTAAGTCACATGACACCAGCTCAGTTTTAGGATCAGACAGAAACTCCTGTTCAGCATTTCGAAGGTCTTTACAGCTCCAGTCCAACCTGCACTTCCAGCCTCTAAGGTCCGGTCTAACTGGGCCTTTTACTGCTCCTTGAAAATATCACTCCAACCTCCCATCTCTCTAACCCTATCTCAGGCTATTTGCACAAAGCCTTGAATCCACTTCATTCTCCCCTTCAAATTCCTTCCTCAAATCCATTGCTTTCTTCAAGACTCTGCACATATCCTACCTTCTACATGAAGCATTTTCTGACTCTTACTCGCCAGCTACTAGTCCCTTCCCCCGCCCCAATTCCTAATAGGATGTAAGCTCCCTGAGGGTACGGATTGTTTTTAGTTTTGTTTATGCACAGACTTGGTTCATAGTAAATGCATACTGAGTGCACCTGTTGGGAAAAGCAACGAGTCTCTATCATGCATTCTGTGATGTCTCAAAAGCTCTCTTCACTGGAAGAGATCTGAGGTTGTTTTTGAACCTGAGAGTTAACCATTTCAAAGTCAGACACTGCTCATTAGAACTAGGCAGCAAGCAACAATCAACTTTAAATCAGTTATCAGCTTCTCAACCAAAGACTTGTGCACAACATAGTTTCGGTTCCCTAAAGAAGAATTGCCTTGTGCTATAGGATATGCTCCACACAGTAGGGGATGCCATTAATTACCCCTTTTTTGATTGAACACAGCAACAGTCACCCAGCATGTCTCCTTCATGCTCTGCAAGGCTATTTCCTTTCATTTGCAAAGGTGACACTATAATTTAATGAATACTCACATCAACTTGACTAGAGTGAGCAAGACAGTCCCTCTTCACAAAGATGTTTTTCCTCCAATGAATGATCACTAGTCTTTCAGGAGGCAGATTGGAACAACTTTAGAGGAGAACAGAAGGAAAACAGAAAGCAAAAACATCTGTGGCTCTGTATGAACCAACAAACCCCTGAACTTTGGAAGTAACCTCTTATACCCCCTGCAAACCAAGTCAAAAAAAGTTGGGGCAAAGGGTGAGCACAGGAAACATTTCTCTTTTGCCAAAAACCTATGAGCTTTATGAGCTCAGGGCTGTGATCTGTGACTGGTATGATTCGATCTAGGATTTTCCCATTCTGAAAAGCTTATACAAGGTCTGTATTTGCCTTTCTTTGAGTCCCCAGCACCTAGACCAGTGCCTGGCTAGGAGTAAGCATTTAATACATACTTAATTGATTGATCACACCATGATTTAAATAAATTAGGTCACAATAAATAACCTGTCAGACTTAGATGGGACAGATGAAATGAAAATGGATGTAAGCCTCATTGTTAAACTGACAGATTAATAATAGCTAATAACAGATAGCATTTTAAAGTTTGCAAAGCACTTTATGTGTCACTCCATTCCACCTGATGAGCCCATTGGCTCTGATACATTCAATTCTCAGATCTACTTGTCCAGCCCTAACTTGATCTCCAGTGTCACATTTCCAACTAAGAGACATCTTAAACCAGATGTCTCTTTTTTTAATTGTCAGTGTCTGACTCTCCATGACTCCATTTGAGTTTTCTTGGCAGAGATACTGGATTGGTTTGCTACTTCCTTCTCCAACTCATTTTAAAGATAAGGAAACTGAGGCAGAGGGTTAAGTCTTTTGTCATACAGCTAATCACTGTGTGAGGCTGGATTTGAATTCACGAGATTAACAATTCTTCCTGATTCCAATCCACTGTGCTACCTAGCTGCTCTTAGATGTCTCTCAGATGTCTTAAAACCAACATGTCCCAAACTGAATTCATTATTTCCCCTACTTCCAACCCTTCCATCTTCCTAACTTCCTAGTTGAGGGCAACACCACCCTCCTAGCCCCCCCATGCTGACAATCTAGGTGTCACCATCAATTCCTCACGTTCATCCCCACATCCAGTCAGTTATCAAGTTCTGTGCTTTCTACATTCCTGTCTTTTGAATACTCCCTTCTCCTCTGACAACCTTCAACCTCACTCCTGGACTATTACAATAGCTGGCTGGTTGGTTTCCTGGCCTCTTCTCTCCCCATCCTCCACTCATGTCAGCCCCCTATTCAATAAATTCTACTGGCTCCCTATTAACACCAGAATCAAATACAAAATCCTGTGTGGCTTTCAAAGCCCTTCATAACCTGGCCCCAGTTACCCACCATTTCAGTCTTCTCAATTCTGTGATCCAATGATTGTCACACAAAATACATCTCCCAAATCTAAGAATTTTCACTGGCTGTCTCCCAAGACGAATTCTCTCTCCTTCTTCCTGGTTTCCTATAAGTCTCAGCTAAAATCCCACTTTCTACAAGAAGGCTTTCCTTGTACTCCTGAATCTTAGTACCTTGCCTCCGAGATTATCCCCAGTTTATCATATATATATATATATATATATATATATATATATATATATATATCTTGTTTGTACACATTTTTTTGCATGTCTTTTCCATCATTGGGTTGTGAGCTCCTTGGTCACAGGCATTGTTTTTTTTCCCCCTTTCTTTGTATCCCCAGTTCTTAATACAGTACCTGGCATGTAGCAGGTGCTTAATAAATACTTATTAATTGATTGACTAGCCCTGTAACCCTGGGCAAGAACTTAATCTCTCTGAAGCTCAGTTTTATCATCAGTAAATGGGGGGTAATAATACCATCTACCAAAAAAAAAAAGTAGCTGGTAGGTGTTTTGACAGGATTGGAACTCAAGTCTTTCTAAGTCTATCACTTTATTTGTTCTACCAGGTAGCAATCTCTTTCAAATTAAAAACAGAAAAATCTTTTGATGTTTCATACGTTTATTGGCTCTTCCTGAGAGGCACCATATTGTAGCGCAAAGTGGAAGTAGAAAGGTGTAAGTTTTCATCTGCCCTGTCCCCCCACCACTAGCCGGCTGTGTAAATTTGGACACGTCACATAGGTTCTCTAAGCCTATTTTCTCCTCTATAAAATGATGACACTCAATCTGTTGACCTCACTTGGCTTTTGGGAAGCTTAATGTGATGATATATGTAAAATGCTCCAGAGTCCCAGACCTATCACTGGTATTGGTTAGGAGGAATAGGTCCATTACTCCATTTCTTGGTCGTTCAGCTTCTCCATCTGAAAAATGGGAGTGGTGATGCCTATGCTATCTACCTCTGGGGAAAGCGTTCTCCAAAGCTTGGACGTGTCACATAAACGAATTGTCCCTATTGTTTGTTGCTGTTGTTATTGTAGGATTGTCAGTAAAATCAACTTAGAGATGTTACTGCTGCTGTTCAGCCATGTCCTACCCTTCATGATCAGTGGACCATACTGTCTGCGGGGGTTTCCTTGGCAAAAAAACTGGAGTAGTTTGCCATTTCCTTCTTCAGAAGATTAAGGCAAATAGAGGCAATAAATGACTCACCCAGGCTTTAACAGCTAATAAGTGTCCAAGGCTGGATTTAAACTCTAGTCTTCCTGACTTGGGGCTTCAGTGCTCTATCCACTGGGCCACCCAGGTGCCTCCTTAAAGGGACCATCTATTCTAATTCCCTTATTTTACAGTTGAGGCGCTGTGGTCCAAAGATTGAGCGACTTATCCAAGGCACACAAGTAGAACTGGAATGCAGGTCTGACCAACAACCAGGACTCTTTGAGCTGTGGTTTACCTAAGAATGGGTATAACCTGGGGTTTATATGGGTCAGCATAACTTCAAACTGATCAGCAATTCAAGCCTGAGAGGCCTTGGTGGACCTGTCTTGTTCTGGACTTGCACCTCTGGTGCTAATTAGGGAACAGATGCTTCACTTTGGGGTCTAAGGAGATCAGGAACACTTTGATGGGACATTTTCCCCTCTAATCTCTTCCTCTCTGCCCTTTAGCACCTGATGTTTTTGAAATGTTAAATATATAATACTGCCATTCTACCATTTCTGGATTTAATAGTTTCCTTGATTCCATCTAGTCAACTCCATTTTCCAGATGAGGGCACCACGGCCCATAAGGAAAAAGCAACTTGATAAAGGAGGTAATATGGAGCAGAACTAATGTTTCAACCCAGTTCCTCGGACTCCAGATCCAGTGCATTTCCCACTGTACCACTTGACCCAAATGAACTGGTCAATCAATCAATCAATGAATCAACATTTGTTGTGTGCTAAGTGCGAGGGATACAAAAAAAGAGGCAAAAGACAGTTCCTGCCCTCAAGGAGCTTCCAATCTAACAGAGGCAGAATGGGAAATTGCGGAGTAGATATAGATGGATTCTCAGTAGGAAATGAGGCTTGCACCTCCTGCTAGAAAGGCATGGGGCCAAAACATCCTGTGGGTGGCACATCTTTTTGCTGATTTCCAAAAGAGAAATATTGGTGACATCAGGGAGAGGGAGTATATCAGACCACTAAGTAAAGAGTGAAACTTGCCCTGGGTAGGTGGATATTACATTTAGAGACTATATAACTGTACTTCTGGTTGCTTTCCTGAACCTCTGGAATACACCTGCCCTGTGGTATTCTACCTGGGGCCTTTATAGTCTTGATTTAAAAACAAAACAAAACAAAGCAACTCTAAGCTGCAGAAATGACAGCACTAGCAACAAGCCCTGGCACCCCTCCTGGCAGGCGGAAGAAAGCATCTGCATTCAGATCGCTGCTAGTGCCAAACTCAGCATCTGTGCTGTTTCTGGTGGCCCAGCTCTTGAGCTGATGAGGACGTGTACAAAGGCTGATCTTTGGCACAGAAATCTGCCTCTTTCCTTGGCAAGGAGAGACAGCACAGAAGTTAAGTCTGCGGAGGTGCCAGGGTTTGCCCTCATAGAGGTGCTGAAATTTTCACAGACATAAATTAAAAACCAGCTAGAGTTTTTGGGGCCTCCAGGAAACCAAGCATTCTGAGTGTCTTCTTTCCAGTGTCTCAGAAATCACTGGCCTTTGTCCCCAGGATGATCTGGTTATATTAGACTATCCTGAATGGTTTCTTTGTTTTTGTTCTGTTTTTAAAGTGCATTTCAGTAAAAGAGAAAATCTTAGAACCAAGGATATTCCAAAGATGTTTGGAAAGGCATATCTTTGGTTCATCAATTCCTGAATAATGCTGTGGGCAGAGCCAGATGTTGCATTTCCTTATTTCTGAAACATAAGTCTGGGCTAAACGATGTTTCTTCATGATTCCTATGGTAGTTCTTCCTCTAGAACCTGCAAATACACAGGCTGACTCCTGTTTACGGACTTGTTGGTACTCCTAATTTGGGGCCAATTCAATCAAGAAGCCAGTAGAAGGACGTTTCCTTGTTAAGGGTTATACAAATTTCAACTACTTTTTAGTTAGAAAGGAAAATAAAGAAGAACCCTACAAAGTCTCATTATTAAAAAGGTTTTAAACTCACTGGCTCCTCTCCTACCATTTTGTCCCTAAATCCAAAATAGTGGGAACAAACAGCATTGCTAGGTACTTGATCTGCTTACAGACCCGTTCCCAAACATTACCCACTCAGGCCAGGTTTCACTCCTCACTTAGGGGTCTCACTGCTCCTTCTCCCCGATTTTCAAATATTTCTCTTTTGAAAACCAGTAAAAACATGTGGCACCCACAGGATATTTTGGCTTCTGTGACTTCCTCTTTTCAGTCATTCATAAGTTACTTCCCTTGGTTTCACATGTTTGCTAATGAGAGAGAACCTGATGGGCTGTGCCCATAGCTAATGATAAAAGGAGAGAAGAGAAGTTTGTTTTTTTTCTGGTTAAATTTATCAAAGGACAAATTAATGTTCTACAGCATTTTCTCTCAAATTAAGATAAAGTATTTATGTACAAATTTCCGAGACTCAAGTCTCAAACAAAATACTGAACTATATACAAAAAGTAATATGCCCAATGATCTCTCTCCATGTAAAAGAGATATTCTATACTGTCAATATACACAGGAAATATACATTTAGTTGCTTTTAATTCATCAATGAGGGGAGGTGGGTGCAGTGGATAGAATGCCCGGCTTGGAGCCAGGAAGACTCACCTTCTTCGATTCAAAACTAGCCTTAGACACTTGCTAGCTGTGTGACCCTTGGTAAGTCACTTAATACTATTTGGCTCAGTTTCCTCATCTGTAAGCGGGAGCAGGAGATGATATGGCAAATCACTTCAGTGTCTTTGCCAAGAAAACTCTAAATAGGATCACAAAGGGTTGGACATGACTAAAAATGACTGAACAACAATTTATCAGCACTCAAGAAGATGGAGAAGCATTTCACTGTTGTTTTTTTTTAAGGAGAAAAATTTGAATTAAAAGGAGTTTTAGGAAGCAGATGCTATCTACACACATATATACATACATAAACACACATATACATACATATATAACAGACACATAAAGAACCAGGTTAGTCTATTACCTTTTTTTTTTTTTTTAAAGAAAGGCTCTTGGCAGGCAGAAATTAAAATAAGCCCTGAACACAATGTACCCACCTTGACTCTTGTTCAGGTCATGTGCATACACATCCTATGCATGCTACCTTATCCTCTTCATATTTTTTTCTGACAAGTTTCCTGATAGACTGCCCGCAGTACTGTCTTCAATTAGCCCAGTCAGATTCTTGACACATTACAGAGCTGGGTTTTTTTTTTTTTTTAAGATCTGCTGAGCAGCTGATGTGGTATGCTATTGATAAATATTGAATTAGCCTGAAGTAGACTATATGCTATGTAGAATTAACTTCTTAAATTCTGCGTCAAAGAACGGGGCTAGAGGGAGCTGGAGAGCAGCACAGTGAGAGTGGGGGTGGTACTGGGGCTTTTAAAAGAACGAACTAATATTGTCTGAATGCAGACCGAAGCATGCTATTTATCATTCACTTTCATTTTTAAAAAAATTCAAGTCTTCTTGTATAAAATGACTAATACGGAAATGTTTTACATGATCTCACATGTACAATCTATATCTGATTGCTTTCTGTCCCAGGGAGGAGGGAGAGAGGGAGGGACAGAATTTGCAACTCAAAACTTTTTTAAAAAAAACCACCAAATGTTAAAAAATTGTTTTAATACATAATTGGGGAAAAATAAAATATATTTTTATATAAACATTTATATTTATATAAATTTATATTATATATAAACATTTATATACTTTATATTGTATATAAAGTATATAAATATTCACATTTATATAATTTATATTATATAAATATTTATATAAATATATACATTTATACATTTCATAAATACATTTATGAAAATCAAATATATATTTAAAATATACAACTTTTAAAAAGTATAATCGGGAGATTGTGAAACGTCTAGAAGAAAGATGACTGCAACTCCATGAAGTACAAGAAACTCAATCAAAGAAAACAGCTACTGTCTGTGCTAATGATGTTCATGAGGTGGATGTGTGGGTATGACGAAATAAATGGGGATATTGATCTAGAAGCCATTACTGGCTATTGGATCAAGAGAAGCTATCAATGAAGGACAAGGATTTGGAGCCTGGAGATTTCAGGGCATCATTAACCGAATACCATGTTTTTAACCTTCAAGTAACTACTTCAAACTCAACCTATCAGAATTATAAGTAACAGCCAAAGGCATCTGAGAAAAAGGAAACAATGGCATTCATCCATTTCTTAATAGATATCTATCTGCTTGGGTTTCCTGGAACAGAGGTCACAGTTTAAATGCAACACAGTTTCAATGTCCCTATAATCAGAGAGTAATGAAATAAATGGAAAGGTCAATCTTGAAATCAGAAAAGAGACCCTTTAAAAAAAATAAATAAAGGTTTTCCAAGTATTCTGAGAATTAGAATCCTTTCAAACCTCCACTTGAGAAAGGAATGGCACATTGCTTGAGTAAATGAAAGCTACTGGAGGGAATACTGCTTAAACTGCCTGAGAAAATACTGTGCTCAGACCTAGTAATTCCTTGGAAGGGCCTATTCTTAACTAAGGGCAGCTAGGTGGCACAGCGGATAAAGCGTTGGCCTGGACTCAGCAAGACCAGAGTTCAAATCTGGCCTCAGACACTTACTTAACTGTGTGACCCTGGGCAAGTCACTTAACCTTGCTTGCCTCAGTTTCCTCATCTGTAAAATGAGCTGGAGAAGGAAATGGCAAACCACTCTAGTACTTCTGTCAAGAAAAACCCTAAAGGGGTTACAAAGGGTCAGATGCGATTGAACAATAGCATTTTTGACAAACATTTTTGACGTGGTGCAACCAGAATGGGTTTATGTTTTAAAGATTAAATTATGAAGTTAGAAGAAACTAGATGAGTGTCAGCACACAATTCAAGACCTGAGGTGGTTCCATGAACATTTTTATTTCAATATTTTTGTTAATTATCAAGAGAAAAAAATGCTTGTGTGCATGCCTGCATGTATACATGATAGATACGGAAGAGGATAAAACATGTCAGAAAATAAATTTTAAAAAGCTTTTCTTAGAAAAAAACTTATTCAAATTAACTGTTGCTACAAAATTTAAAATCTTATTTCTTGTAATTTTGTTCTTATTTCTATAGCTTGAAATCCTTTCAAAGAAGTTAAAAAAAAAGCAATTTAGAAGAAAATAGATTTAACTAAAAAAAAAAATCAGAAGTGGCATGTTTTCCAGGTCAACTGATGACTCCAATCTGAAAAGACCTCGTGTGTCTCTACAGGAAAACAAAATAGAAACAAACAAACAAACAAAAGATGAACCTCATTTTCTTAGAATACAGGATTATAGGCTCAAAGATCTAGAGTTGGAAAGGACCTCAGAGACCTAGCCCAACGCCTTAATTTTTATATATGAAGAAACTAAGCCCATGAAGGTGAAATGACTTGCCCAAGGTCACACATATCACCATAGGTGGGATATGTATCCACATCCTTGGACCTCAGAACAAGTGCCCTTTTCTCTGTACTACCTTGCTTTGGCTTTCTTTCTTCAGCTTAATATCTTCATGTTGAGTATTTCTCTGCCTTAGTTCCATAAAAAATGCCTTCTCTAAGCAGTATTTTATTTTAACAATTCTATAGTCACATCACACTGAACTGATGAAAATGTCATGGAAATACATCAGGCCATATTGCTAGAATGCTTTAGAAAACCCAAAGATAAAGGATTTCAGGTCAGTGTGTCCAAGATTAAATCCTTTTCCTCAATCCCATCACAAGCCTAACTGTTACATTTATAATGTTTACCTCCCTCCATTGCAGATATAGAGGGTCTATGGGTATGGAATGCAGAATACATTATCAGTGATGATTAGTGCATTGGTTTGCTTTGCTGTATTACTCTTTCCCTTTCCTCCCAATTTTCTTTTTTGGAGGGGGGAAGGCAAGGCAATTGGGGTTAAGTGACTTGCCCAAGGTCACACAGCTAGAAAATATGTCAAGTATCTGAGGCTGGATTTGAACTCCTGACTCCAGAGCCAGTGCTCTACTCACAGAGCCACCTAGTTGCCCCTCCTTCCATTCCCGGCCCCGCCCCCCAAAAGGATGGCTCAGGCAAGGGATTTAAGAAGTGAATGTGATAACAGCACAAATAAAAATTCAAAATAAATAAAAAATAGAATATTTGCGCCAACAATCCATAGTTATAATGCACAATATGCTGCACAAAACTGTTTTATCTTCAGGACTGTTTAGGGCTAATCCTTTTTGGGATTATAACTGGAGATGGTGATTAATAAGTAAATTCAAGTAAAAAATTTAATTACTCACGAAACTAGCAAGATTAACAATAGTAACAAAAACTTTTCAAATAACCTACCATTCAAAAACAATAAGAACTCTTTAGAAAAATTTTTGAATTCTAGTCAGCTTCTGATTTGGAAGCTGACTGAGCAGACTGCAAGTTTTTTTTTTTCTCTTTCTTCAAATTACAATATATCATGTTATCAAAGATGGCTATTTCTGCTTGATTCCATTTCCTTTTTGGTGAGATAATTAACTGATATGCCAGACCAATATGTATTCAAAGTATCTACTGAAGATTTATTTAATGTGATAATAGATTTTTGAAATCACCAAGTAGGGGTTTGAACACCTTTTGGGGAAGATATTGGCAGGGGAAAGAATAGTAGCAGTTTGCATGTTTGCTATATCCTTGAATGTAAAGCTTGGAAAAGACCACAGACACCAACTTATTCCAGCTGTTTCTCAACAAGAATCTCCTTTATAATATCTCTATCAAGGGATCATATAGCCTCTTCTTGAAGACTTACAGTTATAGAAAACTTACTGCTATTTGAGCCTGTTAACTTCATTTTTTAAATAGTATTTTTTCCAATTATATGTAAAGATAATTTTCAATATTCTATTTTTCTTTGGAGGGGGCAGGACAATTGGGGGTTAAGTGACTTGACCAAGGTCACATGGCTAGTAAGTGTTAAAGTGTCTGAGGATGGATTTGAACTCCTGACTCCAGGTCTGGTGCTCTATTCAGTGCACTACCTAGCTGCCCCAACATTCTTTTTAAAATAAGATTTTGAGTTCCAAATTTTTCTGCCTCCTTCCCCTCCTCTCTTCCCTAAGATGGCAAGCAATCTGATATAGGTTATACATGTAAAACATATTTCCACATTAGTCATGTTGTGAAAGAAGAAATGGGCCAAAAGGGAAAAAGAAACATAGGGAAAAAAAAGAAAGTGAGAAGAATATGCTTGATCTACATTCAGACTCCATCGGTTCTTTCTCTGGAAGTGTCTACTTCATTTTTAGACAGTTCCAATGGTCAGAATTCCTCCTTCTACTGAGTTGGGATCTGCTTCTGCACTGTCAAATATTTTTCCTGATTCTACCCTCTGTGGCCAAGCAGACCAAATCCAATATTTTTCCCATACCAGAGCCCTTTCAATATTGGAAGACATGTAACACATCCTCCCTATGTCTTCTCTAAGATAAATATCCACAGTTTGTTGAACTGATCCTTGTATGGGATACTATCTGGTCCTTGCATCAGCCTGGTCATCCTTCTCTGGATTCTTCCTAGCTTATCAATGCCCATCCTGAAATGTGGCAGGCAGAAATGAGCACATTCCAGATGTGATCTGACCTCAGTAGAGAAGAGCAGGACAATCATACCTCATGTTACAGACATGATATTTCTTAATGTACTCTAAGACCATATTAAGTTTCTTGGCTGTCACACTGGTGACTCATACTGAGCTTACCCTCAGGTCTTTTTTGGATATAGTGATGTGGTCTAGCTAGGTCTTTCTTTTCTCCAACTTGTGAAGTTGGTTTTTTGAACCCAAGGGTAGAGTTTTACATTTGTAGCTATTAACTTTCACATTATTAGATTTGGACATCATTCTAGCCCAGGAGTGGGAAACCTGTGGACTTAAGGTGGTCATCTAGGTACTCAAATGAATCCAAACTTCACAAAACAAATCCTCTTAATAAAAGCATTTGTTCTGTAAAACTTGGATTCAGTCAAAAGGCCGCACCCAAGGACCTAGAAGGCCATATATGGCCTTGAGGCTGCAGATTCCCCATCCCTGTTCTAGCCTGTTGGAATCATTAAGTTTTCAGCCCCTCATTCATCGTATTAGCCAGCTCTCTTGGATTTTGGTCATCTGTTGTTTTTCCTTTATTTCAAAGAAGATCAATGGCATCATAGGGTGATATCTTGACTGGAGCATGAATTTGGATTTAAGTGAGGCAGAGTTGCACAAAGCTGTCTATCTCACTCTTTCTTCCTGAGTCATCCATGTCCAGCGGCAAGACAAAAGTCAAGATGATTGATGATGGTTCAGGTTGCAGTGAATGACCTTGATGTCTTCAATGTCTGACCAAGGTCTAAGTGAGCCACAGCACCTGCTTTAACTAACTCTGCCTTCAAGGTTACAGGAACAAATTGTTCCCATCCACCCAACTGCACTGAAGGAAGTTTTCACATGGTTGGGGTAGATATCCCCCTAACTCACTAACAGGTTTCAGGCCTGGTAGTTAACCTCAGCTTGGTTTAACACATCTGTCAAAATGGTTTTTACCAGAGTGTGGCCACTGCCCATTCTACAGCTTTTTGGAGCCACAGGTTAGAGTTAGGTGAAGGTGGATGAGCAGCCCTGAAAAAGCTCAGCTCAGAGATGCTGGTCCTCTCTGCTTTCCTCCAAGTCACTGATAAAAGCGTCAAACGTTATTGATCAACATTTTCTTTGTCAGTTTGATGTTCCAGGGCATGTGAAAACAGCTGCTCGGCCATGACAAACCCGGCCATCAAACTGTTTTCTTGTAAGTTTTCATAATGAATTTTCAGTGATGCAGCATCCTCTGTTGTCCCACTGGTCCTAAATACTATGATACCCATCTTCCTACCTAACAGTCACATGGCTTAGGCTATTTAAAGGCAGCTTGAATATTTATTAAGCAAAAAGCTTTTACCCACATGGAGTTCAAATGAGAGAGCGAGGCAAAAAGTAAGACTACAAAGGAAAGAACATTAAATTAATGAAAAAGATTCAATGAAAAGGAAATAATATGCAATACTGTAGTAGTATGAACACTGACCAGATATAGCTCTAGCAGTAAAGGAAAGATAAGATTTCTATTTATTATCTAAAATGTGTACGATGGGTATATGAGAGAAATTCTTTTCCTCTTTTTGATTTTTATTATATTTTTTAATAAGTTTTGTAGTGCTTTGCTTATGGTCCCCCTCCTCCAAAAGCCTGATTCTCTCCATCCACCATGCAGGCCTCTGCCTATCTTATTTCAAACCATCTTTCAAAGCTCAACTTAATCAATCAACAGTTATTTATTAAGAACACAATGTGCTAGGTGTCATGACACATATAGTCCTTGACTTCATCGTGCTTAAAAGTGAGCTGGGGACTAGGGAAAACATAAGAAACAATCAGAGGACAACGAAGGCTTACATTATATTTAAAGAATAAGAGAGTTTAGATTGAGTAAGAAGTCAAACAAGGAAAAGGTCAGGGCAGCCTAGAATACTTGGCAGAGATCTTGGGGAAACTGAGTGGAGATAGGCAATAATAATCACAAGAATAATCAGAGTTAGCATCGATAACAGTACTTTAAGGTTCACAAAAGCACGTTATAAATATTATCTCATCTCGAACAATAAGCAAGGGAGAGGGCAGTCTAGGTGTAGGAAAGAACATGAGCAAAGGTATGGAAATGGGAATGAATTTGATGTGATTAAGAGACTTGTGTGATAAGATTGGAAGATGTATGTTGAGAAATAGTTGAAAACAAGGAGGCCTAAATAGAATGTAATTAAACTGGATGAAGTCTTGAAAGCAAGGGTTTGCTGGAACCAAAGCTCAAATCAAGTCAGGTGTTAAATTTTCAGTGTCAGAATTTATACTCTGAAAATCAGCAAGCAAGGCTTGATTATTTTGTTGACTGTCTAGATTTAAAAAATTGATGGAGAAAATGTTAATAATTGGATTAAGCTTTAAAAAATATATCTTGTGGGTCAGCTAAGTGGCGCAGTGAATAGAGCACTGGCCCTGGAGTCAGCAGGACCCGAATTCAAATCCGACTCAGACACTTAACACACACAAAGCTAGCTGTGTGGCCTTGGGCAAGTTACTTAACCCCAACTCCCCTACCTTCCCTGCTCCAAAAAGCAAAAAAAAAAAACAAACCCCAAACCCAAAACCAAAAAACAAACCAAAAATTTATCTTGCTCTTTGGAGAGCTTGTTGTTATAAACATTTATCAGTACATTCTTACTTAAATACCAGACTGATCTAGTATATAGGCTGTAGAAAGCCACAGGAGGTTTTTGAGCAGGTGAGTAGCATGATGAAAATGGCAGCTGAAGGTGGTTACTACTTACACTTTGTCTAAGTATACACAGAGTGGTGTGGAGAAGAGAGGGAGATGGTAAGATTTTCAGTTTGGGAGATTAAAAGACTGGTCTGCTGCAGAGCAGGACAATTAAGAAGGGGAGGCTATTTGGGGAGGAAGAAGGCAGATTCAGTTTTGACAGAAGTGATTATTTCTCTCTTGTATTAATAACTAATTATTGAATCAGGATTTTTTTTCCCCCTTTGCTACTACCTTGTCCAGAAATCAACCAGTGTGGGAAATCTTTTTCAAAGTAACCTAAACAGGATGGGTAAGATCTGGCCAAAAAAAGTAAAAAGAAATTTTAGGCTAATGGTGGATTCCTGCTCATTGTGTTTACTCAGGTTTGGAAAAATGCTGATTTTCCCTTTTGTTAGACAGGTGATATGGAAATTGATAAGTCTCTTTGACCAAGATCTGGTTTATCCAACTTATGTAACCCAAGACCCTCACTGTAATATAGCTCACCTTCCATTATAATATCCATTTTCTCTCATTTACTGTTAACCAATCGCAGCTGATTGCCACCCTCATGAATACCTATTCAAGGGCATATAAAATGAAGCTCACCGCCATGAGGGGTCTTTGGTATTTGAGAGTGCCACTGACCTCTTTTATTAATAACATGCTAATTTTATTAATAAAATTATTAAATTACGCAGAAATTATGTCTCTCAAACTTTTTTATACATCACAGTTTTAACATGACTTTGAAATTACAGTGAGTCATTTAAGGTGGTTTTGGTCTATGAGTTCACCTTCTCCAAGAAGGTTTCTCTACCTGCCCCAGTCCATACTGATCTCTTCCTTCTCCAAATGCCAACTCAGTCACTATTTCAGCACTTAATTCTTCTTCAATCATTTCCATCTCCCTTATCCAAATGATAAACTCCTTGAGTCGAATGGTCATCTCTTATACCATTGACCACATCCCTAATTAAAGTGCTAAAGCAAAACAAGCCCTAATAGGATCTCAGATTTAGAGTTGAAAGAGACCTTAGAGTTTATTTGGTCCATCCCCAACATTTTAGAAATGACGAAGTGGAAGGACCAGGGAGGTTAAGTAATTTTCCCAAGGTCACACAGGTAGTAAGTGGCAGAGACAGGATTCCAACCATGATGATTTGACCCCAAATATGGTACTTTGCTCTGCATCAGGCTACCATTAAACAAACTCTTGGTGATTAATAATTTACTAAAGTGGTTTAGTATTAAAGTTAGCATTTAAATTTTAAAAACTATTAAATAAAATTTATTAAACTTTATTTTATTTAAAACTTATTAAATTATAATTAAATTAAATTAGAAAGTATTAAATTTAGTAATAAAATTAAGGAAGTTTGTGAAATGATCCTTTTGTATAGCTTGTTTATGTTGTTCAGTCCCGTCTGATTCTTTGTGACTCCATTTAGGGTTTTCTTGGCAAAGACCCTGGAGAGGTTTGCTCTTTCCTTCTTCATTTTACAGGTGGACTCATCACCTTCGCACTCCTTTTCCCTAGCTGTCATCAGCTTTTGACACTGCAGGCCATACCCTCCTACTGGCTGTTTATTTTTTCATGGTTTCAGAAGCTCTCCTCTCCTCCTTCTCTTCCCATCTCTTTAATTGCTCCCACTGTGTCTTCTTTTCTGTGGTTGTTAGACAACTGAGGCAAATGGGTTAGGTGACTTGCCCAGGGTCACACAGCTTGTGAGTGTCTAAGATGGGATCTGAACTCAGGAAGATGAATCTTCCTAACTCCAGGCCCAGCATTCCATCCACTGCATCACCTAGGTACCCCTTTTGTACAGCAGCCTTGCTTAAATTCCAGAAACAGAATACTGCTATGGGTAAGTTACATGTGCCAGCTTTTTGAGGAATAAGGAAAATTTAAGGATAGTAAGTGGATTTTATTTAAGGACAGTAAGATAAGGATTTAAGGATAGTAAGTGGCAGTGAGGGTGATTTCATTAGGGATGAGAATCAGTTGGATAGGTAGTGACGCATGAAAATGACCATAAGCCAGTGATCAGATCACACAACATAAACAGGAGGTTCATCTGAAGAAACCGTTTTTACAGCAACACAATGCAGTGGTATGAATAGGACTGAAAAAGCCAATTTTACAAAATCAGTGTTCACTAAAATGTCCCTTCTACTCTACCCTTTTCTACACCTATTTCATTCATTCACTATGGCAGCTTTCTAAACCTTCCTTCTCTCTTCTAGCCCTCAATTGCACCCCAAACTCCCATACTGACAGGAGATGATTTAGACTCCTTCTTCTCTTTGTCAAAACTTCTTGGCACCATCATCCACTTCCTCATCAAAGAACTGCTACTGCATCCCTACCCTTCACATTCTACCCACACTTTTGATTCTATTCACTCCAGTCCCCATTAGGACCTTTCTTTCCAGCCTTTCTCATTTCTTTCCCCTCTGACTTCATCTACCTAAAAATATGCTCACATCTCACGATTCCTTTGCCCTCCCACCAAGCAAACATGCACCCTGCCATACACATGTTGCAAAACTTTTAAATTTTTTTTTCCCTAAAAGTAGTATTTAGTTACTCTCTCTCTCTCCTTCAAAAATTTCTTGGAAAATGTATCTAAGCATGATGCCTCCAATCCTTCAATATCTACTCTCCCAATGCCTTGAAATTTGCTTTCTGCCCCACCACACTTGCCTGAAATCACTTTCTACAAGATTACCAACACCCTCATCTTCACATTCAATGGCCTTTAACTGGCTGTCATCCGCTTTTAACACTGCAGACCACAACCTTCTACTGGACATTATGTTTTCTTGGCTCCCAAAGCTCTATTCTGCTCATTCTCTTCCTGTCTTTTTAATTGCTCCTACTGTCTCCTTTCCTACCTCATTCTCTTTTTAGTTCCTTAACGTGGTTGTTATGCAATTTTCTATCATTTCCCCCTTTTCCTTTCTATAATCACTTAGCACTCCCCTTCACTCCCAAAGGCTTCAACTATCACCTCTCAGCAGATAACTTGACAATCTATGTTTCTCAACCATCTTCTCTCTTCTAAGTTTCAGATCTGCATCTCCCAACAGGCGCCTCCCACTCGACACGTCCCAAACTAAGCTGATTATCTTTCCTCCTGAATCTGCATCTCCTTCTGCCTTCATAATTTCTGTCACTGGTACCAACCAGGCTTAGGATCCCAAGACTGGAACCTGTGTTACTGCTAACACTTTCCTCTCCCTCATATTTCACAAAATCAGTTACCAAATTCCACTGGTTTTCCTTAACATCTTTCTGTCTTTTCCATCACAATTGCCATTCCCATTGCTACTGCCCTAATATAGGCCCTGCTGAGATTATTTCAATATTTCCTAATATATCTTCTCTATTTACCTTCTAATTAACCCATTTTACCATTGTCAGATTTATCTTCGTTATATATGGATCTGGACTCCTCTACTCAATAGCTAACATTTATATGGTCATTTAAAGTTTGCAAGGTACTTTACAACATCCCTGGTGGGCAAATGCTATTATTATCATCTCCATTTTGCAGGAAAATGAAACAGGGAGGTTAAGTGACTTTCTCAGGGTCATTCAAGTAGGAAGAATCTGACACTGAATTTGAACTCAGGCCTTCTTGCCTTGAGGCCCAGTGCTCTATCAATAGTACCACCTAGTCATTTCATATCTTTTAAATAACAGCCTAATGAGCAAAGTTTAAGTTCCATAGTTTATCATTTAAAGTTCTATACAATCTAACACCATCTTATGTTCCAACCTGACTTCTCATTATTGTCTTCCATCCACATTTCTGAAAGGCAGCATGGCGTGGGGGACAGCCAGCCAGACTCAAAGTCAGGATGTCCTAGGTTCAAATGTTGCTTTTGACCTATGACTGCTCTGTGACCGGGGGCAAAGCCCTTAATCAGTGCCTCCAAATAACTCTCTAAGGAAGTTTCGATACTATATTTAACCTACACACTGATAAAAGCACAGGTCCAAACCAAACCCTCACTCCTTTGTAGTAGACAACAACCTGAACTCGCTCTGCCCTATGCTTTTCACCTCTGAGTCTTTCTTCAAACTGTTCCCTGTTTCCAGAACGTCTTCCCTTTCCCTGTCAATCCCTAGCCATTATTGAAAATAATTCAAGTTCAACCTCCTTTCCAACCATCTTCCCACACAGACCTCACCCACAAATCTGTTTTGTACTTTTGTCCTGCAAATTATGTTTTATAGCTATATATACACAACACTTTATATTCATTATCTCATTTGATTCTCACAACAACCCTGTGAAGTAGATACTCTGAGAACCTTAAAGTGCTGTATAAATGTGCTGTGTCTTCCTCTTCCTTCTCTTCTTTTCTCCTCCTCTCTTTTTCTTCTTCCACCATCAATCACCACCACTACTACTGGATGTGGGGAATATGAATGAGAAGGAATAGTTAAATATGACTTCATGTTTTTAAGTCTGTGTCAGTGGCATCAGCACCAGAAATAAGGGGAAAGGAAGGCTCTAGAGAGTGGTTTTAGGTAATTGATCTTTAGGTACCAGTGGCTTATCTAAAAGGACATGTCCAGCAGCCAAGTAGAAATATGGAACTGGAGCTCGGGTGAGAGGCTGGGTCTAGAGATGTAGATTTAGGATTCATTTGCATAGATGTAATTACTGATGCAGTGATAAAGGAAAAGATCACTATAGAGAAAGTGATATAGGGAGGAGAATACAGATCGTGGGCAGTCACCTTGTTGAAAGACCACATTTTGGGGTGCAAGGAGAAAAAGGGGACAGAGAAGGAGCAGTCAGAAAGGTAACCTACAGAGAGCACTGTCAGAGATGTGAAAGTATGAGCAAACATGGGAAAAGGTGAGGGAATGTAGTTAGTGGTATTAAATACTGCAGAGACATCAAGAAGCATATGGATAAAAAAAGAGATCTAAGTTTTATTTGGGCAGCTAGGTGACACAGGGGGTACGGTGCTGGGCGTGGAGTCAGGAAGACTCATCTTCTTGAGTTCAAATCCAGCCTCAGACACTTACTAGCTGTGTGACAGTTAGTTAAATGACAGGTCACTTAACCCTATTCACCTCAATTTCCTCATCTGCAAAATGAGCTGCAGAAGGAAATGGCAAACCACTCCAGTAGCTTTGCCAAGAAAACCCTAGATGGGGTCATGGAGAGTCAGACACAATTGAAATGACTGAACAACAATCCTTTTTTTTTTTTTTTTGGAGGGGGAAAGGCAAGGCAACTGAGGTTAAGAACAATAGGTCAATATGGTGGAGTAGAGCACGCCCTTCCCGCGGTTCCAGCTTCCACCTTCCCCAATCCATGTAAAAAGGGGACTCTAAACAAACTTTGGAGCTGCAGAACCAGCAAAATGACACAGAGAAGCTAACCTCCAGCTGAGGACAGCCCGGCAGCCCTGCAGGAATCGGTTAGCACAGTGCTCTGGGAGCGGAGCCCAGCCCCAAGCTAAGGCTTTAGCCCCAGGCCGGGCCTGACCTGTCACCACATGGAGGGACTCCACATCAGCAGCAGCTGTGGCCGTCTCCAGATTTATCAACACATAGATGCGAAGGGCAAAGTGAGAGGTCACTGCAGTCTGGACTTTGGGATCCAGTACATGGGAGTGCGTGGCTTTTGCCCCCGGGGCGAGAAGCCGCTGAGGTGCTGGCACAGCCAGCCAGCACCACGTGGCAGGTTCAGCTCCTGGCCTGCAGAGTGTAGGGGGACCAAGCACCAGTCTGAGGGGTAATCACTCTTGCTTTAACCTGCTTGGATCTAGATTGCAGTCTAGAGTGGAGGTCCTGGGGTATGTGTCCAGCTTGCCAGAGCGTGTGGAGACCTCAAAAAGGGCACCCATCTAATAGCTCCGGCAGCTGAGAAAACCCCAGCGTTTGGGACGAAAGCTCCCCTGTCTGGTGGCAGAGTCCTACTGTGGCAAAAAGCCCAGGGGTCAAGTGTCTGAGGGGCGACATGACCAGGCAAAGGAAACAAAGCAGACAAAGGATTCCAACATTAGACTACTATTTTGGGGACAAAAAGGAGCAAATCATGGAACAGGAGAAAGACAGTGAAGTTAGAACTCCTGCACCAAAAGCTTGAAAGGAAAATATGAGTTGGTTACAGGTCATAGAGGACCTTAAGAAGCAGATAAGAGAAGTGGAGTAAAAATTGGGAAGAGAAATGAGAACGATGCAAGAAAATTATGAAATGAGAATCAATAGCCTGACTGAGGAAAATCATACCTTAAAAAACAGACTGACTCAAATGGCAAAAGAGGCTCAAAAAGTCAATGAGGAGAAGAATGCCTTAAAAAGCTGAATTTGCCAGATGGAAAAAGAATCTCAAAAGCTCAATGAGGAGAATCATTGCTTCAGAATTAGATTGGAGCAAATGGAAGCTAATGACTTTATGAGAAATCAAGATGCTGTTAAATAGATCCAAACAAATGAAAGAATAGAAGGCAATGTGAAATATCTCCTGGGAAAAAGCACTGACCTGGAAAATAGATTCAGGAGAGATCATTTAAAAATTATTGGACTACCTGAAAGCAATGACCAAAGTAAGAACCTAGAAATCATCCTCCAGAAAGTTCTCAAATAAAACTGCCCTGATGTTTTAGAGCCAGAGGGAAAAATAGAGGTTGAAAGAATCCACCGATCACCTCCTGAAAAAGATTCCCAAAAGAAAACTCCTAGGAATATTATAGCCATATTCCGGAATTCCCAGATTAAGGAGAGAATATTACAAGAAGCCAGGAAGAAACAATTTGAATACTGTGGAAACACAATCAGGATAACCCAGGATCTGGAAGCTTCCACACTGAGGGATCGAAGGGCTTGGAATATGATATTCCAGTGGTCAAAGGAGCTGGGATTAAAACCAAGAGTCACCTACCCAGCAAAACTGAGTATCATATTTCAGGGGAAAATATGGTCGTTCAGTGGAATAGAGGACTTTCAAGCATTCTTGCTGAAAAAACCAGAGTTGAATAGAAAATCTGACATTCAGATACAAGAAGCAAGAGAAGCATGAGAAGGTAAACAGGGAAAAGAAATCATAAGGAACTTATCAAAGTTGAACTATTAACATTCCTACATGGAAAAACAATAATTGTAACTTATGAAACTTTTCTCAGTAGTTGAAGGGAATATATATATATATATATATATATATATATATACACACACACACATATATGTATATATACATATATATGTATATGTCTATATATGAGGGTATATGGGCATATGAATACATATGTGAATGTGTGTATATATGTTTACAGGTATACATAGATAGAGGGCACTGGACCAATTTAACAGGAAGGGATGATACTTAAAAGGTGAAATTAAAAGGTGAGAGAGGAATATAATGAGAGGAGATGGGGAGAGACAGAATGGGGTAAACTATCTCATATAGAAGAGGCAAGGGAAAATGATTACAATGGAGGGAAAGAATAGGAAGGCAAAAGGGAATGGGTCAACCTTATTCCCATTGAATTTGGCTTGAGGAGGGAATGAAATACACACTAAATAGGGTATCTCACCCTCCAGGAAAGTAGGGGGGGAAGGGGATGAGAGGGGGGATGATGAAAGGGAGGGCAGGCTGGGGGGGAGGGAAGTTGGGAGCACCCACTTTTTTTCCACTTTTATTTTTTTTAATTAATTTGTTTCCTTTTAGTTTACAGGATTCAATTCCACAATTCCTTGAGTTTCACATTTTGTCCCCCTCCTTCCTCTCCCCCCCCCCATGGCGGCATATAGTCAAGTATAGGATCTGTAAATACTATCACATTATACATTAGTCAGGTTATAAAGACAGATTGTATCAGCTAGAATGAAAAATGGTAAAGAGGACATAAAACCAAATAAGAGAAGGAAAAAGATCATGTATTTTGCTTCCACCTGGATATAAACTCAGTTCTTTCTAGTTCTTTCTCTGGATGCACATATTTCTCTCCATAATGAGTCTTTTGGGATTGACTTATATCACTGCATTGCTGAGAGGAGTCCAGTCCATCAAAGTTGGTCATCACACATACGTTGTATCTGTAATTGTGTACAAATTTCTCCTGGTTCTACTCTTCTCACTCAGCATCAGTTTGTATAAGCTTCTCCAGGTAAATATGAAGACTGTCTGCTCCTTGTTTCTTATAGCACAACAGTATTCCATAACATGCATATACCACAACTTGTTCAGCCATTCCGCAATTGATGGGCACCCCCTTAATTTCCAATTCTTTGCCACCACAAAAAGAGCTGCTATAAACACTTCCGTACATATGGATCTTTCTCCCACTTCTATCATCTCTTTGGGATATAACCCTAGTAGTGGTATTGCTGGATCAAAGGGTATGAAAGTATTTATAGCCCTTTGGGCATAATTCCAGATTGCTCTCCAGAAAGGCTGGATCAGTTCACAACTCCACCAGCAATGCATTAGTGTTCCAATTTGCCCACATCCTCTCCAGCATTTATCGTTTTCCTGTTTTGTCATCTTAGCCAATCTGACTGGTGAGATGTGGTACCTCAGAGTTGTTTTGATTTGCAGTTCTCTAATCAATAGTGAATTAGAGCATTTCTTCATGTGCTTATAGATATCTTTAATTTCTTTCTCTGAAAACTGCCTGTTCATATCCTTTGACCATTTATCAATTGGGGAATGACTTGTATTCTTATAAATTTGACTCAATTCTCTGTATATTTTAGAAATGAGTCCTTTGTCAGAGACATAGGTTGTAAAGATTCTTTCCCAATTTCCCACCTCCCTCTTAATCTTGGTTACATTGGCTTTGTTTGTACAGAAGCTTTTCAATTTCATGTAGTCAAAATTATCCATTTTATATTTTATAATGTTCTCTAATTCTTGTTTAGTCATAAAGTTTTTCCCTCTCCACAAATCTGATAGGCAAACTATTCCTTATTTTAGGAGACTGCTTACAGTATCAAACTTTATACCTAGATCATGCACCCATTTAGACTTGATTTTGGTATATGGTGTCAGATAATGGTCTATGCCCAGTTTCTGCCATACTATATTCTGGTTTTCCCAGCAGTTTTTGTCAAATAGTGAGTTCTTATCCCAAAAACCAGGGTCTGGGGGTTTATCAAACAATATATTATTGTAGTCGTTGACTTCTGAATCTCGTGTGCCTAATCTATTCCATTGATCCACTCCTCTATTCCTCAGCCAGTACCAAGTAGTTTTGGTGACTGCTGTTTTATAATACAGATTGAAATCTGGTAAAGCTAGTCTACCTTCCCTAGCATTTCTTTTCATTAATTCCCTTGATATTCTGGACCTTTTATTCTTCCAAATGAATTTTGTTACTATTTTTTCTAGCTCTATAAAGTAGTTTTTTGGTAAATTAATTGGTATGGCACTAAATATATAATTTAATTTAGGTAAAATGGTCATTTTTATTATATTAGCTTGAGCCAGCCATGAGCAATTGATATTTTTCCAACTAGTTAGATCTGATTTTATTTGTGTGAAAAGTGTTTTATAGTTGTGGTCATACAGGTCCTAGATTTGTTTTGGCAGGTAGATTCCCAAATATTTTATAATGTCTACAGTAACTTTAAATGGGATTTCTCTTTCTGTCTCTTGCTGTTGAATTTCATTGGAAATATATAGGAATGCCGAGGATTTATGTGGGTTTATTTTATATCCTGCAACTTCGCCAAATTTATTTATTGTCTCAGGTAGTTTTTTACTTGATTCTCTAGAATTCTCTAAGTATATCATCATATCATCTGCAAAGAGTGATAGCTTGGTCTCTTCTTTGCCTAATTTGATTCCTTTGATTTCTTTTTCTTCTCTAATTGCTACTGCTAACATTTCTACTACCAGACTGATTAAGAGGGGTGATAGTGGACACCCTTGTTTCAACCCTGATCTTATGGGAAATGCTTCTAGCTTCTCCCCATTACATATAATACTTGCTGATGGGTTTAAATAGATGGGGAGCACCCACTTTTGAAAGGGGAACGGATCAAAGTAGAGAATAGAACAAGTGGGAGGTGGGATAGGAGGGAGGGAAATATAGTCAGTCTTTTACAATATATCTACTATGTTATCGTTCTGCATTAGCCACACAAGTACAACCTATACTGAACTGCTTATCTTCCTAGTAAGGGTGGGTGACAAGGGAGGAAGGGAATGAATCTGGAATTCAAAGTTTTAAAATAAAATACTCATATATATATATATATGTGTGTGTGTGTGTGTGTATGTTATTATTAATACTATTTTACATGTAATTGGGAAATAAGATATACAGGCACTGGGCATAGAGATCCACTGGAAAAGTCGAAAGGGGTATGGGAGAAAATATGGGAGAGAGCTGATTGGAGGAGGGGATATCCTGTGGGAATGCTATTTTGGGGTGGTGGGTAGGGGAAAAACGGGGAGAACATTTTAACTCAAAATGTGGCGGAAATGAATGATGTAAATCAGAAGCTAATAAAGCATTTGAAAAAAAAACAATAATTCTTATTTGGTCATAAGGAAGTCATCAGTGACCTTAGAAAGTTTAATGGGAGTGAAGTGGATGGAAAAGGACTGAGGAGTGAGTGAGTGAGTGAGTGATGAAGCAGAGGCAACAATTAGAGAAAGCTCTTTCTGACCATTTGGAAGTGAGGGGGAGGCAGGGAATAACAGGCTCAAAGGAAGCTTGATGCTGTTTGTTTAAAGCAGAGGAAGAGACAAGTGTGTTTGTAAGCATATTTCAGAGATGAGGAGACTGCATATGCTTGGGAGAGAAAGAGGATGATCAATGAATCAAGGAGACAAGGTTGGGATGGGTTCAAGGACACAGAATGGCAGGCCTGCTTGTCTCATGATCCTAGGATAAAGGTTTATACTGATGATGGAGAGGAAGGGATGGAGATGGAGGAAATGCAGTGGACTTTGAGTATTCTCAGGAAATACTCAAGATACTTAAGACCCTCCTACTCCAAAAACAAAAATGAAATGTAAGTAGGATCACAGATCAAGAGCTGGAAGAGATTGAGAGTTCATGTGATCCACGCCCTTATTTTTAGAGATGAGGAGCCAGGTTCTCTGATTCCAACTCTTCCTAGGTGCTATTATCTTACGCTCATGTCATCTGAGGCTGGAATAGAGGTCTGGAGATGATGACCTAGAGAGACCTTCCTGAATGAAGATGAGTCACCCGTCAATATGAAGGCCTGAAGCCTCAGAATGGTGACCAATGCAGCTGCTGGGATGTAAGAGAACTGGAATCCTCTTACTGCCCCAGAGGAGAGATAAGTGAGAAAAGAAGAAACAGACAGAAAAGAGGAGATGACAGAGAAATTCAAATAAATAAATTGTTTGTCCTTCATTTCAGAGGACCAATGACATCATGGGCTGATGTCTTAATTCTTGTGTGAAGTGATTTAAGTGAGACAGAGGTGCATGAAGTCGTCAACTTCATTCTCTCTTCCAGTGACACTGAAATCCAGTGGCAAGACAAAAGTCAGGATGGCCGGTAATGGCCCAGGATGGAGACATCTGCAACGTCTGACCAAGCTCTTAAGTATTCCACAGCACCTGTTTTAGCCACTTTGATGGTCACTGGAACAAATTGTTCTCTCACCTGCCCATTCTGTCAGGGCAAGTTTTCATGTGCTTGGGGTAGACATTCCCCTAACTCACTGAAGAGTTTCAATGAAGTCTGTCAGTTACTCTCAGACCTGGTTTAGCTCATCTGTATACACAGTTTTATCACTGGGGTGTGGCTGCTGTGCTTGGAGCCACAGGTGAGAGCTGGGAGAAAGGTGACACAACAGTGGATAAGCAGCCCTGAAAAAGGCTCAGTAGTCCTCACAACACAGCTGCTAGTCCTCACTGAATACCCCATACACCCCAACAAATAGTCAAAATATAAGGAAGAAATTTGCAAGAAGATACTCTGAACCACTTTTAATTCTCTCGAGAGTAGAATATAATAGGGGTGGTTAGGTGGCACAGTGAATAGAGCACTAGCCCTGGAATCAGGAGGACCTGAGTTCAAATCTGGCCTCAGACACTTAACACAAAACTAGCTGTGTGACCTTGGGCAAGTCACTTAACCCCAATTGCCCTGCCTTCTCCCCTCCAAAAAGCAAAAAAAAAAAAAAAAAAAGAATATAATTAAAGCATTTCCAAACTAACCCTTTCATCCTAAAATATAACATTTCAAGGAATTCTGCCTGGTCTCAAATGGCAAAGAAACTTTTATTAAGTACTTACAATATGCCAGACACTGTGCTAAGTCAGGGCTACAAAGAGAGGCAAACTCAGTCCCACCTCTCAAAGAGCTCACACTGTACATGTTATCTGAAATGTACAATTTAGCACTAAGTGGCTATTATCATGGGGAAATCATCATTTCCATTCAGATCCCTGGTATTCACTTTTATATAGTGTTAGTCCTCAATAATATTGCACACACGAAATCTCTAAATCTCACTGAAGTTTCCAATTCCTTCCCAATACAACTGCTAAATAATTTTGTAAGATTCAATGAGGAAATAGAGATCCATTCAGGTTAAATGATTTGCTTAAGTCACAAATGCAGTGTAAACAGAGGTGAGATTCACACCCACGTCTTTTTACTCTAAATTCAGAGTTCTTTTGATGACTGATAAATAATATTTTAAATCTATTTCCAGATCTGCCCCTTAACTGATTCACATTCTGGTAAAAAAAAAAAAGTGTTAAAAGCAGAGAAGTACCTAAAAGTAGGTTGGCTGAAATGTGGGAAAGAGTACTTCTTAAATAGTTTCAAATTAGCATGTGATTTGGAGATTACTCAATTGAACTAATAAACTAGGTCATTCAGATGTATCCCATCAATATTTTCCCTTGCAGAGAGTGCCTATGTGATTGGCACTTCATATTAGCATTTAATTCCTTGCTTCTGAAAAATTGCAGGAAAATTTCCCATTGTTAGGTGTACTTTTCTCAGACCTAGATACAAAGCATAGCCACTGTGTGTTTGCAACATATAATTATGTATAATTATATTAAAATATTAAGCACTCTGTAGGCCATTAAAAAGTAATGTAATTCATTGGTACACACATCATTGCATGAATTACTCTACTGATTGTCAGAATCCTAATCAGGAAAATATGCCAGAATCTACAAAGACAATGTGGTGAAGTATTTTAGTTCATCAGAAAATCAGATGCCTTTCAAAAGAAAAAAATTCCTAAAAAAGCCCACACAAGCTCACATGAGTAAGTAAGGATCTTAGATGTCATTTAGTCCAAACTGTACTTGAAATGGAAAGAGGAATCCATCCATCTAGCCACTGCCTGAGGACCTCCAGTCCTCAGAGAGAATCCACTGTCCTTTAAGGCAGCCCATTTCACTTTCGGCAAGTATAAAGTATGAATCTGACCATGTCACTTTTCTGCTCAGTACACTTCAAGGGCTCCCTATTACCTCTAGAATAACAGTAACAATAACAAAAAAGCACTCCCCTATTCGCATTTAGAGTCCTTTATCACCTGACTCAATCTTATTACACATTTACTCCCCTTCACATGATGCACAGTTCAAATAAACTCGTCTTCCTGCTGTCCTAAACACGATGCTGAGTTTCTCCCATTCATACCTTTGCACAGGTGATCATCCCCTGTAGCTAGGGTACATTTCCTCTTGCCTTCCACTTCTTAGAATCTCTGATTTCCCTTAAAATTCAGCTTAAACCACAACTTCCACGTGAGGTCTTTTCTTGATCCCTTCAACGGTTAGGACCTTCCTATGACGAATTTGCCTTACTTTTATTTTAGATATAATTATATGGATATGGATTATACCAGTTCCTCCCACCCATCAGAATGTAAGCCCTTTGAGAGCAGTGGCTGCTACATACTTGACTTTGTATTCTTAGCAGACTGGTCCAGTGCCTGGCTAACAGTGTAGGATTACAGTAAAGACTTATCAAACTGCCACTTGATCCTAATTTCAGAACGTTCTACCTCAGTTACATAGGGTTGATTTCTGGCTCTTTGCAACTCCCACCCTCGCTGTTAGCTCTGCCCTCTAGCCAAGCAGAACAAATGTAATCTTTCAGATATTTGAAGACCACTGCCACATCTTCCCCTAAATCTTCTTTTTTCTAGGTTAAACATCCTGAGCTCTTTTAACTGGGGAGATGACGAAAGACTGAATAAGCCATAAGGCCTTTGCTTGGGGGGATGGGACCACGAGAGTCTACAACACTGACAAGGGAGAGTTGCTTAATTCTTACTTTGTTTCTGACTCTGTTTTGCCAAGGAGAATGACCTTTGCAGTAGAAATGACAGAATGAAAAGGACTAATCAGAGGGTGACACCTGCGATAAGAAAGAGGGCACTTACGCTGCCCTAAGTGAACTCAAGTCACCGGATTCAGATGAACAACACCCTGAGATCCCGTGAGAGGGGGCAGGTATGACTGCTGGGTCATGGGCAGTGACCTTTGAGTGATTATGGAAAAACAGAAGTAGAGAAGGACAAATGTTCCAGCTGTCAAAATGGGGACTAGAACAAGGAAATGTATAAATAAAAATTTGTTAAAACATGCCTATTTGGCAGTTACTTCATTTGTGCAGAGAATCAGTGCAGAATACTTGAGTGCTGATGGTAGGTACCAGCTACAAAGGAAGATAAAGTTTTTGTATTCAAGGCGATCACAATTTAATTGGGGGAGATAAGACATACACATAAAAATATTTTTGTTGTTCAGTTGTTTTCAGTTGTGTCCAATTCTTTGTGACCCCATTTGGGGTTTTCTTGGCAAAGATACTGGAATGGTTTGCCATTTTCTTCTCCAGCTCATTTTACAGATGAGGAAACTGAGGCAAACAGGTTAAGTGACTTGCCCGGGGTCACACAGCTAGTAAGTGCCTGAGGTTAGATTTGAACTGAGGAAGATGAGTCTTCCAGACTCTAGGCCTAGAATTCTATCCACTGTGCCACCTAGCTGCCCTGTAACAAAAAAGAAATTATATACACATACATATTATATTATATTATATATAATTATATTATATGCACATTTTAGACATATACAAATGTATACATACATTTTCATATATACACACATATATACATACACACATATAGATTCTCTCTCTCTCTCTCTCTCTCTCATAAAGGGATTAACTAGGTGGCACAATGGATAAGAGTACTGGGCCTGGAGTCAGGAAGACTCATCTTCCAGCGTTCAAATCGAGCCTCAGATACTTACTAGCTGTGTCCCCCTGTGACAAGTCAGGTAACACCATTTGCCTCAGTTTCCTCATTTGTAAAATGAGCAGGAGAAGGAAATGGTAAACCACTCCAATATCTTTGCTAACAACACCCCAGATGGGGTCACAAAGAGACACAACTGAACAACAGAATGTATTATATTTAATTTTTATTATTTATTTATTATTAATCTTTTTATATAAATCATACTAACAGCAATAAAGTAGCCTTTTCTGATTGTCCCAATAGCTAAGGCCTTTCCCTGCTTCACCGCCTCATATGTGTCTGTATTTTTCCTGGGTACTCTCTCATATGCCCTCGTTCTCTCCGCTATTAGAATGCAAGCTTTTGGGGAGTAGGAATTGTTTCACTTACTCTGTTTTATCCCCAGAATCTAGCACAAGGCCTGTCACATAGCAGGCCTAGAAAAAAAAGCCTGCTGGTTGACTGGTTAAGGTAAAAAATATATGTTAAGTGCCAAAAGACAGGACAGGCTGTAAGTGCTATTGGAGTGGAGAAGTAGAAGAAATCAGTCCCTGTGGGCAGGAAAAAGCAGAGCAAAGCTCACAGCAGAGCCGGGATCCTAGGTGTCTTGTGGAAGATGGCTAAATGTCACCCCATTTCTTCTCCTAAATCCTCTGCGTTCTGGTCTGACCTCCTCATTCATCTGAAACTGCTCTCTCCAAAGTTACCAATGATCCCTTAATTGCCAAATTTAATAATGGCTTTTTTTTCATTCCTCATACTTTTTCACCTCTCTGGCATTCCATCATTCAGTGAGTCAATAAATATTTGTTAAGCACATACTATGTGCCAGGCTCTGGCTAAGTGCCAGGTATAAAAAGAGTTTCACAGTCTAACGTGATTACATGCAAACGAGATATTGAACACTGGAGGGAATCAACATTGGGGAAGGCACTGGAATTAAGGGGGAATTGGAAAAGGCTTCCTGTCACCCTCTTCTCCTGGCTCTCTCCTCTCTGGGTTTTTGGTACTTTACTCTCTCCTGGTTCTCCCTCAATCTCTCTGACCACTCCATCTCATCCTCTTTTGCTGGATCACCATCCAGGGCACACCTACTAACAACACACATTTCCTATGGGTCTCTGCCCTCTTCCTCTTTCCCTCCATACTATGCTACTTAGTGACCTCACTAGCTCCCACAGATGCTGCTACCATCTCCACGAAGCTGATTCTCAGATCTATTCATCCAGCTCCAAGTTCTCTTCTGAGCTCCAACCTCATAACACCAACTGCCTATTAGATATCTCAAACTCAACATATCCAAAACAGGATTTATTATCTTTCCCCTCAAAACCCTCCCCTTTCCCAAACTCTTTCAACACTGCGTTACATTACCTAACATTACCCTTCCAGTCCCCTGGGCTTGAAACTTCAGCATCATCCTTATCCTCACTTACATTCACCTCGCATATCCATCATGATGCCACATCTTGTGGCTTCTATCTTTACAGTATCTTATATACTTTCCGGTTTCTTATTCTATACCTGCTATCCTTATGCACACCTAGGTCACTGTAACAGTATGCCAGTTGAGTGGCCCTGATGAAAGACTCCCTCCATTCCACCCTCTGATCAGCTACCAAAGTGGTCTTTCAAAAGCAAAGATCTGATCACGCCATACACCACTCAATAAATTCCAGTGGTTCCCTCTTACTCCAGGATCCAATATAAAATCTTGTTGGGCTTTGAAAGCCCTTCCCAACCTGGCACCCTCCTACTTTCCCAGTCTTCTTACACTTGACCCCCCTCCACTATATGACCTAGAAGCACTGGCCTTTTTGTTATTCCTTACACAAGACACCCCATCTCCTGAATTATCTTGCATCTTTTCACTGTCTCCCATTTTTGGCATGTTCTCCTTGCTCACTTCTACCTCCTGGCTTTCTTCAAGATTCAGCTTAAATCTGACCTTTCTGTCCATGGAAGGGGAACCATGGAAGCTGAGAGCCAGCCTTGAGTCAACATGAAAAGACCTCTCCTTGGATATTTAATGCAAACTGAGAAGATCATGATTTACTAGGGGTGGAGAACTTTGACCTTTATATTTAGATGTTGAGTTAAGGACTTACTAATTAAGGATGATTGGAAACTAATCTCTAATTAAGAAGAAAGAAGACTTTTTAACTGGAGAGTGACCTAGGGGTGGAGGACTTTGACCTTTGTACTTTGTGTCAATCAAGGAGGCTTGCTTCCTTAAGGGAGAATGAATTAAGGAGTTACTAAATGAAGAAGCTACTAAATTAATGTTATCTTTTACTTAAAACTATGCAGCCACTTTGGCAAAAACTATGTGGCCATTTTAGTGATAAGTTGTTATGCCAATTATTATTCTGAATGCTGTACTTTGATTTCTGTGAATGTTTTGTCTTAGTTTGTCACTGAATAAATAGAGAGTCCACTATACTGTGTAATCAGAAAGCTGTTCACAGCAGCAGTCCTCTGGAAAGTTGCTGCTGCTTGGCTTTACAATGCCTTTCACATTTCTCCTTAATGTTACTTCCTTTCTTCTGCCATTATCTCTAAATTAACGTGTATACATCTTGTTTGTACATAGCATGTTGTCTCCCCATAACAACGTGAGCTTTCAGAGGCAAGAAGGACTTGTTTCCCCACATTCTTGGTTTCCCCAGAGCTTACCACAGTGCCTGGCCTATAGTATGGATGCTTCCTGTTGATCTTAATGATGAGGATGAAAATACAAGTTGGGTTCATGAGACAATGGTCCCCAAATTAGTATCATTAGAGGAGAGGATTCCTTTAGGGGAAGAAATGATTGGAAAGATAATTTGGGCCCCTGAGTGGCAGAAAGAATAGTATTATCTGGAGCCATGGAAGGTTTCTGAGTAGGGAGGGTGACATCATCAAGGTGGTGTTTTGGAAAGATTTATCTTATAGGTGTGGATGTTAGATGGCAAGGGACAAACACTGTTTTTGTCCCTTGTGCTGACTTTTTTTTTTTGGAGGCAATAGTAGTTAAATGACTTGCCCAGGGTCACACAGTGTCTGAGGGCAGATTTGTATTCCTACTTTCTCGTTTAAAAATAAGCCTACACTACTTTAGTAACAAAGTTGTTACAACTAAGGGGACAAGCTAAAGTGAAACAAGAGACACTTGAAACCTCGCTCTTGTTTAAATGCTAAAACATCAATGACTAAAAACCTTAGTTATACAACATTAAGATTCTCTTATGTAGCATCTGAAAAAAAAAAAAAAAGTAATACCCAACCACTCTTACTAAGTCACCCCAGAGAGTTTGGGGGCATACTGAAACTGACCTAAAGCAGAAATGAATGAGCCTCAACACTGGCAAAATTGAACAATTTTCTCTCCCAAAAAATGTAATTTAGCTACTAAGCTAACAATATTTGCTGACCGTTAAAAGGAGAACTGGGCTACATTTCACCTTTCTGTGTATAAGATGCCTTTCACAGTTAATAATCATTGGTGTTAATAATCATTGTTAGCATAGGGGGATCTTTTCCTTTTTCCTCTAAAATTTATTTAGGAAAAATGTGCCAAGGTAGAGTCAAAACACAGTATGCCCCAAGTTCCTCGCTCCTCGGTGCCTGTCAACACATTCTTAGAATCACAGGCTTTGGGAGCTAAAGGAATTTTAGTTTTGTTATATATAAAATAGGGGTGGAGGGAAGAGACCAGATAATCTCTGGTGAAGTCAGTTGTCTAAGGTTGTATGCCATGCAATGTTGGAGAAAGAACCTGAAGCCAGTGTCCTGACTCATACACAGTCTAGAGCTCTGTCTACTTAATCAAAGCAGCAAATGATGATGATAATGAAAAAAACTAGCATGGAAATAATGCTTTAAGGTTTGCAGAGAAATTTATGTACATATGTGTATATGTGTACATATATGCAGATGTATGCAGGCAAACACAAGTACATCTATACATATATAGTATATACATACACACATCTTTAGTGGGGAGCCCTGTCCTTAGGAGCTTGCATAGCAGTCTCTGCCTGATGCAAGCCCCTTGATTCTTTAGGGTGTGCCCAGGTATTATTTCAGGTCTGCTTCTTGTGTGAAGAACAGAGGCTTTTGATGACTCAGTCCCTCTGTTTTCCTGGCTGTGTTTGTGTGTGAAAAGCTATCAGTTTCCAAGTGGGAAGAGAGGCCCCTGGGACTTTATCTCCCCCCTTTAGGCTGATGCTATGTGACCCAGAAGCATATGGTCTTGCCTTTGCTTCTGTCTCTGTGGAGTCTGATTTCTCCCCCTCTCAAGTAATGCAATGTTAGCTTAGGATGCCATCTCCAGATCTTCAAAAAGTCTGGAAAGCAAGCTGCCAGAGATCCAGGAGCTAGTGTCTATGTTAGATTCTGTGAACAGCCAAGCCAAACAAGGAATAAAGTACTGAATACTGCTTGATCCAGCAGAGAAGTTGATCAAAGCCAGTCAAGAGGGAAAGCCACTAACTCTTCCACTGGCTGGGCTGCATTTGGAAGTGAACTTGATGGGGGCAGATGTCATGAAGAACCTCCTTCAAGTTGGAGCCTACTAGTATCCCACAGGGATACTCAAGTGCTAACTACTGGAGGGTACTGATGAGATTAGGAGAGGTCTTTTCATGTTGACTCAAGGCTGGCTCTGAGCTTCCATGGTTCCCCTTCCATGGTCCCAGTTCCTGCCAGAAGTAGTTCCTGTTCCATATTGAAGTTCACAGTGTCTAGTCCACCTCAAGTCCTTCACAGTTTCTGTTCCTGGGAAGACAAAGCTTAACAAAGCCACAATAACATTTATACACATTGCCAGCATCCTCATCAATTCATTTTTGCATCAACACATAGACCCAACAACAAGGTCCGAGGAATCAACACAAATCAACATATATGTGTGTGTACATACATACATACATACACACATATAAATTGTAACTGGTATCTAAAATTGGGGAGAAATCAAACAAATAGAAGTTTTAGCTAACAGCATTAGTGAATTATCCCATCTCTTTCTTCACAAAAACCTATTGAGGGAGATTAGCTTGCCTAATTTTATGAATGTGAGCTCAATCACATTCAATTTAAGTGTGAGCTGGAATAAGGATCTCCAAAGTTTATAAAGGCGATATGTCATATGACCTGTGCAACAACCCTATGAGATATGTGCCATTATTAATTGAGTTAATAATTCTTGGAACAATAATCCACTGTAAATAGACTAAAGGAAGAACATGGTTCTTCTTGTATGAAGTATCTTGAAGAAAACTTACATTTGGCAGTGGTGGTGTTGGTGTTTGTTAGGAAGGAAGGCATAAGAAATACATATGGTTCCTACCTTTGTAATAACAATAACAAAATTTCAATTAATCTGCTATGGCTACACTGGAAATTTTGGAAAATTACTGCTGAATTTTAGTTTCATGTTCAGTTATAAAACACCAGTAGCATCTGAAAAATTCAACAGGCACAGTCAAGTTTGTGCTACTGAATCTGCCTGAACACAAGGCATAAGGAAAATGAAGCTGGTGTGGGTGAAGCCCAGGTGTCCCCTTGTGTTGCCTTGCCCACAGGTACTCAAAGAGTAAGTGCTGCTCTGGTGGCTCAAGGACCTCTAGGACAAGCCCCTCAAAGCCTACACATCTCCCACAAGCTCTCCATGAGAGTTCTCCTCTTGGCCAGGAGGCGCACTGTGGGCTGCAGAAAACCGATGATAAGAAGTACACTCTTAATAGAGCATGGATGAAAACTGTAGGCAGAGGAGGCTACTGTGACTTGGATGCAACTCTCATTCTCCTATCAAAGCGAGGAAGACATGGGTCAAATCCTGTCTCTGACACATGTTGTCTCTGTGACCCTGGGTAAGTGCCCCCTCACAGCCCTAGGTAACCATCTAAGACCACTACTGAAGACTTGACCTCTCAGTGCCTTAGGTAACTAATAGTCTAAGATGCAAGGAAGGTACCGAGTCTTCTTTAACAGAGGGGGTTTCCTTAGCCAAGATTTCCACATACCATTAACAATAAAAGATTTATGAAGAAAGATGCTATTTGCTTCCAGAGAAAGAACCGATAAATACATGTATAGAATAATTTACCATACATACATACATATCTATTTATATATACCTATTTGTGTCCAATGGTAGCCATCTCTAGGGTAGGGCAGGAATGAAGGGAAAAAAAGGGTAAAAAAAAAGAAAAAAAGAAATTTACATGATAATTTTAAGATATATTTAAAAGGAATAGCAAGTTATACATAATATATTTGTAGTTTCATATGCAATGATCTTTTTATTATACTATGTTGTGGAAATATGCTTATTTTATTCCATAAATTAAAATAAATAAATAAATAAAGATTTCCCTATACCAATAAGATCTAGTTCTTCCTATTCCCTCTTTTCTCTCTGTTTCCACAGTGAGGAACACGACTTTACAAGGAGTTCAAATCCAGAGCTTCTAGTAAACATAATGTTCATGTTTAAAAAATGAAGTGTCTAGTCAAGGAAAACTTCAAGATAATCCATCATTCAGGGAAAGACACACACCAGGTTCTCCACCTTAGACTGCAATCCAGATCCAAACAGGTTAAAGAAAGAGCGATTACCCCTCAGACTGGTCACTTGGTCCCCCTACACTCTGCAGGCCAGGAGCTGAAGCTGCCACATGGGGGCAGTGGCTTCTCGCCTCTGGGGCAAAAGCCGCACTCCCAACTACTGGGTCCCAAAGTCCACACTGCACTGACCTCTCACTTTGTCCTTTGCATCTATGTGTTGATAATTCTGGAAATGGCCACAGCTGATTTGGAGTCCCTCCAGCCCTTGGCTAGTCAGGCCCGCCTTGGGGTTAAAACCTCTGGTTCAAAGAGGCCTGGGCTCGGCTCCCACAGCACTGTTCTGGCTGCTTCCTGCTGGCCTGCCTGGCTGTCCTCAGTGGGAGGTTAGCTTCTCTGTGTCATATTGTGGGTTCTGTAGCTCCAAAGTTTATTCAGAGTCCCCTTTTACATGAATTGGGGAAGGTAGAAGCCAGAGCTGTGCGGAGGTCCTGCTTCTACTCTGCCATCTTGGCTCCGCCCCCCCAAACTCTTTATTTTTTACAGAATAATAGAATATTAGGATTGAAAAAGGGGCAGTTAGGTGGCCCAGTAGATAGAGCACTGGGCCTGGAGTCAGGAAGACTCACCTTCCTAAGTTCAAATCTGGCCTCAGACACTTCCTGGTTGTGTGACCCTGTGCAAGTCATTGAACCCTGTTTGCCTCAGTTTTCTCATCTGTAAAACGATCTGGAGAAGGAAATGGGAAAGCACTCCAGTGCTTTGTGACCCAAATGGGCTCACAAAGAGTCTGACACGACTGACATGACTGAACAACAGGACTGAAAAGGAATTAGTATCAACTAGTTCAATCCCCTTATCAAGCCAAACCTCAGAATTCTAATGCATTATGAAATAATATAAGTACTATGAATTATGACTTTTTGGTTTAATATAGTTTAGTTTATTTATGCTCTTTTATTGGAAAACAAAGACTATTTAACCCAATATATTGAAGTTTTTATCACTCTGGTCAAAAATCTTCAAGCCTAATTTAGTGTTCAGTCTTGTTTCCTGGCACTAACATTAGAGTGTTGGATTTGGATGAGACTTTATGAATTTTAACCCCTTCATTTTACAAAGTTAAGATGCTTGTCCCTGGTCACACTGATGGCTAATGCCAAAGGTGGGATTCTGATTCCCAATCCATTTCCCCTCTGACAATATCTGAGTGGCCCTCTCTGGCAAAACCTAAGCTGGAACACCATTTTCTAAATTATTTACTTCATTTATCTTTTAGCTTTCATGTAAAAAAACTGATTTCCAAATTTTCCTCCTCTTTTGTGTCCTTACAGGCTGGTTTGCTGGCGCTGTCCTTCCTTTTGAAGAGGACCAAATGACATCTTTTTGTGGGATTTAAGGTGCGGCGTGTCTGACTGTGGCTGCTCAGACCAATACTAGCTTGGCATTCTCTACCCCAGGCTGGGCACTGAAAATCCACACGAACATTTGCAGTAGAGATGTCTCCAAATTTGCACATCTCACACTTCTTTTGAGCTACTGCAATTCTGCTTTGCTCACAGAGCACAGCATCTTCTTTGATGTGGGCACACCATGCTGGGTGGTCCTTTGCCAGTGCTGCCCATGTCATACAAGTGATTCCAAAATCCTTTCAGAGAGACTTTGGTATCATACATAATGTCATTAAAAAAATAGCCCCCAAACCAAACAACTTCTAGTCTCGTACATTTCTAGGTAAGTATGTGTCTACAAAATCAGCATTTTCCAAAAGTACATGTAAAGATCCCAGCCAAATAAGGCTGGGAAAATAATCAAAAAGGCTGGGAAATTGTTACAATTAGAGCACTAGCTAAAGGCAAATTCTTATAACCAGTAGGGCCATAGGTTTGATGCATACAGCTGACAGTTACCATCTGTATGCTCCTCAGCCGTGATCATGACATACAGTGACACTGCAAGGTAAAGATGCAATCAAGGATTTAAAAAAATAAAACAGCAGTAGGCCCGGCTGGATTTGATTAAATCTGAATCTTATCGCCACAGCACCTTACCTCAGTCTAATATTGTTCCCAAACTGTTACTTCCATGCCGAGGCAGCGTTGGAACGACGGAAACTGAGACTATTAAAAAAAAACCAAAACAACCCTAACATATCAGAGACAGGCTATTTTAAATTATTTGGTGGGTAGCCTTTTTCATATTTATGGAAATTTGGGAACTTGGCTGAAGTTAGAAATAAATGAAAAACTTTTTTATAAAAGAAAAACTGGATATTTCCTGACTCTGCTCCTTGTTTTCTTCCTCACTGGCTTAGATAATAACTTAAACCAGGTTCAACAAAAATGTATTTTCTTTCTTTTTTTATGCAAGACTGTCTAAGGAAGATTAACTAAATATTGGAAAGGCATGATTTAGAGATTCAGAAATATGCAATAAAAAGAAAGAAAAGATGACTAGATATCTGTCTGTCTAGTTTAAAGTCTTTAAAAATTAGACAGCCTCACTCATCTGAAAATGTCTAAGAATTAATAACAAATGTTTATGTAAAAGAAGCAACCAAAACACATATACAGTTAAGTCCCAATTAGTGAATAGTGGATCCCCTGAAGTGGTCACATGTATTCAAACGCACACTATTTGAAGTTATGATTATGTAAAATATGGTCATTTGTTCTGCTGCAATGAAAATGTGCAGTCTGAATTAGAATAATGTGACCTTTGGGAGATTAGTCATTTGGAATAATGAGGACTTAGCTGTATGTAGACCCTCCCCTCTCTCCCTCTTTTCAAAAGCTCACAGGAGCTGTGTAGTCTGAAGCTACAGGGGGGCTTTCAGGAAACTAGTGACTGATAGATATTGACAGATGATGGTGATGCTTAGCTTGGTTCTCTCATTCACAATCTGAATTGTTTCCAAGACACTTCATCTCCATTTTCTCATCTTTAAAATGCACATTTAAAAAAAATAAAAAATTTATATATGATAGTTGAAGGTTGGGTTTAGGAACTACATCCATTAGTTACCAACTCTTAAGAGACAAAAGTAGTGACTATAAAATACAGTAAAACTGCTCAATTATATTTCATTATTAATGCTTAGACTACAGGAAAAGACATAGGGATACTATAACTGAAGAGAACAATTTCTTAAGAGTAGGAGGTCTCTTAAATGAATGGGACCCCACTAATCAATCAATCAATCAATCAATCAATCAATCAATCAGCATTTATTAAGAGCTTATTCTTTGCCTGACACTATGCTGAGCACCAGAAACAGAAACACAAAAATGGAATAGTTCCTATGCTCAAGATTCTCAATTCTAATGGCAAGAGAACATGTATGAATGCAAATATTTACAGAATAAATAAAAAACACATTACAGGTTCATTGAGGAGGAGAGTATATTAGCAGCCATGGGCATCAAGAAGGGAGGGCTTAGAAAGTGGTCACTGAGGTGCATCTTGAAGGAAACTAGGGATTCTAAAGAAGTTGAGGTAAGGAAGGAATACATTCCTGGCATGGAGGACAGTCTGTGGTTACACTTGGAGACAGGAGATGGAGATTCAGACCCCTGTGCACAGGATAACTAGAAGATCAATTTGGCTGCACTGCAGAATATGTGAAGAGTGAATGTATGTAAGAAGAAAGGTGGAAGGGGGTCAGTTTGTAGAGAACATTAAAAGTCAAACAGAGGAGTTTCTATTTAATCCTAGAAGTAACAGGGCCACTTAGCTGCCCCAATAGGGAGCCTCTAGGCACTGAGTTTATATCATTGATTTTAATGATTGTACATGAAGTGGAAATATGGTACAAAACAAAAAGCTTTGGATTTGGAAGTTGAGTCCTATTCCTGGCTCTGTGGCTTGCCACATAGGTAGCCCTAGGCTGGCAATTTCACATCTCTGGGCACAGTTCTATCATTTGTAAAATGGAGTTAGACTAGATGAACTCTCAGATTCTTTCTAGTTCTAACATTCTGTGAAGCAAAGACTAAAAGTCTTAACTCTCCAAGATTCTCTTTATAATCTCACTCTATTTTTCTGATATTTGTTTTTTCTGTCCTCCTTTTAACAGGGGGGGGAGGGGGTGAGGAGAGGGTTATTATGCCTTTGTTAGGTGAGCCAGCAGGTACAGACTCAAAATAGAATTATAAGAGAAAGAGATTTATGGCACAATTAAAAATTTCAAGGGACAATTTTACCTATGGTTCCTAAAAGATGCTTCATTTGTTTCTTTTTCATAAACTAAAAGATGGGGGGGGGTACCTCACAGCACAGTCAGTTCAAAACAAATGCTGGAGGTTAGTTTATGTTTTGGTCCTATTGCTTAACTATAGGACCTTGGAAAATTGGCTCTTTCTTGATCTGTTTTTTTTTTTAAATACAATAACAAGCATCTCTGTTTCCAGTCTCTTAGGACATATGCTCATTGTCAGTCAACAAGAATTCATCAAGTACTTAATGAGCTGGACAGGGGAAGGTGTATTTGATGGGGGTCACTGGAGACTAGAGAGGAATGAAGACATGGCCGGCCTGGGAGTCTCCCTTGTGCTGATGTTCTGAAAAGAGCCATCTAATCAGAGGTAGAAGCTGCACGGGTATGCCAGTTCAGGTCTAGAGTCAGATTCCAGGTTGGAGAGATCTCTGGGCAATGGTTTAGAAAGGCTAGCGTATAGCCTGGAGAGCACAGCTCACAAGGAACCAGGAAGATCCTAGATCCTCAACAATAACACTGTCTATGGAACAAAATGCAATCCCAGAAATTGTCCTAAATTGGGGAGGGATTCCTGAGCTGGAAGGAGCCCTCTCCCCCCAAAATAAACAACCAACCAAATAAATACATAAATAAAAGGTCTGATCCCTAATTCAAGCACGATCCATTCTACAATGATTGAGTTGAAGATAAATCCACCAACTGGCCAGTACACATATCAACTTTGATGATTCTTTGGCATTGCTTTGCTACTGCAATACTTTTCCAACTTAAGAACACTGAAGTTCACTAAACCTCTTACTCTTAGGTAAGAAAGGAATATAAGAAGTTATTTAGCCTGTTTCCATGCCGTCAGGCAGGGCACAGAGGTAATAATGGAATGAGCCTAAACTGGGAAGGCAGAGACCTTGAACTGAGTTTCATTTCTGCCATTTACTTGGGGTATGGTCTCAGGCACATAATTTAACTGATCCAAGTCTCAATTTTTTAATTTCTAAAAAAGGGATAATAACACTTAAGCTATGTTCCTTGCAAAGTAGTTGTGAAGAAAGCATTGAAAAGTGCATGAATTAAAACTCCCATTGCTCACTCTAGCTAGCTCATACTAGCCATGTTACCCATTCTACCTTGAGGTCTTCCCATCTGTTCTACTATAGTATCTTATGGACCACTGGGCCAGACTTCCAAAGGCTTTGCTCTTGGGCACTCAATACATCCAGCTTTAAAACAACCTCCCTAAAGACCACACTGTCCTGACTGGCAAGTGTGTAAATGCAAAGTCACACGGTCCATTCTATCCAGCCATGCTTCCTTCCCATTATAACCTGCTACACCTTGTCAACCAAACACAGGTATTAATCTTCTTTGTTGCTTGTTCTGAGAACCGATAGCAAACAAATCATTACTAATGGAAAGGGCATGACAATCATCTCCTCTAAGGCTTCACTCCCCTGGCTACTTCCCCCTTCCATGTGTTATGCTTCCCATGAGAATGTAAACTTGCTGGGGTCAAGGACTATTTCATTTTTTTTCTAATTCCCAGAGTTTAGCATATAGTAAGTACTTTATAGTTTTTTTTTTCATTCATTTCATTCATTCAGAAATCTACTACAGTTATTTTTACTTAAAAACTTTCCAGATAAGATTCCCTCCTATTTTTAAATACCTTCCCTAGGAATGCATTTCACTGTTGAAAATCTCTAGGAAAGTATATATTACACAAGATATACTCAACAGATGATATGCATATTATTAACACATGAATCACATCTTAGCAATATTAAGACTGCAGGAACTATACTATCAATAGACCATTGGTAGAAGTATGAGATGTATAAAACTAAAGTCAGATTGCTAGAATGGCATAGAAAGTAGGCACGGGAATGGACTGAATCCAAGGGAACACTCAGACATCACTGGCCAAAGAGTAGCAGGGGAGCAAGAATCAGATGAATCACATAATACAAGAGATCAGAGCAAGACAATGGGATAAAATCAGAATAGTAGTTAGGATCTAAGATATTCACAGTGTCTAAAAGGGAAAGGTCAAGGCAATAAATTAAAACCCCAAATAGAGTGCTTGGGCAGAGAAACAGGGAATCAGAGGGTATGGATTTGAGTCCTAAATTTGCCACTTTCTACCGAAATGACTTTAGGCAACGCATTTAACTTTGGAGGATCTCAGTTTCCTCATCTCTACACTAAGTAGAGATGAGGAAAACCAGATCACCTTAAGGTCCCGTCTAATTCTGAGTCTTACAAGAACTCTGGAAAGTAGTTAGGCAAGAGACCACAATGGCATAAGCCAACAGGAATCCATGGCATTGTGCTGTCCTTTTGCCCCAACTTGTAGGAAATCTCCCATATACGTGTCGGCAAGAGGCCTCTGCATCTGCCTGGAATAGAGCAGGGTAGGAAGAACACAGGAGGACGCTCTGTGAGAGCTTCATCAATATTAAATACACAACGTAGCAAAATGTGATGTTTAAATATAATTAACTCTCACTCCCATATTGCAATGTTTGTTCATATCACCAAGATCACCATATGTGCCACTGTTTACATAAACTACTTTCAGCATAGGTGTTCTAGGACCTTTGGCCTCATTCTATTTCCAATCTGAATCCTTCATGCTTTAACCTGTTTGTTTTTGTTTTTGTCTTAATGAAGACTGAGGACACAGTTGGTTTACATCTCTTCGGTAAGAATCCTTTATAGACTTCAAAATCATTACTAATCTGCCCTCTCAATTTTCCCTTCTCTAGAATGAATTGACGCCAGGTCTTTCATTTCCTGATGGGTCTTATTTTCAGCTCTTTAATTATATCTCTTACTCTCCCTTGATGCCCCATTTAAATTGTGCTTGCTTGATGCCCCTTTCAAACTGGGCATCACTGATTTTTTTAAATGCCAATTTACAAGTTTGTCTTATTCCCAAACTTCACTCTGGAACAGAGATGAACTTCCCTGTTTGAAAGCTATATAACTGAATGGTAAGTTCTAAGTTGCAAAGTCTTCATTTTGTTGGTTAAGCACAAAGATCAGTTTAATTAAACTTAGAGAGGCTCGTCTCCAAAACTCTGACCAGCATATGATGAATTGTTTTGCTCAAAGTAACTCATGAAACAGACAAAAAATAAAACACATACATATGGGGGGGGGGGGGGGGAAGAGAGGAAAGAGATCATATTGTTTCTAATTACAAGTTCTTTCTCCTTTTCCTTACTTTTTTAATGACAGTAACTAAGTAAAAGTCAAATCATGAAATATGACGCTTATTCTAACACTTCAAGAGTTAATGATCTTTTGGACATGGGTTCTTCCTTTCCTGATGCAGATCACAATCATTCTTCTTTAATTTAGTGACTAGCCATTATGAGTTTCTGTGACTAAATGACAAGCTATTACTCTGTAGCCAACCAGTCTTTCTTCCATATCCATCTTTGGGTCTTTCTGTCTTGGTACAACTTACCAGAGCTTGCAGCCTGCTGGGAGCTATCAAGAGCCCAGGGATGTGACAGGAGAACTTTAGTGGAAGATGAAATAAAAATTGCTAATAAAATTGACTCAGAGTTTCCATTAAAAAAATTATACTAATTTAGTATGAAATCTAGCAGCAAAAAAGATGATCCTGCTTTTGAAGTACCAGTTCCAATTTCATGGAATAAATCCTTATTTGTAATTTGTTTTGAGTGGCATAGGCTTTTTCTTTGTCCTCTGGCTTCAGCTTCCCACAAAGGAGAGCCCCCTACTACTAATTCTTTGCTCAAACAGCAACAATTCTTTGGGTCTGAAAAGGAACTCTGAGTTGCTGAGTGGGACCCAACTGTATTCTCTGCAAGCATCGGGTGAAAGGGCTACAAAAGTTATAGGGAGGGGAGAAGGGTTGGTAGTATTTAAAGAAAGGGCTTCTTCTGGTCTCCTCAAAATATGCCAAACCTGAAATGATCTTCCTCCCTACACTCCCACTTCAAAAGTTGGGCTAATTCTCAGTAAAAGGGGAAAGACCAAGAGGTTGACCTTTCCAAGCTTCTAAAAAGGAGAGAACCCTAGACCCAGTCTCTTGCTCCATCTTCAGATACAGAATGACAAGTTCATTTTGTTCTCTAAGGTGGTCTCTGCTCTTGCTCTGCCTAGGTTAATAGGAGGGAGATTTGTATTGAGGAGAAGGGGAAGGGGACTAGAGTTAAGATCTCCTGGTACGAGAGGTTATGGTCCCCAGAGGGCCAAAGATTTCCCATATGGTTCTTAAAAAGAAGAGGGGAAGAGTTTTCCTTGGAGTATTGGTCCCTCTCCTCCCTTTCCTCACTCTTTGTTCCCCCAACCAATCATATCCCCCTTTGGGCCAAAGCCTTGCTCTCAGAGACTTTCCCCATCCTTAGGCCCTGGAAGCCAGCTAGCCCCAAGGAGTTTCAGGACAGTTGTGTTTATAAAACTCAAAGCAAAGGGGACTCCAGAGAAGGGAAAGTTTGGACTGTATTTAGATCCTTGAGGTACTGGGGTCATTTGAATGGGACAAGGAACATGAACACACACACACACACATCTCTAAGACTTACGTTGCAGAGAAGGTGCCCATCTACATTGCTAGAGGGAGTTTCTTTATGGAGGAGTTCACTGTACCACGGAAAGTCCCAGGTCCAGTCCCTATACTTTTACTTTGATCAAAAAAATTTCAAAAGCTCAAACAAACCTTTCCAATTTGGAAGCAACAGCTTTCTAAACCATTCCTTTAATTCATACCATCTGTACATTGAGATTTAATACTATGCAAATTTTCATTTAAGCTAGACTTGGCTTCAATCTGTATTCTTGAAATTTTTAAAATCGATCGTTGCCTACATATCTATAGCAATACTAAAAAGAAATTTTCCCCTTTAATTTCTTTATCCCCTTTTATTTATATAATACAACCCCATCCTTATATTACTCTTGTGAGATTATAGATAAATACATATACATACTCACTATATAGTCTTACATTATTTTAAGCCAAGCAAGGATAAGGTTTAAACCCAAAAATAAGAACAAAAAAGAAAAAGAAAAATTTTACTTCCTTTTTGGTTTTTTTTGTGTGTGTGTGAGTACACACACACATATACACTTCTTGTTTTTTGTGTGTGAGTGTGTATATATATATATACATATATAAACACAATTATACATACATATATTATATATATACACTTTGGGGGCTGCATATATATTCATACACAGAATAAGAAGTATAAGAAAGTAGTGGCAAAGAACTGGAAATTGAGGGGATGCCCATTGATTGGGGAATGGCTAAAAAAAGTTGTGGTATATGATTGTGATGGAGTATTACTGTGCTATAAGAAATGATGAGCTCAATGATCTTAGAAAGGCTTGGAAAGAGCTGCATGAAACAATGATGAGTAAAATGAACAGAACCAAGAAAACATTGTATATAGTAATAGCAATATTGTTCGAAGAATAACTGTGAATAACTAAATTATTCTGAGTATTATAAATACTTAAATAAACTACAAAGGGTCTATGAAGGAAGATGGTATTCACACACACACACATACACACACACTCTCCTCTGTGGCCGTCCCTAGTTCAGGGCAAGGAGGGAGAAAATTTGCAACTTAAAGTGTAACAGTAAATAAATAAAATTAAATTGAAAAACAAGAAGTATAAAAAAGTAGAAGTTTTCTTTTTCTTATTTTTTGGCTTAAACCTTAACCTGGCTTAACCTAAAATCATGTCAGACTCACAATATGAATGGAATACAAATAGATACAAGTGTGCCTGTAAAGAACTGGGGTGATTTATGTGTTGCTGTATACTAGTATTATGGACTGACTACCCAGCTTTATGCCACAGTACGGACAGTGGATAGTTTGCATATTTTGTTTTTTTCCATATGGGTCATTAGGTTGATTTATCTTAAGGAATCATGGATCGCATTAAGATCCTTATATACATCAGTAGGAACACCTCACAGGCCTTACCATCCACAGGGACTCCCTCTTCTTTCTTGATCCTACAGTGACTATCCTCTTTGTCATCCTTTGCTTTATGTCTCATCCGACAATAATCAGAGTGTTCACTGAACAGCTATTACTAGGGTTGATTCTGTCAAGGAATTTTGTATGACTATGATATTTACCTGAGATTTTATTAACGTGTCTTTAAGGATGCATCTCACTCCTCCAAGTCAAATGAACGGTAAACACCCAGGGATTTTTAAAATCAGTAAAAGCAAAATAATGTAGTCAAGTTTATTCTATAAGATCCCAGATACTAACCAGCCTTGTTCCTTTGGCTCTACATATCTCTGAAGGTGATTTGGATGAGTGATACTTTATAAAAGTCTGAAAATTAGAAAAATACAGGAATTACCCTGACACCCAGTAACACTGGCATTATTATTCCAAAGTGAGGAAATTAGTGTGGTTATCAAC
>NW_027186304.1:27567200-27599583 GCF_028583685.1 Petaurus breviceps papuanus | reverse complement strand
TAGCATTTAATGATGAGCCTGTGTTTTCTACATATAGGCACTTGACATTAAAGGTTTTGTGTCTCTGTGTGGATTGGAAGGGGGTGCTGGTACAGGAAGGAGAGTCAAAATAATAACTGCCAAGCTATTGTTTACATGTTGTTTACAAGGCACTTTGTGTAAACTCATTTGAACTTCACTATGGGCATAGGCCCTCCATCTGTCAGATAGGCACTACAAGTACCAGGGTCTTCTACTGCTATCCTCTATTCAAGAGTATCAATGCTTTATAAAGGAAAGAACACTGGATATGAAGTCAGAGAAACTAGGAGTTTTTTTGCTCCTTTCCTACTTGTAGCTTCATGGCAATGGGCCATACCATCTGATCTCCTGGGTACTCAGTCTCCCCATCTTTAAAATGGAGATAGTGACAAGGAGGTAGGGGAACAGTATGAAGCATTTATTCTATGCTAGGCACAACTCTTAAGCACTTAAATATCTCATTTGATTGATGATAGTATCAAATAATTTAGAGTGAAAATAGACCTGGGAGATTAGTATCTAGTTTATCACCCTCAATTTATAGATAAGATTGCTTATTACGCAAGTAATGAGTAACAGAGTTGGGATTTGAACACAGGTCTTCTGACCCTAAATAAGGGCTCTTGTACTACCTGTACTACTCAGACCAAACGTGAAATTAAAATTAGGGTAGAGAGATAACTACAACCATAGCCAGGTATGTCAGAGACACTGAAAGGGGATCATTGTTATGAATCTCAAGAATCTGGGGAGTTCCCCAAACAGGAATAAGTGCCCAATTTTGATGACAGTTTTACAAGAAATGAACAATATTAGCTTTGGCTTGCTAATTGTAGAGGACCTACAAAGTGTACATTATAAATTATATATAAATGGGCAGCCAAGTGGTACATGGATAGAATTCTGGGCTTCGACTCAAGAGAACCTGAGTTAAATCTGGCCTCGGACACTTAATAGCTATGTGACCTTGGACAAGTCACTTAACCGTTTGCTTCAGTTTCCTCATCCGTAAAAGGAGCTGGAGAAGGAAATGGCAAACAACTTCAGCATCTTTGCCAAGAAAACCCCAAATGGGGTCACAAAGAGTCAGACAGAGCTCAAAGACCGAACAAACAATATAAATGGAAGCTGTTATTATCATCTAACAGTCATGAACATTGGAGTTTGGTGCTAGAATACATCACTAGTCCAAGATGAAATACAACACGATCAGACATAGAAGACAATAAACCAACTGAGCAAATAATCTTCTTTTTTAAAAAAAATTATTTACTTTTAGTTTATAACATTTAGTTCCATAAGTTTTTGAGTTCCAAATTTTCTCTCCCTGCCCAAGGTGGCAGCAATCTGATATAGATTACATACATATAATCTATATCTCTCTATATATAATCTATATATCTAAATATGGCCTATATCTAGATACATAGTTTCTATATATGTTCTATATATCTATATAAAATCTGATGTAGGTTCTACATATACCTTCACATTAAACATTAGTCAAATTGTAAAGAATTATAACCAACGGAATAAACGACAAAGAAGAAACAAAACCAAAAAAAAAGAGAGACCAAGTAGTTTGCTTCAGTCTGCATTCAGACTCCGTAATTCTTTCTCCAGATGTGGATAGCCTTTTCCATCAAGAATTCTTTGGAGTTGTCTTAGACCCTTAGTTATAAGGTTATATTATATAAATAAGCATTGCTGAGAAGAGCCCAGTCTATCAAAGTTAGTCATCACAGATACGTTGTGTCTGTAATTGTGTACAATGTTCTCCTGGTTCTGCTCCTCTCACTCCGCATCAGTTTATATGAGACTCTCCATGTTAAATAATTTTCTTTTTAAGGTATTTTAGTGACGCTTTTTCAAAACAGTGCTGTGTTTCCTATAATAGAACTTTGTCTTATAACAGAGAAGCATGGTCAAGAAAAACATATATTTGTACACTAATCATATCTGACGCCTCATTCCATATCTGCCCTCCATCACCTCTCTGCTGACAGCAGGGAGGTATGTTTCACCAGTAGTCCTATGGAATCAAGATTGGCTATTGTGCTGATTTGAGTTCTGATGTGTTTTCATTTAGGGAAGTGGCAAATTTTTTCTATTACATTACTATATATATCATTGTCTTAGCTCAGTTTACTTTGTTTTCCATCAGTTCAAAAAATATTCCCAAGATTCTCAATGTCTTCATTTTGTATTTTATTATGGTAAAATAATTTTTTTATCCCATTCATATACCACAATTTGTTCAGCCATTCCTCAGATGATGGGTACCCAGCTTGTTTTTAGTTCTAAACTACTTTCCCTAGATACACAATAAGGTTCTAAAAATCTCTTTGATGATTTTCTACTTTACAAATTTCAGTACAAAATAATACTATTGCCTAAGTAACTGCAGTGAAAGGAACATTTTTAGGTAAAAGGAAAAACTATCCCCACTAGCTTAAAAATGTCCACAAAGGGCTGTTTTTTTCCAACTCTTGATGGAAGTAATCTTGCTTCTGGGATGAAACCTTTTATTCTGAAAATCAGCCTGCAGCATGGTAAAACCAAGTTTCCCTTAAAAAAATAGGATTTGTAATAGAAGTGCTGACGGACCCCTAACAATGCCAATGTGTGGCCAGCATCAGTGTAATAACAGTATGAAGAGACATTTCAAGGCTCAGTGTAGACACCTGTGCTACAGCACAGTGGAATGACATTGAGAACAAGATGTAAAGTCAAAATAATAAGGATGAAGAATTAAGGAAGACTTAGCATGAATGGTTGTCTCGAAAGGACTCTATATAAACACAATGAAAGATTTAACATTATGCAGCAAACCTAATGGTTGAGGATGAAATGGAAATCAGGGTGTCTAAAACATGGCTATGTGTTTCAAAGAAGATAAAAGGTCACAAAAGCTTTCAATCCCATGAAATTTAGGGAATAAGCCCTAACGTAGAAATAAGTATTTGCCTTTAACGATGGTCACATGTGTAATCGACAGGATCAATAAATCCCCTCTAAGCATTGTGACCACCAAAACACACAGCCAAATGACGACCATTCAAAGCCCAGTCATTTTGCAACAGGAGAGGGAGGAAGAGTAAGAGTTTCTGGGTGTATATAAAGTTTTTTATGGCCTGTTTTACTTAGTCACCCTGTGTCTTCTGCAAGGAAATGTCTCTCTACTCAACAGCTCTCACTTCCTCTACCATTCATTTTCCCCCTTCTTCTGATCGTCTATATACTGCTTCCCTTACATTTTTTATTCCACACCTGTGCCCATTAGAGTGGAAAGGATACTTAACATACTGTGTATTCCATTATATCCTGGTTTTCCTTTCTTGACTTCAATGATCAATGACCAAATGGAAAACTCAAATATGTATAGATTTTTCTATAAGCACACACCCACACAACCTCACCAAAATAATGAACAAACCAACATTCTCCTACCAGGGTGCCCGCAGTTTCACTTCTGTTGTCAAGAAAAAAATGTCTTGATTTAGTCTGATTTTCAAGGACTACCTGGAGGCATATATTGGTATCTGCCCACAGGCAGTGAGAACAGAGTTTCTCTCATTTTGAGCCAACAGTTAAAGACGGAAGACTCCTGTGTTACTTTTCTGTGTTCATTTTTTCCCCTTCTTGGCTTCTTATACTATTCACTGCTTTTTCTTTCTATTTTTTTTCCAACTATAATTGGTTTGGTACTAAACCCCTTTGCTGACTCAGAGTAGAATGTGCTATTCAAAAACCACACGTAATTTCTGAAAAGGAATCAAGTTTAAAAATTCATCTACGATGTTCCCCCATGATGAAGAAAATCCCTGTCCCAGCTATGCTCTTTAAACTCCTGAGGAACCTGTCTTCATGACGGGATTAATCTGATATTTGTTCATGTTCCCATATTTGATGATTCATTTCTAAACCAATTCTTCGTTTTTTATCTAGAGCTTTATTGGCAGAAAAAAAAATAATATGGGTTTACTAAATCTTCCATTAACTAGGTTATAGGAAAAAAAGGCTTGGAAAATAGAACCTTGTTTGCTGAGTCTATGATGGACAAGTGGAAAAAATCCCAGGCTGAGTCTCAAAAGACTTTGGTTCTGGTACCAGACCTGCCAGTATAGTTGATTGACTGAAAACCTCTTCTCTCTGGGCCTCAACTGTAAAATGTTAATAAGAATAACAATAAGGGTAATGATACCTGCCCTATGACCTCAGGAGTATGCTGGGAGAATATTTCCCAATCATTACCAAATTATGCTGCCTGCCCCAAGGCCATTCTCCTCATCTCCTTTTCCACCAGAACCTTGATTTGAATTCCTAGGACCCTGTTCAAGTAGATGAGCTTTTATCCTGTCTTGCTTGGAATCAGACTTCCATCTACCTTCCCAGTCATTTCCAATCAGGTGAATACCCTCCCTCCCTTTCAGGTCTCTCTCATCTTTATATATGTCTTCCCCTTGTAAACTTTGAAGGCAGGGACTATTTTATTTATTAGATTTTATATCTTCAGTGATTTAGCCCAATGCCTGACACACAGTAAGTACTTAATAAATGATTTATTATTAATTAATTCATAATTGCTATGGGAGTGCCATACAAATGAGAAATTATTTTAAATTTTAAAATTATCTTAATCCAAGTACTACTATTAAGCTCTTTCCATTTCATTGTACTTAATGCATGCTAAGAGGCAGCAGACAAAATAAGGGATAGGGAGTGGTTTTAGAGTTAGAAATCCCTGGTTTTCATTCCTCCTGTCTGTGTAACTTTGGACAAGTCCCTAAACCTTTTAGTGTTTCAGGAAACTATTTTAGGTTGCAAGTTGCTCAGAGGTCCCCGCACAGAGAAAATTAGGAGTCCTGGTCCTATTCCATCACCAACGTATGCTGCAAAAAGGTTTTTTTTCCTCACTCTTTCAGGGAAGGACAATCTCCAGATTAGTTAATTAATTTCAAGAACTCGAACTCAGGGTTGTATCAAGAATGTGGATGGGCACTAAGGCATTTGTACATCCTTGAGAGAAGAGGAGGTGAGCAATCCCTTCCCCCTTTATCATCCCTCCTGCCCTGTCCATAGGGAGGCAAGTTTTCCTTGATCACTCCAGCTAAATGACCATTATCAGGGATAATCATTTACTGAATTACTACTGAATCCAGGGCAAAGAGCTTTGGCAACATCTTTTTCCTCAAGGGGTTTAGAATCTAATTGTAAATCTATACATATATGTATATAAACATTCACACATTATATATGATCTCTATATATGTATACACCCACATAGGAATACAAGATTCTGCTAAATGAGTGGTACAGGGAAGCAATATAGAAGGAAGTCTTAGGATGGAGTGAACACCAGCCACTGGGCTGGTGCAGTCAGTTTGAGGGCTCTCCAATCCTCAGAAGGATCGGAGTAAAATGCCCTTTCTGCAGCAGAATGGACGCAGTATCTCTGGACCTTTTATTGTGCCATTTGACCTCTTTTGCTGTTCTAAAGTAATTTGAGCTGTTTCCAGACCACTGTTTGTATATATTTCAGGGATCTGAAAGTGACCCTTATATAATGTTATAAGAAAAACGTTGTGAGCCAAGATTCTTGTTAGTACAATTTAAGAAGGAAAAGAAGCAATGATTCAATCCAAAGTTCAATTAAGCTTAGGCAATATAATTAATGATTTTCTATTGCCTTAGGAGAAAAAAGTGAACTGTAATCAACTTTCTGTAATTTTGAAAATTATGCTATTGCCAAGGTAGGCAGAGGAAATTTCATGATGGTTTAGCTTTAAATTCCATATATGGGTGCTTTACATCTTTATCAAATTATCTATTTTTGACACGCCATGCATGGCACTAAATTATACACAAACAGAATAATAATGATTTAAATTTATACAGTTTTTAGTAGTTTACCAAGAGCATTTGCTATGTATTTTAGTCTGAAATAACCTTGTCAAATAGGAAAGGTAAATCAGAGATAAAGAAATGGGGCTTAGGGAAGCTCAGGAATTTGCAGAAGGGAGAAAATGAAACAGCTACAGAGGAAGAAAGGATGGGCTTAATTATCTCATTTGATCCACAAAAAAATTCTAGGAGGTAGGTACTAAAATTATCCTCATTTTACAATGGAGGAAACTGAGGCAGGCATTAAGCAACTGAGGTCAGGACTCCAGGGCCAGTGCTCTATCCACTTGCCCCACCTAGCTGCTTCTAATCAGACAAGCAGTAAAGCTTTTATTAGAACTTAGGTCTTGAGACACCTAGTCCAATTCTCTTTCCTCCACACAAAGCCATTTTTGGTTAAATGTTAGATATGCTAAATAAATACGTCTCCCTGAACCTTTTGTGTAATTACATTTTAATCAATGAGTATCAATTTAAGTTAGAATTATATATTTTTATAAGTGGAATATACCTTCAAGAATGTCCTCCTGTCATAATAATAGCTAGAACCTACTTTTAAATTACTTCGTGTCCTATCCATGGGAGCTTGTCTGCCTTCCGACAGGGGAGACTGCCAACTAACTACCCAGGCCTTGTTATCCTGTGTAGCTCTTGCCCATGTCACTCTCTCTTTGATATCTTCTATAGCCAATTATGCATTTCTTTGATGAACTCATTTATTATGCCTACGATATACTTCTACTTTGCCCTTTCAGTGAACTGCAATTTTGATTCCTTAGATTCACAGTCAAATAGCAGCATCACTGGAAAAATATTGGTGTTTTAAACATGGGATTTTGTTTCAAGAAAAAGGCTGGGGTCACTGAAAAGCACTACAAAATTTCCCAAATGCAACATAACCTACTTTCTTCCTCCTATTTCAATGCTGGGTTCATAATTTTAAATTAGACTGGCCTAAAGGCTTGGCAGGTAGGGCTGACAACTGGGACTTGAACGACATTAGGTAAGATTATGCAGAAACACAGTGATCGAGAAAGAGGGTGAACAGATCCTTCTAAACCAGTGTTTCAATAGAAATAAAGGATTTCTTTGGAACTGAGGACTAAAACAGTGCATAATCATAAAGGTAAAAGGATAAATCATTGTGCTAGGGTATACTGAAGGGAGTTGTCAAAACAAAAACCAGTGTTTATAAGCAAAATTCTCACCTTGAAAATAATGCGATAGTGGGGTCAGGCAAGGGAGGGTCAAGTTAGATAGTGTTAAATTATAGGCAAGTATAGGCCTGGATTAAATTTGTGAATTTCTGTTATGCTAAGAAAACAAATATTTCTTACACTTTGTCTATAGGCTAATTTGTTCAGGCTGCTAGGTGGCACATGGGGCCTGGAGTCAGGAAGACTCATCCTCCTGAGTTCAAATCTGGCCTCAGACACTTACTAGTTGTGTGACTCTGATCAAGTCACTTAACTCTGTTTGCCTCAGTTTCCTCATTTGTAAAATGAGCTGAAGAAGGATATGGCAAACAACTCCAGTACCTCTGGGAACCCAAATGGGGTCACAATGACTTGGATGTGACTAAAAATGACTAAACAATAAAATTTATTCACTCATTCCATATCGATTTACTTCATTATGATTTAATCTAACATTTAATAAGCATGTATTATATTCAAGACATGACAGCAAAGGTATAGAAACATAAAGGGAAAAAATAATAAATCACCCATCTTCAAGGAACTTGAATGGAATTTGAAGGTATAAATATAAATAAATACAAGGTAATTTAAACAGGGAGAGAACATTAATCACTGAGGAAGATCAGGAAAGTCAAGGGTGACAAGTACTTTTTTGTTGATTTACAATTTTTCAATAATCCAATGAGATTGGATTGGAATAGCCTTGAATATAAGCAGACATAAAAACACAGCAGCTGGAGCTGGAAGGGACTTTTTAGGGCATCTAGATCAAGCTTCTCCTTTTATAAGGGTGGAGATTTATAAGTGGAGTAGTCAAATAATTTGCCCATTGTCAAACAGAGATATATAGTGACTGATGTGGGACTGCAGGTCAAGTATTCTCACTCCCAATCAATGTATTAAAATTTTTATTTTTGTAAGTGACTACATGTAAAAACACACAGTGAGCTATCTTATTGATCACATAGGACATATGATCACATAGGACAGTGCATAGAGGTAATGATGTAGGGAAAAAAAAAGGTTGGTGTTATCGGAACTAAGGGAAGGCTATCTTGTTTGCTGTAGCACAGAAATTATTTGAAATAACACTGTCACCACAGGATTACAAAATCTTAGCTATAGAAATGGATGAGACCATAGCAGTATTCTTCTTTTTTTTTATTCTGATGCTTTATAGACAAGGAAAATGAGAGCAAGAGATTGTGACTTCTTCAGAGTCACAGAGATAGTAAGTAGCTGAGTGAGGATTTGAACTCAGGGTCTCTGATGACAAACCTGGATCTCTTTCTGCTTTCTCAATTTTAAATACTGGGCTCCTAGGCAAAATCTTTAAGGACAAACTCCTTCTCCTTTGTAAAAAATGCAGTATCAATGGATGATTTATGACTTTCATGGATGATTTTATGACTGGTAAGTTGTGGCCTTAAATAAAATCTTAAATGCTATTGAATGATATAAGTATAAAGAGTGTCCATTTTGATCTTGAGAATATCTATGAAATTCTATTCACTAAAGACAAATAGAAGCAGTGGCAAATCAAAGTGCTAAACATGCTAAAATTGTCCACAAGTTATCTTTTTAGGATCATTTCACTCCCTCAATATGCTATCAACATTATCTCAGTCACCCACCTAAACTTTGACACATGCACAGAAAAATGGTGCCTCTGAGAATCAGTGTAGTGGGAAGAATATGGGACTGATATTTGGTTTGCGGGTTTATCACTAGTTAGGTGTGCGACCCCGGGCAACTTCTTTGGACTCAATGCAAAATAATGAGGCTTGGACTGGATGGTGTTTCCTTTCCAACTTTAACCTTTTATGATTTCAATTCTCTTGTGCAATGAGGCAGGCAGTATAACATATTACTCCTCACATCTCTAATTACTTACTGGACATCCTGAAGCAGATAGTCTGTAGTCATCTGAACCTCAATATATCACAAAATGAAATAATTTCTTCCCTAAAGCCTCCCCTTCCTTACTATTGTGGAGGGCACCACCATCTTCCCAATCACCTGGACATGCAATCTACGTGTCATCCTTGATTCCTTACTCTCACCCCTTTCCCCCAAATCCTGATAATTCTACCTCTTCAACCCTTCTGGATAAGAAGGATAATGCCCTCTTATCACCTCTGACACTTCTAACCTCACCACCACACACCTGGACCTTCTAGTCTTCTTATACCTTCTATGCCCCTCCACAGATCTCTAGGTATTTTCACTGGCTGTAATTTTCTCATTCTTTGTCCCCCACCTCTTGGATTCAAGTCTCAACTAAAATCCCACCTTCTACAAGGAGCCTTCTCTCTCCCCCTTAATGCTAGTGCCTTTCTTCTGACATTATCTTCAATTTATCTTGTACATATCTTGTTTGTATATTTGTTTGCATGATGCCTCCCTCTCTAAACTCCCTGAGAACTGGGATTGTTTTTACCTTTCTTTGTATCTTTATTTTTTAAAAACAATTGGGGTTAAGTAACTTGCTCAAGGTTACACGGCCAGTTATTATTTCTGGGTGTGGTGCTGAGTATCTGAGCCCAGATTTGATCCAGGTCATCCCAACACTGGAGCCGGTGCTCTTACTCGCTGAGCCACCTGGCCACCCCTAAGCAATTGGGGTTAAGTAACTTGCTCAAGGTTACACGGCCAGGTGTTTCTGGGTGGGTGCTGAGTATCTGAGCCCGGATTTGATCCAGGTCATCCCAACACTGGAGCCGGTGCTCTTACTCGCTGAGCCACCTGGCCACCCCTAAGCAATTGGGGTTAAGTAACTTGCTCAAGGTTACACGGCCAGGTGTTTCTGGATGGGTGGTAAGTGTCTGAGCCTGGGATTCGATCTCCAGGTCTTCTCAACACTGGAGCTGGTGCTCTTACTTGCTGTGCTACCTGGACGCCCCTTCTTTGTATCTTTAAGTACTTAACACAATACCTATCACATAGTAAGTGCTTAATAAATTCTTGTTGTCATGTGTACTGTGTCAGTTAAGTGCTAATTGTATTGTGTGTAAATACTTAGAACGTTGATCATGTCTAGGAAACACACTTCAAAGAAATAATTTGCTAAAAACATATTGCTAACCTTTTCTAGCATCTGCCCTCCCAATTCCCTCATAAGACCTCATATGACCTTTTCCCTTGCCTTGTCCTCCCTCTCTATTTGTACCCAGGTTCCCTTTGTTCTACGGTCCCCCTGTCCTTGATGTCTTTATACAATTACTTGTTTCTTGGTCCTTGTATAATACGCCCATCACTTTTTAGCTACCACTTGCTTCTCTCCCATTTTTATTTTTTGGTCTTTCCCAACTATTTTCACTTGAGGCTTTCATTTCTCACCCCTTGGTCCTCCAGCATGTCCTCTCTAGTATCTAATTCTATCTTCCAGTCCCTTCATCTTTCTGAGGCTTATTTCAAATCTCATGACATTAAAGACACTATGCAAGTCAAAGCTTTCCTTTTGAAATAAAGCTCATTACTTTATTGTTGAAATACAGATATCATTATATAGTCTAAATTTTTTATGAGGACATTCATCCACATATACAACTAGAACATTTTAAAAGAGGGTATTCTCTAGGGAAGACACCCTGAAAATATTTTTGAACTGTCAATATAACATACCAATCAAGAATTATAAGTTCTGATAGTCCTTTTAAGTTCTTCAGTTCTCTTTCCCGCCTTCTCTGCCGAGTCAACGCCAACTGTAGAAATGACCTATTTTAAAACTGGGAGGTGATTTTAAAACACAAGGAAACAAGACAAACTGTTCACACTGGTAAGAAGGTCTAAAATTACAGGACAGAATAAAAAAAAAACTGGGAAATGAAGGGCTGTCAAGTTACAAAGACAGAATCATTCCCCTTAAGAGACATGTGCCCTAGGAAATAAATTGAGCTACGAAGACAGATAACAACAATAAAGACAAACAGGTTACAGTGACAAGTTACTGCAATATGGTGGTACATGTTAAAAGTCATCCACAGTGCTTACACAATGGAATTGTATCCATGCACCACCACCCAAAGTTTTTTTTTTTCTTTGTGAGTCATTACAAATTTGTATCTTTTGTGTGCCCTTCACTCTGCTATTGCTTCTTATCAAAAAATGTTTCCTTAGAAAGTGGAGGTTTGAACAAATTGGCAATGATGACAAAATATATAATCAATTTTAGAAAGGCTACAGAAAGACAGGCACATAAATTAACTGTTGATGGAGCTATCAATTGGTTCCAGCAGTTTGGATAGCCACTTGGAATTATGCTAAAAATGATTAAATTGTCCATATACTTTGACCCAAATATTCCACTGATTGGAATATACCTCAAGGAGATCAAAGGCAGATGTTCCCAAATACCAAAATATTAATAACAGTATTTTTGTGGTAGCAAAGAATTGGAAAAAAATAAATGGTCAATGAATGTAGAATGACTGAACAAATGATGGTAGATAAATGTAATGGAATATCATTGTGTCAAAAGAAATGATGAATATGAAGAATTAAGAGAAGAATGGGAAGACTTATATGAACTGACACAGGGTGAAGTGAGCAGAAGGAGGAAAACAATATAAAAACAATTAAGACAATGCAAATAGAAATGCATAAGGATAAAGAATGAGAGAAAGAAAGCAAAAGGAAGAAATTAAAGAAAGGTAAAAAAAAGAAGGAAAGGAGAAAGAAAAGAAGAAAGTGAATGCTGTACAACTATAATGACCAAGCCTGGCCTTAGGGAAGAGCTGAGAAAATATACCTCCTTCTATCCCTTCTTTGCAGAGGTGTTGAAGTATGGGCATAGAATATTGTATATACTTTCAACCTGGTCAATATGTTGAGTGGTTTTTTACCAAAGTCTCTTTTGTTCTCTCTCTTTCAACTTTATTGTGAGTCTGTAGATGTATATATTGAGAGGGAAATATTTGGTAATAAAAGTGACATAAAAAGAAATGGTTTCAACAGAAATAAGGTTTTTTTTTATTATTAAGAAAGCACAGGTTTTCACTGATTGAGGAATAGCTGAACAAATTGTGGTATATGAATGTAATCAAATATAACTGTGTTAATAAAAATGACAGACATAAGAAATTAAAAGAAATACAAGAAGATAGATGATATGACACAGTAAAATAAGCAGAAATAGGAAAATAGTATCTAAAATGGCTACAACAATGTAAATGAAAACAACACTAGAAGTTAGTTCATTCCTGTAAGATTAATTGCAATGATCTGTCTTGGAATATCTTTAAAAACTAATGATAAGTAATACTCTCTTTCCTTAGGTCAAGGGTCTTAACTTGAACTTGACTGTGAACTTGTTTTTAAAATTTTTTTATAACTGCATTTTAATATAATTGGCTTTCTTTATAATCCTATATAATTTTTGTGTTCAAAAACAGTTTTTTGAAAAGGGGTTCATGACTAAAAAAAAAAGAGGTTAAGAGTTCCCACATTAAGTAGAGAAGTGGGAAATTACAAAGTTATGAACACTGTCAACATTCTCTAACCATAGTGTGGCCAGGGAAGACAGATAAAGCACTGGGCTTGGAATTAGGAAGGCTCAGCTTCATGAGCTCAAATCTGGCCTCAGACACATTAACTGTGTGACCCCAGGAAAATGACTTGATTCTGCTTGCCTCAGTTTCTCATGTGTAAAAATGAGGTGGAGAAGGAAATGGTAAGCCACTCCAGTATCTTTGCCAAAAAAAACCCAGATGGGGTCACAAAGAATCTGACACAACTGAAAAAATAAAAGACTGAAAAGTATGGCCACTGGGGTCAGATTATTTTTCTTTGTTGCAAAGGAGAATTCTATTGAAGATGGGACAGAAGGGGTAGATCATGAAATAGCTCAGGAAGAAGAAGAGGGCCTCAATAAAAATTTAAAATAAATAAAAGCAAGCTTTTCCCATTTTCACTGATTTGCCTTCTCTGATGCTAATATAGTTGTGGCTGTATACTAAAGATTTACATCAATAATTTACAAGTCTAATTGGCTGTGGTAGTAAACAGAAGGGGTTCTGTTGCTCTCATAAGATTCATACTGGGAAAGTTGGGAAAGAGAAGAAAGACCCCTTCTGCTGTTCATCCAGTGACTACAGAGATCATGAGTTGTGAGGTGAAGGAAAGATAAAAGGAAACTTTGCTTATGGCAGCAAAGAAAACTTCAGCTCAAATGCATGGAACTGAAGTTTTGGGCTATAATTTCCTTTTTTCTTTTATACTAGAATGTAGAAGATTAGATAGACCAAGTAGATAAGAGCTGGGCTAAATTTCTTTCTGAGAATCTAGCTTTTGCATAACTTTCCAAAGAACAGGAAAATAAAATTGATTAAAATTAATTTATTATGTAGAACAAACATTTGTTAAAAACCTGGTATCTGCCAAGCAATAGGCATGGTACTGTGAGGGATAAAAAAAGGTCCTGGTGTATGATTTGGAATCTGCCGTCTAGTGGAGAGAGCTTAGAAAGATAACTATTGTTCAAATACAGGGAAGGACATTCACAGACTCGGGAAAAGCTAAAGGAGGAATGAAGCAGATTTTCATATACATATATATGATTGAGAATTTTACAACGAAAGTCACAATCTCATGAAAACCTAAGATTTTTAGGGTAATTCTGGCAACACTCAAAGTACACTGACAGCTAGCTCACTTAAAGCAAGGGGTATACACTAAACTGTTATCTTTATACTATATTTCTAGAAATGTTTTACTTCTCTATCTGGAGTGCCTGTGCCTTCCCCAATTTTTGAGGGGATCTTTGAAAAGGGTTAAAGATTCTTCTCCTAATATGAATGAATGCACCATATTGATTGATTTCATAAGTTTGGGTTCTGAACAGATTGGGAGGATGAAGAGAAGGAGGAGGAGAAGGAAGAGAAGAAGAAGAAGAAGAGACAAAGAGAGAAAAAAGAAGGAAAGAAAGAAGGAAAGAAAGAAAAAGAAAGAAAGAAAAAGAAAGAAGGAAGGAAGGAAAGAAAAAAAGGAAGGAAAGAAGAAAGAAAGAAAGGAGAAGAAGATAGAGCCATATCTGCTTATTTTTATGTATAGGGGCAGTGAACTAAAGGATTTCACAGGAGTCACCCTAAAAGAGAAATTGGTATCTTGTACTACAATCTTATAAAAAAGTGGCTGAGGAATTTAAATCGCTTCCCCATTTTTATATTTCAAACACAACATTTATATTCATGTAAATGACTTTTCAGGACCAAATACTAAATGAATCTGTCACTGTAATTTCCTAACATATTCCAAGATGATATTATCATGCTAAATCATGGTCTCTAAAGACCACAGAGATTCAATCATAAAAATTGCCCACTTTTCCACTCTAATGAATACTAGAGATGGTCATGAAAGCCGCCATCACTACAGGAGTACTGGTGCAATCATACCCTGACTAGCCTCTAGGCTAATCATAAATAACCATGCCAGTCAAATTCATTTGAAAAGCAAAAAAGGAAACAAAACAATGTGCTTGGATGTATTTACCATATCCTAGTTATGAACTAAAAGACCTCCAAAAGACCTGAACTTAGGAAAAGTATTTCTAACAGCTTAGAATGGTTTCTTTCTAGAGGCAAACAGGTCTAATATGGATACAATAGTGAACTTTCAGTAAGAGAGAGCTGGATTTCCATCTTACCACTAGCCGTGTAGCCACAGGTAAGTTATAGTATTATAAAATCATAGATATTGACTTAGAAAGGTCCTCAGAAGCCATCTAGCCCAAAGATATCAAACAAGACAATATGTGTAAAGCACTTAGCACATCCTCTGACACACAGTAGGTACTTAATAAATGCTTACTCCATTTCATCCCCTCATTTTATGATGAGGAACTCAGGGCCCAGGTGGTTAAGTGACTATCCTAGGGTCAATAAGCTAATAAGTACCTGAGCCTCAGTTTCCTCACCTGTAAAAGGAGGATAATAATCGCTCCACTATCTATCTCCCAGGGTTGTGGTAAGGTCAACAAATTCAATTCAACAAGCATTTTTATTAAGGGCTTACTATGTTCAAAGTTCAGAGGAGATAATCTGTGCAAGTGCTCTGCAAACTTGAAATCATTATATAAACTTTTGCTATTATTATAACTATTATTACTATTCCAGTCACTCAAATCAATGGGTAGTTAAAAAAATCTCACATTCTGTTTGGGAGTAGAGCTTTTAGAAGATGGTATGGTTAATTAGCACAACTACACATTCAGGAATTTCGTTTATGATTATGAAAAGGTCACGCACTTGAAAATAAAGCTTAGTACGCCTACCACATTTAGCTAAATAATCACAGAGGATGTTTAAAAATAAATTCTAATATTCTCTCTTCCAAGAAACGTCCTCTCTTGATCTGGACTATTTCTTTATCACTGTTTCTCTTCTCACTGCAAGCCACGGTTTTCTTTTATATTGCAAGGGGTAACCACATTTCTAGTTTTTTTTTTTCAATTATTTAGTAATATCACAGTTTTCAAGATGATGCTGGTAGGACTGGGGCTCTGGTGGTATCACTGCTGAAATGAGGTCTTTCACAATAACAATCCACTTCTTTATCAATCACCCTAGGGAGGGGACATGGTACAATGTGTAGATCTATAGTCAAGGGATTAAGGTTTGAATTCCAACTCTTTCATTTACAGCCTGTGTGTGACATTAGATGAGGTATTTAACCTAAACTCTAGGTCTTGGTTTCCTAATTTTAAAAAATGAAAATATTGAATTAGATGATCTGTAAATTCCCTTTTGGTTCTAGATTGACTAACCCATGATTAACCTGCTTGAGCCAGGCAAATAGGCCAAAGAAATATATTTTACATAAAGATCACTATCATTCATCATTTATTCAATCAATATTTATCAAGTTCCTATGATATTTAAGGCATTCTATGAGACTCTGAAGGAATTAAATGTGATAAAAAGATGATCCCTATCTACATGGAAATATACAGTTAAGAAGAGAAGATTAGCTAATTTCTAACAGTTCAAATTCAAACAGCATACATCCCCATCCCCCAATCCTTTGATCAGCTTAAACCTAAATTTTTGCTTGTCATTTTTAACAAATTAAGAGTGCCTAGAGTAAAAGTCTGATTAGCCAATTAATTTGTGCATTTACTCAGCTAACAACACTCCAGTTTTCATTTTCTAAAACCATTCTCTCTGTTTCCAATTTCTAATGCATATAGCTTCATGCTGTCCATTAACTTGATTAGAACACTCTTTCCATTGCATCTTTTAAAAGTATTAATAGAGATTTTGATGAGTCTCCCAAGCATTTCTTAAAAGTTCTCTCTCATTGTTTAGCCAGCACCCCAATGACAGCCTGTAATAGTTGCTGGCTATGTAGGAGAATATAGGATATGAATGCTGAAAAATCACAAAACTCAATACAGTGGCACCTTTCATACATTCATAGCTTTCCTGGGTTTGTGTAATGGTTGTGTATCAGTTACTAAAAATACCTTGTGTCTGATTTAGAGGTGTCTGTGTGCAGAGAAGTGGAATGTCATAAGTACCAAGGAAAGGGCTAGTGAGTAAAGTTACCTAGGAAGAACAATGGACTTATATAAATCACTGATGGCAATATCAAATTATTGATATCTCAAATATCAATATATCTCTCAAATATCAAATTATTGATATCTCAAATATCAATATAGCTCTCAAATATCTCTTCAACCATTTTATACTACCTGAATCAAATGGTTTTTCCTCAAGTCTTTATAGTACTTTACAATGTTAATTGCATTCATGCTGTCTGTGAAATAGTTATTAATTTATTATACAGAAGGTCAGTTGGCATTTGTAAAATTTGACATTTTAAACTTCATAGGATAACAGAATCATACTGCTCTAGACTTGGAACAGACCTTGGAGACCAACTACTCTAACCCCTTTATTTACGAGATGAAGGAAACCCTTCCTTGAAAGCAGGTAATGCTAAAAATATCTTCTTATTAGAGTAGCAAGCAAGTCTGAGATAATCTTTACAACCTCCTCAAAGAGTAGATGGATAACCAATTAATAACACTGCAGGGAGTGCTACCACCCCTAACATCTGGGAAGCCTCAGGAATGTGGTAAAGCAAAAGATTAAAAGGGGATCCGACTCTGCCTAATCCCTCTCAGAAGGCAAAAGCAGAAGCACCAAAAAGAAATAGACCACTACCATGAAGTCACACAAGAAAAGACAGTAAATCAGCTGAAGAGCTACAATAAAAATACACACAGGACAGAATAAAAGTTTAGTCTTTTCTAGCAGAATGCTCCCTCTAATCATCCCGTTCGGTCTCTTTCTGCTGCTAGTACAAACCCAGACTCCTCCCTCATTTTAAAAACCGTCACTTAAGTCAGCTGTCCACCCCCACTTATCTTTCCTCCTTTGAGAAAGTTGTCTCCAAATCAATGCTTTCTCTTCGTTCACTCCTACTTTCTTCTAAACCTTCGGTAGACTATCTAACAATCTTTCAAATGAAAACTACTCTTCAAACACTCCCTCATAATTTGCTCTCTGGACTCTTCAAAGGGAAGTCAATCCAACCCAATGTGCATGTTTTTTCCCCTCTTGCCCCACTGTAGAGATGGCTACCATTAGACACAAATATTTGTGTGTCTAACGTCATACACACATACATACGGATATGTAAAATCATTCTATACATAGTTCCATTTATAAGTTCTTTCTCTGGATGTAGACAGCGTCTTCTTTCATTAGTCCTTTGTAATTAATTTGGTTATTTTTTAATAGACAAAATTCCTGAGTTGTTCCAAGTTGTTTTTAAAACAACATATAACGTTCTCTTGGTTCTGCTCATTTTCCTCTTCCTTATTTCATGAAAGTCCTGCCATGTTTTTTCTAAGATCATTGAGCTTGCCATTTCTTATAACAGTAGTATTCCATCATGATCATATACCACAACGTTTTTTTCAGTCATTCCCCAACTGACGGGCAGTTCTTTGCCACCACAAAGAGAGCTGCTAGAAATATTTTAGAACATATAGGTTCTTTTCCTTTTTCCCTAATCACCTTGGGAAACAGATCCAGTAGTGGTATTGCTAGGTCAAAGGGTATGGCAGTTTAATAACTCTTTGGGCATAATTCCAGACTGCTCTCTGAAATGGTTGGATCAGTTCACAATTCAACCAACAGTGAATTAGTGTACCAGTTTTTCCACATTCCCTCCAACATCTCACTTTCCCCTTTATTTCAGCCAATCTGATAGATGTAAAATGATATTTCAAGGTTCTTTTAATTTGCATTTCCCTAATCAATAATGATTGAGAGCTTATTAAGCATCTATTTTGTGCTAGATACTGGCACCTACTATGTGCCAAGCACTAGAGACATAAAGAAAGTATACAAACAAATGAAAAATAGACCCTGCTCTTAAGGAGGTCACAGTCTAATAATACAGGCTAACAACTTATGCACAAACAAAATATACTTAGAATGAATTGGAGATAACCTTAGGCACTGATTGGGAAAGGCTTCTGGTAGAAGGTGGGACTTCAGCTGAGGCCTGAAGGAAATCAGGGAAATGGGAGGTGGGAGTTACAGAGATGGATGAAAGAGAGAGAGTGCCAGGCATGGCGAACATTTTAATATAATATCTGTCTCTAGACAAATACCCAAATGATATCCCCACACAATGAATTCCCAAAAAACAATTAAGCAAAAGTGGTGATTGTGACCGACAGTGGATGCCACTTTTGTTTACTAATTATTGATTATAATTTTATGGCTATTAAGGGAGGAAGTGTGCTGTTATTATTTGGCACCAACAAAAAGAAATAGTTAAACAATGGTAGAAGATAAGTTAAATCTAATTATTGCTATTTTAATCACAAATGGTATGAATTCTAATTTTTTATAAAAGCCTTAACACATGGACTCATATATCATACTGTTTACAAAAAACATTATATGAAGCAAGGTCTACAAAGATAAAAATCCAAACTGTTAGACTACAGTTCTTTATTTTGTAGCTAGTTAAAGAAAAAAGGGGAGTGTCATTGATGGTAGCTGACAAAGCTTAATTAAAAACAAAAAATATTAAGAGAAAGCTAAGAAGATTTCTTTTTCTCAAAGGTATAATTCAAAATGAGAACAAATTAATTTTCATTATGCATAGCATTAGATTGTAAGCTCCTTCAGGGCAGGAATGATCTTTTGCCTGTTTTTAAATCTCCAGCACTTGACACAGTGCATGATACACAATGGGTACTAACAAATGTTTACTGACTAATTGACCCAAACATAAGCACAATTTATCTCCTGATGTCCTTCTGCTTCTGTTTGCATGTCTTTGCACTGTCCTCCTGCTTGAAAATGCTCACTCCTCTACCTCTTAGAACCTTTGGCTTCCTCCAGGACTCTGCTCAAAGCCCAACTTCTGCAGGAGGCCTTTCCCACTCTTCTCCCCCCTCCATCTACCCTAGGGTTACTTGCTATCTGCCCTGTATCTTTTATGTACACCCTCCCCCCCCCATACCCAATACACACCAGCACCATACTCCCAACTCCTTTTTTATATTGTAAACTTGTGGAGGTCAAAGACTTGTAAGAACGAGTTATTCCTTTTCTTTGTTATCTCTGAGGCTTGGTACTAAGCCCAGCACATAGTAAGTGCTCAGTAAATGTTTGCTGATTACTTGATGTAATTACATGACAATAAATTTATAAAGGGTTCCTTATAACCTGCTAAGTTATATTGTAAGTTATATTCTGCTATTCCTTAAATATTATTTTAATTTATATATTAATATATTATATGTATAATATATATGATTAATACAATATATTAAATATTATATGTTATATTCTGCTATTCTTTAAATAGTAGAAGAACAAAGAATAATAACAATAACAACAATACATTACTCATACAACAGAGTGAAGAATAATAATACATTATATATTATTATTAATAATAACAATCCACTTGATTTACAAAATGCTTTATAGATATTAGATACATATCATTCTATATTAAATGAGCAAATGCATATAAAACACCTTTTAAACCTTAAACACTATGTAAGTGTCAGCTATGATGATTATGATTTATCAAAATCTATGGGAAATAGTCAAAACAGTACTCAGAGCCAAATTTAAAGTGCTAAATGCTTCTATTAACAAGAGAAACACTTTGCATACATTATCTGGGTTGAGTCTACATTTAAAGAACTCAGAAAAGGAACAAAACAATATATTAAAAAGAAACAGAGGAAGAAAAGAAAAATTGTCGAGATTAGGAAAGATTTTAATGAAATGGAAAATTCTGCTATTACTTCAAGGATCAGTGACTTCATTGTGATGAACCCTCCCTTCACTTGAACAGATTATATCCCACGTATAACTCTGTAAATGGAATTAGAGACGTGATGTGGCTAAGAAATTCAACGACTAGAAGTCAGAATGGTGATAAGTCTCTCTGAAATTAGCTAATTTTGTCCTCAGATAACAAACATACAGGCCATTACAGGAACTGTAGCTGAAGGTTTACCAGTTTGGTAGCATCTACTAGAAGAGCATGTAATATACTGGAACAACCTTTGAGAGCACAGGAGGAAAAAGTCAAAGAATGTTAGATCTCTTTTCCAGACACAGAAAATAAAACTTCTAAAATTATTAACAAAGTCAATGTTTCTGTTTTTAAAAAATGACAAGGAAAATAGATAGTTATCAAATTTAATTTTTAAAAGTATTTAAGTAATTCACTGACCAAAGTTAGAAATAAGAAAGAGGGAATTACAAAAATGCAAAAGAATATAAGGAAATATAGAACCGTGTGCCTCTAAACACTATTTTAAATCAGAAATGAAAAGAAATGGATAATTATCTATAAAAAGGAAGATATCATAATTAAAACAGGAAATGGATAACATAAATGATTTAATCTCAGAAAGCAAAATTAAACTACTAATAAAAAGCATTATAATCAGCTGCTCCATAAAAGAGAACCAGATTCACAAAGAAATTATTCTAAACCATTAAAGAAGAAATTAATCCACACATAATATAGGCTGTTCATAACTACAGAGATAGACATTATATTATCCACATCTTTTTTATGAAGAAAATATGGTTTTGATTCCTAAACCTAGCAGAGATAAGGCTGAAAAGGACAATTATAGGCCAGGAGAATGGGAGAGGTACTACAGAACTGGAGAAGGGCAAAGGTTCCAAATTACATATATAAGCCAGGGAGGAGAAGGTAGTCTATAAGCCAGGGATGGGGAATGTGCTATAAACTATAGGCTAGTGACTTTGCCTTTTACTCCTGGAAAATTCTGAAACACATTATTAAAGGGATGGACCTTTCCCATTCCCAGCCTTGCAACTACCCATGTGACCTTGTTTACAAACCTTGTTTACAAAATGAGGGCCACTGGGTCTGATGAGTTTTAAGGTTCCTTCCAGCTCTAGGTCTGTGATCCTTTGACAGAATGAATAACTGTCCTGTTTGTCTGTAGCAACGCTACAGACATAGACTACTTTGTATAACTTCTGTTTCAAAAAACCTGTCCTATACTTTTTTGAATTTTCTGAGTTCAAATCTGGCCTCAGACACTTACTAGCTGTGTGACCCTGTGAAAGTCACTTTGCCTTGTTTACCTCAGTTTCCTCATCTGTAAGATGAGCTGGAGAAGGAAAAGGCAAACCATTCCAGTACCTTTGCCAAGAAAATCCCAAGATGGGGACACAGAGGGGTAGACATGACTGAACAATAACAACAGGTTTTAAAAAACTGTTATTGTCTTTTTGGAAACAAAGAAGTCAGTCATTACAGTTATGACTATTGTTCTATATGGAGCTTCCCTCATTACAGTCAGGGAGAATGTGTGCTTTTATTATTGATCTATGAAAGTTGATGAGATATACTATGGAGAAGGCAGAGAAAAAGAACTCAGGGATAAACTTCCTTCTTGTGAGAACTGTGCTTATTCCCTTCCTCTTCTTCCCTAAAAAGAGAGGGCTGGATTAGATGAGTGGTAAAGAGCTTTAAATCCATGAGCTTATAATCTTATTACCAAATAATGAGACAGAAAATCAGAACACCACAGATTTAGAGCTGGAAGGGTCCTTAGTGGTCATTCAGTCCAACCCTCTTATTTTACAAATGAGGAAACTGAGGCCCAGAAAGCCTGAATTACTTGATCAGAGTCATACAGCTAGTGATTCATGAGGCAAGATTTGAACCCAACTTGCCCAGGGTCACCCAGCTAGCAAATGTCTGAGGCAGGGTTGGAACTTCATTTCCAACATCTTGCCTCTTCAAACCTACATTTCTATAATCACCAATAAAATCTGACAAAAATACCATTTACAATTTAACAAAATACATCAGTTATCTGGTCATTAACTTACCAAGATACACAAAGAACAAATATTAAAAAAAAGTCTTTTAAATGATTTTCTCTGAAATTAAGGAAGTAGTGTTGAGCTGTCCCATATGCACAGGGTAATCAATCAATCAATCAACATTTATTTATAAACACCTACTATGTGTGCCAGGCACTGTGCTAAGTATGAGACATACAAAAAGAAGTAAAAGATAGTATCTGTGCTCAAGGAACTTATAGAGGGAGACAACATGCAAACAAATACATACAAACAGAGTTATATAGAGGACAAATAGGAACTAATTAAAAGCACTGGAATTCAGAGGAGTTGGCGGGAGGCATCCTCTAGAAGGAGGGATTTTTGTAAAGACTTAAAGGAAACCAGAGAGGTCAATAGGTGAAGTTGAGGAAGGAGAGCATTCCAGGCATGGGAGACAGTCAGAGAAAATGTCTGGAACTGAGAGGAGGGTAAAGCAAAATGCTAAAACCTATCAATATAATTAATGAAATATCAATCTTAATGTGAATGGGATACTTTATAGTAGTAAAGATATATTAAAATTCATAGAAAAAATTCATGTAGACAAGACCATCATGAAAAAGTACAAAAAAATACCTAATGTGCATGGGGGATGGAGGGAGATTTCCCCCTGCTAGGTTTCAAAGTATATGAAAGAGTGATAACCATTAAAATTCTCAGGTGGTAAGATAAAAACTATCTTTAAAAAATCAAAGGAATAGTAGCAAAGAAGTAGCTCCCCTGTCTGGTGGCAGAGTCCTACTGTGGCAAAAAGCCCAGGGGTCAAGTGATGAGGGGCAACATGACCAGGCAAAGTAAAAAAGCACACAGAAGATTCCAACATTAGACTCCTATTGTGGGGACATAAAGGAGCAAAGCATGGAACAGGAGGAAGACAGTGAAGTCAGAAATCCTGCACCAAAAGCTTCAAAGGAAAATACGAGCTGGTTACAGGCCATAGAGGACCTTAAGAAGCAAATAAGAAAAGTGGAGGAAAAATTGGGAAGAGAAATGAAAACGATGCAAGAAAATTACGAAATGAGAGTCAACAGCCTGACTGAGGAAAATCACACCTTAAAAAACAGACTGACTCAATTGGCAAAAGAGGCTCAAAAAGCCAATGAGGAGAGGAATGCCTTAAAAAGCCGAATTTGCCAGATGGAAAAAGAATCTCAAAAGCTCAATGCGGAGAATCGTTCCCTCGGATTTAGAATGGAGAAAAGGGAAGCTAGTGATTTTAGGAGAAATCAAGATGCTGTTAAACAGATCCAAACAAATGAAAGAATAGAAGGCAATGTGAAATATCTCCTGGGAAAAACCACTGACCTGGAAAATAGATCCAGGAGAGATCATTTAAAAATTATTGGACTACCTGAAAGCCATGATCAGGGAAAGAACCTAGAAATCATCCTCCAAGAAATTCTCAAGGAAAATTGCCCTAATGTTTTAGAACCAGAGGGAAAAATAGAGGATGAAAGAATCCACCAATCACCTCCTGAAAAAGATCCCAAAAAGAAAACTCCTAGGAATGTTATAGCCAGGTTCCGGAATTCCCAGATCAAGAAGAGAATATTACGAGCAGACAGGAAGAAACAATTTGAATATTGTGGAGACACAATCAGGATAACACAGGATCGGGCAGCTTCTACACTGAGGGATCGAAGGGCCTGCAATAAGGTATTCCTACAGGCAGAGGAGCTAGGCTTAAACCCAAGAATCACCTACCCAGCAAAACTGAGTATTATCTTTCAGAGGAAAAAATGGTCATTCAGTGGAATGGAGGACTTTCAAGCATTCTTAATGAAAAAAGCAGAGATGAACAGAAAATTTGACATCCAGATACAAGAAGCAAGAAAAGCTTGAGAAGGTAAACAGGGAAAAGAAATCATAAGCCACTGATCAAAGTTGAACTATTAACATTCCTACATGGAAAAATCATAATTGTAATTGATGTCTATATCAGAGGGTATAAGGGCATATGAATACATGTGTGAATGTGTATGTATATATATATATGTTTACAGGTATACATACATAGAGGGCACAGGACCAATTTAACAGGAAGGGATGATACTTAAAAGGGGGAATTAAGAGGGGAGAGAGGAATATAATGAGAGGAGATGGAGAGAGACAGGATGGGGTAAACTATCTCATAAAGAAGAGGCAAGAGTAAAGGGTTACAATGAAGGGGAAGAATAGGAAGGCAAAAGGGAATGGGTCAACCTTATTCTCACTGAATTTGGCTCAGGGAGGGAATGAAATACACACTAAATAGGGTATCACCCTACAGGAGAGTAGGGCTAAGGTGATGAAAGGGGGGATGATGGAAGGGAGGGCAGGATAGGGGGGAGGGAAGTTGGAAGCACTTACTTTTGAAAAGGGACGGGATCAAAGTAGAGAATAGAACAAGTGGGTGGTGGGATAGGAGGGAGGGAAATATAGTCAGTCTTTTACAATAGATCTACTATGTTAATGTTTTGCATTAGCTACACATGTACAACCTATACTGAATTGCTTATCTTCCCAGTAAGGGTGGGTGACAAGGGAGGAAGGGAATGAATATGGAATTCAGAGTTTTAAAGTCAAATGTTTAAAATTATACATACATATATACTATTATTAATATTATCTTACATGTATCTTACATGTATATCTGGAAAGAAGATATACAGGCACTGGGGTATAGAGACCCACTATGCCCTCCTGGAAAAGTCTAAGGGGGTATGGGAGAAGATATGGGAGAGAGCAGATTGGAGGAGGGGATAGCCTGTGGGATTGCTATTCTGGGGTGGTGGGTAGGGGAAAAACAGGGAGAAAATTTGCAACTGAAAATCTGGTGGAAATTAATGATGTAAATCAGAAGTTAATAAAGCATTTGAAAAATGAAAAAAATACTATTTATTATACTGGATGGATCTTTTCAAGAGGATAGGGAGGGATAATGGGGAAAATTATGAAGAAGAAAAGGAAAGATGTCAACAAAAACTTACTTAAAAATCAACACAATAGCATGGAGAATTTAAAAAATGAAACATATACACAAAATCAATTAGCTAATTAATTTGGGGTTTTCTTTGGAGGGGAGGGGGAATTGATAGTTGATTAACAAATGATTAGTTTAGATCCACCCTTCATACTATATCCACTATATCCATAAATTCTAGTTGGGTCAAGGACCTAGATATGTTAAATGATCATTTTAAGATATAAGGAAAGAGGTAACACATATCAAAGGTAAAATATTTTCACTTATTAAATAGTTTTCACAGACAAAACTGATGTACTGTTTATTTAGAAAAAAGATTCTGTATAACACAAAGTAATGTTGCCAAAATAGAATGAAAAGAAACAAATGGGAAAGGTTAAGTATGTGTTAAGTATAAGTGATAAAAGTATGACATATAGATTATATAAATAACTAAAATAAATTTTTCAGTGACTGGCTACCTACTCTCTAGTAGCAAAACAATCAAAGGATGTATTTGAAAAGGCAGTTTTCAAAGGAGGAAAGACAAATTGTTAATAATCACTCAGAAGTATGTTCAAATATTTAGTACTAGAGAAATGCAAATTAAAAGAAATTGAAGCTACCATTGTTTTTCATTCGATTGGCAGAGATGTTAAGAAACACTAAATTTCAATCCCAAGAAGGTTGAAGGGAAGCAGGAAGTCAATTACCTTGATGGTGCGATGACAGATTGGTAGAAACTGTCAATATGCAATAAGAAAGAAAGAACTAACAATAAAAGCCCTTTTTGCTTGGATCACCTAGGATTATAAATTCCAATCTTAAGAGAACCTTAGACATCATCTAGTCTACTTTGTAAATGAATCTGAGGCCCAGAAAGTCTATTGTCACTTATTCAACATCACTAAGGAAGTAGCAAAGCCCAGATTTAAATCTAGGTCCATAGACTTCAATCTCAGAACTTTTTCTGGAATTTCTTATCGCCACATTGATTCTCTAAGGCATAGTAAGGCTACTATTAAAATGGGGGAAACAACAAATTTATCCAAAAATATTTCTAGCTGCTTTACTTCTAAAAGAATAAATTAAGAATAATCTCTTTTTATTAACATCTATATAAGAAAGAGTTTTTGTTTTTATATGGGGGTTCAAGTACATATTGTCTTTATTAGTAGTATTTGTTGAATATCAATAAACTTGTAATAAAATTATTATTATTATTATTTTGCTTTTTGGAGAGGGGAAGGGTAGGGCTATTGGGGGTAAGCGATTTGCCCAAAGTCACATGGCTAGTTTTGTGTTAAGTGTCTGAGGCTGGATTTGAACTCAGGTCCTCCTAACTCCAGAGCTGGTGCTCTATTCACTGTGCCACCTAGCCACCCCAATAATATTATTTTTAAATGAGGAAAATGAAATTCAATAAAGCTATCTATAATATCAACTTAATGTGGAGAGTTCCACGGAAGAAATCATAATTATGATTATAGAACTCTTCCTAAGCATAAAGTACTTTATAACTATCCAACATTTCCATTTATACAATGCAAAATCAAAGTAAAGAGATTGAGTTAATGGTTCATCTACATATTAGTATTTGAGCTAATATTATACTTTCTATTTCTCTCCTTTAAATCTCTTCCCTATGATTAATTTACTACAGCTATTTTGAAGCAAAGTATGGCTTTTCCAGGCATTCTAACAGTTAGACAATCTTTATTACCAATATTTACCAATAAAATAACATAAAAAATAACAAGTATTCATCATGACAAGCATGAAATATCACATTTAAATGCCTTCTGAATCAATAATGAAAGAGTGTATAAAGCTGTGAATAGTATGTAGTGGTGAACACAGATTACCATATGATAATTCTTTATAAACAGGTGCAACATGAAAGCTACATAGGGTAATTATCAATTAAAAAGAACTCTTGAATAACCAAGATTATCTTTTGATTATGCTGGATATGATAACTTATTGTGTAGTGATTTATAACATTGTAACTTTAATCTTTCTTTAATTTAATTCTGTAACTTAAAACTTCTTTACATTATTGCAATTTATAAAAGAAGCAGCAAAATAAAACGTTCAACTGATTCAGATGGATAGCATTGTCTTTGAGGAATTCAAGCAGAAAGGACGAGAAATCTGAGCAATTGTTTTTTTTTCCTCCAAAAAGAGAACAAATGGAATTATGCAGAAAAACTGTAAGCTGTCATTGAGGAATGAAGAACTGTACAGGAAAGGCAGTGATCAGAAACTGAGAAAGTCTGGCAGAAGAGAAAAATATAGGTCTTAGAGAGACATTACCATACTGAGGAAACCTTACACTATATAACTTGAGAGTAGGGGTCACAACACACACACACACACACAAAGCCTGACAGAAAAATAGCCAGGGACTACTGCTATGTCTCAAAGAATTCTGAGGGTATAGAGAACCATTCCATTTTATTCTGTTTGGGGCATTATATAGGTGACACTTGCCACTCTTACCCACTGGGAAACTGTGAAAGGTATTCTCTGAATATAATGTAAACCTAGAAATCTGAGTCTTCCATGGTATAAAGAAATGGACATGATGTGTAGGCTCAGATGAACTTAATTATTTTTTAATATCCAAAAGGGAAGTCGATATTAACACAATGCAGTACCAGTAGGTGAGTTTCAAAGCACAACTCTGACAGGAGACACCTGGGATGTGGATTTGGAGAAACGGTCTGTCACTTTTCAGATAAACAGCTGAAATAGATCTGCTCTAAAAGAAAATGCAAACTTACTGCTAAACACTGTTAAATCTCCATATTATATTAACTATGCATGAAAAATTATATTAGAAGGGAATTAGATATCATGGAACAATTAAATGACTGAAGAAGAAACGAATACTTACCAGATATCATAACAATTTATAAAGATGTTTATTTTGCAGAATTTTTTTTAAAATTTTGATTTGTTTGATCTAACTAAAAGTTGGGGACAGCTGGTTTGGGTTTGGAATCAGGAAGATTCATCTTTCTGAATTCAAATCTGGTTTTAGACATTTGCTAGCTGTGTGACCCTGGCCAATCACTTAGTCCTGTTTGCCTCAGTTTTTTCATCTGTAAAAATGACCTGTAAAAGGAAATGGAAAATCACTCCAGTATCTCTGCCAAGAAAACCTCAAAACTGGGTCATAAAGAGTTGGACATGACTGAAATGACTATAGAAGAAGAAAAGTTTTATGTTTCTGGTTATAAGGAAAAGATAATGACACACTTAAGAAAGGATTGTAGCACAGAATAGCATTTGTCCCTGGAGTAATGGCAAAATGTAAATATAACATATTTAATGAATACAACATACATAAAGATAGCATAAATACAACATATATGTCATAACAAACACATATAACATATAAAGAACATAATAAAATAAATATAACATACCAACTTAAACATAACATAGCATAACATGATGTAATATATCAAATTTAGCAGTTTAAGTCATAGAGACCATTACAAACAATCCGGACTTCAATGTTCTTGGACAATTCTGCACTCACACAGCAAAGGAGATAAATAACTAAAGACATGGTCCCCACAAGAAAAACAGAATACTCCTAGGAAACATTAAGAATTGTGCATGCACAATCACAAAGAGCATTTCTAGGAACTCCCAGAAACAGAAAGGAACGCTAAAATTAGGAAAGGAGCATCTAAATAGAGCGAAGGAATATGTATGAAATCTATGGTTTTTCCCCAGAAATTGGATTAATCTTTAAACTGAGGTGCTTCCATGCATAACAGTCTCAATCTTTTGAGGATGAATCCAATGAAATAAGAAATGGGGTAAATAAGGTGAGTGTCCAAATGATGTGAAAGTACAGCCAGATGCTCCATGAAAGGTATAAGCAGAGAGCTGCTGAGCAAATTTATGGTTCAGAGTAATACGGCACTCTCATAGAATGGCATCTTTATGTGGAAGAATATATAATATTTATAACAGATCTGTCAATTAGACAGAGAAGCTGGGCTCTGGAGGAGACCCGAAGAGATCATTACTTCAGCTCTTGTCTCCAGGTAGTGCTGCATTAAGACCATCACAGAAAGGCAGCCTTCAATCACTGTTTACTAATTCTAAGCAATATTCTTAATTATACAATTACATCATCATGGATGTTCCTTCCCTTCCTACATTAAGGTCTCCTTGAGTTACTATGACATGCTTCTGGTGACATGCCTCTTTAAAATCAGGGAGGTTGATACTCCTATGACAAATCTATTGTTTAGCTGTGTCTGACTCTCTATGACCCCATTTGGGGTTTTCTTGGCAGAGATACTGGAATAGTTTGCCACTTCCTCCTCCAGCTCATTTTACAGATGAGGAAACTGAGGCAAACAGGGTGAAGTGACTTGCCCAGGGTCACATAGCTAGTAGTGTCTGAGGCCAGATTTGAACTCAGGAAGATGAGTCTTCCTAACTCCAGGTGTGATACTCTAGCCACTGTCATCCACAGATGACAAATACACAGTCCATCATCAAGTCATATCTGAATGCCTTCCACCTTGGTAGGACTTTTCTGAGCTTACTCTCTATAGAACAATGCCTTTGAGAAAGAATCCAGGATCATCTCTACATCATAATGAGGCATATGAGGAGGGTTTTAGTGGCAGGTCATACATTCACACCAAATTTATTGAACATTTTCTATGTGTTGTATGTTGCACTGCTCTAGATTATTGTAGGTGACACTAAGAATTATGGGATGGTTTCTTTCTTCAATTACTTTATACTCTAGTAGTAGATTTGGGAAAATGCAAATAGTAATATTGTTGTTCAGTCATAGTCTACTTTTTGTAACTCTATTTTGGGGTTTCTTGGCAAAGATAATGGAGTGGTTCTCCATTTCTTTCTCCAGCTTATTTTACAGAGACAAACAGGGTGAAGTGACTTGCCCAGGGTCCCACAGCTAATAAGCATCTGAGGCCAGATTTCAACTCATGAAGATGAGTCTCCCCGATTGCAAGACCAAAGCTCTATCCGCTGTGCACTGAGCCACCAAATCTGATTAGCTGCTAAAGGAATTAGCACAGAAAATAACTGCTCTAAAAGAATCTCAAGAGAATCCAATTCAGCATGTACCTATTAAGCACCTCATATAGGCCAGACATTGTGCCAAGTACATGGGATACAATAGTCCCTGTCCTCAAGGAGCTTCATTTTTGTTTTTTATTTTTATTTTTTGCTTTTTGGAGGGGGGGAAGACAGTGCAATTGGGGTTAAGTGACTTGCCCAAGGTCACACAGCTAGTTTTTGTGTTAAGTGTCTGAGGCCGGATTTGAACTCAGGTCCTCCTGACTCTATTCACTGTACCACCTAGCTGCCCAAAGGACCTTCATTTTGATAAGATTCCATAAACTTCCTTTAATAGGACATTTCAATATCTCATAATCCTTATAGTAAGAGATGACTTTATTTGGATTTCAAGATATACAAAGTCAATCAATGAACAAATATTTATTAAGCACCTACTATGTGACAAGTATTATGCTTGAGGTTGGGGATAGGAATAGGGTCTAGAGTTGTAATTCCATTAGTACAGGGAATTTCTAGGTGAGGAAACTCTCCACCAATGCAGGGCAGCGTCTTTCTTGCAACTCACTGATTTAGAGAGTTGCAGGAAGTACTGACATTAGAGTACTTGGGAATACAAATGACAACAAGCCATTACTTGCTCTTACAGCCTCACTTGTGAAGTGGGCAGTACAAGAACTCAGGCTCCAAGAGCTAATGTCCGTCCAGCCTCGCTTGACCTGAAGCCAGACCACTTTCTACAACAATATAATACCTCTCGACCGAATGACTAATTAATAAATTTCCTGCTCTGACTGAAGTCTATTCAACATTGCCCTGTCATTTGTGGACACAGAGACGAAATATCCACTACCACTTATACTGAAACACTTTAAGATTTCCTTCTTCTGTGGTTTCCCTTCCAGACATACCGGCCCAGGTCCTTTTAGCCTTCCCTCACAACGCATGTTTGCCAAATCTTTAATTGCTTCTATTGTTCTCCCCTGGATCCTCTTTGAGGACTCAGTATCTTCTCAAAACCAGCTTCACCCTCCATGTCCCCAAACCAATGTTACTGGTCTAATGAAGGCTTGTCCTATGTTGTGAGCACTGAGAAAGGATGACTTGGTTACTTTACACATTGTGCAGACAACCCACATTTATTTCTTTCCTACGGAATTATATTGATGATTTGTTATTTATGGATCTTCAGGTTTTATTTTCTGCTTTACTTAGAATAAAACAAAAAGGAGAGATCTGGAATATGAAATAGGCCCCTTTGGCAGGCTGGTAAAGTGTATGGACCCTTTCTCAGAATAATGCTTTTAAATGTATAAAATAAAGTGCTTAGGATTATAAAGGAAACCAATTATATTGAAATGTACTGGAAGTCCAGAGACCTCAGCGTAAGAGTTCCTCCCTTAGAAAATCACAGTCAAACTCCTCATTCATAGATAAGGAAAATTGAACAAATGTCGTGGAAAGACTGATGACGTGACTCATTCGCAAGCATTGGGGGCAGAATAAGGACGAGAATTTAGGTCGACTAAGTCCTGTTGCCGTTGTCAGTTCCTTTTCAGTCACGTTTGACTTTCGTGACCCCATCTGGAGTTTGCTTGGCAAAGGTACTGGAGTGGTTTGCCTTTTCTTTCTCTAGCTCATTATACAGATGAGGAAACTGAGGCAAACAGGGTTAAATGACTTGCCCGGGGACACAAAGGTGGTGTCTGAAGTCAGATTTAGATGCAAGTCTTCCTAACTCTAGGCCTGGTGCTCTATCCACTATGCCACCTAGACGCCCTCAGACATATTAGGCTGTAGTAACATAACATAACATAACATAACATAACATAACATAACATAACATA
>NW_027186304.1:27503799-27567190 GCF_028583685.1 Petaurus breviceps papuanus | reverse complement strand
TAACATAACATAACATAACATAACATAACATAACATAACATAACATAACATAACATAACATAACATAACAGTTTAACTGTGTTAGCTTACAAGGCAGCCTTGGACTTTACCAGCAAATTATACAAGTGGTTCACTGATCCTACAAACTCAGCTGTCCTTTATTTAGGCATCATCTGAAGTATCAATGGCCATTTAGTTAAGATGTTCCTTGTATAGATATCTTTTTCTTCTAATGACCTTTCTCACTCCCAATGATTCCCAATCCTGTAGCTCTGGCCAGTTTAGCCAGTGTCTTTATCTTTTACCAAGAAACATTTCCTCAGCTCTTTAATCAAGGATGGGAAAACACAGATGTGCAGACTGAAGTGCAGATTAACAAACCAGCTCATATCTTACATTCTGACTTACTTGTTGTTGGCTAATATTTTAATTTTGTTCTTTTTCTACATGGTAGCATCCCTTTGTTCAGAGCACAAAACTGGGTACCTCAAAGACCTGGGGTTTTATTTCTGGATATAATGTTTAATTCTCTGCTTTTCTCTAAAAAATCTGTGCCACAATGATCCCTCCTCCTGTTACAAAGAAAAATAGGTGAAACCAAGAGCATCTGGGCATGTGCGATATTCTTCCGCTCACCAATTATAACTGAAAAGAAGGAAAGGTGTTTGTGACCAAAGGTGTTTTGGTCACCTATTCTCCCTCAGCCTCCAACGAAGTTAACTGAACTCACCTTTGGAACTACTGCCCTGGGGCTGAACAATCTTGACTGGTGAGTATGAGTCAGCTAACAAGGAAAGAAGGAAGGAAACAAGCATTTATTAAATGCCTACTATGTGCCAGGCCCTGAGGACTTTACAACTATCATCTCATTTGATCTTCCCAACAACCTTGAGAAGTAGGTGATATTATTATACCCATTTTACACATGAGGAAACTGAGGCAGACAGAAGTTTGAAGTGCCTTGCCCAGGGTCACACAGACACTAAAGTGTCTGAGGCTGGATCTGACTCCTAGGATTTTGTCCTTCTGGATCAGCTCACCATCCCAATGACTGCCCAGGCCAAAGCCCTCTTCTCTGGTTGCCACTCTCATATGTGTGGAGTCTGCCCTTGTTAGAATAATCTCTTAGGGGCAGAAACTGCAGTACTTTTGTATCTATATTCTTTGTGCTTAGCCGAGCGTCCTGCACATAATTAAGTGGTTAATAAATGCTCATTCATTCATTCTCTAGGATGGAGATAGGTCATTATAATTGATGTGAGTACAGCTTCCCTTTAGTGTAATTTTCATTTAGGTTATTACTGTCAATAAATCAGTCAATTAACAAGCATTGATTACTTGCCTGCTGTGAGCCAAGCACTGAGCTAGGCACTGGGGGTCCTTACTATGTATAATCTTCTCTTGCTTCTGCTCTCCTTATCTTTCCACTTGAAAATGTGGACAATACCTGTACTACATCACACTGATAGAAGAAGAAATTAAGTAATTCTTCTGAACTATTTAGAGGAGGCAGGCACTAAAGCCCTTATCTGAGCTATGTTTCTATTTGCATTTCTAATATTAACATCAGAAAAATTCTATCATCTCCAATGAATATAAATTAAGTGTCTACAGAATGCCTGGGACTGCAAAAGGCTGTATGTGGCACTGTATAATCTCCTCAATGTTGAAATATTCATTTACTATAAAGACTCTTCACATGTGTGTATGTAAGATGGGGGAAGGGGTGGAGAGGATGACAGCGAATCTTCAAATTTATTCAAAACAGCATGAGGAATATGATAGCAACTTTTAGAAAATCTAGCAAAACTGGGACCCTGTAAGAACCTAGTAGAGACAGCTGTCATGTAGTTTTAAAGTCTTTTTAAATGTCCAACATGAAATATCAAAACAGTTTCCATTCTTATGATTTGAGAATTTAAAAATCATATTATCTGAGAAAACTGCAGCCTATAGGGGCAAAGAGACTTGTCTGCAGTCACCCACATATGAAATAAATGAAAGAGCATGGATTTGAATACAGCTCCTCTAATTCCAAGGTCAGCGTCCCTCCATCCCCAAACACATGCACAAACACGCACACATGTGTGCACATACAGAGATATCTTGCTTCTAATCAGAAACCTGGGCATACATGTTTTTTTCTCTCTTAAATCCAAATAGGTGAAGATGTCACAACGGACTCACATTATTAATATATTGATGCACTGAACTGGAGAAGCCAGAGCAAACACTTAAGGGTTTAACTTAATTATTTCACAAGCTGGGGCAGACAGTATAGAGTTATGGAAAGAGGACTGAAGTAGTAATCAAAAAAGTTCTGTTCAAGATGCAGCTCTACAAATTATTAGAGATGGTATAGTGGATAGAGAGCTGCACCCGAGTCAGGAAGATTTTAGTTCAAATCCGGCCTTAGACACTCACCAGCTGTGTGATCCTGGGCAAGCCACTTAACCGCTGTTTGTCTCACTTTCCCTATCTGTAAAATGGACATAATATACCTACTTCCCAGGGTTGTCATAAAAATCAAATGAGATAATGATGGTAAAATGCTCAACACAGTGCTTAGCACATAGTAAGTGCTAAATAAACGTTAGTTATTTGTTATTATTATTATTGTTACCCTTAGATACATTAACTTTTTAAGCATCAGGATTTTATTTTTGTTTTTAATCTAGTCCTGTGTTTTTGTCAGAAGGTCATAAAGAATTGCCAGAAGTACTGAGAGGTTAGATAACTCACCCATGGAGATAAGGTCAGTATATATCAGAGGCAGGTCTTGAAACTAGATCTTTCAGACTCTAAGACCAGGCTTCTAGCCATTAGAACAGTTTCCAGAAGCTAAAGTTTGTTCATCACTGAAACAAAGGCAAAAAGCCTTACACCACAGTAGATAGAGAGCCAGTCTTAGAGTTGGGAAGCCAAAGGTTCAAGGCCTGTCTCTGAAGGGTCACTCTGGCCAAGTCACTTAGCTGCCCAATGCAAGTTTCTAAGATTCCAAGTTCAAGGCGAGGGACCTGCGTGTGTAGATATAGCTTACACACTGGGATTACCATTTGATGAAATCACAGGTCCAAATAGACCTCCTACTCCCGGAGCCCAAACCAACTACCACACAGGGTCTGAGGTGAGAAAAAATTCTTTTTGTTAAACTAAACATTTTTATTCAATTATAAAATTCTATGAAAATGAGTTATTAAAATAACAGAAATATTATTTGTCCTTTGATTTGGAAGAAGACCAGCAAGACGCCATGGGCGATGTCTTGACTTGAGTATGAATTAATTTTAAATGAGGCCGAGTTGCACAAAGTCATCAGCCTCACTCTCTCTTCCCAAGTCACTGAAGTCCAGCAACAGGACAGAAGTCAATGGCTGGGATGAAGGGGATGACTCTTTTTCTTCATGTCTGAACAAGCTCTAAAAGCTCCACAGTGCCTCCTTCAGCTGCCTTCATGGAATGCCCATCCTGCTGGGAGATGTCTTCACATGCTTGGGGTAGACATCTCCCTAACTCACTAATGGTTTCAGGCCTATTGGCTACCCTAAAGCTGATTTAGATCACCTGCCAAGATAGTTTTTACCAGGGTGTGGTTGCTGCACATGCCACAGCTTTCTTGGAGCCACAGGTGAGAGCTGAATGACAGGTGGACACCAAAGGTGGATGAGAAGCCCTAAAAAGGCTTGGCAAGACCTCAGAAGTGCTGTGCTCTGAACACCAACCCCCTCAAGCCCCACTGTTTGATACATATGTGCCCAGAACTTCACTGGTTGGCAATAATAAGTCATATATTTAAAACAAAACAAAAACTTCCCTAAACTCTTTCCCCTCCCACCAATCTGTTGTTCTGCCCTTACTTCAGGTTACCAGTACTATTTGTGTTCACAACCACTCAAAAGGGTAATTCTTGAGCTCCCACCAATCTATTTACACACAATTAGTTCAAGGCAAAAACATTTAACAGTAAATTAATGTTTCAATCTCTTAATGCATCTGTAATCTTAGCCATGTGGAAACCTCTCTTAGTAGTACAGCATAGAAGCACAAACTACCCTTTCACCTTGCCTTCTCAGCTTGTATGATTCATGTTCACATCTCCCAGAAAACCTCAAGCTTCTTTCCTAGAAGTGCCTTTACACCCAACATTTCCTTATCTAAAAACTGGGGTTAGAAAAACTGATCAACTTCACAATAAATTAAGAAGTATCTGCAATGGAACAAGCACAGGACTTAAAGTCAGGAGAATCTAGATTCAAATACCACCTAGATTCAAACAGTTATGTATAAGTATTTACAAGATACATACAGATAGAGAGAAAGTCGCCTTAGAGGGGAAGGCGATACAGCCAGTATAAGTCAGAGGCAGTCTTGAAACTAGGTCTTTCAGACTCTAAGACCAGGCTTCTAGCCATAAGAACAGTTTCCAGAAGCTGAAGTTAGTTCATCACTGAAATGAAGACAAAAAGACTTATACCACAGTGGATAGAGAGCTTTGTCACTTTACCCCCGAAACCCTGGTTACTTCATCTGCAAAATCAGTATAAAGAAATCTATAGTACCTATCTCACAAGACTCAGGTAAAGACAAATTAGATAATTTTATTTTTATTTCTTTGGAGGCAATCAGGGTTAAGTGATGGGTCCAGTGTCACACAGCTAGTAAGTATCTGAGGCCAGATTTGAACTTGGGTCCTCCTACCTCCAAGGTTCAGTGTTCTATCCACTGTGCCACCTAGATACCCCAAATTAGATAGTTTACATAAAATGCTTTGTGAAACCTAAAATACAGAATCAAATAGCATTATTATCACATCTGCAATAGCTTGTCATGGTTTTCAAAATACTTTCATATGAGCTAATGTTGTTAAAAGAAAATCATGATTCGGGCTTCACCTTGGTCAATTAAAAAAGCAAACTCAGGAAATAAGACAAATAGAGATAATACTGAACCAGCAGAAGATCTGTGCTCTGGTTCTAATTCTACCACTTAACTAGCTTTTTATCCTAGGCTCTACTCTCTGCAGGAGGCCAATTCTTATTCTCCTGATGGCTAGTGCCTTCCCCTCTAAGGCAACTTTCTATCTATCGGTATGTATCTTGTAAATATTTGTACATAAATATTTATACATATGGTATCTCAAGACTAGACCTTGGTTTCTGCCATGGGTTGAAAGAACTGAGACGTTAGGCTAAAAAAGAAAATTTAGGGTAAATGGACTATTTTTTAAGTTTTCAAAAAGCTGTCATGTGGAAGAGAGGGGTTGACCTGTTCTGCTTGGCCCCAGAGGGCAATCAGAGTGAAAACTGCAGTGTGGTAGATAGAGGTCTGAAGTTGGGAAAAAAAAAAAAACAACTCCCTAAGTACAGTGATCCCTTCCACATTGTGGGGGTAATGGATGTAGTATTCCTATGACCTGGAAAATCAGCATATTTTTGTACCAGAGAAGTCTGAATTTATTCTTTTTCTTTTTATTAGTTGTTTATAGTAACTTATTGTAAAATTTGGGTTTGTGTTGTCTGCTGGCCTTCACATGTCATTTGTGCCTTCCTCAAAACTCTCCTAAAATTCCCATTTCATTTCTTATGCCAACCTGTGATATACTGAAACTGTGATGGAGAAAGTCATGATGCAGAAAAGATAATTGCATAATAGATGTTTAGACATGCCATAGAAGCCTACCTGGGAGAGAGTGTGGTCTACAGAATCCATAGGTTCTTTGAGGCTTCACACCGTGAAAGCCAGTGTAAATATCTTGCAGCAGGGAAATTATTAGATTATTACATTTTGCATGTCCAGTCCAAATGCAGATGTGTTCCTGAATGTACCAAGCTGGGGTAATGATTTTTTAATTTTAAGTTATGCTTGGATTTGGCATGATTTTAAATTATATTTGGAATGCAAGAGCTGTGATGAGTGCTTAAGGAAAGATCCCTTAAAGGATTCACTGAAAGAACATTAATATTGACACATGGCATCAGCTCTCTAAAGCAGAGTAAAAAGACTCCAACAATTCATTACCCTCTCATAGAAATATATTCCTTTCTTACGTATGTCTGAATGAACAACAGATGCCTGTGGTGAGTGGCCAACTCATTTATCTTTCAATGTCCTCTTAATTCTGTCTTCCCCCAGCACTAGAAAAGGTATTTCTCATGCAGAACTAACATATGTTCAAGTCCCTTTGCTGCTGCCAATCATTCTGAGCACCACCCAACCTTTTACAAGCCCAGTTTAATCCTGCCTCTCAACATTAAGGAGTCTGCAGGGCAATTTATTGGCAAAGTCTACAAAGATTGTCTTGTTTTCATTCACCTGATTTCTTTTTTTTTTTTTTAAAGCAATTGGGGTTAAGTAACTTGCTCAAGGTTACACAGCCAGTTATTTCTGGGTGTGGTGCTGAGTATCTGAGCCCGGATTTGATCCAGGTCATCCCAACACTGGAGCCGGTGCTCTTACTCGCTGAGACACCTGGCTGCCCCTCATTCACCTGATTTCAAAGTGATATTTCAACAAGCATTTAATAAGCATCTACTACCATCTAAGGATCTAGATAAAATAAAATAAAAAATGAAATAGTCACCTGCCTTCAAAGAGCTTATATTCTATTGGGGAGGAGGGAAATGAGTTGTACACACAGATGAGACACATTTTAAAAAGTGGACCTGTGATTTCTTTGGTGTAGGGATAAAATCACTACTATGTTGTATTTCAATAACTTTTCTATTACATATAACTTTTATTATATTCCATTATATTTTATATATTATATTTTACTACATATAACTTTTCTATCATGTATAACAATAAATTTTCTGTATACAACATACAGAAAAAGTAGTTATAAAGGTGCTGAACACCAACAAACTGCAAGGATGGAGAAAGGTCACAGGTGAGAGGCAGCAGCTTAGTTGCTGCCCAAGGGAGCTGAGGATTTCAAAAGACAGAGGTGAAGAGAGAGGCCATTATGGGTGTACCATGCAGACTGTACAAGGGTATGGAGCTGGGACATGGGAACCACAGGGAAGGGGGGGAGTGTGTAATGCATATAGGGTAGTACTGTGAAATCAGCCTGGAAAAATCACTAGATCTGGCATGTGACAACCTCAGTTAAAGCCTCTGCTTTATCACTTTAACGTGACTTTAGACAAAGTCACCTAAACTCTCTACGAGCTTGTTTCCTTGCCTACAAAGTGGGGAAAATGATACCATCCTGAAAACCCCAAAGGGCTGGCATGGAGATCAAATGAGGTAATATAATATAGAAATATAGGCTATTATAAAGAGACTGCCATGTATTTCTATAACTTTTTACAATTTACAAATTCTGAAACTGAACTTGTGAGTGGTTCAGTCAAGTACTATGCCTAGGGCACCATGCTGACTTATGCAGATCTCAGGGTGCCATTATCTGCCATGAACCTGCTCTTGGGCTAGGCTCTCATGTCCTAGAAACCGGCACCACATGGGTTGTTAATGAGCTTCCCATGCACCTGCTGATCTACAATGTGCCTGGCCGACAACCAGGAAGGCTGCTCAGCAAGCCTTGTGCTTTACTTTTAACCATTATTCTGATTCTCCCTTTGGGAATATGTAGAGAGAAAACAGTCTATTTCTCACAACCTGCGTTATAAAGTGCAGGTATAGAATGAGGAGTCTGTAGAACAAGTATGCTAAGCCATCACAGCCCAGGATGTAATTTTATTTAACTGTCTGACCAGTCGATGCATTGTGTAATACGTTCTGTGGAAACACAGAAGGGAGCTCAAGAAGGCTGGCCTGCACATCCCTCTTGAGTGACGTTCACAGTCAGAGTCATAAAGAACTTGTTATGGAAGAAGTGGGGAAAGGGAAAAAAATCAAATGAGACGTTTTTAACTTGCTTATGCAGATTAAGCTTCTACACTCAGGAAATCAATGGTAGGATGAAAAGGAGTTAGAGTTGTGTTCCCCATGTCTTTTTAAAACGGAGTCAAGGGTTGAGTCCTAAACCTGCAGTCAAGAAGATGTGAACACAGACACTGACAAACAATACAACCCTAAGCAAATCTCTTAAGTTTTCTGGGTCTTTACTTTCCTCCTTATACTATGGGGATAATAATACCCGAAGCACTGACCATAAAAGGCTGTTGTGAAACTTTAAAGAGATAATATATACAAATTATAACCTACTATATAACCCACTATATTAACTACTATTATTATTGAAAGGCAGCAGAATGATGCAATAGAACCCTGTAGTCAGGAAGACCTGGGTTCACATCCTGCCTCTTACTTATAATATGATATGATATAATATGATGTGATATAATATGTATTATATATAAGAAATATAATTCTATATGACTACATATATAAGACCATACATTAAAGGTAAATTACACGTCTGCACAAGTGATGGGCATTTTCACATTGGGAATTTCCCACAAATGAAATTATAGATCCAAACCACCCCTTTTAATATTCTGGAACACTATTATTATTTTTGTTGTTGCTATTTAGATGAAGAAGTTGGCAGAATTTTGTCCTTTCCTTATGGACTCCTTTTTTCTAAGTGCTCCTGACTTGGCTATCAGACAGATATACTTTTTTAGGAACATGTAAAATTCCTGTTTAATAAAATTCCCCATCACCTGAAGAATAGAATCATATGAAAATTTGCTACTGGATGCAGTCTTACAATTCTGAAAAGCAATTAACCTTGCAGTCTTTACAATGATAAAAATATTAATAACTTCAACTCTAATTTCTACAATTTAAGAACAAATTTCCTAGGTCCTTTACAAGCTGTGATACCCACTATTATTAACACCTGGGCACATAAATTTTCAAGTATTTAATTTTAGATACCTCAATAAAATCAATACTTGACAGTATTTTTTAAAATGCAAATAGAGCTTGACTCAAGCATAACAATAGTTTTGAACATTTGAATTTGACAAAAAAATTTACTTCCCCATAGCTCCACAGGGCTGCTTTTAAGTACAGGGCTTCTGTTTTTTAATGGTGTTCTTCTCCCAGGGCAATAACATGGAGCTGCAAATGAGCTCTGGAGAGAAATCTTTCTCTCTCTAGCTGGTCTGCACAAAATTGTGAAAAATTAAAAACTACAGCTTGCTGTGGTAAATACACTGAACTTATGCTTTTGTTCTTATGTTTTGTTTATGCATAAAAGGACAAAGCTACAATAGTGTATGCTAATCAATACTCAGAAAGATTTGGTCTCTTGGATACTTTCTGTCTTGGTTTTTTGGGGAAAACAGATGAGAAAATGATGATGTCAGATGCTTTTAAACACAGATTCAATGAATAAAGTATCCAGGCATCTTTATTTCTCCTTGTGCTTTTTAAAAATCTGTCATTTATTAAAGATATCTTGGCAATTTTACATTGTAGTTTTCTCATTTTTTCTTTTTGTCTCTCTAAGACTTAGCAAAGTGCCTGGCATACAGTAGGCATTTGGTCAATGCTTTTTATATTGAATTAACAAGGCAATTCTGGTTGTAAATAACATGTTGTAGATAGCAAATGTCATTTGGCCCATAATGGAGACCAATGAGATGCCAATATAGGTCCCCAATAAAGTCTGATCACTTTTTTTTTTGTTTGTTTTTTGGAGGGGGGAAAGCAGGGCAATTGGGGTTAAGTGACTTGCCCAAGGTCACACAGCTAGTGAGTGTTAAGTGTCTGAGGCCAGATTTGAACTCAGATCCTCCTGACTCCAGGGCTGGTGCTCTCTATTCACTGCACCACCTAGCTGCCTTATTTGATCACTCTCAATTCAGCAAATATGCATTAAGCACTAAGTGCTGGGTATGAGGGATAGAAAAAATATTTGATACAGCACAGATTCCACACTCAAGGAGTTCACAATAAAATCCAGGACAGGGATACAATAAGTATGATACCAAGGAGAATAAGGTAAATGCAAAAGAAAGGTCCAGACTATGCACTGCGAAAAATGTGAAGATGGAGGGATCCTTTCCATCTGTGGATGGAGGAAGTCCAAGAGTTGCGGGTAGGTGAGTCCATTACAGGTAGGTGGATGGAGTGTTCAAAGACATGGAGATCAAAATGTCAACACTGAACAGTTTAGAAGAATGAATTATTAAACACACAGGCACACAACCAAACCATTCAGAGCGCTTATTATGACAAGCATTGTTTTAAGTGCTGAAGACAGAAACACAAAAGCAGTCCAATCCTTGACCTCAAGGAATTTACATTCTAATAAGAGGAGACAAGACCAGAGGAATGGCCAGAAAATGTATTCCTGTCTACAAAGTCATAAGGATAGTGAGTAGAAATCAACTGAATTAGCCTTTTCAGAAGAAACAACTGGTTTTTTTATTATGATTTTTAGAGTGAGAGGTGGAAAGTGTGTGTGCGTGTGTGTTGTGTGAAGCACACGGAGAGGCACAATGGCAGACCAGGAGATGGCCAGAATAAAGGCGACAGTCTCCTAGAATTCAAAGCAGAGTGACACAGCTCTTCCCAGAGTACTGAATGATGAGAACAGGGAAAGAGAAGGCTGGATGGGAACTGGGACCAGAGTATCCATGGGTTCAGGTTTAGGAGATTTTTTTTTTTAATTTTATTAAATTTGTTTATCTACTTTTAGTTTACAGCATTCAGTTCCACAATCCCTTGAGTTCCCAAATTTTCTCCCACTCCCTCTTCTCTCCCCTTTCCCCTCATGGTGGCATGCAATCCAATATAGGGTCTACAAATACCTTGGCATTAAGCATTAGGTTGTAATGAAGAATCCTAACCAATGAAATGACTGATGAGAAAGAAGGAACAAACAAAACAAAACACAAGAGAGAGAGTAAGTAGTTTGCTTCAATCTGCCTTCAGGCTCCATAGTTCTTTTTTCTGGATATGGATATCCTTTCCATCGTGAGTCTTTCGGAGTTGTCTTATACAGGTTTAGGAGATTATGCTGAAGGCAATAGGGAGCTATTGAAGGTCTCCCCCACCACAATAGGAATAACATGATCAGAAAAGCTCATTAGAAATACTACTTGAGTATTAGCATGAAGGATGAATTGTACAGGTGATATATTGGAAGTAAGAAAACTGACAGAGGTTAATAATATATTAGTCTCTCTAGGTAAGCAGAGAGAAGGGTCAGGCCTTGGGAGTTGAAACGAAGGCAGAGACTGGAGAGAACACATAGGAATTGACAGGACTTGCAAACCAAAGGGATATAGATGGAGATGGAAGTAGCATTAAGGGACACTGGTATTCTTTTAGACTTTGAAGAAAAGTTCATAAAGATAACTTTGCAACTTATTCATCCCTTAACAATGCCAGCAGGAATACCATAATTAGCAGGGACTTTAACATATACATTTCTTCATTCTGCATATTTTACTGGCTACCACATATTAGAGGGAAGCTAATATTCTTGTACCTGACTGTATCCATATTACAGTATCTCTTAACCTTTCTTATTTATTTCCGGTATCCCTTTGACAGTTTGTCTATGGAATCCTTTTCAGAATCATACTTTTAAAAGCATGAAATAAAATACATAGATACACAGTAAAAATCAATTATATTGGAATACACTATTAAAATATTTGAAAAATAAAACCACATACAAGTTCACAGAGTCCAGGTTAAGAACGCCTGCTATGCCATATCTGTGATGAAGAACAGCTCTATTAAGAAATTGACTTTATATTCTCTGTGGTTGTCAGTGCACCATATTTCAGCAATGAGCTTTACTACAAGTATTAAAAATTTTTGGCTTCAGAGGATGGATATTAAAAGTAGGAAAAATTGGCAGTGGCAGTCTTGGCTGGCAGGATAACCACTGGAGAGAACTGAAGGGGTCCTGTAATATTCCTAATCACCTGCCTATTTTGTATCATTAAGCATTTATGATTTATATTTGGCCACTGTGCTTTGTACTTGCTGACTGATGGGTTTCTTTCAGAGAATCTCTATTATGATGGTGGTTTTTGAAGACTGCATAACTTTTAACATAAAATGTTTATTTTGAAGTTCTTTGGGGGAAGGAGGCACAAGTCAAAAGGGCTTTTTGGTGGTGTATGTAGGAGTGTAATTTATAGAAATATTAAATCATAAAAATAATCTTAAAATAAATTTAAGAAGAGATGGTATTTGTTATTGATTTGTGTGCAATGATCTTTATAAGACATATTATCATCAAAATAATTTCTAACTGGAATTTCCCATTACCATGGTGATAATTGTTCATCCTTCATTATTGAAGAGGATTGGTGTAAGCAAAATAATAGAGTCAGGGTGAAGTATAATTGATGTTCATATGATGACCCTGTCATTCACCACCCTCTGAGTGTTTCCTGGGTCATCAAAGATTCAATTATACTCAAGACATAATGTCAAACCCACTTGAATGACTCTTTGACAACCAGAATATTTGATTGATCAAATAATTTTTTGAATTTCTACTATGCAAACTGTATAGCAGGAATTCAGACTGAATAATTAAGATTATCTCACTTGGCAGAATTGAAAAGTAAATTGAGCTTCAGGCTTTATTTAAATAGAAGGCAAAAGAATTCACATACTGTTCTACTTGGCCTTTGTAAAACAAGAGACAGCAGGTTATAGAAATTATTGTTTTCCCTCCAGCCTCTTAAGTTAAAGGAAATTAAAATCCCTGTTGAAATTTTGCAAGCAGCCAATTCTACTTTGCTTATACTAAAGGATTTTCTGTTTCAAGATCCAGTGAGTAAGTAGGCTAATGGATATGGAGAATTCTGTCATTGTTTGTTTGCCGGGAAAGCACAAGTCAACAAACTGGAAAATGTACAGCAATGGCATGAAATTGTGTTATGTAAATGTGAATTCGAATACTACAAATCTCAAACTACAGCCAGCGTGCACCAGTGGACATGGGGAAAGCCACCGAGGCTGAAGGGAATCTCATTACAAAGTTTACCACTTCCCACTGAAAGTTTGTCTTTCTGAGCAAAAAGTCTAATGTAGATGCATATTAGCATCATTTTGTTGCATTTCATGCATTTCTAGTACTTGGAAGCACTATTATTGTGAAGGTAATGAATCTGTAATCTAGAGATATTTGTCAATAACTCATTTATTTTAGTATCCTAATAAAATTCATGATTTAAATGGCAGGACAGAGACGATTAAAAAGATCAATACCCCATAGAGCAAAGGGACAAAAATGTCATGATATGTTTGATAAAAGAAGCAAAGGCGTCCATCCGCAGTTGCAGTGACTTGACTGGTAATACTAGCTTTCCTTTTGGAAAGGAACAATCCTCCTCCTCCTTTTTTGTGGGTGCAAATTGCCTCTTTTTACCACTGGCTCCGTGTGGACAAAGTAATTTTGTAAACCTGCTAGGACAGAAATGAATTAGTCAAAAACATTTATTAAATACCTCACTATGTCCCACGCACTATGCTGGGCACTGTGCTTTTGGCAAAAAATCAGAACCATTCCCTGCAGCTTCCTCATCTGGGATTTCCCTATACCAACGAAATCAGAGGTGGTCCAACTGCTAGTCCCTTGGCAATATCTATTCTATCTATTGCACATATATGTATGTATATTATATACACATACATGTAGCTATTTTATAAACATATGTATATTATCATACATGCATGCACATATACATATATTATTACTTGATTTTTCCACATATATGCCTACTCTTGGCAAAGACATCTATCCCCCAAAGGACTCTTTAAAGTTTCAAGCTTTCACCTTCATCACAGTTAGCACCGGATGGACTTCAAGAGATGAGCTAGACTAGCCATTCCCACCCACACTCCCCTTTTCTTATAATAAATGGTGATCCGGCACAACAGAGAGAGTTCACAATTTTAAACATTTTCTACTTTTCCCTTTACAACCCAATCAACCTAAATCCACAATCTAAGTGGGGGACAGAAAGTGTACTCCAAATTTATCGGTCCTTTTAGAAACTCTTTAAGAGAACTATAGTTGATCAATGCAGGAATGAGTTTGGCCTTGCATAAAGTACATAATTACTAATCTGGCTTTTCCCATAAAACACAGTGATAAACTTAATGTGGGTTTTATTTATTTTTCTGTGATGGAGAAGGAGGAAATGGATCATGAAAGAATAAAACCTCCAATTTTTTTAGGATAAATCTTATGAGATAAGTAGGTAATTTATTCTTGCCACCAATTTTAAAGAAACAGATTTATCTCTGCACATGGAAGTCAATAAGCAGCGGAAATTTCAGAATGTCTTCAAAATATCTCCTTTCAGAAACACAAATAAAAATGGCTTTTATTTTGTGGCACAGAAACTGAGTAATTTGTTATTTAGCATAGTGTGCTATAAGTATGTAGCAATGCCTATAGGTAAATAATATCTATAAAAGTCAATTTTCACCACTGACTATCCTATGTGCATATGCTGATTTAAACTTGTTCTCGCTTAAGATGAATTAAAGCACTATCTGGATGATGCCATAGTCTTAAGTTAGACAAAAATGAAAGCTGTAGTATGAAGGCATTTTCATCAAGGATTTTCGTTTGGTGAAGATAAATCCCTTAAAGTCCCCTACTATTTATTTCCTACAGATGGAGAATATCCCTCTACTTTACCCCCCACTACTTCTTAGATCCCTGGCTGCTAAGTGATTTCATAGGCTAACTCATATACTTTGAATCTAGATCCCAGTGCCTTCTCTCTGTTAATTTCCTCCCATTTATCCTGTAAATAGCATATACTTGTATGCATGTCGTGTCCCCCATTAGAATGTAAGTTTCTTAAGGACAAGCACTGTCTTTTGTCTCTTTTTGCAACCCCAATGCTTAGCACAATGTCTGGTACGTAATAGACATTTAATAAATGTTGACTGATTGATTGACTGGCATCTAGGCTCAATGAAAACCAAATAGTCATATTCATATCAATTCCTCATCCCTATTCTAATTGCTCCTTTTCTCCTCAGGCCCATTCTAACCCAATTTATTTATCTGATAGCCCATTCCATTATACCTTTTGGAGGTTCTACCCTTTCAATAAACTTACTTAAAGTTTGGGATATTGTAACCAACATTACTTCCACCTACTAATTTTACTTGAAACAAACCTTGTAACCCTCATCATTGGAGGCCAGCTTTTCTCACTCTCTGAGATAGACTCTCATGGGCCAAGAAGAGGCAATGGTGAATTTTCTCCCTCTCAATTGCCATCCAGACCATTTCCCTATCTTTATTCTTCGTTAACCTTTTCTATTTTGAAGTCTTGCATTACAACTCTTCTCATCTACTGATTGCCAGGTCACGGTGCCAACTTTCTTAAGGAATTTAGTAACAATTCACAGTACAGTTTCTACTATATCCCCTGACATCATCCTTGCATGACTGATACTTTTGTTGACAATCTAACCACACAAATTTCCAACCTCCCCGACTACAACGGCCATCTCTACCACAAAACAATCACATGCCAGCATGGTTATAATTCTTGGACTTTAATATATTAGAAGTATACTGTTTCCAATGAGAAAATTAAGACTGATCCTGTATCATTTTTTTATTGATCCTACTTACAAGTAATTGATTTTATCCTGTAAGTGCTTAAGTCATGTTTCTTTGTCTTTGAATTTAGTTCAAAGTTCAGCTAGCCTGAAATAGGCTAAGCTTAAAAATCCAGCTCTCCTGTTCAAGGATTTTAACTGACCTTGAAAATTCATGTGAACAGAAAAGGAGTCAGCCCTAATATCTTTAAGCCAACAAGCCGTCTTTCAAGGATGTCTAGTTTGCTGTCTAAAAGTCAGGGACACTAATTTGCACCTACACTCAAACAAAGAATACTTCTTGGGCTCAAGAGAGAAGAAAGGGTGGTTGTGTTAATCCCCAGTCATGTCGTTCCCTGCACCTCAGCTCTGTAATCAATCATGTTGTCCTTAATCTCATGTTTTGTACCCTGTTCTGTGCTCCCCAAAACATAACAAAAGGTGAAATGTCCTTCTACTCAGGGTCTTTGGCATTCGTGGAAGAAAGTCATCAACCTATTTATTGACAGGTAGCATGACACTGCTAATAATGTTTATCTTGAGCAGAGATCTGCTTCAGTTTACCCTTTTGTTAAAATCTCAAACACAACACCATATATTGATGAATTTCCATTTTGTGAACCCAACTTCCAAAGTTTCTGTCTCCCTCAGGCTTTCACTTACAATAAATCTGGCTTCTCTTTCCCTTTCGTTTTTCTCCTCTTTTGTTTAGAGAAGAGGAGCAATCTCTCTATTCCTCACTAAAGCATATTCTGCTAACTGGGCTCTTGACTCCATTTCTCCCTGCCTCCCCCAGAACCATGCTCCAACAACTGTCCTCTTGTTCTCATTCATCTTTAGTCTCTCCTTTCTATTTTTCTAAAACAAACAAATAAAAAACCAACTTCCCTTAATCCTTCTACTCTACATACCTATGTTCTAAGTCTCTTGGCCTCCCTTGATAGTCAAACTTCGTAGTCAGGTACAGGTTGGCCTTGATGTCCTCTGTCTGACCGTCCCACTATAAGGTTCTGGGATACTTTTCAATGTTATTTGACTCAGATCCTTAAGCTATCCCTACTCTCCCAGAACATTTTACTCAAGTTGGCTTCACTTCTCTCCTTAAATGGTTTTGACCATATGTTCCAATACTTTAAAATTTATCTAGCCACTACCCTAGAATCCTTAGTTTCCTGAATTTGAGTTGCTCCCAACTCCTTAATGCTCAATTCTGGAAAAATCCCACAATCTGATTTCTTTGCATCAGCTCTTAGACATCAGCTTTGATAAGCATCACTGAGAAAATTACATACTCAAGCTAATTTCACTGACTATGTTCTTATGGAACACAACCCTCAGAAGAGTCCCTGCTAATACTCTTTCTACTGTACCCTTAATGAGTCCATGTAACATTAAACATAGTGACAATTCAAATTTTCATTTCTCCTGAATCTCCCACTGTACCTCCACACTCCTACATTCATAGCAGACGACAGTCTATGAAATCATTTAGAAGACAGATCATTTGATATGATCTATGAGACGAGACAACAGTTTCAACTTTTTCTATTTCTCAAAAGTTTTCAGCATCTTTCCTTACTTTCTCTTTCTTTCTTTATTGAAAGATATTCTGACTGTACAAAATGCTACTTACAAAATGTGCAAAAGCTACTTACATCTTTGATCTCATTCCCTCCTGCTTCCTCCAGGGCTCTGTTCCACCAGACCCCCTACAATGTGGAACCACCCCACTTTTTCAGTCTTATTATGTACCATTCTCTTCTGTGATTGCGACACTCCATCCAAAATGGACTACTGAGAGACCTAATATTGTGTGCAATTCTGGGAAACATACTCAAAGGAAGTCTTTACCAAGTCAGAACTTTCCGAAGGGTGAATGGGATGGAAAAGGGCATAAAGACAACACCATGTGATGATTATTTGAAGGAATGGAGGATAATTTTCCCCAGGAGAGAAAAGACTTGGGGGGGCATCATGGCCACACTGAAGGTTCTGAAGGGTCAGAAGGCAGAGGGATGAGACTTGTTCTACTTGGCTTTGGAACTAAGAGCAATGGGTGAAGATTTCAGAGAGGCAAATTTAGATGGAAACAAAAAGAAGCACTTACTATAAAGAAAAGGAGTCTGAAAGCGGAACTCTCTTCCTTGAAGGTAATGGGTTCCCCTTTGTTAGAGGTCTTTAAGCTGAATTTGAATATCCACTTGGTTAGGCATGATGAAGAGGAGATTTCTGCTCAGGCTTTGATAAATCTGACCTCTCATGTCCTTACAAGCTCTGGGATTCTCGGATACTCTTATTTCTCCATGGGCAGGAATAATTTAATTTTTGTCTTTGTACAGTCTTAGCACCTACCACAGTGCCTTGTACATCCTCAAATAGTCATCCCATATGTTCTCTATTAGGCGGTTCCATTCAATATGTAGCAAATGAGTTAGTTAGTTACATTTAGAGATAACTCCATGTATTTGTGAAACTCAACACCGTTCGAAAAAAAACAAAGAATGTATTCAATTGATGACAGGTTCATAGAATCATCTCTGATTATGTAGAATCCTGGAGCTAGAAAGGGTTTTATAAATCAAGTGCACACTCCTCATCTTACCCATAAGGAATCTGAGACTCAGGAAAGATTTAATGACACCAAAAAGTCATACAGCAATTATTAGCAGAGAGAGAATTAGAACCCAACTCTCCATACTCCTAACGCAGTGCTCTTCCCTTTGTATTGTTATAGAGCAAACACATTTTAGGGCAAGAGTGCCCTTTCAGCAATTTGGTGTTTTGCTGCAATGGATATTTAATATTGATGAGACTCTAAAAGGGTGGAGGTCTTGGTTTTCAAAGCTATGTTTATTGTATGAATTCAGATTTAATTGCCACTGTACTAGAAGAACCCCAGTGAACCAAAGTAAGAAGAAATGAGTAGATGATAAACAAAGGTTGTAGATGTACTGTGAATCCCATTTATAACATCTGAAGGAATGCTATCCAACCACCACTGGAAAACCTTCACTATCAGGGTATCTAACACCCTCTTCACCCCACCAAGGTGGCCCATTTTAAGACAGTCCTAATTTTTAGGAATCTTTTTCCTTATATTGAGCTGAAATCAGTCTTCCTACAATTGCCACCCTCTGGTAATAGGGGAGCATAGTTGAGCCTGATAGTTTCACAAAATAAGCCACAAACTGTGCCTCAACTTAAAATTTTAAGAAAACTATTGATGTCTCAGTGCAAAATTACAACCACTATTGGAGAAATAACTCACACTGTCTAAGTGACTTATAGTGATAATGCATTCTTGATTCCTTCCATCAGAGCCAAGAGTAGAGGGAGGCAGACCAACAGTTAGTATGAGTCTAGAAGTAAAATCCCCGGACACTAAAATAATTTTATCATCCATGTCCAGTCAATGTATGTGGATTCAAAGGTACCTGGAGATTAGATTGGTGGATTTATACAAGGCTTAAGGGATTCTATGTTTACTAAACAGACCCTAACCCACTCAGGCCACTCTAGACTGGTCTAGAGTTCTTGACAGATTGAATTTCTGGCTTGTGGTAATGTCTGCAGTTTCATTTCTTAGAACCAGAACAGGAATGGAACTCAAAGGGTGGATGTGAACACAGAAGCACATCATTTCTAGTATTCTTTTTTGTGAATGAGTTCAGTCAACAGCTTGTAGCCTATCATTTAGTTAGTTTAGGTTGAGTTTGTGTTCCTAGAGATATATAAAGATTCAGTTAAATAAGGCTTTAGTAAGCACCAACTGCATGCTGAATGCTGGAGATACAAAACAAAACAAAACAAAAAAACAAGAAAGAGAGATACTCTTAAGAAACTTATTCTCTCTATTATGGACATTCAACATGCTCAAAGAGAAAATAATTTGGGGGCAGGGGATGTTTAAACAGGTCATCTGAGTGATCTACAGGAACAGAATTTCTACAGGAGTAGAAATTCCAAGATGCATAAGAAAGAAAGGCACATTCCAAAATAAGGAGCTGGGGGGAGGTATGGGAGGATGGGAGGCTGTGAAAAAGTATGAAGATGGGGGTGGCTAGGTGGCTCAGTGAATACAGCACTGGCCCTGGAGTCAGGAGGACTTCAGTTCAAATCTGACCTCAGACACTTAACACTGACTAGCCGTGTGACCTTGGGCAAGTCACTTAACCCCAACTGCCCTCCAAAAAGCAAAAAAACCCAAAACTATATAGGTGGACTACTATGTATGGGGGACCATCAAAGAAGCCAGCTTGGCTAGAACCCAGAGTTGTAAGGGAAAGGAAGGTGTAAATCGACCTGGGAAGAAAGACCAGAGCCAAACTGTGGCTCTCGATCTACAGGAATGAATATTTTATCCCAGAGGGATAGGGAGGTGCTATAGGTTCTTTTAATAAGGGAGTGACAGACCTGAGCTTTAAGAATATGGAAATGGCAGCTATTGTGGAGGATAGACCAGAGAGGGAAAAGTATAGATATTGGGAGATCAATTAGGAAGTTTTTGCTTCAAAAGCAGGAAAGAATAAAGACGTACGCTAGGGCAGCTGTGGGGTGAGTAAAGAGAAGGAGGCATATATGAGAGATTGTACTGAGTTAGAATCTACAAGACATGGCAACTAACTGGACATGGGGGATGGTGAGTAGGAGTAAATTAGCTCTAGAGAGAAATTTATAACTATGCCCAAAGGACTATCAAACTGGGCACACCCTTTGTCCCAGTAATACCACTGCTACATCTGTATCCGAAGAGATTAAAAAAGAAAAAGGAAAAAAGGACCTATTCGTACAAAAACATTAATAATAGCAGCTCTTTTTTTGTGGTGGCAAAAAATTGGGAATTGAAGGGATACTTACCAGTTGGGGAATGGCAGAACGAATTGTAGCATATGATTAGGATGGAATACTAGTGTGCTATATGAAATGATGAGCAGGATGATTTCAGAAAAACCTGGAAATACTTACTTGAACTTCATGAAGCAAAGTGAAGTGAGCAGAATCAAGAGAACACGCGTACACAGCAAATAGAAATATTCTATGATGATTAACTGTAAATGACTTAGCTATTTTCAGCAATACAAAGATTCAAGACAATTCTGAAGGATTTATGATGAAAAATGCTATCCACCTTCAGAGAAAGAAATGATGGAGTCTGAATGTAGATAGAAGCATACTACTTTTTAATTCCTCTTTTTTTTGTGGATTTTGTGTTTTGGTTTCTGTTTTCTTCACAACATGACGAATACAGAAATGTTTGCATGACTACACATGAATAAACTATAAAATTGTTTGCCATCTCTGGGAATGGAGAGAGAAGGAAAAAGAGAATTTGGAATCAAAATTTTAAAGAATGAATGTCAAAAATTATTTTTACATGTAATTGGAAAAAATAAGGTATTTTTAAAAAAGAGTAAAGAGGAAGTTGTAAGGAGTAAAGAGGGTTGGGAAGCTAAGTGACTGCCAGAATGGTAGGAAGCTGGCAGTGCAGTGGATAGAATGCTGGGCCTGGAGTCAGGAAATACTAAATTCAAATGTAGCTTCAGACTCAAGATGTGTGACCCTGGGTAAATCACTTAAGCTCTGTTTGCCTCAGTTTCCAGAACTGTAAAGCGTGGATAATAGTAGCACCTACCTTGCAGGATCCTTAAGAAGACTAAATGAAATCATATTTATAAAAATGCTCTTAGCACAGCGTTTGGCACATAGTAGGTGCTATATAAATTTCTCATTCCTTTACCCCTCAACAGAAAAATAAGGAAGTTAAGAGGAGGGGTGAGTTTAGAAGAAAACATAATGAGTTGCTATGGATATTTGGAATTTGAAGCACCTAGGGGATACTCATATTGAGTTGTTTATTGGACCGTAGGAGACAGAAGTTTGGAGTTCAGCAAAGAGATGGGGACTTGAAATGGAGATCTGAGAGTTTTCTGCACAGAGGTGATAAGTGAATCCATGGATTCTGATGAGATTTGCAAAACAGAATGTGTAAAGAACAGAAAATTGACCCTAGGGCGGAGCCTTAAGAGACATAGAGGAGGCAGGACAGGGATGATGATCCTGAAGAGGTACCTGAGAAATATAAATGGATGAATGAACGAATGAAAGAAAAATAATCATTAAGTGTCTGATATATGTCAAGCACTATTCTAAGCAGTGGAGATAGGAATAGAAAAATAATATAGCCCTTGTATCAAGAAGTTAACTAGAGAAGACACCAGGTAGGGGAAGAACCCAAAGAAATAGCAACAAGGAAGTAACAGAGGGAAGTAAAAGTATTCAGGGGCAACAGGGTCAATGGTGTCAAATGCCACAGAGGCTAAGTGGATTACTGCTATCATCTTTATATCTGAAGGAGAGACAGCACAATTAATGCAATCCAAATTCTCTGCAGTTTTCTGGTCATTTCTTTTTATGAGTCAATGACACTTTTTAATGTATTCAGAGTTCCTAATCTTTGACAACATAAAAACCCAACACAAAAGACTCAAATTATTCCTACTCGTCTTCCCCAAAGGGTAAGACTTTTCTTTGCTGTTTTGATTTTACTTGGGAAATTATGTATTCACTTCAAGATAAGTTCATTTTGTTTACTGAACCCTGGGTATTGTCATATGCACATCACTAATCCACAATTATCCCTTAAATCAGCAGCTTAAGGGTTGCTAAGCATCAGAGTGAGAGAGAAGAGCCCAAGTATCTTAATCCAGGCTGCCCCTTAGCAGACAGAAATTGACTTAAAACTGCATAAGAAATGGGTCATTCACTTGGAAAATGTGGCAGAGACAATTTTTTATGTAGATACTGTCCATATAAACAAGGTGGAAGAGAGAATAATTTCATTAGTTATTATTTTCATCATGTGTCCATTACGGATTCCTAACTATGGGTTCTAAAAGGCTATGCCCATGAAACCCACACTCTTCTCTAGCAGGTCTTTGTAAGCTCTAAAAAGCTTTGAACAAAGCACAGAAAAGCAGTGTGTGTTTTGTAGGCACCATCTGAGGGAAGGTCAGAAAGTCTCATCATAACATAGGTTGACCACTAAATGATGTGTTTTTTTTTTTTTTAAGAGACAGCAACTTCAAATCCTCTACTGAGACCCAAAGGCACTGTGATCATCACTGGTGCATCGAACACCCATATTGATGAAATCACATGTCCTTCAAATATATTATGTTATGTTTATTTGATGAAAGAAGTGGTCATATTCTGAGCCTTTGCAAATCCTCCCTTTATCCCACCAATCAGTATTATATGCACAACCTCATACATAAATGGCTCAAAGTCAATTATTTGAAGGCATTCATGCCAACCAAGCTGAAAATGTGTTAGTCCTTTAGATTTCTTCCCTTCTCTTTTCTAAGGTATTGGTTTTGTGTAGATATGTCCAAATTTCTATAACATGAAAAGGACCAGAGTTACAAAATTCATTAGTAGAAAGACAACAATAGTGTCACTTCAAGGAAGAATTTCAGGTCAAGCAGAAAGGGATTCAACTTAAGAAAAGAAAGACTGTCATCAAGTCAAATAAGAGTGCGAGAGATGCTGAAATGGTTTTTGACGCAAGCTTTACTGCCAATATCATCAAAACAAAGCAAAATTCCTCTAGTTTCTGTAGCTTTTCTGTAGTGGACAGAGAAGAGATAAAAGTCAAGTTTTGGGATATATTTTCCATTGAGTCTAAGGGATCTATGGCTTTCGGTTAACCACTGTCTTTTAAAGGAAACAAATTCAAGTCTAGATGTCTAGTTAAAGAGTTTAGGGATGGAGACTACAATTTGAGATAATGGATATAGAACTGGACTTGGGAGTCAGGAAGGAAGACCTGATTTCAAATCTTGCCTCAGATGCTAGTCTGAGTGTGACCCTAGTCAAGTCATCTATCTGCTCTCAGTCTTTTCCCTTTTCTACATAATGGGAATGATAGTACCTACCTCAGAGGTATTGTGAGGATCAATGAAATAAAATATGTAAAGTGGTTTGGAAAACTTAATGCTAACAGTTATTCTTATACAAAACACCAATCAAAGCAGACCAACACTAGACTCAAAAATCACAAAATCATAGAATCTGACCTTAGTCTGACTCAATGAGAATCGCTTCTCAATAATACCCAGCAAGTGATCCCAGCAACAGAAGCAGTCTACTCTTGAAGATCCCCATGAAGAGGGAAATCCACTACCTTATGAAGGAGTTCATTCACCTTTTAGTAAGCTCTAATTATTATTATTATTATTATTTGCTTTCTGGAGGGAAACTGGGGTTAAGTGACTTGCCCAAGGTCACATGGCTACTTTTTTATGTTAAGTGTCTGAGGCCGGATTTGAACTCAGGTCCTCCAGACTCCAGGGCCGGTGCTCTATTCATTGTGCCACCTAGCCGGCCCTTCTAATTATTTTTTAAATTAAATTTTATGTCTATTTTCAGTTCATTCATTTCCACATTGAGTTACAAATTTTCTCCCTGTCTTTCCCCTACCCACCATCCCAAAAAAGCAATCCTACTGCATACTCCCTCCCCCAATTTGCACTCTCCTATAACCGCTGCCATACCCCCTCCAACTTTCCAGTAGGACAAGATGGATCTCTATACCCTAGTTCCTGTATATCTTATTTCCCAGTTGCATGTAAAATATATATATATATATATATTTGATTTTAAAACTTTGAATTCCAGATTCTTTTCCTTCCTCCCTCATCACCCAACTTTACTGGGAAGATAAGCAATTCAATATAGGTTGTACATGTGTAGCTACACAAAACATTTCCATAGTGGATACATTGTGAAAGACTGACTATATTTCCCTCCATCCTATCCCACTCCCCACTTGTTCTACTCTCTACTTTGACCCTGTCTCTTTTCTTTTCTTTCTTTTTTTTTTTTTTAAAGCAATCGGGGTTCAGTAACTTGCTCAAGGTTACACGGCCAGTCATTTCTGGGTGGGGTGCTAAGTATCTGAGCCCGGATTCGATCCCCAGATCATCCCGACACTGGGGCCGGTGCTCTTACTCGCTGAGCCACCTGGCCACCCCTAAGCAACTGGAGTCCTCTGGGGTATTCTCAGCTGCCGGAGGTATTAGTTGGGTGCCCTCTCAGAAGCCTCCACATGCTTTGGCACCTGGTCACACACCCCAGGACCTCCACCCTAGACAGCAATCCAAATCCAAGCAGGTTAAAGCAACAGAGATTACCCTTAAGAATGGTGGCTTGGTCCCGCTCCAGAGCCAGAAGCTCTGAAGCAGCCATGCAACTGTGGTCACCGACACTTCTCCCTCTGGGGGCAGAGGCCGGACAGCACTCCTGGACTCCCTGTTCCCAAAGTCTACACTGACCTCTCATTCTGTCTTTGGCATTTATGGGTTGATAATTTTGGAAACCGCCACAGCTGCTGGTGATCCACTCTCCAGAAGTGGCTGATTGGGGCCGCCCTGAGGCTAAAACCGTGGGCTCATGTGGGCCTGGGCACTACTCCTAGTTCCCCAAGATGAACCCTTTCTGTCCACCTTCTGGGCGGCCTTCAGTGGGAGATCTGTTTCTCTTTGTCACGTTGTAGGTTCTGTAGCCCTAAAGTTTGTTTAGAGTCATTTTTATAGGTATTTGAGGTGGTTATGGGGGGGGGGGTGCATGGAGTTTTCCCGCTTCTACACTGCCATCTTAGCTCCGCCCCTCCACAAAGCTCTAATTATAAAATTTTTCTTTACACAGGGTTGAACTCTGCTTCTCTGCAAACTCATTGCTTCTAGTTTTGCTTTCTATACGTCATCCTTTCAAATATGTGACAGTTATCAAGTTATCATGTCATAAGTTTTCTCTTAACAAGGTAAACATCACCAAACTGATCCTCACTTGATGAAAATTATATTAAGGTCCTTTGTCATCTCCATTCCTCTCTGAACACTCTTGTGAGCTTGTGAGTGAACTTACTCACAGGTTATAACCTAAACAGTAGAAGATAGTATTCCAGATGTCATCTGGCTAGGACAGAAGTCTCTAGGACCCAGACCCCTCAGTTGTGAATGTTACATTTCTCTTGACAAAGGCTAATTTATATTAGCTTTCTTTTTTTGGTTGTCATACCACATTGCTGAGTTTGAGCTGACACGTTAACAGCACCAACACCATCACAAAAAAACCCCCAAAACAAAAAAAACCCTGTAAAACTTATTCAAATTAACTGTTGTCTAGCCACAACTTCCTTATTTTGTACTTTGCGCAGTTGATTTTTTTGAAGTGAAATATAAAATTTTACATTTTTCCAATTAAATTTCATCTTATTAGGTCTAGTCCCACTTTTCTAACCCATTGAGTCATTCTGCATTCTGACTTGGTCATCTAGGTTGGGTATCATTCTTTTGTGTCATTGCAAATCTGATAGGTATGATATCTACACCTCCATCCAAGGTGTTGGTAAAAATGTTAAACAGCCCAGAGCAAAGAACAAGCCCCATTAAATACTCCCTTTGGGGCTACTCCACTGTCCTAGGCTGCTCTGAGACTGTCAGGGTTGCTTAGTTCAACTGATATCCATATTAACGGACATTAAAGGGTGGAAACCAACCTTATGGGTTGGATTAGACAGCTACTAAGGTTTTCCTCTATCAAATTTGTGATTCTGTTATTACGGAATAATAAACATAAATTTAATGAGACCAAGGCCATCATGTGACTCCAGTCAAAAATTCTGTGTTTAGAAAAATTCTCTTTAAAGTTTATCATCTAAAAGAGATTCTTAGTACCACTTAACACCACTGGAAAACCTCAGAGTACCTAATGTGGTAATGAAGGGCTGGCATTTAACAGATACATCTTTCCTTTAAAATATGAAATAAATGATATCCTGGTGTTTGTATTTAGCAAGAATACAGACAAACACACCCCAGCTCCACTGTCTTAACTTCTTTAGCAGTTTCTTTAATTCTTTTTCTTACTACTATTTATATTTAAGTTCCGATTTTCCAAGTGCTGAAAGGGTAGCTAGCATAGATGCTGTAATATGATCTTCCTTTGCACAATGAATGTAGCCACAAAAGCCTTATCAGCCAATTTTGAAGGAGAAATAATGTTGGATCCTTATGCTGTAAATGCCTTCTGAAATTATACAAATATCTTCTTCAAAGGAGAAAAAAAAACCAAGGCAGAAGAGCAAGGTAAAATAGTGAATGAGAAAGAACAATGTAAATGATAGATGAAACTGCAGTCTTTCCTAGTAAATAAAGTACAACACGTAAGTGATACACAATGTAGCCCACAAGGCAACGGTAACTATAGCAACAACAAGAGGTGGAATGAATTCACTGTGACTCAACAGAGTCTCTGACTGATGTGTGGTCTATAGAGTCCAAGCGATGTTAGGACACATTTATTTTCACATTGTACAGAAATCTTTTGTTTCATATTTATAGAAAATTAATTATTTGTAAAGCTATTATCTAAATTTTTTTTGAAAAGTGCTTTAGCTCCATCAACTTACCTAACAGAACACACTGAATGCTAACGAAGCTCCCTGACTGTTGGGAACAATTATTTTCAAGATCTTCTTCTCAGGAACATGATTTTTAAGTCTGACATCAGATCAGATCAGAAATCTGACCCGCTGGCTGTCCAAGAATCTAAATGATATCCTTCTAGGCATCATTAACACAGTTTCAAGGTTTCGTACTAGACTGACTTTCCTACACACATATAAGATGTTAGATGGGAGCATTTTTGAGGCTTATCCCCCTCTAAATAGTTTAATCTCAGCATGAAGTAATATGGGCCTAAGAAGGCTGAGTGGGTATGCATGTGATGTAGAATGGCCTTTGGGGATGCTACAATTTGTCTCACTAACATGCTTTAAATCGTTTCATTAAGAAGTCTTCCCCTTTTTTAACCAAATTTCTTTTTGCAGCAGGCTCAGTACAGCTCCTAAGGCTGACTCCACCAATTATATTTTTTGAATGCTTCTTATAAATCTCAAGGCTAAGAGAACCATTTCTTAAAATAAGAGTCTTCTGATTAGTGAGCAATTCTTGTTCAGTGGTTTTTAGTTATATTCGACTCTTCATGACCCCATTTTGGGGTTTTCTTGACAAAGATACAAGAGAGTTTTGCCATTTCTTTCTCTAGCTCATTTTATAGATAAGGAAACTGGGGTAAACGGGGTTAAGTGATTTGCCCAGGATGACCCAGCCAGTAAATGTCTTTAGCCAGATTTGAACTCAGGAAGATAAATATAGAGTCCTATCTATAGAATCTCCAGTGAAGGGATCAAATTGTCTACCACTTCTGGTCCATCAGATGAAAAGGGGTATTTTTTCTATTAGGTAACTAACATATTTGTTCTGCAAGTTGCATTAGTTGCAGCCTTTTCCCCCCAGTATCAAAATTAGGTGACATAATAGAAAGATGAATTTTTTTTTCATAGCACCAGAAGTAATAGTGAACAAGGGATAGAGTATCTTTGCTATCTTTCCTATGTCCTTCTTAAAGAGTTTTCAAAGGCTAAGTAAAGACATGTTCCTTCCCTTCACATCTGCACACATCAGAGGGGAATGGAGTGAGAAAGTAGACAGTCATAATGGCTTTATATCACTCTGCCTGATATATAACACAGGGGACATTTAGTTTAGCCTCCTGTCATCACACTTTGGCTTTGAAGAAAGAAGTAGAGCTACCATTCTGGTGGAAAGTTGGAGGGCAATTCCAACCACAAATTAAGAAACCTTTCCATGGTTTAGGTGGTTTGACAAACTCATTCAACAAGAGAACTTAATATTTGATTAGAATTAAGTTAAGGCTCAGGGGGAACAAATATCTGACAGTTGGCAACACTAAAGGACCATATCTCAGGTACTGAATACTTATCTCTTAGGATGATAGGGAAAGGTGAAGATTGCTCTACAAGGTAACCAAGCAGAAGTTGTGTTGGGTTGGAGAAAAGGACATGGCAGAGACTGAGAGTTAAGAATATTTTTAGACCACTCTGAGAAAACTTGTAGTGTTGACTGCCCACATCACACCAGACTCAGCAATGCAGAATTTAGTTTCCAGAGTTGACAGTCCCTCAAACCTCATAACCCAAAAATATATTATCTACTTATTAAGCAAGTTTATTTTTACCTAAATATTCTTCATTTTCCCACCAAGCTTTTTTCCACATTTGAGTTTCAATAATACTTTGTCAGTAATGTTTATATTTTTAATTTATTTTTAGTATTCAACATTCATTTCCACAAGATTTTGAGTTGCAAATTTTCTCCTCGTCCTTCCACTACCCTCACCCCAAGATAGAAAGCATACTGAATACCCTTCCCCCAATCTGCTTTCTCTTATATCCTCCCTCATCTCCCCTCTAACTTTCTAGTAGGGCAAGATGGATTTCTATACCACAATACCTCTGTATATCTTATTTCCCAGTTGCATGTAAAAAATAATTTAACATTTGTTTTTCAAACTTTGATTTCCAGATTCTTTCCCATATAGGCAATTCAATATAAGTTGTACATGTGTAGTTATGCAAAATGTTTCCGTAGTAGTTATACTGTGAAAGACTAACTGTAATCCTCCATCCTATTCCACTCCCATTTAAATCATTTTCTACTTTGACTCTGTCCCTTTTCAAAATGTGTGCTTCTAACTACCCTCTCCCCCAATCTGCCCTCTCTTCTATCATGCCCCCTCTTTTTCTCTTCCCCCCTACTTTCCTGTAGGGTAAGATGCCAAAATGAGTGTGTATGTTATTCCTTCCTTAAGTCAAATTAAATGAGAAGAAGGTTGATCTATTCCCTTTCACCTTTCCCCTCTTCCCCTCCATTGTAGTTTTCCCTTGCCTCTTTTATATGATATGATTTACTATATTCTCTCTCTCTCCTTCTCTCATTATATTCCTCTCACCTCTTATTTTTTAGATATCATCCCTTCCTATTCAACTGATCCTGTGCCCTCTGTCTATGTATACATGTACACGCATACACACACTCACATATGTATTTAAACACACATATCCCCCTATACATACATATATAATGTATATATACATACACATAGAGAGACATATATATTCCTTTCAACTATCCTCATACTGAGAAAAGTCTCATGAGTTACACTTTTCCATGTAGGAATATAAATAGTTCAACTTTAATAAATTACTTATGATTTCTTTTTCCTGTTTACTTTCTCATGCTTCTCTTGCTTCTTATATTTGAAAGTCAAATTTTCTGTTTAGCTCAGGTTTTTCATCAAAAATACCTGAAAGTCCTCTATTTCACTGAATGACCATATTTTCCCCTGAAGCATTATACTTAGTTTTGTTAGGTACAAGATTCTTGGTTTTAAACCTAGCTCTTTTGACCTCCGGAATATCATATTCCAAGCCCTTCGATCCTTAAGTGTAGAAGTTGCTAGATCTTGTGTTATCCTGATTGCATTTCCACAATACTCAAATTGCTTCTTACTGACAGCTTGTAATATTTTATCCTTGACCTGGGAACTCCAGAACCTGGCTATAATATTCCTAGGAGTTTTCTTTTTGGGATCTTTTTCAAGAAGTGATAGGTGAATTCTTTCAACCTCTATTTTACCTTCTGGCATTAGAATATGAGGGCAATTTTCCTTGAGAATTTCTTGAAGGATGACTTCTAGGGTCTTTTTTTGATCATGGCTTTCAGGTAGCCTAATAACTTTTAAATTATCATTGCTGGATCTATTTTCCAGGTCAGTGGTTTATCCAATGAGATATTTCACATTGCCTTCTATTTTTTCATTTGTTTTGATCTGTTTTACAGTATCTTGATTTCTCGTATAGTCACTAGCTTCCATTGCTCCAATCTAATTTTGAAGGAATTATTGTCTTCAGTGAGATTTTGAAATTCCCTTTTCCATCTGACCTTCTTCTTCTCATTTTTTTTTTTACCTCTTTTGTCATTTGGGTTAATCTATTTTTTTAAGGTGTGTTTTCTTCAGCATTTTTTATGGTCTCTTTAGCAAGCTGTTGATATATTTTTCATGATTTTCTTGCATGACTCTCATTTCTCTTCCCAATTTTTTCCTCTACTTCTCTTATTTGATTTTCAAAATCTTTTTTGAGCTTTTGCATGGTCTGAGATCAATTCATATTCTTCTTGGAGGAATTGGATGTAGACACTGACTTTCTTGTCTTCTTCTGGTTGTACATTTTGATCTTCTTTGTCACAAAAGTACGATTCTATAGTCTGACTTTTTTTATACAGTTTGCTCATGTTCCCAGTCAATTATTTAGCTTTTTAAAAATCAAATGCTTTATTAACTTCTAGTTTACATCATTCATATCTGCAAGATTTGGAGTTACAAATTTTTTCCCCATTTTTCCCCTACTAACTACCCCAAAATAGTGATCCCACTTGATATCCCCTCCTCCAATCTTCTTTCTTCCACATCTTCTCCCATACCCCCTCTGACTTTCCAGTAGGGCATGGTAGATCTCTATGCCCCAGTGCCTCTATATCCTATTTCCCGTTACATGTAAAATAATATTGACAATGGTTTTATATATATATAAATATTTTATTTTCAAACTTTGAATTCCAGATTCATTCCCTTCCTCCCTTGTCACCCACCATTACTGGGAAGATAAGTAATTCAATATAGGTTGTACATGTGTAGCTATACAAAACATTTCCATAGTGGATATACTGTAAAACACTGACTATATTTCCCTCCCTCCTATCCCATCTCCCACTTGTTCTATTCTCTTCTTTGATAATATCCCTTTTCAAAAGTGGGTGCTTCCACCTTCCCTCCCCACCAGCATGGCCTCCCTGCTATCATCCCCTCTGTCATCCCTTTCCCCCCTACTCTCCTGTAGGGTGAGATATGCTATTTAGTGTGTATGTCATTCCCTCCCTAAGTCAAATTCAATGAGAATAAGGTTGATCCATTCCCTTTTGCCTTCCTGTTCTTCCTCTCTGTGTAACAGTTTTCCCTTACCTCTTCTATATAAGCAAGTTTACCCCATTCTGTCTCTCCCCATCTCCTCTCATTATATTCCTCTCTCACCTCTTAATTTCACCTTTTAAGTATCATCCCTTCCCATTAAATTGGTCCTGTGCTCTCTATTTATGTATATCTGTACACATATATACACCCATTAACATATGTATTCATATACCCATATACCCTCCTATATGGACATATATGTATATAACATGCATACACACATTTCTATTCCCTTCAATTATTCTCAAACTGAGAAAAGTTTCATAAGTTAAAATTAATTTTTTTCCATGTAGGAATATAAATAGTTCAACTTTGATAAGTTCCTTATGACTTTTTTGACCTGTTTAACCTTCTCATGCATCTCTTGCTTCTTGTATCTGAATGACAAATTTTTTATTCAACCTGGTTTTTTCACCAAGAATGCTTGAAAGTCTTCTATTACACTTAATGACCATATTTTCCCCTGAAACATGAAACATATTCAGTTTTCCTGGGTAGGTGATTCTTGGTTTTAATCGCAGCTCCTTCCCCTCCAGAATATCATATTACAAGCCCTTCTATCCCTCAGTGTAGAAGCTGCCAGATCCTGTGTTATCTTGATTGTGTTTCCACAATATTCAAATTGTTTCTTCCTGGCTGCTTGTAATATTTTCTCCTTGATCTGAGAATTTTGGAACCTGGCTATAATATTCTTAGGATTTTTCTTTTTGTGATCTTTTTTCAGGAGGTGATCGGTGGATTATTTCAACCTCTATTTTTCTCTGGTTCTAAAACATCAGGGCAATTTTCTTTGAGAATTTCTTGAAGGATGATTTCTAGGTTCTTTTTTTTTTTGATTATGGCTTTCAGGTAGCCCAATAATTTTTAAATTATCTCTCCTGGATCTATTTTCTTGGTCAGTGGTTTTTCCCATGAGACATTTCACATTGCCTTCTATTTTTTCATTTGTTTGGATCTGTTTAATAGTATCTTGGTTTCTCATAAAGTCACTAGCTTCCATTTGCTCCAATCTAATTCTGAAGGAATGATTCTCTTCAGTGAGATTTTAAGTTTATTTTTCCATCTGGCAAATTCAGCTTTTTCTCTTTACTGGCTTTTTTTTTTATTAAATTGTATTTTTTATTCTGAGTTTAACAAACAGAAAAAAAACATTTCCATATTCAAATTAAAACACAAAAAGATTATATATAAAAATGCATATTTTTGCATTCAATTGTTTTATAAGTTCTATGTGTTACCTTTAAAAATGTCCTGTTTATCATTGTATCCTTCTGAACTTCTTTCTGTAGATTTTTTAAATCTTTTTTTTTATACACACACACACACATATATTTGAATATTTGATTTTAAAACTTTCAATTCCAGATTCATTCCCTTCCCCCCCCCGCCACCCATCCCCCACTGGGGAGACAAGCAGTTCAGTATAGGTTGTACATGTGCGGCTAATGCAAAACAATAACGTAGTAGATATATTGTAAAAGACTGACTATTTTTCCCTCCCTCCTATCCCACCTCCCACTTGTTCTATTCTCTACTTTGATCTTGTCCCTTTTCAAAAGTGGATGCTTCCAACTTCCCTCCCCCCCAGCCTGTCCTCCCTTCCATCATCCCCCCTCACATCCCCTTCCCCCCTATTCTCCTGGAGGGTGAGATCCCCTATTTAGTGTGTATTTCCCTCCTTCCTCAAGCCAGATTCAATAGGAATAAGGTTGACCTATTCCCTTTTACCTTCCTATTCTTCACCTCCATTGGAACCATTTCCCCTTGCCTCTTCTGTATGAGATAGTTTGCCCCAATCTGTCTCTCCCCATTTCCTCTCATTATATTCCTCTCACCTCTTAATTTCACCTTTTATGTATCATCCCCTCCTGTTAAATTGGTCCCATGCCCTCTATCTATGTATACCTGTAAAAGTATATACACACATTCACATATGTATTCATGTGCCCGCATACCCTCATATAAAGACATATATATATTTCTAATCCCTTCAACTACTGAGAAAAGTTTCATAAGTTACAATTATTGTTTTTCCATTTAGGAATGTTAATAGTTCAACTTTGGCCAGGTGGCTCAGCGAGCAAGAGCACCGGCTCCAGTGCCGGGACGACCCAGATCAAGTCCAGGCCCACACACTCAGCACCACACCCAGAAACAACAACTGGCCATGCAACCCTGAGCAAGTCACCCAACCCCGAGTGCTTCAAAAAAAAAAAATAGTTCAACTTTGATAGGTTCCTTATGATTTCTTTTCCCTGTTCACGTTCTCATGCTTCTCTTGCTTCTTGTATCTAAATGTCAAATTTTCTATTCAACTATGGTTTTTTCAGCAAGAATGCTTGAAAGTCCTCTATTCCACTGAATGACCATATTTTCCCCTAAAAAATGATACTCAGTTTGGCTGGGTAGGTGACTCTTGGTTTTAATCCCAGCTCCCTTGACCTCCAGAATATCACATTCCAGGCCCTTTGATCCCTCAGTGTAGAAGCTGCCAGATTCTGGGTTATCCTGATCGTGTTTCCACAATATTCAAATTGTTTCTTCCTGGCTACTTGTAATATTCTCTCCTTAATCTGGGAATTCCGGAACCTGGCTATAATATTCCTAGGAGTTTTCTTTTTGGGATCTTTTTCAGGAGGTGATTGGTGGATTCTTTCAACCTCTATTTTGCCCTCTGGTTCTAAAACATCAGGGCAGTTTTCTTTGATAACTTCCTGGAGGATGATTTCTAGGTTCTTACTTTGGTCATGGCTTTCAGGTAGTCCAATAATTTTTAAATTATCTCTCCTGGATCTATTTTCCAGGTCAGTGGTTTTTCCCATGAGATATTTCACATTGCCTTCTATTCTTTCATTTGTTTGGATCTGTTTGACAGCATCTTGATTTCTCATAAAGTCATTAGCTTCCATTTGCTCTAATCTAATTCTGAAGCAATGATTCTCCTCAGTGAGCTTTTGAGATTCTTTTTCCATCTGGCAAATTCGACTTTTTAAGGCATTCTTCTCCTCATTGCCTTTTTGAGCCTCCTTTGCCATTTGAGTCAGTCTGTTTTTTAAGGTATTATTTTCTTCAGTCAGGCTGTTGACTTTCATTTCATAATTTTCTTGCATTGTTCTCATTTCTCTTCCCAGTTTTTCCTCCACTTCTCTTATCTGCTTCTTAAGGTCCTCTATGGCCTGTACCCAGCTTGTATTTTCCTTTGAAGCTTTTGGTGCAGGAGAACTGACTTCACTGTTTTCCTCCTGTTCCATGCCTTGCTCCTTCTTATCCCCAAAATAGGAGTGTAATGTTGGAATCTTCTGTCTGCTTTGTTTCCTCTGCCTGCTCATTTTGCCACTCAATTATTTGACTTTTGGGCTTTTTGCCACAGTAGGACTCTGCCACCAGACAGGGGAGTTTTCGTCCCAAACGCTGGGGTTTTCTCAGCTGCCGGAGGTATTAGATGGGTGCCCTCTCTGAAGCCTCCACACACTCTGGCAAGCTGATCACACCCCCCTGGACCTCCACCTTACACAGCAATCCAGATCCAAGCAGGTCAAAGAAAAGAGCGATTACCACTTAGACTGGTTGCTTGGTCCCCCTACAATCTGCAGGCCAGGAGCTGAAGCTGCTATGTCACAGTAGCTGCCAATGCGCCTCAGCGGCTTCTCACCCGGGGGGCAAAGGCCGACCACACTAACAACTTTTGGATCCCAAAGTCCACACTGCACTGACCTCTAATTTTGTCCTTAGCATCTATATGTTGATAATTCTGAAAACTGCCGCAGCTGCTGGTGATTTGAAGTCCCTTCAGCCAGGATCTGGTTATGCCGCCCTTGGGACAAGACCTCCGGCTCCCACAGGGCTGGGCTCAGCTCCCAGAGTGTTGCGCTGGCCAATTCCTGCTGGCTGTCCTCATCAGGAGGTTAGCTTCTCTGTGTTATTTTGTGGGTTGTGTAGCTTCAATGTTTGTTCAGAGTCACCTTTTACATGAATTGAAGTGGGTGGGAGCTGGAACTGCGTGGAGGTCCTGTTTCTACTCTGCCATCTTGACTCCACCCCACAATTGTTTAACTTTTAAACTCTTTATTAAGGTAGGATTCTGCTTCCAGTGTATGGGGAATGGGTGGGGGGCAGTGGTGAGGGGGGTGTTCTTCCAAGTTTCAGGGGTTTTGTGTAGCTATTTTCAGAGATACTTCTAGGGACCTGTAAATTTTTGGTTCTTCTTAGGTGCTATGATCAAAGGAGAGAGGTTTACTATTCTCCTGGCCTGTGCTCTGATCTGTGAGTGATCATGAGCACTCTTTTCTGCCTTGAAACTGTGAGGAGGATTCCCTCTCCATGGCCATCACGTCAGTTCTCCTCTTCACTGCAGGAACCCCACTCAGGACTGTGACCCAGACCTAAGCATAGGCAAAGCAAAAGAATCCCATCTCACTGCCAGCAAAGAGATTCTGCGATCTCCCTCTGAACAGTCACTCAATCCCTACACATTCTGTGGGCTCAGAACTCTGGAAGCAGTTGCTGCAGCCTCCACCACCCCAGGGCTGGGGCCTCACCAGTCTCTTCTCTCTACCCTGGGGCTGGGGCTAGACAACACCCTTCCCTCACCCAGGTCCCACATTCCTTTCCTACTGACCCTCCAGGTTGTCTCACCATTTTTGGGTTAAGAAGTCTAAAAACCACCACAGTGGCAAGTGATTCAGTCCTCCAAGGCCTGTTCTGCTCTGCCTGTGCTCCTCTCTTAGACTCATGCAACCGACTTTTCCCATAGACCTTCTAGGTTGTCTTTGCCTAGAAATCTGTTTCAGTGTCATCTTACGGGTTCTGCTACTCTAGAATTTGTTTAGAGTCATTTTTTACACATAAATGAAGGGATCTGGTGGAGATCTCAAGCAAATCCCTGCCTTTACTCTGCTATCTTGACTCTGCCTTGGCTACCACCCTTTTTGAAAAAAGCCCCATATGTAAAAAAAAATTTCTATGAGCAATGATGACTTGTCATTAAATAAGAATTAGGGGCAATGATGGAACTGGCCTACTGAGTCAATGCTATGAAATAAAGGAAATGTTTCCACTAAAACTATGATTTTATTAAACCAGGATACTAATTAACATCTATATATTGAAAAAACAAACCCTTAGTAAGCGCCCTTATTTTGGCCTGAAGTTTTCTTACTTCTTGTAATGGTGATGTCATTTTGAATTTGAAGATCCCTTTGTGTTGACAATGTTAGCAGGTACTTAGCACTTAGTAATTGATCAAGCCTCTGCTGGGGAAACAGAAGGTATGAACTCCTGTCTCCTGTTACTGACTTAACAGGAAGGGGTTGGCTGAAACAGGACGTAGCTAATGTTGTGTATATATGAAAAGACCCAGAGAGGCACAGTCAGAATTTCTTGGGACCAGCATCTGGTGGCAAAGCAGCTAAAGAAGAGAGAATGGAGAACTGAGGCAGAATTTCCTGAGAACTTGTGGTGGTAGAGCTTCTTCTGAACAGGAGCCCCGGAGGCCGGAGTCTAGAGCCTGGAGCCCAGGAGCTCAGGAGCCCAGGAACCCAGGTGACAGAGGAGCCTAGGAGCCTGGAATCCAGGTGACAGAGGAGCCCAGAAGAAGACTGAGGAAGCAGAAGACTGAGGAAGCATAACTGGGATGCTGAGACTTTGTCTGTTTATGGCTTGGTTGAGCCTTGAATTCCCAGGAGAAGAAATAGTGAAGGAGTTGAGATGGACTGGACCCTGTGAATGTCAGTGTGGAGCAGGACCTGCCCAGAGAGCTGGACAAGGAAGTGGGAGCTGTCTGCCATTGAACCCAGGTGACAGTCTGGTGAATCCAGGTAGAATCTGGGACCATGGAAGGGGATCCAGGGAATCTGAGAATCAGACCCAAATCAAGAAGAAAAGACCTCTCTGGGTTCTGAGTAATGATGAAATTGTAGTTTACTAGTGACCTAGAGGTGGAGGGTCTATATTTTATATTGTATTTAGTGATTAATGATACTTAATAATTGATTGCTGAGTAAGTGACTGATTGAGTTAACTTAAGTATGTCCCATCAGTGGAAGACTTTAACTATTGTACTTTGAGACTATATTGTGATTTTACTTAGTAATTAATTGTTGAATAAGTAACTGATTGAGTTAACTTAAGTGTGCCCCATGAGTGGAAGAATTTGACTATTGTACTTTGGGATGAATGTTCTTTGTTCTAAATATTGTAACCATTTTGGTGAAAACTATGTGGCCATTTTAATGATAAGCTATTGTGAATACTATATTGTAATTTTCTGTGATAAGCTGCAATATTGTGAATGTTGTACCTTCATTTTCTGTGAATGTTTTGCTTTGATTTGTTATGGAATAGAGTGTTCACTATACTGTGTAATCAGAACCTTAAAAGCTGTTCACAGTAGCAGTCCTCTGGAAAGCTGCTTATGCATGGCATTACACTTCTATTAGACTAATTCTCTTGTCCAGGCCCAAAAACAGCATGGCCTGCAAACAGACCAATGCTCGCAGCCAACATGGCAAGGAAATGAGGACCTTACCTTCATTTGCCTCAGTCCACCAAGGGACATCTTGAGGGACCAACATGAATTTGCCTTGGCAAACCTTTCCCCATCCCCAACTTAGTCCCAAATCTCCAGTTTCCAGATTTCCACCAGCCAATAGATATTCACTTTCATCTGGATGCTCACTTCCCCCTACTTCCCCCCATCCCCAGCTTGTTTGGAGGTAACCCAGACACTCCACTTTAAACCTTGGGCCAACCCAACTACCCCTTTCTCAACAGCCATTGGTTGAGGACCGTCTGCAGGGACATTATTATTGCTAGTGATTTAGGATATCTAAAAAGAGGCACGAATATCTTCTAAAAATGAACTATCACTCAGTTCAATCCAAATATTTAAAAACCTACTATGTGCAGGGAATCAGTGATAAAAAGAAAAAAAGTTCCTCATTCTTTGCATTCTAGGAGCTCACATAGTTTTAGGTGTTTGTTTCTCTTTCTCTCCCTCCCTCTCCCCATTCCCATGATTTCATTGATATAGGCAACTCCCAGAAACTCCCCTTACCAATTAAGAGCCCTCTTGGTTCATACTGTATATCCTGCCCAAGGATGACCCTATCCTGAGGCCGACTTGATGACAGCCCATAAGACCATATTACCAGAAGTCTGAGACGGGCTTTTCATTTGCCTCCCACCTGTCCACCTCCTGTAGTGTACCCCATCCCATCTTTAATTTTCTACTTCCCTTTTATTTGCTCTCTTCCCTATTGTAAGCTTCTTTAGAGGAGAGATCATCTTATTTTCTTGGTTTTATATTCCCAGTTCTTAGCACAAAGCCCAGCACATAGTAAGTGCTCTGAATAAATATCTTACCTATTTATTATCAACCATTCTGTAATTTATAATAATAGAAAACTGCCTGGGGGCACTAACAGGTTAAATGACTAGCCCAATATTGCCATACATATACACATATATGCACATACATATATATGTACATACACACATTGTCACTGCCTCTATTAAGGACATAGGAAAGGTCAAACAGAGCTTTGGGAAGAGAGGATTCACTTTGAGCTGCAGGGACCAAGGTGAAGGTCAAGCAAAGATTGTGGAAGGGGTGGTATCTAAGCTGGTTCTTGAAGAAGAGACAACTTTCACTGGGCATAGATGTGAAGAATGTCTGTTCCAAGCACTGCAGTTTGGGGTGCAGAGGGCAGGGAATATAGAGAAACAGAAAAAAGAAAGACATGATCAGGGAACTGATGCTGCTGATGATACGAAAGAGAATATTTTGAGATCAGCTTGGAAGAATAAGTGGGAAACAGAATGCATAAAGCTTTAGAGGGTGGAGTAAGTGGTTTGTATTTTATTCACTTGACCATGGGAAGTACCTGAAAGTTTCTGGGAAAGAAAGTGATGTGTGGAGATTTTTTTTTGTACTGGACAGCTGATCTGGGGTATCATTGTTTAAACCACTATCTTTTGACTCTTTTTTTGAAAATTCTTAATATCTGGATTAATCTCTAAGGAAGATAAAAGGCTTTCTTCAAGACAGTAGTACTGGGGATAGATTAAATTCGTATTTGCCATAATAAAATACTAGCACTACACCTGTTACTGTTCATCAATTATGCACTTTTACAGCACCTCAGGGTTTTGCAATAACCACTGAAATTTTTCTGTTAACATTTGTAATATTCATTATAGTTCCGAGGCTATTTTCTCCTTATTTTCTTTCCCTAATACTGGACAAAAACACAACTTAATTGCAATGGCACCAAAGGCCTTTATGTCCTTTCTTTTTGCTTCTTAATCTATCCCAACACATAAAGTGCTACCTAATAAATTCCTTTTTAGGTATAACTATTGATCTAAATCTTTACATGACAAAGATCCCAAGTACTGAAAAGTTGCTTTTTATTTCACTGGTAATTAGTTTGAAAGCCTCCCCAAGAACTGTCTTATTCCCCACCTACCATTAAAAAAATAAACTCCTTGACCAGAGAAGCTTTAAATCACTGTCTTTATATTCCCGGCTCATAACAAAGTGCCTCGCCCATCTCAGGTACGTAAGAAATGCTGGTTTATTGACTTACTGACTAAATCAAGAATAGTGCTCTGCAGAGAACACTAATCTCTCTGCAGAGATTTAGACCCTTGGAAAATACAATCCTCACGTTTTCTAACACCTGGTAAGCCTTGAAAATTCTACAAGCTACCTCATAGTGTAAGTCAATCATTTTGCTAAGTAGTATTATCCTAAGTACTGTGACAAAATGGCGGTGAACTATGGGATATCACCATCTCATAAGAAGTAGAATTAGAAGAAATAAAAAGGACAAAAGAAAGCTTTACAGTGGGTATTGGTAGATTATAGCATTTTACCAGTATCTTGTGAGTGAGAAGTGGCATAAAAGCACTCTCCTCACTCTTCAAATTACCTCACATTGCTCATGTTATACTTACATGTTATAACCCATCCCACCTCCAAACATCCTCTGGAGAAAGTCAACTCCTCAAATGGTCGGACTCTTTCATCTTTCTGTTTATATCCTGAGTGACTTGAACATGGAAGGTGTGCATTATATCTTGGATGAATTGAATTACCTGGCTGGAAAAGGAGGTGAAAGTGATAGCGAGAGAGAGAATAGGACAAGAGATTGGGCAGCTGTGGGAGTATTTTCCAAAAGAAAGACCTGCAGCATTTTGGGCAGACCCTTGATGTGGGATTTACAGAAAACACTTAGTATTTTCAGATGTGGCTAATGTACTGACTTATTTTGCTTGCTTATACATAAAAACATTTTTTTCCTTAGGAAGTCCCCCATTGGTCCCAGAATTAGGATGGACCCCAATTAGCTTAGCTCTACTGCAGCTCAGAACTCCTGGGCTCAAGAGACGCACTCCACCAGACTCAGTCTCCCCAGTAGCAGGGATTGAAGGGATAGGTGACCATGCCCAGACTGACTATACATATGTGTGTATACATACACACACACACACACATATAAATAAAATAAGGAATGGTTACCAGTGTGTGTGTGGGGGGGGAGGGGTGTTGTTAGTGGAAAGTGAGAGGAAGGAAAGAAAGAAGAAAGGAATTAAAAAGTTTCATTTCATTATTTTACATTTAAAAGTTCATGATTTTATATACATTTTCTTTTTTGTTGTTCTTTCAGGATCTGAATGCTTATGTCTGTTTGTGAATGTTAACTTCATACTTCCTTCAACAGAAACTCTGACGTTCCTCTACCTGACTCTAAGTTCTTCTCATTTCATCTCTTCTACTTCAATCATCCTAAATCTATTCTTTGCTCTCATGAGACCGCCAATCCTTCAATATTATCTCCTGGTGTTACCTTACTCTTAATTTACTGTTCCACCTTTTCAATTTCAACCTTGTAAGTTAGCTGATTCAACTCTATATTGTCCCTATTGCTGAATCACTCATTCTTTTATCCTACCATTCCCTGTCAAATCTCAGCCCTGGAATACTCCCCATCACCCATCCACTTCTACCCACGTGTTGCTGCATGGAGCTGGAAAGTTGCTGAATGGGCATATTATAATAAATTCATGTTATCCAACTTGAAGTAGGGCCTCATTATAGCAATGCTTCCCCTCCCCCCACAGCTGATTTTTAATTTTTCTTCCCTAGAAAGGGTTCCAAACCTTTGCTTCCCAAGCCTACCATCATTCTCTCCCCTCATTCCTTCTTTCTATCTTCCTTTATCTTGTACCCTTCCATCAACTCCCATAGGTTTAATCTCTTCTGATGATTCACAAATTTATCTATAGATATATCCATATTTATATATCCAGCCCCACTCTTCATCCCGAGCTTTGGTGTTTCACCACCGCCTTCACCTCTAATGGTTCAACCTGAGATTCTACTGGTTTCCATCTTCCTGATACCATCAAGGGCTCTTTCATCCCTCTCCACTGCCCTCTGCCCCTCCCTTACATGATATTCCCCCTCCACTCCCTCTTTTACCCTCCTGGGTCAGGTTACATTCCTAATGTGTAAAGGTCATTAACTAATGAAGGAGAGAAGGTTTTTTAAAAAATTATCTATTGAATATTATAAACTGGATAGCCCATCTCAAATATAACATATTCAAAACATAACTTACTATGCTTCCCCCACCCCCAACCCACCTGTCCTCTTTATATTCTCCTTTTATATGGCCTCTGGATATGCGCTAGATAGATATGTACACAAATATGTGTGTGTGTGCGCACGTGTACACACTTGTCATGACCTCCATTAAAATCTAAGTTCCTTCATAGTACAGATTCTTTCACTGATTTGTTTTATCCGGAGTTCTTAGCACATCACTTATTAAGTAGCACATTAAGTACTCCCTACTGACTAAGGTTAAAAAGAGCAATGACAATGGCAATAATAATAAAATACAATAATAACAAGTAATGATAAGACAATGATGATAATTCATACTTATAAAATTATACACATGTTTGCTTCAGTGAGGGAAGAAGTCTCCACACAGATGAAATCAAAATCAGTTGTGACAAAACTTATAATTATTAGCAATAAACAAAATTTTTGATGTTTGTCTTTATAGTCAACCCAACAATTACAATATTCTCCAAGTAAGTTTAAATTTTAGAAGTATTAATATCATTGCACCGGAGTCCCACACCCATAAGTAACAGAAGCTCCAAATTTGTACACATCATTTCCTGTCTCCCAACCCCCATTTTCTGTACATTTCTGAAAGTTAGTTTTCATGACTATTTGGTAGTATAGATAAGGAACTGAAGAAGCTATGGCAGTAAACTAGCCAACAAGTGATTCAGTGGCAATAGTTAGACAGGTCATATGACATACATCATACATTTTAACAGTCCCTCTCCCTAGACACACATACACCCAAACACAAATCATCTCCAGGCTATTCATATTTACAAATAAATTATCTTATTTGTGCATTATTCAAACTAGGAAAGAGGTAGATGCACCCACTAAAATTCTATCTATGAATGAAGAATTAAATGACCATAGCTTTCTGTTTGGTCACTGGCAAAAAAACGACAAGGAAAAGAATGATGTAAACTGTTTGTTGTTACTGGTACTAAGGAGAGAAGTAACTTGTAGAATCAATATGGCCATTCTTGGCAGAGTGGGAGGGGATTTCTAGTTGAGCAGAATCCCAAAGATTCATGAATGCAACTGGACTCTTAAGAGATATACTCAGTTCATGTTCTAAGTAGATGATTGTGTATTAATTCACTCTGGGAGAGTTTTTGGACAAATCTAAGAAACAGAATGGAAAATGTAATAAAATTCCAACTACAACTCAAAGAATTGTTCTATGTGGTGATTTGGTCCCATGTACCTGGGGTGTGAATGGTATAATACAATCCCCAAGGAAGATACTGAAATCCTTCCCATTCTTCTGGCAAAGAAAATAATAAACAAATATCATGAGCATCCTTTAAGCCTACGTGTGACTCTCAGGTTTGCTGATGTGTTTACCTTAGATAAACTTCTCAATTATATTAGCTATTACCTTCTGGCAGGAGGAGCGGGTGGCACTTCCTTATTTCTGAATTTCAAATTACTTCTGTCCATTTTGCTACCAAAACTCCCTTCTGAAAAATCCAGCTTTCTCAATTAATTCCTCACAATCCCGAGCCTAATTAAAATTTTCATGTATCTAAAACTATTTTTATATCTTTTTGTGAGAGCACTGATTCTGATTTTCTTGGAACTATACCTGGCTGAAAGTATGGTAAGGTTTCTGCAATTTTTTGTAATACCCGCCACAGCAGCTACCAAGTCCAGCTACTTCAGTGAATGAACTGCTTTAGGAATAAAAATTGTGTAACTCAAAATTTAAAATATGCCTAAGATGAAAAAAAATTAGGTGAAAAGTATTTCAAGGAAAAGAATAAATAGACACTATAATTTCCACCCATTTTTAGGGGGGGAAATAAAATATTATTAAAAATTTTTTTTTAAAGAATTAATGACATGAAAAGAAATAATCATGATGAAGTTAAGAGAGAGCCAGCCTCAAGACCAGGGAAGATCATGGTTGAAGTCCTACCTGTTAACACATGTTAACATGTGAGCCTAGGAAAATTTTTTAGCCCCTCAGCGTTCTAGATAATTTCCTGAGATTGTAAAGTACAGAGAAGATACTAATCTGCACATTGGTAGAGGGAATCTCCTTAATGAGGAGTTCCCAATCCCAATGAAATAACAGGTTTGCTTTTTTTAATACCCCCCCCAAAAACCCCAAAAGTAAAAACAAAACAAAACAAAATCAAACAAAAACTCAGCCTGATTATAAAACCTTGTGTTCAGAACAACAGAGACAGAAACCATGTCTCCTTTCACAAGTTAATACAAGTGAATAGGAGTATTCTAAGAACCAGTAAAGGCAGTAGCATTTACTGTCATTTGGAAGGGGAAGGAGAAAATTATAAAAAATGAAATTAAGCTGAACTAAAAGGCACTTAGGTAGACAAAAGAAAGGCTCACTAGCATGACCAGACACAGAGAACATAATGCTGAACTGCTTCCCTCCCTGGATACCATTAGCCTCTGCTTTTGTAGATCTGAGCCAGGAAGATAATAGATTTAGTGCTGGAAGAAACTTTAGAAGCCTTTTAATCTAATCATTTCATTTTAAAAGATGAGAAACTGATACCCAGAGTGGTTATGAGACTTGCCCAAGGTCACATAAGCATTAAGAAGCAAAGCCAGGATATGAACCCAGGTCCCTTGATATCAAGTCCAAAGTTCTCATGAACCCATCAAAGGAACTCACAAAATCATGTTTAATTCTTAGTATGGAGCTGTGGATCTAGGATCTTAAAATATTCAAACCAAAGAAAATAGTAAATCCCTGGAGAAAAGAAAAAACATATGGCCAAGAATTTGCTTTTTTTTTTTTAAAGTGATTTAGAGAACAAGTATGTACTGAATAATTAAAATAGATTTCATTTTTCACATTATGCAAATATATTTTTCTATTTATAAGGATTATCCTCATTACTACATTTACTATATGAATTGTAAAAAAGGTTTGGGTGTTTGTGCGCATGTGCCCATGTATTTGCATGTTTTAATAAAAACATAATTACTCTGTTGAGATATTCCAAACCTTATGGAAAACTGATTTAGAACTTTTTTTTTTTAGACATCCCTTATACTGTTTTCATAAATGTTACTTTTTAAAGATAAGGGCTTTGAGATTTTAGAAAGAGACCATACTCCTTCCTTTGAAAAAACAAGGTACCACTCTTCACTTAGCTATATATACAAGTTGTTCTGTTTTAGAGAGAGGAGAGTGTGTGTGTGTGTGTGTATGTATGTGTGTGTGCGCGCGCACACGCCTGTGCATAATAGAGTCACAGTATTTATCAGCCCTCCATTTTCTTCTTTGTGGCTGGGATGCAATCAGGAGCTGTTCCCTGGACCACAAGCTGTGCTTCACTCCCTATTGTGATGAGCAGAAATAGGCTAGCATGCTCACAGGAATCCCAGCCCTCTCGTTCAATGACTGCCAAGAACACTTTCTTTTTCTCCTCAGAAAAGTCTAATGGGTATTGCCTTCCTGAAAGGGAAATGCCCAACTACACAGCTGTGTTAATTTCAGTGCACTCTAGGTTAAACCAGCAGAAAACTTGGCATCTCATTTTCATCCACAATAGCGGAGAAAGGTTTCCTAAGGAGTTCTAGGAGATACAAATAGCGTAGAAATCCACTTCAGCCAGAGGGACAAAAGTGTTGATTAATTAACAATGACACAAAAATGGCCTTAAGTGACCAGCATGGTGGAGTGGTCAGAGTGCTAGATTTGGAGTGGGTAGGGACCCTAGGGAGGACTCCCTTGTCTAAAGCTTCCTTGCTGTGTGACCTTGGGCAGATTACTGAGCCTCTGTAAGTCTCAATTTCTTCTCTAAAATGAAAATAATAATGCTTGTTATACTTACCTCATGGTGGTGTTGTGAGGTTCAGATGAGTAATAAATACACAAGTGCTTTGCAACATTATATATATGTGTGTATAATATACACATACATACAGAAAATACTGCAAAATCAACTATGATATTTTCCATCATTATTTGAATTAAAGCTACATAAACAGAAACTGATTTGTTATGCTGATGTGAAGAGTGATACAAAAAATATATCTTTATTGAGCCCTAACTGGAAAGAGAATTCAACCAAAATATTTTCTGAATATACCCCTAAACACATCCTCCAGCATTTAAGAAAAAATTTTTAAGGCAAGTATATTCTTATCTGCCTTTCCAAACTAACATCATAGAATCAGGGAATTTTAGCACTGGAAGGAGCCTCAGAAGTTCACCCAACATATGAGGTTACATGTACAAATGCTTCAGTCCTAACCTATTGCAATAACACCAGTGATATTCTGGTTATAATGCTCTATATGCAGAAGGCAAAGGTAGATGTTATCATTAATTACTTTACTCTCATGGTCCTGTTTAAAAGAGTATGTGGTTTGACACTCTTCTCAGTGTTGGCAATCATAGAACACTGTAGAATTTTGTAGTTGAAAGGGGTCTTAGAGATCATCTAATGATTAAAAACCAATATCCTTATTTTATTGATGATGAGACAAAGTCTAACATGGCTTGCTTACTAAGAAGGTGAAGTAAAAGAGAAAGGTACATCTTCCTATTCCCAGCCTAATGGTTTTTTCCACCACAGAGCTCAGTAAGACAGGTGAACAAACAAATAAACAAACAAAAACTCCAAGAAATTCCCCATAAAAAAACATTTTTTTTTGTTTTTACCTCTGAACAAATTATCCAAGTCAATATCTTCTTTTCCTTTGATTTTCAGACACTTTGCCTGCTGTACAAGTCTGGGCAAAGAACAGAAATAAAATCTAGGTTCATTATCCTGTGAGGTGGGAATAAATCATGGTAGTAGCAGCATGAAACTAAATAAACACCACAGGGTAAACAGTAGTGAATTAGAAGATATTTCGCTGCATTAATTTTTTCTTGAATTTTTTTTTTCCAAGCCAAGAAAAAAGTTTTATTCAGGGAGTAGGCTGAAATGTTGAAAAGTTTGTCCTGTCACAGGTAAAAATCACTTAAAATTCAGGAACTATGTTCTTTAGAACCTAAGAAGAGCTGTTTGGGTAAGAACCAATTGCTACTAAGGGCTTTAGACTCTGTCGCTACAAAGATGATTATAAACATGGTGCTAGAACAATTAGAAAATGGGGGTTTTAGTTAAGTCACTGAATCACAGGGCATTCATTACTTTTGCAGCACTGTAGAATCTTACAGGGTCTCATTTTACAACTCTTTGATTATGGTATGTTATTACAACTTGGCTTAGCACACTTTAAAAAGACGTAAAGTATAAGGAAAAATGTATGATGTAATTAAGTGTGTAGTATTGTTTCCGAGTAGTCAGGAAGCTGACCTATTTTAATTGATTTACATGTTGTAATTGCTTAATAAAAATAATAAAATTTATTTTCCTTATGTTAACAACATTTTGAAACTATTTACTTAATTCCTCCCACTCCCCACTCTCTCATTTTATTCTTATAGAATCATAGAACCTTAGAGCTGGGTCCTCAGAGACCACCTAGCCCAACCCAGCTCTTAATAAGTCTTCCAACAATTGGTCATCTAGTCATTCTTTCAAAACCTCCAATGACAGGGAATTCACCAGCTCTAGAAGCAGCACATAACATTGCTGGAGAGCTCTTACTTCTTAGGAAGATTTTTTTTCTTACACTAAACTTAAAGTTAAGTCTCACTCTGTATCTTCTACTCAATATTCCTGGCTTATTCTACAGGGAAGAAGGATAACTCGAATTCTTTTTCCATATGATAGCCCTTCAAGTATTTGAACACAGATATCATGGTTCCCCTTACATCTTCTCTTTTCAGGGCTGGGCACTCCCATTTCCTTCACCCAATCCTCATGCAATCTCAAATCACCATCCTAGCTGCCCTCTTCTGGAGGCTTTGCAGTTTATAAACAGTCATCTTAAAATGAGGCAACCAGAATTGAATTTATTATTGCAATCAGATAATTATAAATATGGTACTAGAACAGCTAGAAAATGGGAACTTTAGTTAAGTTGCTGAATGTCAGGGAATTTATTAATTTCTGTTGATGTGTTCCAAATACAGTCTGAACGGGGCAAAGTACAGGGGGACCATCACCTCCCAAGTCCTCATGGCAATTTTTTGCACCAACTAAGGTTATCTTAGTTTTGTAAAGGAGGAAAAGTGAGGAAGAGGTGAGATGGATAACATGAACAATTAAGGGAGATGCATTTTAGAGCACATGCAAAAATTTTACATAATTTAAGAAGAATTATACATAACTATGACTAAGTTTTATATGTAGATAAAATCTATTTGTGTAAAAAAGCCTAAGTGTTATAGAACACACAAAGTCAATGGGCTTAGCATCTATTATAAACATTTTTCTTTGCAAATTAAATATTGAAAATATAATTTCTAATAAAATGAATATTTGGCACCTTCATAATGGGGCAGCACTGTGTATTTATTACAAATTGAATATAATCACATAAAACAGCAAGCACATTTTACATATTTATTGTAATACAAGATAAAACCACAAAAAATGCTAAAATTGAAAGCTAAGTATAGTTAATATTTTATAAGAAAGACAGCATAGCATATTAGAAAAGATATGAAATCAGGAGAGACCTAGGTATGGAATCTGACACTTGCTAGCAAAATGACAATGAGTGAATCACTTTTCTGATCTGTAGTTTCCTCATCCATAAAAATGGAGGAAGTAATACCTGTGACTCCTATCTCAAAGGGCTGTAGTGAGGATCAAGAAGGAAGCAGGTATGAATCATGGTTCTATAATTTGCTATCTCTGTGACCTGAGATAATCACTTAACCTCCCTGGGCCCCATGTTCCTTAGCTATAAAATGATGGGGTTATGTTAAATGGTCTCTAAAGTCCTTTCCAGCTCTAAACCTATTTAAAAAGTGCTACCTACCTACCTACCTACCTACTTATCTGTCTGTCTGCTGGTCTTTCTTTCTATCCATATACATAGATACATCAGCGATCATATTTTAGAAATGATTTGTCAGGATTAAGAAATGAAACTGTAATTTTTTGTTATAAGGAATGACTCTCTGGAGGGGAGAAGTAAAGAGATACAGGAAGAAATCTCAGTGATATAAAAACAAAAGGTAGCAGTATAAATCTATTAAAAATAAATGAAAAAAGACTAAAAGCTTACACAGAAGCCTTTCATACCTGTAAACATAAGAGTCCAGTTCTTCCATTCACTCTATGTGAATAAAAAGACCCCTGAATAAAATAAATGAGAGGGAAAGGAGAGAAAAGAGAGATCATCCAAAGAGCCTCAAAAGAGAATAGTTTCTTAGATAAGGAAAAGGAAATAACAACGGAGTCAATAAGCAGCGGCGGGGGGAAAGGGGGAGAATAACCACCTTCAACAGGATGAACAAATATGATTGATAAAAAGATTCACATGAAAAGACACCAGAAGGGGGGAAAAACATCCATAGTAACTTTCACAATGGCCCAAGAAATGGAAACTTTGAATAAAGGAATGGAATCAATGAGAAATCAAATCCTTGGGCTGGAAGGCCAATTTGCAGCAGAAGCAAAAATTCAGCAAAGCAAGAACATAGGATGATGTGACTGGAGGGGAGGAGAGGGGGAGATATCCTACAAGAAAAGATGAGAGAGTGAGAAGATCTGTCAGAGAATTTATCTGAAAATCAGGAGATAATCTAGGAAAAAATATGAAGAAAAATAGTTTAACCATGATATTTTCAAGAAACTACTTTTTTAAAAATGTCGCTGAATTAGTAGGATCAGGAGATGATGCAAATCTACTAGATTCACAGGGCACCCTCAAAGACAAACATCAGATTCAACTCATCTGGGTAAAGAGTCATTGAATTCTAGACCTACAGGGACAAAAAGAAATAGTCTTACCAGTGGCTTAGGAGAAACCCTTCACTATCTAGGTAATCCAATTCAAATTTCACTGGCTTATTATCTATCAGGATAAGAGAGGAAAAAAAGACTATTATGTGATAGTAAAACAAGAGTTGGGAGTGTTATAGCCTGGAATTATTTCAAGGAAAGAACAGAGCAGGGGAAATATCATGAATATTTTTCAGAGTAAACAAAAATTCAATGGGACTTTTAAAATTTGTGGCAATATTAAATGATAAGGGAGGAGGGGAATTGGTGTATGAATCTTTGAAATTCATTATGTACACTATTGTAGACTGTAGCATTTATAATTAATTTAACTGGATAATGTTTGATATATGCAATTAGAGGTAGAATATATTGTATAGATGAACTAAGAGGGTTTAAAATAAACTTAGCACTTATCACATATATTCAGCTGCTGGACTTACAATATTCAAATATTCAACAAAGAGAAGAGGAAATGAGTAATCTTGAAAGGGACACTCCTACCTACCACAGGTGAGAAGAAAGAGAAAAGGCCAATACTTCAAAACCAAGAAAAAAACTATCTATACAGTTAATGCAATCTATCAGGTCATGGATGCGAACTGTATTTCACTGAATTACACCCATTTGCAAAGAAGGTGGTCATTTGAGGAAAATGTTAACTATTTAAAGGAAAATTTGGTGATAACTGAGTTGATCTAGAAAATTGAGTTAGGGTTCTAGGAATTAGAATGGTGTTAAAAGCTTGGTCTGCTATTATCTCACACACCTATTGAGGAAGGCAAGGCAGGTAGAGGGCATGAATTCAGATGTTCCAGGATAAGTAGGGCTCAGCTGATGGCGGGGAGGGGGGGAAGATGGGGGGAATCCTCACTAAGTTTGGCTCCAATATGGCAAGCTCCAAGAGCAGGGGTTCCTTAGGTTATCCAAAAAAAGACAAACTTGTTCAGCTTGGTAAAGGGGTAGGCCAAATCTGTACTGATAAGCAGTGGGGTCAGCCCATGACTGCTGCTGCACTTCCACTCTGGGGCAGATAAATTTTAGAGACCAAGTCTTTAAAAAAAAAAATCAAACAATGAACAAAAAGTTGAATTGATGGTTTAGGTGAGTTTCATTCTCTTCAAGAAGCCCAACGGACACAAAATTGATAGAGTAATTGGCCTAAAGTTTGGAAAATCTGAATTCAAATTTGTCCTCAGACCTTTCCTTAGTAGGGGACCCCTGGCCAAGTCCCTTAACTTGTCTGCCTCAGTTTCCTTATCGGTAAAGTGAGAATAATGATAGAATCTACCTCCCAGGGTTGGTGTAAGGATTAAATAAAATAATTGTAAAGCATTTGTCACAGTGTCTAGTAGACAGAGGGCGCTTAATCAATGCTTGTTTTCTTCCTTCCTTCCTTACCTTAGTGCCTTCCCTCTAGATCATACTGAATTTATGCTGTGTATATTTTTCTGCATGTAGTGGTCTGCATCTTGTTCCCTCCTTTAGACTATGAAGTCTTAGACAGCAGGGACTGTCTTCTGCCTTTCTCTGTATTCCCTGTACTTAGCACAGAGCTTAGCAACTGGTAGGAACTTAAAAAATGCTAGCCGACTGACTGGGAGTTATAGCGATTATCTGCATGTATCAGCAAAAGGCTGATTAGAACTGAGTACAAACAATGTGATGTTCAATGTAAATGGATTAAACATCGATAAAAAAGAAAAGGATTACATAATGGAAACAAGGGCAAACTCCAACAAGTCTACAGTAGTTTACTATAGGTGAGTATATGCCATGCCTATGACAGAAAGACCACTGGGGATCCCAATGTTGTGTGACAGTGTCTAGAAAACCAGAGATTGCAATCCTCATTCTGGATAGTTCATTGAAATTAGAAACTAATGAGAGAACAGTGGCAACTCTGTCATTATTAAATAAACCACTGACAGAGAAAGTAAATCAATATTAAAGATATGCATACCTAAATAGCTTAATAACTAAAATTTTAGGGTTAAGGATTAGTTAAATTGCAAAAGGATCTAGACAGAAAACAAGAATGGCAGGTGATTTCAACATCACACATTCCATATATAACTGAAACATAAAAAGTTATATAATGAAGCAGTATACTAGAAAAAGAATCAGATAAATATGTGGGACTAAGTAGATTTATTAAGACTATTTTTAATTAAAATAAGCAAGGGACATTTAGAAAAAGTGATCAGAATTTAGGGTGTAAAGACTTTATGAATAAATTCAGAAAATGCATATATTTAAATACTACTTCTACGAAATGTTAATTAATATAATAATTTAAAAAAGGAAATTTGATAAAATTCAGGCCTTATGATGGCTTATTTAGAAAACTCAAGGGCCTTAGTGATTACTGAATCCAACCCCCTCATTTTACAGATGAGGCTCAAATGGATGAAGTGATTTACCCAAGTTTACAAAACTAACAGGGAATAAAAAAATAAATGTATATGTATGTATGCATACACATATATACATATATTCGATTATAGAATATTTTTTGTGAAATAAATTATGAACTAAAAATGAAAAAGATAGGAGTGACTAGGTGGCGCAGTGAATACAGCACCCACCCTGGAGTCAGGAAGACCTGAGTTCAAATGTGAACTAGGACACTTAACGCTTACTAGCCATGTGACATTGGGCAAGTCACTTGACCCCAATTGCCCTGCCTTCCCCCCTCCAAAAACAAACAAACATAAAAAATGAGAAAGATATTCAGTGTTCAGGGCTAAGTTGAAGAACGTTTAACAATGTTTCAGAAAACAAATCTTTTGATTAAATGCTTTACCAATCCCAACACCAATAACATAATTCATAGCATAAGAACAAGAAAACTCAAGTACAAGTATGAAAAGTAAAGAATACTCAAAGAAGCAATGAAAAAGAAAAAAAGAAGCAAGTCTTTTATCTCCAGATCTCAAATCAAATCAAATTTCTAAATGGTCATAATTATCAAAATTATTTAGTTATGAAGAAAAAATATATCAGAGATAACAATGGCTAAGAACCAGATGCATACAAGAACCTGTTGTCTGATGAACTGTTCCATTCACTTTAGGCACATTCTCTCTCATCTGAGCTTCACAAACACTTTCTGAGGCAAGTTGGAGAATCTGTATTATTCCCAATTCTATAGAGGAGGAAACTTGAGGCTCAGAGCCATAGTCACATAGTCATAGAGTTCATAACAGTTAATAGTCATATAGTTAGTAAGAGTTGGAGAAAGGATCTTGTTTATCACTTTTAAAAATATCAGTTATTTCCCCTCATAGAACCCTCTGTTGTATTAAAGAAAAAGAATTAAGAAAAAACTGACAAAGGGACCGTTTCTGAGAGCGTGTGCAAAGATGGGTCATTGTGTTAAATCTGATTAACCTGCTTTTAAAAGTTACCTTTATTCACATTATTCTGGTCATCATCCATATTGTTCTATTGGCTACTTTACTTCATACTGTAAATCTGATATTTCAACTTCTCATATCTGTCACTTCTTACAGTGTGATATTGTGCTCTATATGATATATATGACACACTATTATATTAATATGCCATACTTTCTTCACCTCTCTCCTAATCAACAGCTATCAAATTTGTTCCTGGTTTGTTTCTTTGTTCGTTTTTCTATTAAAAAAGTAACCAGTTTTCTCAAAATGCTGTACCCTCACCCCATTTTTATTACTGAAATCCTTCACAAATCTTTAAAACCTACTTCAAATGCTACCTCCTCTGCAGCCAAGGTACCTAATCTTTCTTGTGTCATAGGAGAATCCACTAAAGCTTATTATGGATCAATAATGTTTTTAGTGTACAAAATAAAGTACAAATCTGTTATATCAAAGTATAGTTATAAATATATTTTAAAAGTTCAGAAACTCTAAGAATGCCTTTCCAAGACTTCTCATGCCCTCTTATTCCACAGTATTCTTTCCCTCACCACCTATTTAGAAGTGAAACAATTTTTACAACAGGGATTTACAACATCCATACAGTTATCAATATAGAATACTATGGTATACATTCAGTCTGTCTGACAGTGAAATCAGCTATTTCTTGGCAAGGTCCACTGCCAACTTTTGTCATCAATTTAATTCAACAAATTTTATTAAGCTTCTATCATGTACAAAGAACTATGTTAAGTAGTGAGGGGTAGGAAGGAACTGTAATTGTATAAAATAGAAAAATAGAATTATGAAAGAAACTGATTACATTCTAATATAATGATACAAATACTTTTTTTAAAAGTTCACAGATATCAAGCTAAGAACTCCTGCTTTAAAAAGATCTATGATTTCATTAAGGTGGATATTCCCATCACTGAAGAAAATTATAACTTTGAATATAAGGTCTTCATGAGTTACTAATACGCCCGTGAAAATTATTACCTGATAGCTGACCTTCCAGTGATGGACCTCTGAACTCAGCTAGACAGGTGTGATGATAAGGAAATGTGAAGATCTTCTATGCCCCTTAAGAGGACTAGGGAATTTGAAGATCTTCCCTGAGTCTTAATGGGCCTCATTTGGAGCCCAACAAGAGAAGTTTGCTTTGGGGAAGTTGTTTTTCAGGGAGACCCACAATTTTTGTTACTTTGTAATTAGGAAGTGGGTCACAAAGGTTGTGATGTCCTCTGACCCTGGAGAAGGCTATATATACCCTTGAGGTGAGGTTTTGCTTTGGGGCTTACTTTGGGAAGAGTTGTGTAATTTAGCCACATGAGACCCTGGGCAGCCGTTGAGCACCCTGGCTTTGAAAACCCAGATATTGGTGCTTCTCTCTCTGGTAACTATGCATGTATGTAATGGTCAGACAGCTAGATGCTCTGTTGATCTGTTGAATTGTGTTATTTTCTATCTGTATTTTTGTCTGCTTGTAATTTCTGTTTGTATTCTCTGAAGTTCAGGGTGCTGACTTTTTCCCCTGAACTGAGTGAATGATGTATACATATTACATATATATATATACACACACACACATATATGTATGTATGTATGTATGTGTATTTGATTAAAATAAGATAGTTAACCCCTTTTGAGTTGCTTTCTTTTAGAAAAGCAGATCAAAGACCCTGTGCCAGCCGTCATCCTGGGTATGCCAGGGTGCCTGCTGTTACAACAGATCATAAGACAACAGACAGAACCGGGCTTGTATCTGTTTGGAGTCCAGGGGTATAGTTTTTGAAAACCCCAAATCTCCTGCAGTTCATAAGGAGGCAGTGAGTATGACTTATGTGTGCATGTGTGTACTGTATGTTACGTCCAGAGTTATGCTGGAGCCAGCTCAAACTGGCTAATGAGAGTCAACTGCTAAATTTTCATTGTGAGCAATTTACACCTTAGAAAATTGACAAAGCTATAAATGAGGCCTTGATTTATTGTTTTGCTGAGTTTCTATACTTAAGAAAGTGATGGAGAAAATGTTAATAATGCATTTTACCCTTAAAAGTATATCACCTACATGCTTTTATTTTTCAGAGAGCTAGCTATTAAACATTTACCAGAACACTTGGGAAAGGTGGGGAGAGTAGGGAAAAGAAAGGGTACTGAACTGTGTACTAAAAGAAAAAAAAAACAGACCCAACAACTTGGACCTATTTTTGTCTGAGAGGCAAAGGAAAATTTTTTTTCTAACATAAGGAAGGCAGCAGTAACATCCTGTTTTGGCCCTTTATTTGTATTTCTTTATAGACTGACTTTTACATTTAGAACAAATGATGAAATGGAATTGTGTTCAAGAGACTTGCTATTGTCATGTGTCTTTTTGAAGCATAAAAAAAGAAGCTTAAGGACTTTGAAAAACAGCATATGACTAGTTTATACATGCAAATATATCTTTTTCCAAAATGTCCTTCTCTAACTTTGTGACAGGAGTTTGGAATTGCCTGCAATGTCATATGATTTTCTTGTTTTCCTATGTGCCTCCCCTCCCTCTAAGGTCTACTCGCCAGACCCTCTCCCACATAGCCATTAAAGCAGAAATACCAGGGTCCAAGATCCTGGAGGACTCCGCTCACTTTTTGTTATGGCTTAAACAGTTTTTAGTTTGTTTTGTTTTTTGATATAGAACACATTTACATTTAGTAGTGGAAGTAAGTGCCTTGCATGAGAACATATTGTAGAAAGCATAAGGCACTACATAAATGTGAGGAGATGGTAGTAGGATTAGCCAAAAGAATTTCAGAACTGGGAGAGATCACAGAAATCATCTCATTAAAACCTCTCTCTTTATAAATGAGATACATGAAAGTTCAGAACAGTTCAGGGCCTTGGCCAAGGTCACAGAGCGAGTTACCAGCAGAAGCTGACTTCAGGATTCTTTCTACTTCATCAGAGGGCATCCCTCAGTAAACCTGTGCTGGACCCATCATTGGATACGGATGATCTTTGGAGACACAGTTAAATCTTTTCAAAATTTCGATTCATATTAAGAGATGGAAAATATCACATGGTAAAAAATAACCCGTTAAAAGTCATAAGATATGAAGAGTCAGCACAGGCTCTATTGGTGAACCTTTTCATATAATATATGTATGTGTATGTATTTGTTTATTTATGGACATATGTATACCCAATGACTCCTCTACATATGAACAGTTTTAATATAGGTGTTTGCCTGGTCATTTCACTTATCCAGATTCTTAAACCTTTCAAAGTTGCTTATGTTTTACAATGTGCATGAACTCAAGGCAGAGATTGAGACATTTTTTTTAGACATGGAAAATGTGTGGATTGTTTTGGTTGACTATTCATATCTGTCATAAGGATTTTGTTTCTTTTTTTTCCCATTGGGGAAGGGGGAGAAGAGAAAATAAATTTTTGCTTTTTAAAGAAAGTATGTACACACACATATATAAATGTATATATATACACACATACATATATGTATATATGTGTGTATGCATATATTTACTTTACTAGCTAGAGAGTGGAACCAAGGAAGACACTTAGAAATTTACAGATTTATATACTTAAAAAAGAATTTTAAAATAGTTCCTGAAAATCAGAGCAAGAAAAAAGGCCTACCTAAAATTTAACAAAAGTAAAATACTGTCAGATAAATCTGATATGCATTACAATTTAATAGGCCTCTTAACAAAATAGTATGCTTAAAATAATAACCAGATACATTTATCCATGGTTTTTCTTTTTCTTGTCTATTAACTTCATAATATCAGGTAACCTTAAGTATATAGATAACAAATCAATAACTCATTCTAAGTTACCAATTTGGTTTCCATGATTATAAATTTGTGCATATGTCTATATATATACTTTAATATTTCAGGGTTTTGTCATTTTGATGGTGTGATTTTTAAGTTTTTATGTTTCAAGAAGACACATGACAACAGAAGGTCTGTTGAACAACATTCCATTTCATCATTTGTTCTAAATGTAAAAGTCACATAAGTAGACACCACAACTCCCTACACCTTAGCAGACAGTATTTAAGAGTTTCCTGTACATAGCGTCAGTCACCAGGCTTGAGCTTGAATCTTGTCCTGTTCCACAGAATGTTCCAAAACTTGTGCTCTTTCACCTACTACAGCTTTTGATAACCAAAGGTAACCTCCTATTGAGGTTACCACTCCACACACCTTGTCTCCCCATGAATTTAATTACTTCAAACACTTCATTGATTTATTCACCATCCACACTGGGGATGATAAGGACATCGTAAGTCGGTAGGTAAAGGGATAGGAAGAGGGCAGATAGATGGAGCGGGGGATAGATAATAATGTCTAACATTTATACACTGCCTATTATGTGCTCAGCACTGTGCTAAATGATTTACAAATATTTCATTTTATTCTCATAACAACGCTGGGATATAGGTACTATTATTATCCCCACTTACAGATGGGGAAACTGAGACAAATGGGGTAAATTAAAATAGCTCAGGTCACATAGCCAGATTCTGGAGGTTTGCTAGGTGATCAGAGAATTTTTTTAAATAGAATTCTCTATGACTAAAAAACACTCCCTATTAAGAGTATAAAAACACTAAATTGAAGGCTCTTTTAGAGTTTATGACTCTATGACTTCAATTCTAAAAATCATACTGAAGGGGTGGCTAGGTGTCAAAGTGAATAGAGCACTGGCCCTGGAGTCAGGAAGACCTGAGTTCAAATCCGGCCTGAGATACAACACAACATTAGCCGTGTGACCCTGGGCAAGTCACTTAACCCCAACTGACCTACCTACCCTGCTCAAAAAAAAAATCAGACTGAAGCAACATTTATTAATCATCAACTTGGTGTACAAGGAGCTGTTTTAAGCTGTAGATTAGCAAAAATCAATGACACATCCTGCTTCCAAAGAACCGACAATGTAATGGAGCAAGAGGGAGAAGGACCATCACCCCTCCTTCACACACACAAACACGACTCACAGGAGAGCAGAATAAATAGAGGCCCAGGTAAAGCACTATGAGGAATCTGATAAAAGAGAGATCATTTTTTACTGAGGGAGGAATAGACATTCCAGGGAACAGCTTCATCAAGGTGGATGCAGTGGGACTTGAAAGAAGGGAGGAACTTTAAAGGATGCAGAAGAAGAGAAAACATAGTGAGAATGGAGAAGGGAAGAGGAGAAATTAGAATCAAGAATACTTGAATTTGGCTAGAATAAAGAGGAGTGGATGGGGCAGCCAGGTAGCACAGCAAGTAAGAGCACCGGCCCCAGAGTCGAGATGACCTGGGATCGAATCCTGGGGTCAGACACTTAGCACCCACCCAGAAACACCTGGCCGTGTAACCTGGAGCAAGTTACTTAACCCCAATTGCTTAGGCTCAGCGAGTAAGAGCACCCAGAGTCGGGATGACCTGGATCAAATCTGGGTTCAGATACTCAGCACCACACCCAGAAATAACTGGCCTTGTAACCTTGAGCAAGTTACTTAACCCCAATTGCTTTAAAAAAATAAATAAAGAGGAGTGGTAAAGAGATAAGGTCAGACAAGTTGCAGTCAGATGGCAGAAATCCTTGAATGCTAGAACTGGGAGGGAATGCTTTATTCGGTAGCAACAGAGAGCAGATGGAGGTTTTTGAGTCAGAACAGTGATATAATCAGTTAAGAAGACTATTCAAGTAGAGAGGTGAAAAAACGATTGGAGAGGGAAGAAGCTGGGAGCAAGAAAACCCATTAGGAGGGCAGTCAAGGGAAAGAGAGACAGGATCCTGAATTATGGATTACAGTACAAGGAGAAAGAAGATAAGAGAGGGAAGAGATAGATATCACAGGTTTTGTAAATCGAGTGGATGAATGGGGTGAGAGAAGAGTGAAAAGTCACAGATGACTTCAAAATCTGAGACTGAGTGAAGGATGGAAGTGCCATGAACAGAAATGGCAAAACTGGAAGGAAAAGCAGGATTAAGGGATGAGGAATTCGTCTCTGGACAGAATGAATTTAAGGCAGCAATAGAGCATTCAGTAGACAGCTGGAAATGTAGGAATAGTACTCTGGAAAGAGGATACAGATTTGGGGGCAGGTCAGTGCAGAAAATATTTTGGAGAGAAGAAAGTTGTTATTTATAGTAATATTTAAAACAAGGGAATTTTATAATATAAATGTTACAATATTAATAAGTTATATTTCAAATAAATCAATGGGTCATTCACGGAGTCACAGAATTTGAGAACTAGAGAGGAGATCTCACTTGTCATCTAGGCCTATACACAAAAGGATTCTTCAAGAAAACATACCTGACAAATATAGCTAAGTTAGAGAGAGAGATCTGAGTCTTATCTTTGTATTTCTAGGGCTTCCAAGAGGGCAGACTTATCTCTTAAGGCAGCCCATCCCACTCTTGGAAAACTCTAATCATTGAGAAGTTTTTTGTGTGCCATCTAGACTTTTTTTTTGGAGGGCAATTAGGGTTAAGTAACTTGCCCAAGGTTACACTGCTAGGTTTGTGTGTGTGTGTGTGTGTGTGTGTGTGCTAAGTGTCTGAGGCCAGATCTGAACCCAGGTCCTCCTGACTCCAGGGCCAGTGCTCTACTCACTGCACCACCTAGCTGCCCCCTAACTTTTTTTAAGATTAACTTTTACCATATGAAACTTCTATTCATTACTGCTGGTATGACCCCCTGAGACAAAAAAATACATCTAATCTCTTCTTGACATGAGAGGATCAAATGAGGTAATACGTGTAAAATTCTTGCAAACCTTAATAATGCTATATAGATGCTAGTAATAATAACAATTTTTCCTGGTTCTTCTTGTCTCCAACAGTTCTTTCAACTAATCTTCATATGCCATGGTTTCAAAGTCTTTCATTACCCTGGTTGCCTGCTCTGCATACTCTAGAGATTATCAATGTACTTCTTAAGGCCTGGTGCCCACAACTAAACAAAACATTCCACCGGAGGTTTGATGAAAGCAGAGAACATTGGGACTCTCACCTAGCTATTCCTGGAAGTTCTTTTCCACTTAATGAAGCATTCTATTCCCCTTGGTGTGATGAGCAAAATCAGTATTAGTCATGAGTATATATCATGGTACTGATAAAAGGGTTCCTATGATAGGACTTCAACAAATGAAGATATCAACTCCCCTTTAGAAAAGGAGGTGGTGTCCAGAACTCTGATATTTTTTGACTTGGGAAGAATAAAGACATAAAATAGAAGGGTTTGGGTTTGTTTTGTTTTGCTTTTGCTCAATATTTGCCTAGCATAGCTCATTCAGGATGAATTACAATATTTTACCCCCAAAATATATTAGACCTTAAACCATATGTACATTTTGCCTTGGTTTAAAAATGTTTCCAAAGTATTGTGAAGTAGTTAACCTTAGGTTATAGTGACAAAGTGGAACAGTAAGCAAGATAACCCAAGGCCAGAGAACAATGGAAAAAAAGAACTACTGAAATCTGTTTTGAGTGTGCACTGTATCACCTTTAGCAGTTTTGCCTTTCTATTTATGTAAGGTTCAGGCTGTTAAAAATATATTTATATTATCCAAAACTTGCTATCCTGCTGTAAGGGAAACAGCCCGGAAGCATGCCCCAGGGCAATGGGGGAGTCAACCTATGGCTGGAACTTTTTCCTGGATAAATCACAAAATAGGTAAGGGAAAACTGCCTGTATTGTACAACCAGCACTGTAACATGGCATGACATTTAGAACTTTAGGGCAGGTATGGCTGAATAATAGTGGATGATGCAATGTCTTTTTCAGTGGTGTAGAATCATAGAATCTCAATATTAAAAGGAAACTCCATGGTCATCAGGGTGCAGGGATGCTAATCCTTTCTTGCATCATGAACCTCCTGGGCTGTCCGTTTAAGCCTATGGACACCCTTCTCAGAATAATGTTTTTAAATAATTGAAGGAAAAGCTAAATTTCACTTAGTAAAAACATCCATTTCTTTTTTCCTCATCCAAGTTCACAGAATCCTTGAAATTGATCCACAGAACCTTTTGGTAGAGTCACTCACTGATGACAGTTTAAGTTCAACCATAACCCTTAACTTAATCAAAAATACCTTCTAGGGGAGGCTAGGTGGTGCAGTGAATAGAGCGCCAGCCCAGAGTCAGGAGAACCTGGGTTCAAATCTGGCCTCCCACACTTAACACTTACTAGCTGTGTGACCTTGGGCAAGTCACTTAACCCCAATTGCTCCTCAAAAAAAAAGAATACCTTCTATCTGGGGCAGCTAGGTGATATAGTAGATAGAGCACTGGCCCTAGAATTAGGAAGACCTGAGTTAAAATCTGGCTTTAGATACTTACTAGTTGTGTGACCCTGGGCAAATCACTTAATCCCAATTGCCTAAAAAAATATACCCTCTATCTAATTTCAAATGCAGAACCAGAATGGGCATGTTAACTAAAATAGAACTTAACCTAGCCAACTCGAGGGTGTTTAGTTCTTTGCATCCCTCAGACAGGTCCAGTTTGTCCTCATTTGACCAGTTTTTCTACTTTTTCCTAGTTAGGTTTCCAGTGTAGAGGCAGTAAGAAGAGTGATAACTCTGTGTCCTGGGAGTTAGGACACCTGGGTCCTACTATAATGTTAGCCCTACCATTAACTGGTAGGTGTGACCATGGGCAGGTTGCCTAAGAATTCTGGACCTCTCTTTTCTCATCCATAAAGGAAGTGGCTGAACCAGATAACCAGTAGGATTCCTTTTCATCTCTCAGAGTTTATGATTTATGAATGCCATAGTGGACAAATACTTTCTTCAAGTCAAGGTGGAGATGTTCTGGGGTAAGAAGGCCCTTTCCATCTCTGTCCCAGGGCCAATGTACTTATTGTTATTCAGCCTCTCTTTTCAGTTCTGTCCGACTCTCCGTGACCCTATTTGGGGTTTATTTGGGCAAAGATACTGGGGTGGTCTGCCATCCTCTTCTCCAGCTCATTTTACAGAAGAGGAAACAGGCAAACAGTTAAATGACTTGCCCAGGGTCACACAGCTAGTTAAGTGTCTGAGGTCAGATTTGAACTCATAAAGATGAGTCTCCCTGACTCCAGGCCCAGCACTCTATCCACTGTAACACCCAGCTGCCCCTAAGTCAATATACTACTAGTCACTAATTGCTTCTGGGTTTCTGTAGGCATTTGAATTATTATTCGGTTAAGAGGGAATTCAATTCAGTCATCATGGGATTCAATTAGTTCAGGAACCCCCAAGTCATTCAAATCCAATAAACAAGTACTTAATTCCTGAGATTTTGTATGTGCATATGGCAGAGGATGAATATATTTAGGCTTGATAAAATTTCCTAGTTTCTTCAAGTCAAGATTTTTATGGCAACTTTCTAATTACCTTATTTTTACTTTCAATGGCAACAAAAAACTCTCTGGGTTGCTCTCAGTGTGGGACCAATGGGCTTCTTGCTAAGGAACACAGTGAGCTGAATGGCTATTTTCACTACATTTGTCCTGCTGTGATCTTATGAGAAGATATACTTTTTGCTTCAAGACAGACAGATGTGGCACAAAAAGCAATTCTGCATAGTGAATAGGCTGTTGGAAGCAAAATAAGAAACTCCAGAATTCACATCCCACCTTGGAAACCCGCTAGGCAGCCAATGAGCAAGCTACTGTCCCTAAGTTTCTTCCCTGTTAAAATGAGGATAATAATATTTGTAGGTTGTATCTCTCAAAAGGTTATTGTGGGGCTCAAATGAGATGATGCCTGAAAAACACTTGGTGAACTTTAAAGAGCTATGTAAATACTAATTATTAGTGTGCTGTTAATTAATGGTACTGAATGCATACCTACTATGTGTCCAGAGATGTGAGCATACAAAGTACTATAAGGCAAAGAGCTTCTACCCAAGAGCTTAAACATTGGTTTGGCAAATGAGATACAAGTAGAGAATAATGAGTGAAAAGACAGAAAACAGTAAGATTCTGTGGCACACGAAAAGCCTAAAAAGGACCAAAGAAAAGACAGACTGGCATGAGCTGTTTGTCCAGG
>NW_027186304.1:27200534-27503399 GCF_028583685.1 Petaurus breviceps papuanus | reverse complement strand
TGTGTGTGTGTGTGTGTGTGTGTGTGTGTGTGTGTGTGTGTGTGTTTGTGTGTGTATGTATATATATATTTATGTTTGTGTGTATGTATATATATATATATATATATATATGTATATATGTGGCAAATGAAAAGAAAAGCTTCAGAAAAGGTACAGAAATGAGCCTGGATGGGGTGGTGAGGTGGTGCAATGAATAGAGCACTGGCCTTGGAATCAGGAGGACTTGAGCTCAAGTCTGGCCTCAGACACTCAACACTTACTAGCCGTATGACCTTGGGCAAGTCACTTAGCCTTCCCCCTCCAAAAAAAAGAAAAAGAAATGAGTCTGGTTTGGGAAGTTGGGGTTGAGGTGTGGATAGTGAGGTGACTGGTCTGAAAAGAGGTAGAAGGACAGGGAAATAAAGTTGATTAATTAATGAACCAACTACACACAGATTTAGTTTGGTATGTGGAACAACAAACTTATGTCCTTAGAATTCTGAAAATCAATCTTATTGTTGCTAATTTGGGAAATGAAAACAAGCTGTGTTGGCCTATGGCAGTGCAATTTATTATCAAGATTGTTAAGGAACTTTTCCACTATACCATTATCTCTAATTACCACAGTTCTATTCTAGCCATTTTTATTAGCAGTGTACGCCTAGAGAAATACATAAGATTTATAAAAGGATATGCTATATGCAAACTGAGAAAACACAGTGACCTTTAGTCATTATTAGAACTGAGTGAACTGGGGAGACTTCTTGGTTTTTGAAAGCAATGTAGTTGTTAAATCAATGTAGTTGTTAAATGTTGTCAATCTTATCACTCATGGAAAAGAGTAAATGATGGATACAGATTTTGAGGCAGGGAATGATAAGATCATGGACTTGGAGTTAGAAAGGACCTTGGGGGTCATCTAGTCCAACTCTCCTCCTATCCAGATGAGGGAACTGAGGCTTGCTCTTTTCTATAAGGAATTCTGATTCTATAAAATGCTATGACTTTTTTGAAACTTGTTGAATGACTTGCCCAAAGTCAATAGGGAGTAAATGAGTCAGGATTCAAACCCAGGGCCTCTGACTAAATCCAGAATTATTCATAATGCACTATGCTACTGAGTGGGACTACCTCAGAAAATTATGAAAAGCAGAAAGGTTAATGAGTTACAAAATGACAATTGTCATGAAACACAATTAAATCATAACATTTATACAGATGAAACTGGAAAAAAGACAACAATTTAATGGAATATCGATATTTGCCAATATTTCTATCATGATTTAAAGGCTGTCACGCAGTGAAATAGTGTTGAGCCTGCAGTCAGGAAGACCTGAATCTTTCACCTCTGTTTGCTTCAGTTTCTTCAACAGTAAAATGGCACCCACTTAGCAGGGTTATTGTGAATATCATATGAGATATTTGTAAAGCCTTAGCACAACACCTGGTACATAGTAGGTACTATATAAATGCTTATTTCCTACCCCCTTCCTACTGTTTTAATCATCTATCAGTCACTCAGTCAGCAAACTTCTATTAACCACTTACTGTGTGCCAAATACTGTGTTAAGTTTTGGAACTACAAAGAAATGCACAAACATCCTTCCTACCTTCAAGGAGCTCAGTTTAATGGAGGCTACAGCATGGAAATAATTATGCCCTTATAAGGTATATACAGTGTAAACTGAAGGCAGCCTTAGGGGGAAGGCATTACCCTTGAGGTAGGTGAGGACGGAAAGTGGAGGGACACCTGGAAAAGACTCCTCCAGAAGGTGAGATTTCAACTGAATCCAGTCAGATAAGCCAGGAGGCAGAGGGAAGGTGGCAGAGGCATTCCAGGTATGGGGGACTTTTTGTAGGGCATGTTGGGAGATGACATGGTGGGACCTATGGTTGGGGAAAAACACTGACAACTGAATGGAGTGTGTGGATAGGAATTAAGCCATGGCATTCCATCTCTGAGGTCCAGAGTGTCATGGGTGAAGCCCAGTAGGAAGGCCTACACAGTGGGATTATAGTGTGTATGGAAGGGAGTCAAGTATAAGATGGCCTGGAAGGTAGGAATGGGTCTGACTGTGAATGTCTTTAAATGCCAGAGAAGAGCTTATATTTGGAGGAAATAGGGAGCCACGGGAGTTTACTGAATAGGGAGGGAACATGGTCAGACCAGTGTTTTGGGAAAAATCACTGGCAACTTGGTGGAGCGTGGGTAGGAATAGGGAGAGACTTGAGGCAAGGACAACAATTAGAAGGCAATGTATTCAAATTGTGGCCTAAGAAATTAAAAATGAAGTGATAAATCTAATAGGGGGGAAAAAGAAAAGCTTGCTTATCTGTGACAAGAAGCAATACTTAACTGGAATGTACTTCTTAATCATTCTCTTCTAGTAGTCCAGACAGGACAGCTAGGTCGTACAATGGATAGAGTGCTGGGCCTGAGTCTGGAAGACCCACCTTCTTAAGTTCAAATCTAGCCTCAGACACTTCCTAGCTTTGTAACCTTGGGCAAGTCACTTAACCCCGCCTGCCTCAGTTTCCTCATTTGTATAATGAGCAGGAGAAGGAAATGCAAACCACTCCAGTATCTTTGTCAACAATAAGTAAGAGGGCCTGGGGTAAGTGTGAGTGGAAAGAAGAATTTATTAAAAAAAACATGTTATAAAAGTAGAATGATAAGATTTGACAACAGAGTGGATGTACAGGATTTGTTGAGTAAGGAGTGACACCATAAATGGATAAGCTGGAAGATGATAGCACCCCCACAAGAGTAAGAGGAAATTTGGGAAGAGGGGAAGGTTTGGAGTAGAAAGATAATGAATGAGTTCTGTTTTAGACATGGGGAGTCTGAGATAACTTTAAGTCATCCAATTCAAGATTACCCAGGCATCTAGCATTGCAATTCTGGAGCTAAGGATAGTGACTAAGGCTGGATATATATATATATATATATACATATCTGGGAATCACCTGCATAGAAATGATCATGGATTCCATGGGAATTGATGAGATCAGCACGGTAAAGAGTACAGAGGCAGAAGAGCTATCTTTATATCACAGTGTTATTAGAGACCCTCCAACAAGAACACCGTCTCCCACTCAGTGAGATCTACAGGCTTTTCACCCTGCCCTTAAGTCTCTCTCCCCAACATCAAAGAGTGGAATAATGAGAAAGGAAAGTGGTCCTTTCTTAGCAAGAACTAACTAAAAGACTTTTTAAAAAGGTCCTCTAACTTCTGTGGACATCAGTTTTTTTATCTGAAAAATGGATCTATAAAATTAATGGTTCTTAATAAAATTAATCTATTCATTATTCTTTTGAAAAGTCATAAAATCATAAAACTGCAAACCATCTTAACAGAGGGAAAAACAGAAACATTACAAAGACAGCAACAGACTGTCACTGCAATTGTATAAGCTCCATGAGGAAGGAGCATACAATGTGAATAGCTAATCATTGTTAAAGTAACTTCTAAATGTCTTGCAGCACATTTTAATATTACTTGGAATGTCACTCTACATAAAGAAAATTAGAAAATTCACTATTTGGGGAATCAAATATTACATAGGTCACTAACCTTAAGCACTCAGTAACGATGTCCCAAGATATAAAGACTTGTTAATATTTAATACTATAAACCTTCTCTACAGAGGATAGGGTATAATTCAACAAGTATTTATAAGAGCAAAGTTATTTAATATCAACTAAAAGCCATGTAAACGTGAAAAGAAATGAAAAATTAGTGTCATGCTCCTGCTTCCTTCCCTCATCACTTCTCAGTTTCCTTTTGTGTTGTCCTCTCCCACAGAATGTAGGCTCTTAGAGGGCAGGGACTTCCTTCCTCTCTCCTTCTCCTCCTCCTCTTCTCTTTTCCTTTCTCCTTCCCTTTCCTCCCCTTCCTTACATTCCCTTTCCCTCCTCTCCCCTCTGCTTCCCTTCTCTTTCCTTCCTTACATTTAGATCACCAGCATTTAGCACAGTGTGGCATATGCTTGGACCAACCTTAATGGTAATAGAAATTTGAAGATCTTTCTGCTCCTTAATAAGCCTAAAATAAGCCTAAATTGAACTTGAGGACCTTTTCTGATCTGAAAATATCCTCTGCCCCCTAGTAGGCTGCAGGTGCTCACATGGAGCCTGTGGTGGAAGGCTTATTTTTCAGGAAGGCACCTTTTTCCAGGAAGGCACAACTTTTGTTACTTTGTAGTCAAGTGAGTCACTGAGGGTTGTGATGTTCTCTGACCTTGGAGAGGGCTATGTATACCTCTGAGGCGAGGTTTTGCTTTGGGGCTCACTTTGGGAAGAATTGTGTGATTTGGCCAGATGAGACTCTGGGCAGCTGTTGAGCCCCCTGGCTTTGAAAAGCCAGATGCTGGTACTTCTCTCTCTGGTAACTGACCAGGTATGGATGTAATGGTCAGACAGATAAAAGCACTGTCTGCTGAACTGTGTTATTTTCTCTGTATTTTTATCTGCTTGTAACTTCTGTTTATATTCTCTGAAGTTTAGGGTGCTGACTTTTTCCCCTGAACTAGGTAAATGATATATGTTTCTTTGATTAAAGTAAGATTGTTAACCCCTTTTGAGTTGCTTTCCTTTAGAAAAGCAGATCAAAGAACCTGTGCTAGCAGCCATCCTGGGTATGCTAGGCTGCTTGCTGATACACCAATTCATTGAATGTTCTGAGTTACTTCTTGATTTAAAAAAAAAAGAATGAAAAAAAAGTCAATTTTGCATTTTTTATTTGAGTAATAATAAGCTCTTATTATTTAAATTAGTCTAATTTATGTTTGATTAAGAAATTACAAAAGACCAAATGTATTTGGTCAGATAGCTGTCTCAGTTATAATTTTCATGAGTTTAATGCCACAAAAAAGCACTTAAAAAGTTGTCAAGAAGTATTTTCAAGCACCTCCTTTGTTCCAGGCACCGTGCTACCCAATGGTAATAATGAACCAAAGAATGTTATCTTGTTAACTTTTAGAAGAGAACAAATGGAATTCTAATAATCATTATCAATTTTTCAGAAGTAATAAATATGTGCTCCCCTTCCATTTCAAGTGGGAGATTTTGGCTTTGGGCAAAGATAAGCTATTGGACAACCTTTATTTGCCAGAAATATGAATAATTATGGGAGATGAGAAGAAAATCACTCTCTTTTCTCCTTTCCTATTTTCCTTATCTAATGTCCTTCTTTCTGTTTCCTTTCTCCTATTTTTACTTCTTTCTTTCTTCAAACTAGAGAAAAGGAGGAATGAAAAGCTAGGTGTGAGCTGAAGTGAGGTCTGCTACTGCTATATATTCAGTGTACCTTCCCCTTGAATGCACAAATATATGAGAAAAGAGGAGGAAGAAGTTAGATGGGAGGAATCACTCAACATGCAAGAAACATGGCCACAGCTTTGGCCCTGAAATTGAGAGGAAATGCAGGTAGAAAGGCCACAAGGATGCATGCAAAATTTGTCAGGAGGGTTCCATGTGAAATGTAAGGAATAGGTATTAATAGAAAAAGATGGTGCTTGATTTTATATTCAACTACCAATTTAAATAATGCATCACTTTCACTATTTTATCTAAGACATTTTGTTCATTCAAAAATGTTCTTTTGGTGCGAAAGCTTTCTGAAATTATAAACACAGAAAAGAAACTTGTGACAGAAATAAACAAGAATATATCAAAACAATACAAGGAAAACAGTGTGAATTCCTGAGAGCTCAAAAGGGGAAAGAAAACAACTGCACTAGACAAAGAAAAAATATATTTTGGGGACAAAACATGACATAGGTGTCCAAAGCTTTTTCTTTCTTCTCTTTTTCCTCTAATAAAGTCCATGATCTGGATATGTTAAGTCAAGTGAGACTTTGGACTCTGAGAATGAACATCTAGAATACCTACAAGGAAAAGAGAGAGATTCCCTGGAATTTTATTCTGAAAGTATATATAAGGGGCAGTGAGGTGGTGCAGCCCTGGAGTCAGGAGGACCTGAGTTCAAATCTGCCCTCAGACATTTGACACTTACTAGCTGTGTGACCTTGGTCAAGTCACTTAAACCTGACTGCCTCGCATTCCCTCTCCAATAAATAAATAAAAAAGAATACATAGCACAATAAATCAAAAAGAGCAAATGGATGCAACAGTCTTTATGACTCTAGAAACAGGAAATCAGAAATGTTTATCAGAAAATGAGAGAAAAGGACCCAGTTGGATTAGGAAACGGAGATGATGTTAAAGGCAAGTGTGCTTTGAGTTGTAAATAATGTGGGTGTGCAAAAAATCACTAGAGAACAACTAGACCCTGTGAAGTTTCAACAAGATTAGTGGGTGTAGAACAAACAAAATCCAAAAGGCTGCTATAAAAATAGAGAAACATGTGCACACACCAGGAACAGAGCATGTAATACAAATAAAGGAGAAAAGCCAGGCCTCAGGATCATCCAAGTAAACATGAGCCCCTCTACAATTATGAGATGTGACGTCAATGCCAAATAACCTCAGCATGAAGGGCGAACAAACACTCTCGAGAAACTGGGGTTTAATAAAATAAAAACCTATTTATGCATTCATCAACTGCTTGATTCAACTTCTCCCACAATATATAAGCTGCTCCTTGGGGACAGTGTGGGTAATGGAGAAGCTACATTAAATGCACCTCCTAGAGCTAATGTGGAAAGCTTCAATAAATAGGTAGCTTCTGACACTCCAGGCCTTGAGTCAAGAAGACCTGAATTCAAATCCCGCCTCACATACTTCTGAGGAATGACTATGGGCAAGTCGCTTAACCTGTCTGCCTCGTTTCCTCAATGATAATTGGGAATAATAACAGTACCTACCTCCTTGGGCTTTATGAGAATCAAATGAGATATACACTGTAAAGTATTTGATGCAATGCCTGGTACATGTTAGCCATTTTAAAAATGGTTATTCCCTCATTAAGACCCGAGTTCAAAACCAGCCTCAGATTTGCTATTTGACGCTGAGCAAGTAACTTAACCTCTCCATGCCTCAGTTTTCTCATCTGTAAACTGAAGAGGTTGGACTCAATGGCCTCTGGTAACCACTAACTATGTAACAGAGAAGCCCAGTTTCATACACAATCCTAAATTGGAATGTTTGTATTTGCTGATCATTAAGTTAATAATAAGAAATAAAAATATCAAAAAAGGGGAAAAATGGTTATTCTCTTTACTAATAAAAAAGAATGAAAGAGCCCATAATCTGTCATTACCAAAAACTGGAAATTAACAGGGTATCTACTGACTGGGAAATGTCTGAACAAAAGGAAATATATTAATATGTTGGAATATTACTATGCTGTAAAAAATGACATTTCTGAGGAATTCAGAGAAGCACAGGAATATTTTGTATGAATTGATACAGAGTAAAGTAAGTAAAAACAAGAAAACAATAAATGCAAACGAAAAGAAGACTAACCCTAAAACAAATGGAGTGTAATTACAATGACCAATCTTGGCCCACTGAAAAGAGATGAAAAAATATACTTCCCTCCCTTCTGTGGTGTGATGGGGAGCAAAAGGTGCAGACTGTTATATAAGCTAGTAAAGATGAACACTATATTTGCGGGTTTTGCTGAATGTTTTTTTTCTTTCTTAAAGGATTTTTCTTGGTTACAATGCTCACAGCATGGATGGGCGGAGTATAGCTAGAAGTCACTGTGACATCGAAAGAAAGAAATAAAAAACAATCATTTGTGAAGGACCCTCCAGTTCCTACACATATGTTAGTGGAAAATGCAAGAATACTGGAGTTTAGGTTGGGGAAATGTCTCTCTCACCGCTATTAGATGATCCTATGATTTCTAGGTCAAACAAGGAAGTTCCTATTTTGTTAGAAAGAACCTAGAAATATAGGTCAAAGGGAAGAGATTAGACTGAAAGTCAAGTGACCCAAGCTCTAGTTCAAGCTAAGCAAAAGATGGTGATCATACTGTGCTGAATATAGCCCGGACTGCCAGTCCTGACAATTTAGAGCAAGCCAGTTCATAAACTAACCTTAGATCCTCAGTTTTCTCGTCCATAAATTGGAAATGCTGACCTAGTTGAAATCACCTTAAGGTTGTTTTCAGTTCTAATTTTTTACTATTCTATGATTATGAGATTGCTGGATTTGGGGGCATCTGAGGGCCTGGGTTTAAATGGGTTCTATAACTTAACTGCCAACTATGTAAACTTTAGTAAATTGTTTACATTTTCTGGGTCTCGAATAAGTTTCCTCATTTTTTAAATGAGAAAATTGGTCTATATGAACTTCAAGGTCCATTCTAGCTTTAAAATCAATGCTCATGTGGTCATTTCCTACCAATAAACTACCACTTGGAATCTGATTATACCCTTTCTGTTTCATCTATTTGCAGTGGTTATTTTATTATTTGTTGTATTCACTACACTCATCTGTTTATCTGTATAGCTATTTATCGATGCCTTCATTCATTTATAATTGAGAGAAAGTACTGAACAGAAGACTGGTCAAGAAGATCTGAATTTACATGCTGCCCTTGAAACATATTAGCAATGGACAAGTCACAACATATCAGTGACCTCAAGAAACTCTCAGACTATAAATCACAGATGAGTTATCAACCTACATTAGTGAACGAAGTTTCTACACTGGTTGTTCTCTACACCAAGGAAATCAAAGACTAAACACACATATAAAATTATTACTTATACTAATTCATATTTATGTAGAACTTTAAGACTGACAAACTGCTTTCATCTCAGTAACTCAGTAAGGTGGGTAGGGCAAGCATCATTAAACTACTTTACATATAATGAAACAGGCTTAGATTCGTGACTTGCCATGATCACACAGTTAGTAAGTATGAGAGCTGAGATTTGAGCTTAAATTTCTTGAGCCCAAACCCAACATTTTTTCTGCTATGTCACAATGCATCTCTGCAGTTATGTTATGTGATTTTTATTTATAATTCTAAGTGTGGAACCTTGAGAGCTCTTTGTACAAAATATTCTATAGCAATCTTTTGAGTGAATAGATACAAAAAAATGTTGTGAACAGCTATGAGCATGTTTCCATCCTTCTACTGAGTGAGTATACATAAATATAAATTGAAAGCTGACTCTTCTCTGCGTTAATCATATGTTTACACTGAGAAAAATAAGCAATAAGAAAATAAAATTTCAAGAATGAAAGATAGTAGAAACCATTATTAAAATATTTGTAGAGTAGATGTTAGCACTGCTTAGGAGGAAGAAAAAAATCAGAGACAAAGACTATAACTGAGTTAAAAAAAAAGGAGATTGATGGTAGTAATATATGAAATAACTGTTGAGGGGCGTTTAGAGAGGTTATCAGGAAACCAAAATACCTAATTTTACAGAAGAAAGTATGCTTTCTCATTTCTTACCTGGACCCTCAAGTGAGAGAAATATAAACAATTTTTGTAAATGAAGTAATAGTCAAAAGTTTACAAAGGAAGAAAAAAACTTGGTTGGGAATTATGCCACAGTCAATGTAACAATTTTATGAGCTATGAAAAGAGGAATAGAGTGAAAAATCAAGGGAAAAGTATGTAAGGAACTGTCAACCTCAAATGATCTGAAAATGAAAAATCAGTTTTCATTCTCTTACATTCTAAGAAGTATTCACAAACAAGTCTCTTACCTGAGTTTACTGTTCAACTTTTCATGCTTTCCATTGAAGTTCACACTACAAAGACCTTTCAATTTTGAATGTGGAGAGTCGTTCACGAAATTTGCCTGTGCTTCCTTTCCCCAACAACGATGAAGCATTGCCTCCTTTTTCAAGTTTATGTCAGAATAGGGGCAGCCATAAGAACTATTTTGTATTTTAAAAAAAAGGAAAAGAAAAAAAAGGCCCAATTGTTAGTATGTAGTGATAAACCAGCATATACTGTGATCAGAATATATTTAGAGCATTAAAAAATTAAGACATATCCTGCTTGTACCAAATGCACTGAATCTGTTTTTCCTTATCTGAAACTCTTTTGTCTGATAAAATGTCAGATTCCAGATGTATAAATATTGGTCAGCAGAAAAATTTTTTTGGAATATTTGAGTTTTCATAAATACAGCATAAGGAAATGTTTTCCATATGGTCATATATTGTATTTCTAACATAAAAGTTGATATCCCCAGATGATGTCAGTCCATGAGTTGGATGGATTTCATTAAGGTACTACACATGTGTCATGAAATAAAGTATATGAACAACTGGAATATCTTATTAATATTATAAGTCCTCAAAATATAATTTATTTATATAACAATAATCTGGGAATGCCATTTTGCTTTAAAAAATGGATGAAAAGATTTGCTTTTCTGAAATGCCTGCTTAGTTTAAATGACCTTTCTTGATTTCTTCAGTATTGGCATTCCCTGCTTAGAGGTGGTACAGCAGATAGAGTGAGGGTCTTAAGATCAAGAAGACATGTGTTCAAATCTACATCATACACTCTCTAGTTGTGTGAACCTAGAAAAATCACTTGACCACCTTGGCTAAGTTTAACCATCTTTAAGATGGAAATAAGAGAGCCCACCTCACAGGGCTGCTGTGAAGATCAAATGAGAAAACAACATACAAAAATGCTTTGCAAACTTTAATTAATATGATTGTTCTATCCGTGTAGATCTCAATTCCTTTTACCTTAGCAAATATTCTTCTTTGTTGGCTAAATCTGAAAAAAACAATAGCCTGATGATACACTATCTGGTGATAAGCCTTTCCCAACCTAACTAGTTTTGAAGACAGGAGGAAGACCTGTTGCTTGTTTCTAGGACCATACTTGAACTCTTTCTACCTTCAGAAAACCTCCCAGCGAGGTGTCTAGGTGGCACAGTGAATAGAGCACCGGGCCGGGAGTCAGGAGGACCTGAGTTCAAATTTGGCCTCAGACACTTAACACTTAGTAGCCGTGTACAGACCTTGGGCAAGTCACTTAACCCCAATTGCCCAGTCTTGCTCCCTCCAAAAAGAAAAAAAAAGGAAAAAAAAGAAAAGCAGAGAAAAGAAAAGAAAACCTCCCAGATCTTGTGCTCTGTTAGTCTCCAAGAACCCAGATAAAGATGAAGAAATGTCACATAAGCTGATAAAGAATTCTGGTTAACAGCCCAAGTACCACAGAGTCACACATTTCTGGCTGGCTTTTATGACAAGGTTTTGCCAGAGACAATGATTAGATATTTGGTTCCTCCAAAAGTCTTGCCTGAGTCTGATTATTATGATTAGATACCAAGATAAATATCCCAAATCAGGAAGAAAAGTCTTTCAAGGTGTCAGGATTAGACAGTAGTGTTAGGTATTAGTAGTTACCAAAGAAGGTCTTTTCTATATCTAGAATTTCCGGTTAATAATATTTAATCAGGTGATTTGGTTTCAGATTCCCATCTTTGCACTCTCTCTGCTACTCTTTCCTCTAGGTTCTACTTAGTTACTATTCACTTCCCTTTCACCATAGAGACATATGCGGAAGGTCGGCAACCAACTATTATCCCTGAAAGCTAGGACCCTGTTACCAATCTATAACCAAAGTAGACATCTCCTCCAGGGGTTGGGAGTGGGAATGAGATGCTTTCAAGCTGATCCAATATTTCTGCTGCACCAGTTATTGAAGGCTTGAGAAATAACCTTTTTACCTATACCAACTGGTTCATTTGTTCATGTACTTAAAAATTTGAGTACTATATGCAAAGCACTCTGGAAGACACAAAGAAGGTTCAGAGTGCTCATAAAATTTAGTAAGAGATCTATCAATCATATTTGGGGGGAAAAAAGGAATAAAAGTACCAATATAGTTAGAAACTCTTGGGATATCTTTATCATTTTCTGAAATTTAACTGGATACAAAGATCTTTTCCCACATTATGTGTTTCTCTTTTAACTTAGCTGCATTAATTTTGTTTCTACAAAAACTAAACTGTTTTTTAAACTGTATGCAATCAAAACTGTCTATTTTATCTACTGTAAATCTTTCTATTCCTTGTTTGATCATAAACTCTTCTCCTATCCATATAGATCTAAATGATATTTCTTCCTTGTTCCTCTGACTCATTTATGGCTATAAACTTTTATATCTAAGTCATGTATTCATTTAAATCTTACCTTGATATCAGGTGTGATATACCTGATCTAAACTTAATTTCTGTCATATTATTTTCTCAGTTTCTCTAGGAGTTTTTTGCCAAATAATTGGCTTCTTGCTCTGGTTGTTATTTGGGATCTATAGTTTTTTTGGTATAGGAAATTCCTGACAAAGAAAATACCTCCACCAATGAAGATCACAACTGTTCTGTAATTCACAGTCTTAGAGAGCTGTCCAGGGTAGTGTTAGGTATTTTGATTATTTAAGTAACTTAAATTACTTAAGGTTAAGTAAGTTGGACAGGTTCACACAGCTAGAATATGTGCAAGGCAGTATGTGAATTCAGACTGTCCTGATGCCAAGACCAGCTCTCAATTCTCTGTGCATCCTGTCTTCATTGAAATACAACCACTGAAATACTGACAGTGAACCCAAGGAGTTCGGTAGTGAAGTCCTGGTTGACAGAAGGAGAAGAAAATCCAGAGTCAAGGATTAGGAAAAGAAAAGTCATCTTTTGGAAGTCATTAATGGTTTATTTATAACAGTTTATATCTTTCTTCAAAAGGAAAAAGGTGAAGGAAGTTATAAAAGCAAACATAGAGTTAGATATCTACTTAGTAATGATAGCATCTCTCATTCCTCTTACATCAATCACAAGAAAGGAAAGGCTCCCTTTGACTGTAGAATGAGAGCTTTAGATAAGAAATAGAAGGTTGGGGAAGGGAATAATTAAGCATTTATTAAGAACCTACTATATACCAGACTGATCACTTTACAAATATTATTTTATTTGATCCTTACATCAACCATGGGAGGTAAATGCCATTTTACAGTTGAAGAAACTGAGGCAGAGTCTGGAATGGACATGTCCAGGGTCACAAAGCTAGTAAGCATCTGAGGCCAAATTTGGACTCAGATCTCCTTGACTCCAGGCCTAGTGTTTTATCCATTGTGCCAAGTTAGCTGTATTTTAGGACTCAAGGATGGACAAAGGATGGGTAGAATTTTTTTTTAAAGCAATAGGGGTTAAGTAACTTGCTCAAGGTTACACAGCCAGTTATTATTTCTGGGTGTGGTGCTAAGTATCTGAGCCCGGATTTGTTCCAGGTCATCCCAACACTGGAGCCGCCGGTACTCTTACTTACTGAGCCATCTGGCTGCCCCTGGGTAGAATTTTTAAAAAATATTTTTATTCTGGTAGAGTTCCTAAAAAAAAAGCATAAAACTTACTACTTTTGTTGCAGGGACATAACAGTCTAACATAACTTTTGTGTTACAAAGTTTTTATTACCATTATTTGTTTGATATTTTCTTTTTCCCCTTCATTTCATCACCATTATTCCCACTTGAATCAATCTGTGTAACACTAAAGCTCGCTCTTCTGAAATTTTAATTCCCCTGCATTTACTATATACCCTTGCTTGCTGCTGCTTTGAATTACATTTTATTTCCTCCAATCTATGCTATATATCAATCCCTCCAGTCATTTAATTGCACTCATTCATTGTTTCCAAAATCCCTCCAGCTAGACTTTATCTCTTGGAAATAAGGCATATACAGTGTAACATCACTTCACCTCGCTAGGGTGGAATATTCTCTGAATTCTGTGAGGAAAATATTCCAAGGATACATCCTCAAATCACATAGATGGGAGAAAAACCTGAAGTTCAATTTACTATATTTAAAAGATAAGGCAAAAAGTGCAAATGAGGAGAAGATATTAGAGAAGAAACTTCCCAAGGAAATCTTTACATAAAAATAAAAGTTCACAGGATCATTGATTTAGAACGGAAAGGTACCTTAGAGGTCATCAAATTCAATGTCAATTTCATTTTACAGATGAAGAAACTGAGTCTGAAAAGTTAAGTGATTTGCTCAGGGTCATATACGGAGAAGTGTCAGAGGTAGATTTTGAACACATGAATTTTTACTCCAAGTCAAGAAAATTGCCACCTTTTGTTGTTGTTTGGGAGTGGTTTGCCATTATGTCCAACTCTTTGTGACTCCCTTTTTGGGGTTTTCTAGGCAAAGATATGGGAGTGGTTTGCCATTCCCTTTTCTACCTCATTTTACAGATGAGGAAACTGAGGCAAATAGGGTTAAGTGACTTGCCCAGGGTCACACAACTAGCAAGTGTCTAAGACCACATTTCAACTCAGGTCTTCTTGATTCTAGGCCCAGGACTCTATCCACTGCACAACCTAGCTGCCCCAAAGGTCGCCTAGATAGTGATAAACATTTTAAAGATTAAAATAAAATTGTAAACATTTTAAAACGCACATTCTTTTGTTCTTTTAACAAGGTAAATTACAAAAATCTAGAATCCCCCATTTTATCAAACATTTGTGTTATTTTGCTTATGGCTTTTAGAAAGTGAAATATAAATGTAAAGGGCTTTGTAGAACTTAAAAGTGTAATACAAGATTAGCTATTGCTACTCTATTGTTGTGTTTCTCATCTGTATTAAATTAAATTTTATTGATAAGAAATCCAATTGATAACAACTTTTAGTACTAAGCAAATTAATGCAATAACCTTTTCATATATGCCAAGTCCCATCTGAGAAAGGTAAAAAAATATGGAGGCCAATCCCCAATAAACAAGTAGTCAAAGGATAAGAATGAGTAGTCCTCAAAAGAGTAAACGCTAACTGTGAATAATCAACCATATAACAGAACGCTCCAAATCATTAATACTAGGTTTTACGTAACATCTATCAGAGTAGCAAAGATTATAAATGACCAAAATGGTAAATGGTACGAGAAGACAGGCACATTAAAATCATGATACTATATATATATATAATATCCTTTGAATCAGTGATACCATTATGACAAGGTCAGACAGAAGGAAAGGCTCCATATATGCAAAAACATTATGGTTGCAAAAAAAAAAATTGAAACAAGGAGATAATCATTAACTGATGGAAAGCTGAATACATTTAAGGTATGTGAATTAATGGAAAATTATTATGCCATAAGAAATGATGGATAAGAATAATTCAGTAAACCTTGGGAAAAATTTAAATAACCTTATGCAGGACAAACTAACCAAAACCAAAAGAACATTATATGCAACAATAATAACACAAAGGAAAATAATCACAAAAGACAAAAGAACTCTCATTACTATAATACCCAATATTGTCTCCAGAGGAAATATATTGAAACATACCTCCCTCCTCTTAGCAAAAAAGATGGTGGACTATTAGGTGTAAAATGAGGCATACATTAACTTAGCTTAAATATACTTTCACATTACAAGACTGATCTATTGCAGGGAAGGAGGATGATGGAAAATACTGTCTATATAAAAAATAAAATACCAATAAAACATTTTGAAAAGTTTGGGGGTATCTCATTATCATCTTTAAGAAAAAAGAAAGAACAAGGTATGTAGAAAAATACCTGGAGAGTGAGAAAGGTTCCCACTGCTGACCCAGGCATGTGTTATATAATTGGAATCTGGCTATTTCTATTTGCAAGAAAAGAAGGAAGGGGGGATATGAAAAGGTAAGGATTAGGTCTATAACCACATGCAAAGCAAACAAACTGATTGTATCTAATGAATGAAAAGAAAGGCATTTTTTGATGGCAAGATAGCTTGACTATCTTCAAAGAAATTTGGACAGAAGAGAAAGATTAATGGTAGGTCTGTGAGAAGCACTCTCATCAAACCTAAGAATGTTAAAAAGTAATAAGATGGATGATAGGGGTTCCAAAGTCCACCTAACCCTTTCTTTACTCTCTTGCCTTATGTGTATCTATTTAATTACTATTTAATACTTATATACTTTGATAAAGACTTCTGCATTTTTAAGGAAGAAAGGGATAATGAACATGGCAAGTTTCTCAGCCTGATTGGGCCTCAATTTCTTGAGATGCAAAAGAGGTCGTTTGGTTATATGATCCCTAAAACCACTTGCTGACTGGAGAAAAATTTGGAACTCAAAAAAATCTGAGACAATGCTTACAAAGCAAAAAGAAAATTGCACCTTTGTTGACTGACTGGACAAGAAAGATGCTACAGAGATAACACTATTCAAATTTTGGAAGGTCTAAAGTTGAAGAAACAAACGGTCTTGAGTAACGAACTGCAGATTTAACTCTACAATACAAGGAGTTGGTGATTCCAGAAATGGTACACTGAGGAGTGGGGTATTACATACATCAAAAACCAGAGAGACGTTTCGTCCAGTGTTCTCTTTTAAAAACAGAAATACTCCTGTGTGTGTGTGTGTGTGTAGTGATGGAGGAGGGCTTACCTTCCAGCTATTTAAACTTTAGTTATATATTAAAAATAATCAGGGGCGGCTAGGTGGCACAGTGAGCAAAGCATCAGCCCCAGAGTCAGGAGGACCCAAGTTTGGTTCCGGCCTCAGACACTTAACACCCACACACAAAAAAAACCCCAAAACACTAGCCATATAACCTTGGGCAAGTTACTTAACCCCAATTGCCCTGCAAAAAAAAAAAAAAAAAAAAGGATAATCAAAGGGGAGCAGCTAGGTGGCACTGGCCCTGAAGTCAGGAGGACCTGATTTCAAATTTGAGCTCAGATACTTGACACACTTATTAGCTGTGTGACCTTGGGCAAGTCACTTAACCCCAATTGCCTTGCCTTCTCCCCTCCAAAAAAAAAAAGAATAATCAAAGGAATTTTCTCTTAGAATATCACATTTCATCTTGTTAAAGCCGCTCATTTTCACACTGGGAGCATCTCAAGTGAAATTTGAACACAGGTCTGTTGACTCCAAAGATAACATTCTCTCTTTTGTACTAAAATGAATCCACCAGAGACAATAATAGCCTAAGGTAGAGGAAGTGACCTGGATTTGAATCTCGGAAACTCTTGAGACTGTCTCTCTGGGTCACTGTGGCTTTTGAGCCACTACCCTAGAGCCCCCAGAAAAATGAAGGAGTCCACTCAAATTCTCCTGTCTTACATTCTTCTCAACTTTTAAATATATTTTGCTTATATAGAATCCAACTCTTTCATTTACTCTTTGGTGCAATGCTGAACAAAAATTAATATCCTAAAAGCAAGAAAAACAGTACAGTTAAAAACAAACATTTTCTCAGATGGTGTTAAAGGAACCCTACAGCTACAGCACGAAAATGAAAAAAATTACATTAAAATATTACTTATATTGGATGGGATGAAACCAGCTCAGGAAAGACATTTGTCAGAATTCCTAGGGGAATTCTGTGAGTGAAATCTCCTCAGAAGGCTGAAACACACTGGGGTAACTCTTAAGAACCAAGAACCAGGCCTCTCGGTGGAACATCAATCATGATCGATGGTTCTTTTAAAGATCAATGACCTCTCTGCAAACACTGTTAATAAGAAGCTGTCTTTTCTTTTTTGCTTTAAAAAAGACAAAACCTCATATACTCGCCACTCTCTAACTATATCTAATGCATGCTCCACATGGGGTAGACACTCAAAGGGACTCTAGTAGCTATGGCGACAAGAATTCTCTTTTTCATGTGTCATCTACAATTCAGGAAGGTGGCAAGTCAGATTTCTTTCTCTATGATATGACAAGTATGTTTCCAGTTATGTGAGATGTGAACTAGATATGAATGAGAGAATGTTATAATCTGGACAGACCTTAGGGATCCTCTAATACAAAAGTGTCTAAATATGTTTTATGTCACTGACCCAATGGGCAATGGGGTGATGCCCTTGGACCATTTCTTAGAATAATGTTTTTAAAAGGATAAAATAGAATACAAAGGATAATGAAAGAAGCCAATTCTATTTAAATAAAAATTGATTTTTTTTTTTGCCGTTAAGGTCATGGACATCCCTGAATTCTGGGCATGGACCTTTTGTAAAAATCCCTGAGTTAGGGGCGGCTAGGTGGCAGAGTGAATAGAGCACCAGCCCTGAAGTCAGGAGGACCTGAATTCAAATCCAACCTCAGACACTTAACATTTACTAGCCGTGTGACCTTGGGCAAGTTACTTAACCCCAATTGCCCAGCCTTCTCCCCTCTAAAAAGCAAAAAAAAAAAAAAATCCCTGAGTTAGTCCAATTTCTTCCTTTATACAGAAGAAGAAAGACTTTCTCTAAAATCACAAAGCTAGTAGAATGTGGGACTTAGAGCCCAAATTTGTCTACTCTTTAATCGAGGATTCTTTCTTTAAAAAAAAAAAAAGCTTTTTAAAAATCACAGTAATTTCCTGATACATACTCTTTCTTCCTTCATACCATTAAACTTATCCTTGTAGCAAACGAAGATGTCAAAGAAAAAACAGGAACTCTGTTTAAAAAGAAAAAATCCTGAAAGCTTTCATTTTGATGGACTATAGGAAACAGAAGGTCAAATATAATGATATTTGTATCCTTTTATTTTTCCTTCACAAAGCTACTCTTTGTCATTTAATTATTTCAAATAGTATGCAAGTATTCTTCCTAACAGTATAAAAGCCAAAGGGAAGATGTCACACTTAGTTGGCATGCATTAGGAGTGATCTTTTTACAAAAAAAAAAATGTATTCTGAGTTGTTTTGCTATACTTTGAATAATGATGCCAGAACAGGGAAAAATCATTAAGATAAGGAAAAATGCAGGTAAGAAAACATTAAGTACCTACTAGGTGCCAAGCAGGATGCCAAGTGCTTTACAAATATCTCATTTGATCCTTACAATAACCTTGGGAGGTAGGTGCTATTATGACCTCCTTTTTACAGTTGAGGAAACTGAGAATCAGAGATTAAGTGACTTAATTAGCCTAGGGTTTACACAGCTACTAAGTATCTGAGGCTAGATTTGACATAGTGTTTCCTGACCATGCACAGCATTCTCACCACTGGGCCAACTAGTTGAAACAGTCTCCTTCCCTTGCAAACTACAGTAAAGAAATGCATAATTTCAATAAATAACATGTTAATAGCCTTAAATAATTTCTATCCAATGCCTAATGTAACCCATGAGTAATTGTGCAGGAAATGCATCTGGCTTGCATAGTTCTAAAATTTCTAATAGCTACTACCTGCATAGTTCACATCCCACAGTCAATTAAACAGATGAAGTGATGATTAGACTACAATATTGTTTCCATGAAAGCTAATAAAAACAGCTATGAATATGTGTTTCTACTACAATAGCAACAATTACGTATTTTATAAAATTTTTCTTACAGGTTTATTCTTTGCATAATATGCTTAAGTTGTGGGAACACATCAAAATTTTACAGGGTTATTTTCCAGGAAGTATCACAAAAAGAAATCTAATTGTTACACTGAAAGCACCATTAAGTTTTTTTTTTGACAAAGGTGATTTTAAAATAAAGAGATATCTAGTGTATGTGTGTATGTATATATGTATGCACACTATACTATAAAGAGTATAGCATATATACTACATAGAGTATATAGAATATGTATACTATATACACACACTAAATATACATATTGAAACTACTTTATATACTTATGTACTAAATATAGATTTTGTTGATGTTAAGTCATGTCTGATTTTTCATGACCCCATGGATCAGGGCATGCCAACTATCCTCCACTATCTCCATACACACAGAAGCATATGTGTATTGTATACAATGTATATATAAATATATATGTGCACACAAATCTATTTCAAAATATCACAAGTTTATTTTATAAAATAGTTTGCTCAGACAATTAGTCACAAGTCATTCTTTAAAGAACAGAGCTCACTATTGTAAAATTATATTTTTGCCTGCCTAGAAATACTTCTAAGCTGTGATTCCAGTATGCAATGAAATAATATCAACTCACTGATTCCTGCAGAAAATATCAATCAAATGCCTATTATGAACGTGGGGACTAAACAAACAGTATACACGATACCTGTCTTCAAGCTTTCATTCTAATAGGAGAAATCTCCAAATAACTGTGATACATAGTAGAATATGAAATAATAAGGGATATACCAAGAGATATCATAGACTGGAGGGAAGAAAGATTGCTTCTAGCAGTGGTACCTGGAAAAGCTTTATAGGTGAGTTGTTATACAAATAAGAACTGAAGAATGAGTAAGTTATGATCAAATGGAATGGGAGAACGACAGAAGAAACAATATAACCAAAGTCAAGGCTGTTAGACACAGGGAACTCTAACCAATCAGGAGTGCAGGGCGGAAGTGTGGGAGGTGGAATACTTGGTGAGAGGTCTTTACAACTAAGGTGGGTAGAGTGTAACAGCACAGTAGGAAGGCAGAAGATGACTATAGTGGCAGAGCGTGAGATGGAATATTAGATAGAAATGCATAGAGACAAGAAATTATTTATGTGGCACAGTGGAGAGAGTACTGGGTCTGGAGTCAGGGAGACCTGAGTTCAACTCTGACCTCAGACACTTACTAGCTGTATGACCCTGGTCAAGTCACTTAACCCTCTTTGCCTCAGTTTCCTCATCTGTAAAATGAGGGGAAGAAGAAAAAGGCAAACTATTCCAGCATCTTTGCCAAGAAAACCCCAAAAGGAGTCATGAAGAGTCAGGACTAAAACGACTGAACAACAAACATATTATCAAAGTCTGATATCATATACATGGTCCAACCCACTTTACAAAAAGGCAGGAGTAGATATTTTTTCATGTCTCTTCTTTGGAGCTAAGCTTTGTCATTATCATTTCACAGTACTCAGTTTCAATTTTGTTATTTCCATTTGCATCATTGCAGTCACTGTGCATTCTATTTTCCTGGTTCTGCTTACTTCACTTGGCATCAGTTTATATATAATTCCATGCTTCTCTATATACATCATATATATATACATATATATATATATATATCATTTCTTGCAGCAAAGAATTATTTCATTATATTGATGAATCATAATACGTTAAGCCATTCTGCAAATATTGGGCATCTATTTGGATTCCTGTTCTTTGTTCCTTCTACAAATGTTTCAGTCTATAGGGGCCTTTCCTTTCATCACAGATATTCTTGGGGCTCATGGAATGCAACAGAATCTGTGGGTCAAAGGGTAGGGATATTTTAGTCACATACTTGGCATAATCTCAAACTGTTTCCCAGAATGACTCAATGAATACACTGCTATACCAACAGTGCATTAGTGTGCCCATCTTTCCATAATCCCTGAAAAACTGGCCACACTGTTTTTTTTGTCATATTTGCCAATTTGCTAAATTTTAAGTGAAACCTCATGCTTGTTTTGATGCCTAGTTCTCTTATCTGTGACTTGGAGCATTCTTTCATATGGTTGGCAATAATCTGAAATTCTTCTTTTGAGAATTGTCTGTTGATATCCTTTGACCATTTAATTACTGAGAAATAGGTTTAAGAATTAAATGTTTCTGTTAACTGTCTCTATATCTTGGCTATTAGAAACTTTATCAGAGATAGATTTTTTTTCCCAGTTGATCATTTCCCTTCTTATACAAGTTGCAATAATTTCTTTAAGGGAAAAAATTTTCAATTTTATGTAATTGAAAGTAACTATTTTTATCTTTTGAAATCATTTCTATCATGTATTTCACTTGCTCTCTAGGAAAGAAGGGAAAGAAATATAAATTTATTAAGTGTTCACTATATGCCAGGTACAGTGGTAAACACTTACAAATATTATCTCATTTGATTTTCATAACAACCCTGGAAATAGGTGCTATTATTATCCCCATTTTATAGAGGAGAGTTAGGTGGTACAGTGGATTGAGTGTTAGACCTAGAGTCTTCCTGACTCATCTTCCCGAGTTCAAATCTGGCTTAGACACATACTAGCTGTGTGACCCTGGGCAAGTAAGTCACTGAACCCTGTTTATCACAGTTTCCTCATCTATACAATTAGCTGGAAAAGTAAATGTCAAATCACTCCAGTATCTTTGCTAAGAAAAGCCCCAATGGGGGACACAAAGAGTCAGACACGACTGAAAATGACACAATAGATAGAACACTGAGGCAGATAGGGGTTAAGTGACTTGTCCATGGTCACAAGGCTTTGAAGTGTCTGAGTAGATTTGAACTTGTATTTGAACTTGGGTCTTCCTTACTCCTCATGATTCAAAAACCAACTTGTACAAGATGGGAAGACATAGCTGAATAATAGTTTATTTGACTAGGTGGGAGTTTTAGCAGGCTGAAAAGTCACTATGGGTCAAAAGTTTGATACAACAGCCAAGAAAGCCAATATGGTCTCAGAGGCAAAGCTTCCAGGGATAGAGGCTTTATAAAATCTTATTGCTGAAAGCTCAGTCTACTTAATCTCTCCTGGACAGAATAATTTAAATACTGTGTACAGTGCCGGCCATCACATTTTAGGAGGGATAGATGGATATTCCAAAGCTGGGAAGTGTCTGACAAATGACAACCTGGATGGGAAAGAACCTCAGATCATACCATGAGGATCTTCTGGAAGTACTGGGTATGTTTAGCTAAGAGAGGACTTAGTGGGTAACATGATAGTCATCACTGAGAATTTGAAAGGCTATCACATGCTAGATGGATTTAACTTGATCTTGCATGGCCCCACAGAGCAGAACTTTGAGCAGGGGGTGTACATTGCAAAGAAATAAATACAGGCTTGATACAAAAGCAAACACCGCCACCAAAACCTGACAGCTATAGCTTGTCCAGTGGTAGATAGACCATGCCACCTTGAGAGATAGTCCTATCTACGAGAAGCAATACATTACAACGGAAATGATGTGAGAGCTGAAGTCAGAGGACTTGCGTGCAAATTACCTGTGTGAGGTCAGGTTAAGTCACAAGCACCCTGAGTGTCACTTTTCTCTTCTGTAAAATGCAAAAGGATGAGATGGCCTCTGAGGTTCCTTCTAGGTCTCAATCTATGACCCCATGATCCTTCCCTGTAATTCTTTTAGTAAAGACTGCATGACCATTTGTGTGGGATATAAAGGTGAATGTCTGTCAGGTACAGGTGGGAATATATGAAGTCCCTCATTCCCTCTCAAGTTGTTGTTTGATCATTTCAGTCGTGGCTGACTCTTTGTGACCCCATTTGGGGTCTTCCTGGCAGAGATACTGGAGTGGTTTGCCATTTCCTTGTCCAGCTCATTTTACAGATGAGGAAACCGAGGCCAACAGTGTTAAGTGGCCTGTCCAGGGTCACTCAACTATTAAGTGTCTGAGGCCAGATTTGAATTTGAGAAGGTGAATCTTCCTGACTTCAGGCCCAGCACTCAATCCACTATGCCTCCTAGCTGTCCTCTGGTAGACACTATCCTAACTACAATTTAGAAATCATTATAAATGTCTTCTCACTCACTCACTCATGTCCCACTCATATAATCAAGTGTTTTAAGAAACAAGATAGACATGAAATTTGGAATTTATTTTAGGCACTACTTTTGAATATTTTTCCATCTTTATGGGGGAAAATACTATTTATTAAGTTCAGATAAGCATTTCTGTATGGTTGACTGCCGATCCAATTTTACATAAATTAAATGAGTGGAAAAAACAGTGGTAAGGTTGTGTATAAGTGTGTGTATGCATACCTTACCACTTCTAGTGCGCAAGACTTTTAGTCAGGAAGATCCGAATTTGAACTCTGACTCAGACACTTAGTGACTGTGTGACCTTGAAAAGTCACTTAACTACTTTGTGCCTCGGTTTCCTCAAATGTAAAATGGGAGTAATAATAATAATAATAATAATACCTCAGGGTTATCATGTGAATCAAGTTAATTCAACATCTTAAAGAACTTTGCAAATCTTAAAGTGCTATATAAAACCTGTATAGTGTTATATGAAGTAATGTTATTAAATAATAGATGAAGTTTGTATAGTATTTTAACTTATGCCAAAATGCTTTCTGTGCATTCTTTCATTAGACATTCACAACAACCTAATGAGTTAAGTGAGTAGAACAAGTATTATTACTTTTGAGAAGGGTAGAGAATGGCACCAACAACAGGAATTCTTCTATAATTTTGAAGTTGTTTTTTTTCATATTTTTGAATATGGAGAGACTAAAAATAATGTAACAGTGATTCTGACCCTGACTAAATCGGGATAGATTTTCATTTTCTTCTCAAAAAAATCCCAATATAATTTCTCTTTTGAAATCTTTCTCACATAATAGATAAAGCTTATACTCCAGTTAATAACTACAGGGAGTCAAATACGCATATTTTTTAATTCTCACTATATGACAAACCAAATTTTACCCCATGATGTTTTTATTCAAAACAAAAATAATATAGGGAAGAAAATAACTTTAATGAAAAATTAATTTCTGTCCAGGTTTAGACTTTTCCTCTTAAATATTTGGGAGTAATTACAAAACTATTTTACAACTGTATGGTATAAGGGGAGGGGAGACCGGACCTATGATTTCATTTAGGGATTTTCCTGGTGCAGAAAGTCCTTCTTCAGACGCATCTCTGGACCTTCTCCTTTACTTACAATCTTAGAGAGCTGTCTAGAGCACTGAAGGTTTAAGTGAATTGCCAGACGTCACACAGCCAGCGGGTGTCAGAGGGAGGCCTTGAACCTAGCCCTTCTTGGCCACAAAGTTGGCTCTCTATCTATATCTGCAATGACATGCTGCCTCCAGATATCTGTATAACACATCCCAATCTTCACAGTAGCTATGCAATAAGTCCCTTGAAATTTTATAAGCCCACTTGTCCCTTTTTCTCAGGGCCTAATAATCTGTTGGCAGGGTCCAGTTTTGTTAAAATGAAGACTGTACAACAAAGGGCCTACGTTATCAAATAAGGCTTGAAAGGCATGTAGGAACCAGATTGCACACAGTTTTTAAATTCTAGGATAAGAAAGTTAGATTTAGTCCCAGAGGAAGTAGAGTCAGTAAGGAATGGCAGATAGATTCAGAGTTAGTAAATCCTAGATTCGAATTCCGCCTCTGTGTGACTCTGAGAGTCACTTATTGTCACTGGGAATCACTTAGGCTCTCTAGGTCTCAAGTTTCCTTACTTGTAAAATGAGGGAATTGAAATTCCTGGCTTCCAACGTCCCTTCTGGCCGATTCTATGAGCCTATGAAGTAAGGTTGTTGAGCAGAAGGCCTGTGTCTTGGGAAGATTGTTTTGGAAACTATGTGATGGATGAGCTAGAGAGGGGAGAGACTGGGGACAGGGAGACCGGCCAAGAGCTTATTACAAAAGTTCAGGTGAAAGGTCAGCTCTCTCTCTTCTTTTCCTTTTGCATAAGTCTTCCATAACCCATGTTCCTTGTAATCCTCCCCGATCCTTAAGATGAAAGTGTTTCCTACCTTCTCAAATTTCCCTAGAACATTTTTTTGCCGCTATTGCACTCTACATTGTAGGATACTATTTTATGAATAGCAGATGGTTTCCTCCTTGCTGGACTATACGCCTTTGGGGAAGGCAATGCACAATGTATTATATACATTTTTTGTTGTTTGATCCTTAGGGCATATCTGACACTTCGTGACTGGTGGACCATAGCCTGCCAATAGAGTACATGGGGCTTTCTTGGCAAAGATACTGGATTGCCGTTTCCTTTTCCAGCGGATTAAAGCTAACAGAGGTTCCGTGACTTGTCTGGGGTCACACAGCTCAGGTCTGACTCCAGGCCCAGTAGCTCTATCCATCGAGTCATCTAGTGGCCTCATTATAGATACATTAAATCCTTAATAATTGTTGGTCTGAAATCAATATCCCTAGTTAGTATAAAGCCACAATTTTATTCTCATTTTACTAATAATGGAGAAACAAACTCAAAGAATAGAAGGTAAGGGCCTGAAGAAGGGCAGGGATTTAACTAGAACCCTGGGCTTTGAAATCCTTGTTCAGTGTTCTGTCCACTCATCTGTGCTATATCTCCAATAAAAATAATGATCATAATAACACATTCTTATAAAGTAATAGACACTGGATGATTGTATAGGTGAAAGGATAAATGAAAACACCTTTGGGAAATGAAGATGTCTACTAGTTTTATGCTATTCTATCCTAAATTTATTGAACTAGCACAAAGGCAATATTTGGTAAGAAAGGGAAAAAATTCTGGAGAAACAAAGGTACACTGTCTGCATGTAATGAAATGTGATGTGAAGAATTGGCCATCTGGATAATTTTACATTGGGACAAGCTGTAATTTACAAAGCCTTTGGAAGGGAAGGAAAAACAAAGATGAATGAGGAGCCCTGCATTTCTGCTGGAGAAAGATTTAATAGTTCAACACCAATGTATTTTTAAAGCAGAATATATATAATATATACATTTATATCTATATTTGTATCTATCTACACACACACGCACAAGATATACACACAGTCATTCACTGACATAATATAGCTACATCTAAACTGAAAATTACATTTGGTCATTTTAACAATTATTTGGATGTTTTCTATTTCCTAATGGTGCTATTGGGGAGTTGGTTTACATAAAGTAGAAATACATCAACCTAATGTGTCCCAATGTTTGAAGTGAAGCACAAAGCAGAAAATAAAACAACAACAAGAAGAAAACCTCTACACCATCTTATTGAAATAAAAATGGAAATGGCCACTGAGTGCTTAGAACTGTTACTAGGATTGTGAGGACAGAACATAAACAGAAGGCATGGACCCTGTCAACTAATTTGGGAGGCAAAATAACTGAGTGTGTATATGTGTACTCGTGTGTGTAAAGCTCTGCATATATATCATATAAAATGATATGATAAAAGTGGAAAAGTGTGTCTAAAGAATATCTAAAGATTATTATCTAGGCAACTTTGTACAGAATAAAATTAAATGGAGGATACTAGAGGCATGGACCTAACAGAGTATGTAAATAACTCAGATAGGATGTGATGTGGGTAATGATGAGGATAAGAACTCTAAAAATTAGAGAGAACAAAATTAATTTAGGACATAATAGAGAACAAATCAGCAAGAACCAGCAATGCCCTAGTCTGAATATGTAAGCTATTAAGGAAGAAAGAGAAATTAAAAATAATAAAAATTCTAAGGTTGTGGACTTAGGGAAATAAAGGCAGGAAGATTATACCACCATGGATAATCAAGAGGGAAGTCATTACTTGCAAGAAAGATAGCAAGTTCAATTTTTAACATTTTGGCAGCACATTTATTTTAAGTGAAAATCTTCATGAGCAACCAAAAATACAAGGCTGTTGGTGGTTTAAGATGTCAACAACAGAAGTTTTAAGAGTTTTCTACTTAGAAAATATAGTTGAGGCCAAAAGTCCACAAGCTTCTCAATCTGTATTCTGACACCTGGGATGGCTACAGCAATAACCCTTGTGTATTTAGTGTATTTATTGTGGGCCTTTACTCTGCTATACTCACAGATCTGATTGCATCAAAGTGGCTACTTTCTCCACTGATGCTGGTCATAATTCATCCACGCCTGCCCTTCCTATGCTCCTTTCCATGTCCTCCCATAGGTTCAACACAAGAAGTCCATTCAAACCGTTGGGAGCCATGCTTTCTCTCGATACTGTGGAGTTGTGGGTGGAACAAAAAAGCTATCAACAATTTTTCCTCGGGCTCACTATGTGACCAAAGCATCATCTTTTTTTGATCATACAATCTCTACAATGGACCATCCTTACTTTGTTATTTCTTTAAAGTTTCTTATGTTTTCTTTTTTTTAAGCAATTGGAGTTAAGTAACTTGCTCAAGGTTACACGGCCAGTTATTTCTGGGTGTGGTGCTAAGTATCTGAGCCCGGATTCAATCCCAAGTCATCCCGACTCTGGGGCCGGTGCTCTTACTCACTGCGCCACCTGGCTGCCCCTAGTTCCTTATATTTTACAGGGCCACAAAGCTAGTAAGTATCTGAGGTCATTTCATATTTCATATCTACCATATGACTCTTCATTGCCATTTATGTGATACTCAAATTTAATTCTCTAGAGACTGCCACATTTCATGACTCATGATCAAAACTCATAATATCTCTACTCTGGTCAATAATCACTCAGAGATCTATGCTGCCCTCTACACTTTCATCCAAGTCCTGTGGTTTAAATGGCTTATTCGATGAAAAGATAAAAAGGCAGAAGAAATAAAGGAGAAGAAAAAAAGAAAAAAAAAACTGACTTATTTGTTGTATTGTCCAGACATTGCCTTGTGCTCAGGCCTGTGCAGGAGGTCAAAGAAATTTAATATACAGTTTCTAGCCTCAAGGAGTCCCTTATAATCACAGCTGGGGAAATAAGATATGTAAGTATATATAGAACTTTTACAATTACATTAGGGAGTAAATGACTATACGGTGAATGAGAGGTGCAGACAGTAAATGCTATAGTTAAGAGAAGGAAAAACTCACTGACAGGGTAAGGAAAGGCCTCAAGGAAGACATGGAATTTGACTTGGTCCTTAAAAGGTGAGAACATTATAGATAGGTAGAGGAGGGTTTTTTTTAACCTAACTTTATTTATGAAAATTTATTAAAAATCTGTCTACCTATCCCTAAATACTTAGAATTAAGCTATTATTTTGAGGCAGCTAGGGGGCACAGGGGAGACAGAGCACCGGGACTGAAGTCAGGAAGACTCATTTTCCTGAGTTCAAATCTGGCCTCAGCCACTAGGAGTGTGACCTTGGGCAAGTCACTTAACCCTATTTGCCTCAGTTTCCTTATCTGTAAAATGAACTGCAGAAGGAAATGGCAAAACACTATAGTATCTTTGCCAAGAAAACCCCAAATAGGGGCATGGAGTGTCTGACAGAACTGAACAACTGGTTATTATTTATTGACAAATATTTTAATTGGCATTTCTGTTTACATAAATTAGTACTTTAAACTTTTCAACTTGTTACCGTTTCGATCTAATAAAATGAAAAATGGTCCAAAGTTATAATAGTGTATCCCACTGATGTACCATAGGGTGAAAATACTATTATTTTATAGAAGTAGATTTCACAGTTAGAGTCACTAATTATGAATATACCCTCCAAGAGATTCAAGGCAGACTTAGTGACTTGAAACAGATGCCTTCGTGAACTTCAGAAGCACAGCTGTGCTGCTCTGAATTTCCTCTGAAGAAGGAATTTCCTATGTTGTTACTGTTCCCTGCCGCATTGGTCTTCTTCCTTAATACCAAGGATTTAAAAGTGTGTGTACTTTTCAGAAAAAGAAAATGAGGAATAAATGAGAAACATGTAGAAAAAAAATTAGAATTCTATTAAATTTTTTTAAAAATAGGTCCACTAAAGCTCTACTCTCTTTGTTTCATCATGGCCCCAAAATGAAAATAATTTGATTATTTAGTATAAAGGATAGAGACTGAATTTTTTTATTTGACCAGTATAAGGAAGTCCTGGAAGAGAAAACTTTCTATAAATACAGGCTGGCACCTTCTCTACAACTCATACATAGCCTTAGAGAACTGCTTGCAGTTCTGAGATATCAAGTGATTTGTTTAGAGTCACACAGCTAGTTTACAAAAGTAAGACCTGAAACCAGGCCTTCTCAGCTCCAAGGTCAGGCTACCTACCATCCACTATACTACTCTGCCTCTCAAATATACTGTGTCTTTTGCTGAAGGGGCAGTTTAGCTAAGTTCCGTGAAGTTTGATGCCAGCCTGCTGGTCACCAGTCATTAATATCTGTTCATTTACTCTAGGTGGCTTTCCATAAAATTTCTCTACCTCTTCAGCCTCTATAAAAGATGCTGGTCTATAAACTGTATTATAAATGCTCATCATGAATACTACCATGAAATATGGTTATATGTACCATGAAATGATGCTTCATGTTGCCTTTGGAAACGTGATAAAGCCAATTCCTTTATCTCCCTCTCCTAGGAGAATATATAAAGTGTCTTTACCACTTAGCTACAATTTTCTTCTTGTCTTCTGGTTTCATTTATGGTTTGAATTGAATAATCAAAAATTTATGTCATATTAATATGATTCCATCTTTTCAGTGCTATGACAGGTCTAGTATTTGGACAACAAGGATCTTACATTTAGACCATTAACAGTTAAGTGAATATTTGACTATAGAGTTATAAGATCACAATAATAATTCTTTAAAAACACAGAGATTTAGCCTCAGCAAAATGTCTTGCTGAATTTAATTTTGATGAATGGTGAGTTTATCCCACCAGTTTATTCTACCATAGAAAGGAACATTGTATTTTTATAGAGCTAAATATTTGCCTTTCTAAAGGAAGCAAGGTTTGAGACATAATTATATTGCACTCTTTCTTAAAAAAAAAATTTAAATTGTACCAAGGTCAGTTTCGTAGGAGAATGGACATGGGAAGGTGGATTTCTACAGGAAGATGTTGGGATGTAGTACAAGCACCAAGGACCAGAAAACTTCCATTGGACAATGTTCCCCCCAGATAGCTGTGTGAGAGGAGACTTCTGAATCTTAAAGAGAAAACTGGTAATTCCTTGTGGTTTTCCTTTGGGTCTTTGTATCTGTATTTATAAAGTGGACTGCCTCCTTGTAATTTGTCAATGTGTCGATTGGCCTCTCCCCCTTCCTACTTAAAGGAGGGATAGATGAGGGGAAGAATTCATATGGGAAAGAAAGTGAGGATTAGATTTGAGAAAGATGTGGAAACAGAAAAAAATTGATAGAAAAAGGGGAGGGATTGTAAGGTATGATTGAATTTTGTTTCCACAGAAATTATCATTTATAGCGATGACTAATATCAAGGACAAAAATGCTTGTAGAGAACAGTGAGGGATGTTCACTGCCTGAAAATCAGAATGTCTAACTACTGCTCTTTGTCCTGAGAGGCCTATTCCTGTATAAAAAAGGAATTGTCAGGCCAGGTCTCATTCATAAAGGATGGGGATTACATCCATCATAATGGAACTTTTATTGCTGATATCCTGGGTTCAAATCTTCAGACTCATGTTTTTGTCAATTTTCTTAGCACGAGAGGGGAATTTTCAACTGCTACCTGATGCAAACAAATGGAGAGGAGGCTAAGGGTATCCCTTTATTAAATAAAAAATAAAGTAAATGAAGATGAGAAGTCGGTGGGGGAATTTAAATATGGAGATGAGTAGATGGAATCAAGGGGTAGGATTTAGGGAACCCTGGAAAGTTGGCCAATGGAAGACAGGTAGGAAACTGGAGTTAAAAGCAGCGCATATAAGCCTGGCATTTGTCTGAAGCAAATGTACTCTCGATTCTGGAGGGACTCATTCGCTAGGAATGTAGAATAATTGGCTAAAATAAAATGAGAGCTTTCCTGAAAAACAAAAACAAAAAACCCCAAAAAACAAAAACGAATTTTTATTGATATCTTTTGTATTGGGAAATGTAGCTCTTCCCTTTCCCCTCCTGGAGAGCCAATCTGTATAACAAAGAGAATAAAAACAATTCAGAAAGATGAGCTTACCAAAAGGCTTGACATAATATTCAATATCAGGGTGGCTAAGTGGCACAGTGAATAGAGCACCGGCCCTGGAGTCAGGAGGACCTGAGTTCAAATCTAATCTCAGACACCTAACACTTACTAGCTGTGTGACCTTGGGCAAGTCACTTTACCCCAATTGTCATACCTTCCCCTTCCAAAAAAAAAAGCAAAAAAACCCATAATATTCAATATCCCACACACAGAGTCCTATAGCTCTGTCAGGAAGCTGTGGGAATTTAAATAAATCTTATTTATTTAATTAAGTTATTTAAATTAACTAACCAATTTAAAATTTAAATAAAGATATTTCTTCTTTAGGATAAAGCTGGGTAATTATGATTTTGCAACATTCAATTTTGATTGTTTTACTGTTATTCTTTCTATTTACACTTTTGTGGTCATTATGCAAACTATTTTTTTTCATTCTGCTTACTTTTCTTTGAATCAATTCATATAAGCCTTCTCATGCCTCTCTGCATTCACCTTATTCCTTACACCTTACAAAACAGTAACAGCATTTATATACCATAATTTACTTAGCTATTCCACAATCAATGTATTCTATGCTATTCCACAATCATTATACTCTATACTTAAAAAAAAAGTTTTAATTACTGTTTTTTGAGACTACAGGCACACTTAGATTTTTGCCTTACTGAAACTTTTTATTAGTTTTTTCAATTCTCTTGTTTATGATCACATCCTATTTCATCAATCCTACAATGAAAGATTTATCATTAATCTCTGATCCCTTAAAAACTACAATTTCAAGCTCCATGCTTTCTGCCCGTGGCTTTATAGACTACTGACTTGTCTAGTATGTAAAAAGTTATTAAGAATTTCTGTTACCCTTTTGTAATCTGAACAAGGTTCTCCTTGCCTTTGTTTTAGCTTTGAAAATAAATAGAAAAATTTAGAATTTGCATTGCTAAAAATTTTTTCTAAGTATTCACAAAAAAATTCATTAAAAACAATTATCAGTGTGGACTGGAATGTCTCCCTGTTTTTTATTTTATTTTTTTCCTTATTTTTAGGTCTGTGTTTGCCCATTCCAACCACTGATGCCACTGATACTCTCCTTGGACTCATTTCTTGATGTTTAGCATACTTTTCCTCATCTTTTTCTGATCCCAATGATTCTGAATCTTAGGCCCCAGTGTACAAACTCTGTTGCCCATCCCTAAATGACTGCTTCCTCATGTCCATTCTCCTCCTCCCACCATGTTCCACTCCAAATCCACCTGTGTTTTCCATTGTGCTATCTTGAACACAAAGTCAAAATTAAAAAGCTTACTTTTATCTTAAACCTCTTCCATTTTCTCTTCTGCCATCAATATTTCCCCATATACCCTAATTTCCCACATTCTCAATCTACTCAATTCCTATGACCTATCTCTTCTATTCCACCTCAGCTACAAAGTTAGATAACCAGTCTTCATTTTTTCATCGACCACAAGTGTTCCACTTCCATGTTCAGGATGAACTCATCAGCTCACATAAATTTAATGATTATTATCTCTATGAAGATAATGCCCAGAGCTATATCCAGCCCCAGACTCTGTTAATTGCCTATTAAACATTTTAAACTGAATGTTCTAGAGATATCTCAAATGCAATATATCCAAAACCCATCCCTTTACCAAACTTCCTCATTTCTGCTGAAGGCACTACACCATTCTTACATGCTTCTCGGTTTATAACCTTGGCTGTTATCCTCGACTCCTAACTCTTACTCACCCCATGTTTCTGATCTGCTGCCAAATCAGGTTTGTTTCTACCTTCACAACATTACTTGCATCTAATCCCTTCTCTCTACTTACACAGCTACCATTTTAATTCATACCATCTTTACCTCTCTCCTAGACTACTGCAATGCCCTCCTAATTAGCTTCTCTGCCTCAAGCCTCTCCTTACTCCACTGCATCTTTTACCCTCCTGCCAAAGTAATTTTCCCTAAGCACAAATCTGACCACATCACTCCCATACTCAATTAATTCCAATGGCTTTCTATTGCTCCTACAATCAAATATAAACTGTTTACCCTTGAAAGTTCTCTAAAACCTGGCCTAAACCTATCTTTCTAATCTCGACGGCCATGACTCCCCATCCTGTACTCTGGGCTTCTCTTTGTCCCTCACATACACTACTCTATCTCCCCTCTCCATTCCTATATACTAGTCATCGATCCCTCAAGTCTAGAATGTACTCCCTCCCCCTTTGAAATCCAGCTCAAGCATTACCTTCTATATGATCTCCTCAACTGAGGGTATCCGCTTTCTAAAACTATTTTTGCATTAAACTACTTTGTAGTTGTGCAGCTAGGTGGCTCAGTGGATAGATAGAGGGCTGGGCCTGGAATCAGGAAGACCTGAGTTCAAATCTAGCCTTATTATAACCAGATACAGTCTTATTAGCTGTGCAACCTTGGTTAAGTCACATAACCCTGTCTGCTTTAGCTCCTCATGTGTAAAATAAGCTAGAGAAGGGAATGGCAAACCATTCTAGTATCTTTGCTAAGAAAACCACAAATGGGCTCATAAAGTTTCAGACACAACTGAAATGACTGAGCAACCATAAAAACAACACTCTCTAGGTATTTTCATTTATTCTATTTGTATTTATATTGTGTTTACTTATATATGTCCTAGTTAGAATATTAGCTTCTTCTGAGTAGTCTAGCAGTTCCTGGCATTTAATTGGCACTTAACATAAACTTAATTACTATATAACCTGATTAACAGATGGTCACAAGTGAACTTAAAATTCTGAAGCCAGTTCTAAAGAACCTCTATCACAGAAAAGAAAAATATAGCCAAGAAGGCTGCTTTCCTCTCCAAGATACTCATTCCTTTATTCCAATGGTTTCATTAATGGTAACAGAGAATGTGTCTGTACAAGGGCAGAGCTCTTAATGAACATTCAAACTCTGGAGTTATTAAGGGCAGTGACCCTTTTAAGCTTGAGCCTGCAGAGTAGAGGAGGCATTGTTTCATAAATATTTATAACCAATAGGAAAGATTATTTACAATCAATAATTTGAAGTAGTTTAATTACCTAGGGTATACTAGTTCCTTTGTAATGCTAGAGTCTTTCCTCAGTTGAGTATCTCCACTTTATCCTGTATACATTTTGTTTGCACGTAGTTATTTGCACGATGTCTTCCTCATTAGACCATGAACTCCTTGAAAGCAGGAAGGAAGGAGCTGACTTTTAGCTTTTTTTTGTATTCCCATTGCTTAGCACATAGCACACACTTAATATATGTTTATTAACTTGATGACTGATCTTATTGATAAAGGCAAAAAATATTATACCATTTATACTTAAAAATTCTGCAAATTTTTCCAAGTTAACCTTCTAGTAATAATGGAATAAATACACATGACATCAACTATTTTTTCCTAGGATGTATTATAATGAAAATAGGACTGTATTTTAAAGTCAGAGGAGCAGGGTTGATATCAAGGCTCTGGTACTATCTATCTAAATGAGACCCTCTGGGGTCTCAATAATAAAATATATAAAATTAGAGGGTTATACTAAACAATCTCTAAGGTCCTTTCTAACTTATCTCTCCCTCTCTCCCCTTTCCCCCCTCTGGTTTCTTCTCTTTCTCCCTCTATTTCCTTCTACTTTTCTCTTTCCTCTCTTCTTCTTCCTCCTCCCCTCCTCTTCTTTCTCTCTCTCCTCTCCCCCTGCCCCCTCTGCCCCACTTCTCCAAGAGCTGGCAATGTTGACATCAGTCATATAATCCTGATAATGGATGGAATGGTTCTGGTAAATTATCAATATCTAAGAGATGAAAAAAAAATGGAAAACTCAATGCTGCTATTCTACTAAAGGAGGTATAATTAAGTTTCCAATAAAATCTCGGACTAGTGAGATCACCATGAAATGACTGTGAGGAAAGGCCCGAAAGGAACTAGGTCCTTTTTCTTTAATGTCCCAGTCTAGCCCCCAGATTACTGGGGATCTTCTTTTCTCTCTAAGAGGTCCACTCATTCAATGATACCTAGGGAGCAAAGAAGGAGGAGAATAGGTAGAAAAGGAGGAGACTAAAGAAGAAAAGAGAAGGTAACAGGAGGCAGAAGGAAAAGGAAAAATAGAAAGAGGGAAAGGAAGAACAGAGAAAAGAAATGAGAAACAGGAAGGTAGGGAAAAGAACTGTGGTTATGCAGTGGATGAAATGAAGAGATGATGACAAGGGGATAATTTGATGGAAGATTTTATAATCCATTATTTTGCATAATGGCATGGAAGTAACTGGGCAAATTCTGTATATATGAAAGATCCCAGAGCCTCTGGGGAAAAGTGTGCCACTGAAAACTGCATCTCTTCCCAAAGGCTTCACCTGAATATTGGGGTCACATTTTAGATGGATTTTTCTTCATGACTAGAATCAGAGCACACATAGAAAATGTAACTCATGGTAGGGGGCACTCAGACTCAGCCTCAAATCATTTAACTAAATTCCCTAGGCCTTTACTATTTGGGGGAGAAACTACAATGGAACAGGCAGAAAAACCCATAGCTAATTTGTTTTACAAATCACATTATTCTGTGTGTTCTTTAGCCAATACACAGATATATTTACACATACAACCTGTGTATCTGATATGTAATCCAATCAATTAACAAATATTTATTAAACTTCTACTGTGTGTCAGGAATCCTGCTAGGCTCTAAGGATACAAAGACAAAAATGAAAAAGTGCTTGCCCTCAAGAAGTTTGCATTCTATTGAAGGAAAATTTGAGTTGAGCTTTGAACAAAGTTAGGGGTTTTAAGAGTCAAAAGGGTGACAGAACCCACAAAGTGACAGAGAGAAACAAATCCCCTGGTGAAGCCAGCCTGACAGACCAACAGGAAGGGTATGTTGCACCAAGCTGGGAGCCGAGCACAATCCTGTGTGAGCCTTGACAAGCTCTGGGTGGCCCCAACCAGCAGCAGACCAGCCAGAGCAGACTTCAGGAGAGTGAATCACCAGCATCTGTGGCAATTTCCAGACTTCTAAACCCATAAACGCCAAAGAAAAAGCAAAAAATCAGTCGGGAACTCTACTGGAACTGGATGACAGAAGAGTGTGGTCTGGCCCCTGCTCCCCAGGGTGAGAAGTGGCAGAGGCACGGGTGCTGCATCTGCGGCCGTTTGGCTGCCTCTGGAGCTTCTGGCCTGCCGGTCGCAGGGGGAACAAGCGACCATTCAGAGGGTAATGGCTCTTGCTTTGACCTGCTTGGATCTGGAATGCAGTCTTGGGTGGTGGTTCTGGGGTGTGTGGCCAGTGTGTTAGAGTTTAGGGTGTCTGTAGAGAGGGTGCCCTCCTCATAGCTCTGACAACATTTGTGAAAACCCCAGTGATTTTGGGACACAGCTCTCTCCCCTCTGGAAGCAGAGTTCTGCCGTGGCAAAGAGCTCAAAAGTCAAGTAATTGGCTGGCAAGATGAGCAAGCAGAGGAAGGCAATCAGTCCACAGAATGCTTTTTTGGGGACAAAAAGGATCAAAACATGGAACCAGAAGAAGTCAATGAAGTCAAAACTCCAGCATCAAAAGCTTCTGAGATAAATAGCAACTGGTTACAAGCCATAGAGGAGCTTAAAAAGATTGTGAAAATCAAGTAAGAGAAGTGGAGGAAAAATTGGGAAAAGAAATGAGAATGATGCAAGAAAATCATGAAAAGTGAGTCAACAGCCTGCTAAAGGAGACCCAAAAATACTGAAGAAAAGGAGCTTGGATTAAAACCAAGAATCACCTACTCAGCAAAACTGAGTATCATGTTTCAGGGGAAAATATGGTCATTCAATGAAACAGAGGACTTTCAAGCATTCTTGATGAAAAAACCAGGGCTGAAGAGAAAATTTGACTTTCAAATACAAGAAGCAAGAGAAGCCTGAGAAGGTAAACAGGAAAAAGAAATCATAAGGAACTTATTAAAGTTGAACTATTTACATTCCTACATGGAAAAATGATCATTGTAACTCATAAGACTTTTCTCAGTATGAGGAAAGTTGAAGGGAATATATGTGTGTGTGTGTGTGTGTGTATATGTGTGTGTGTGTGCGCATGTGTGTGTATGTATACATGTATATGTGAGTATGTATACATGTATACATTAGACAGAGGGCACAGGATCAGTTGAATAAGAAGGGATGATATATAAAAAATAAAATTAAAAGGTGAGAGAGGAATATAATGAAAGAAGAAGACAGGGAGAGATAGAACAGGGTAAATTGTCTCATATAAAAGAGGCAAAAGAAAAATGTTACAATGGAGGGGAAGAGGAGGAAGGTGAAAGAGAATGGGTTAACCTTACTCTCTTTGAATTTGGCTTAAGGAGAGAATAACATACACACTCAAGTGGGTATCTTACCCTCTAGGAAAATAGATGGGAAGGGGATAAGAGGGGGAGATGATACAAGGGAGGGCAGATTTGGCGAGAGGGTAGTTAGAAGCACATACTTTTGAAAAGGGACAGGGTCAAAGCGGAAAATAGAATAAGTGGGGGGCAGGATAGGATGGAGAGAAATTTCACAATATATCTAGTATGGAAACATTTTGCATAACTACACATGTACAACCTATATTGAATTGCTTTTCTTTCCAGTGGGGGTGGGTAAGGAGGGAAGAAGGAAAAGAATGTGGAAATCAAAATTTTAAAAACAAATGTTAATTTTTTTTTACGTGTAACTGGGAAATAAGACATACAGGCATTGGGGTATAGAAATCCATCTTGCCCTACTAGAAAATTAGAGGGGGCATGGGGAAGGATATGAGAGCAGATTGGGGGAAGGGGTATTCAGCAGGCTCACTATTTTGGGGTAGGGTAGGAGAAAGACTGGGAGAAAATTTGTGACTCAAAATCTTGTGGAAATAAATGTTGAAAACTAAAATAAACATTTTTTTTAAAGAGTCAAAAGGTTGGGGCTCAGTGGATGACAGAGCACTGGTCCTGGAGTCTGGAGGATGTGAGTTCAAATGTGGCCTCAGACAGTATCTGTGCAACCCCAGGCAAGTCACTAAACCCTGATTGCTTCCAATAAAAATTTAAAAAATAAAGTGTCATAAGGTACAGTCCTGGCATGAGTAATAAATGGTAGAAAAGTACAAAAACTGCAGATCAAATGTTGTTCATGAAGAAAAAAAACAAGGCCAGTTTGGATCACAGGTTGTAAAGTACATTCAAAGTGAACACACATTTAGAACGTACCAATAATTTGGGGAGCATAAAGGAAGAATATGCATGCACCTGGCATACAGTAGACATTTAAGAAATGTTTACTGACTGACTGACTGATCCATAGTTGGGGAGTAATATACTATATAATACAACTTTACTGTTAATTCATATTGTTCATGGCATCGCATGATTTCAAGTTGGAATGGACTCTAATGGAAGTTGCTTATTTTAAAGGTGAAAAAAAAAAGCTTCAGAAAGAAACTGACCCAAAGTCACATACTAAGAAGAAGGTGAGGATTTAAATACAGATCTCCAAATCCAGTGATCTTTTCACTATAAAGTCTTGGAGAATGTGAAGGTGTTACCATGAAAGTGCTGTAAGAATTTGGTGGAAGAAGATATTAAGGTATTATTTCTATTTGAGAGGTTCAGGAAGGGCTTTAGGAAGGCCATTTAGGAATTTAGGAAGTGGAGCAGAGCTGGTCTTTGAAGAAGAGGAAAGGTTCTACTAGGAGAAGTTATTTGGAGAGAGGGAAGACAGGTAAAGCATTACAGACACAAAGACTGGCCTCCATAAGCTCTGAGGATCCTATCAACTGTGGGATTCCAAAAGAGTCCAGGCAAAAAGGTCTCTTCCCTCTCCAGGTCAATCTCCACTAAGATACCAAAGTGATATTCCTAAAGCATAGGAATGAGCATGTTGCTTCTGGCTAAAACATCCAGTGGTTCCCTATTGCCACTAAAATAAAATACAAACTGTTCTGCTTGGCGTTGAAAGTCCTTCTGAATGTGGGCCCAAACTACCCTGGCAAAGGGCCTGACCCATTGTTATTTGCTCCTTGTTCTCAAAGAGGACCATGACATCAGAGAGATGATTACAAGATGACTTGTAAGTGAATTGAATTTGAGTGAGGGAGGGCTGTTCAAAGTCACCAGTCTCACTTTCTCCTCTGGAGCCATCTGGGTGCAGTGGCAAGATACATATCAGGACAACTGGGGATGGCCCTGGATGCAGTGGGAGATCTTGGCCTTTTTAAGCTACAGTCTTTCCCAAGTCTCAATCTGTCTGAGGCAATGCCCATTCAGTGATTAAGGTCAGATAAAAACAAGTCAAAGAATGGCCTCTTTTGCCTAGTCAAAGAAAAAAGATAAAATCAATCTGGGAGGGGAAGACCCTCAGGGTTTCTGGCCAAAAGAGAAACAATTGCTATTTACACCCACTCTGAGTCATCAAAATCCAAAAAAATGACCAAACTGGTCTATGACCTATGGTCAATCAGTGAGAGTCAGAGTTATCTGGTTTTAAGGTATGGTACATAAATAAGAAATCTAGTCTGTAAACCCCAAAATATCTTGCTAGCTTTCAGCAGTACTAATATATATTCTTTTGGCAGAGCACCCACAGGTAAGGGTATGATTCCCTATGTGGATGGAGGGAGAGGAGAGACAGGACGGAGAAGAGAGAAGGAAGGATGGAAGGAAGAATAAAAGGCAGGCAGGCAGGCAGGCAGGCAGGAAGGAAGGAAGGAAGGAAGGAAGGAAGGAAGGAAGGAAGGAAGGAAGGAAGGAAGGAAGGAAAGAAGGAAGGAAGGAGTTGCATTGTCCAACTGGAATTGGCCAGTTGGATAGCAGTGGGGCAGCTACTACTACTCACAGGTTGTCTGTTCTTCATTCTTGAAGAGGACCATGACATCAGGAAAGAGATGTCATGTCATAACTTGAAAGTGAATTGGATGTAAGTGAGGGAGGGTTATGCAAAGCCATCACTGTAAGTGCACAATAAGCATATGTTGACTTTCCAGGCTCATTTCACTTTAATTTTCTCTTCATGTACTTGACATTCCAGGGGAATTGGCCAACTTCTTCCCCTGTGGTATTTTATTTCCCATTTTGGTGCCTGAGCAGCAGAGGCTGATTCCCCATGCCTCAGGTACACCCCTTCAGCTCACTCTGACCTCTGAGATTCTTACTTTCTTTCAAACTTCAGCTCATGTTACCTTGTACAACAATAACAAGGGGCTTGCTCTGTGCCATGCCCTGATCTAGGTGCTAGAGATACAAAGCTAAACAAAAAGTCTTTGACCTCAAGGTTAGTGGAAAACGGGGACCAAGGAAGCGTGTGCCTTCCCTCTGTGAACAGGTGGCTGAGCTCTGTCACCTCTGCTGCTACCATCTCTCAATCCAATTGTACATACCCCAAGTAAAATATTCTTAACTCTACCTTTCTTTTGTGCATTCTTTGATTTCTACCACAATATATCTCATTTACATGGATTGCCAGAAGTAGGATGTACTACATAAATTTTTTTTTCCAAATAACTGTAATTTACCACTTTAAATGCCCTTATCTGGTTATTTTAAACAATTTTTTAAACTATCCTAAAATATAAGGGAAATATACTTAAGTACACTATAGAATTCCTTGTTTTCTTAAACATATTGAAACTGACTGGCTTCTGAATGATTCATAACTATATTTTTGAAAATGAATGAACATACATTAGTGTAACTGATACTCCTTCAGGAACATATAGGGCTCCTGGCCTGTATACTAAATAGCTCCTAAATTGCTGTGCTCATAACTCTTTTGCCTGAATTAATAGTTTTTCTATCTTCAACTTGGAAATTATCACTTCTTACAGCCAAAAGTATACCTATCTCTCATTACCTGATCTCCTGATTTTTGTTTTGTTGATGCTGAGTAGTTTCAGTCATGTCCAACCCTTCATGATTCCATTTGGGGTTTTCTTGGCAAAGATACTGGAGTGGTTTGTCATTTCTTTCTCCAATTCATTTTACAAATGAGGAAACTGAAGCAAACAGGGTAAAGTGACTTGCCCAGGGTAACACAACTAGTAAGTATCGGAGGCCTTATTTGAACTCAGGTCTTCCTGACTCCAGGCCCAGCGCTCAATCCATGGCACCACCTAACTTCCCATGAATCACTTCTCTCTCTTTAAATGACTGCATATAATCTGCCATAGGGAGGGAAAAGCAGAGACCATGATTCCAAAAACTACTTGTTCAGTGAATAGGCTCAAAGTGAGAATATGAAGGAGTCTTTTAGAAATACAGAAATTTTGTTTCTCATCTTCTTCTTACAAGGGTATCTCATCAGTCTTCTTTTCTTCTCATTATGCTCTATTCTTGAAAACCACAATGGACCCCAAGGCCTCAACGACTAACTGTATGTATAGACAAATCTATAAATCCAGCTCTAACCTCTTTCTTGAATTTCAGACATATAAATACAAATCCCTGTTGGTTCACTATACCTGGACATCTCACTGGCACCTAAATGTCAACATGTCCAAACTGAGATTATGAATTTTTCTCTAAATCTTCTTGAAGTCTATTTTCATTTGTGACCACACCATTTACACAAGACTCAGTTTTGCAAATTCCTCACATTTCTGTGTAATCTAATGCAGCATAGCTATTTGTAACAATATCTTATGCCCTCATAGGCTAAGTAAATATCATGAGGGCAGGAGTTCAATTTTATCTAGCCTTTTGTATCTTCCCTAAAGCACAGTGTAATGCTTTGTACATACTAGACAGTTAACAAATGTTTATTATTTTGTATTTTACTTTCAATTGGAAGAAGAAGTAAAATGGGGGAAGGTGGTTGCTCCTGTTTCTCATTTGTGCATCAGAGAGCTGAGGCTTCAAAACTGTGACTTCCAGGTACACGAGGGGTGCCTATACTTGAAAACCTCCACACAGAATCAAAATGAGAATCAAAGAAGCCGGAGGTTTGAATCTGTAATGGTTATGGGACTTGAAGATCTTCCATGACCCTTGAATTTCCTGACATAGCAGGGAGGGGTGGGGTAGGAGGAAGCTGAAGTCGAGCTGGAGCCAGTGCGGTGACTAGAAGCACGGTAGCAGCAGTGGCCACACGAACTCCTTTTTTTTGAGCCAGTCAGAATTTCTGCTAAGGTTTCCTGCTGAGGACTGCTGGGGATGGAAACTGCAGGGGGCCTGAGCTGCGGGGAGCCAAGCTGCGTGGATGCTGAGTAGTTGCCATGAGTGAGGAGAGGAGGGCGTTTGCCTGAGGTAGCCTGTTCTGTTTTGAAGGCTTGAGAATGCGGGTGTTTACTGCATTAACTACGTGTGCCAATTCTATAGCTACTGTAATGGCTTTGACTTTCTGCTTTGGGGACTCAGTTTTCTGGTATTTGAATAAATGTTCTAGCTTTTTCCCACATGTAGAGATCCTGTTATATTTTGTGATTAATAACCATATAAGCATATTTATAGTTACCGCAGGCATTTTGAATACTGCATTGTTGATACAAAATCCCATCTCTATCATTTGCTACCTTGGACAAGACACTTTACCTTGGGTGTGATCTTGAGGAAGACACTTTATCTGACTAGATTTCAGTTTCTTCAGCTATGAAATGAAAGGATTGGACTACATAGTGTTTTAGGTCTCTTCTAGTCCTAAATCTATGAATCTATAACACCCAAAAGAATAAAACAATTCTATTCACATTTGAAGCATTATTTTTTAAAAAATGAGAAAAAAAATCAGCTTTTAAAAATTCAAACATCTGGGCAGCTAAGTGGCTCAGTGAATGGAACACCGGCCCTGGAGTCAGGAGGGCCTGAGTTCAAATTCGACCTCAGACACTTGACATACTTATTAGCTATGTGACCTTAGGCAAGTCATTTAACCCCAATTTCCTTGCTTCCAAAAAGAAAAAAAAGTCATGCTTTTTATCTCTTGGGGCAGTTAGGTGGCTCAGCAAATAGAGCACCAGCCCTGGATTAAGGAGGACCTGAGTTCAAATACAGCCTCAGACACTTGACACTTACTAGCTGTGTGTCCTTGGGCAAGTCACTTAACCCCAACTGCCCTGCCTTCCCCCCTCCAAAAAAAAAAATCCAAACATCTGGCATAACAACAAAGGGAAACACTGAGCTTTTAGCACACATACATTTATAAAACCTCATGGAGAAAAACAGGAAAAGACTACAAACAATATGACTTCACAAACAATGAGAATCCACAGGAGCAGAAACAAATCTGCAAAAACCTTTTTATAAAAACCGACTACGTCAAGAATATTTTTAAATGAAACCAGAAAATGGGACACATTTGTCAACTTTTCTACGGTGGTCTATTTTTGTCATCATTGGGAGAAGAACCAGCACATCTGAATGAAGTCCATAATAGGCCATGTGAAGAAAGGCCTTGATTTATGGAAGAATATGCAAAAGAATCATAGGGATCACAGAATCCTCTAGCATAGATGGACAGCAACCTTCACTAGTGGAGGGTTCAAATCACTAAGTCTATACAGAAATGTAAGCAGCATGAAGCAGTGCAACTTCACCAAAATTCCATTCATTCCAATGGGAACCATGGAAAGGAACCTCCTTCTGGATAGGTCTTAGGCATGGTTATGAAAGAAAAAATATGGATGGGGGAAGGCAAGGCAATTAGGGTTAACTGACTTGTCCAAGGTCACACAGCTAGTAAATGTCAAATGTCTGAGGCCGGATTTGAACTCAGGTATTCCTGACTCCAGGGCCAGTGCTCTATTCACAGTACCACCTAGCTGCCTAGAATTTTTTAAAAGACAAGGTTAACTCTTCTCAGTGGACATATGTTATACTAAACCAAATTAATGAACTGCATGATTTGAAAGACATGATTGAGAAAATAGCACCTCTTTTGATTTTCTGTATAGCTGGACATCAAATAAGGAAGAAGAATGCTGCTAAGTTGTTTAGGCTTGGACGTGTTAATAATGAATTTTCCCATTAGTGTCAATGTGTTCTACCTGTTTAACTGTAGCACCTCTGTGAAAGAAAAGATCCCAAATATTGTAATTGCTTTTCATTCTTAATTCAATTTGTTTGTATATTGGCATCTTTCAAACAGTGTCTCCCAAAAAGCAATTTCAGGAAAGATATCATAATGAGAAAGTGCTTTAAAGAACTGGGTATATAGAAACCAAAACAAAAGGAGATAGACAGGAGTCTTTGGAGAAATAAAAATTGTTTCCTCATGTTTTGTGGATGTGTGAGTACTATCTGATTAGAATTAGAGGCTAATCTATTCATAGATCATGAAGTGAATTGCTTTCTGTGTTTTCAGAAACTCTATGACAGAAGAGAACAAAGACCTGGGGGGAAAAGTATTCAAAATAAAGATGATATAAACACCTCATTATGTTATAACCAGGTACTGAAAAATTTCATTTCTACTAGAGTAACCTAATGAAAATATGGATCTGTGGGCAGTGAAGCATATTTAATTGGGAGAGTGAAAAATAGCAATTAAAAAGCAAAAAGACGACAATAACAGAAACAAAAACAAGGCAGTGTAACAGCCTGCACTGAGCAGCATGGTACAGTAGAAAGTGTACTCCAGGAGATAGCAGACTTGGAATCCCATCTCTGTTATTTACTCAATTTTTTACTACAAACACGCACTTTACTTCTTTCAGAACCTCAGGCAATTTTCTCTCACTGCCTCTACTCCTTCTACTCTCATTCCTTTCTCAATCCTCAATTCTCAATTTTTCTTCCAACTTAATAATTCAACTAAAACGACTCTCTCCCATCACTAATGATTTCTTAGTCGTTAAATGCGGCATAGGGGGTATTCAGGAGAACCAGCGCCCCTGGTATGAGAGTCTGCTGAGCCCTTTTCAAAGCTGCTCATCCCACTTTGGGGTCCACTTATTTACTCAACTACGACCTGTGGCTCCAAGAAGCTGCAGCATATGCAGCAGCCACAGACCTTAAAGTCATCTCTGGAGACCAGCTAAACTAGGCTGAGGGTAACCTACAGGCCTCAAACCCAGTGGGATTACGGTTACGGGGATGTCTATCCCAGCATGTGAACCTTCCATGGTAAAACGGGCAGAGGAGAACAGTTTGTTCGAACAGTCATGAAGGCAGCTGAAGCAGACACTATGGAGTGCTTAGAGCTTGGTCAGACACAGAAGATGCCAAGGTCCTCCGCTGCATCCCGGGCCATCACTAATCATCCTGCCTTTTGCCCTGCCACTGGAATTCAATAATTATAGAGGAGAGAGTGAGGCTGACGACTCTGTGCAACTTTCTTCACTTTAAATCTAATTCACCCACAAGTCAAGACAGCACCCCGTGACGTCACTGGTCCTCTGGAAACAAAGAACAAAATAAACGCACAACAATTATGAAATACCTCAGTCCTCATCCTTCCTGACCTCTCCGCAGACTCTGACACATCCTCCTGGATGCTCTCCTTTCCAGATTCCTGTTGCGTGTTTCTCCTGGTTTTCCTCCTCTCCGTCCGGTCATTCCTCCTTAGTCTCCTTTGCTCATCATGTACACACTGCACCCTGGGTACTTCTTAGGATTATAGCCCGTGCCCTCTTTTTATTTTCCATCCTCTCTTGGTGATCTTAACTGTCGGCACAAATATGTGTGGATGATTTCCAGATCTAGCCCTAGTCGCTCTACCTAGCTGCAGACCCATATCATCAACTGAGCTTTGAAGATTTAGAGCTGCATATGCCAGGGGCATCTCAAGCTCAACAGATCCCAATCTGAACTCATTCTTGTTCCCATCTAACCATTTACCCACTTTTCTAATCCCCCTAATAAGGGCACCACCATCCTTCCAGCTCCTGAGTTGTTCATCTCAGTCTTTCCTGACTTTTCACTCCTTACCACTCCCATATGCAATCAGTTCTTGGTGATCACATATGCTCCCATAGGTTCAATTAGCAAGTCTCTCCTGAGCTCCCATCATGCATCACCAATGTCCTGTAGGTATCTCACAAAACTGAACTTATTATCTTTCCCCTTTCATATCCTTTCCTCTTCAGAAATTTCCTCAACTGCCAAGGTTCACAACTTCTACCATCCATGCCTAGACTGTCATCACCTCATTACTGGGTTAGTACAACAGTGTTTTGGTTGTTCTCACTACAACAAGGCTCTCCTCACTCCAATCCTACATCTGATTATCAAAATAATTTCCCAAAATAAACTCTAGTGGTTCCCTATTGTCTCTAGGATCAAAAATAAAATCTTCTGTAAGGCTTTTAATGCCTACCACAAACTGTCTCCTCCATATACCCTGCCATCCAGTGATACTGGCCTTCATAATGTTCCTCAAACACAACCCTCCATCTCCTTACCCTGTGCTTTGGCTGTCTTCCCCAGGCTGGCCTGGAATGGACTTCCCCTTCATCTCTGCCTCTTGGTCTGCCCTACCTCAAGACTCAACTCAAATTCTTCCTTCTAAAGAAGGCCTTCCCTGGTCCTCTCTTTCCTTCTCTTTACTCCCTTCCCATAGAGACTTCCCTGGAGACTGCCTCCCACTCCCACTGCATAATACACAGTCATTTGCATACTATCTCTACCATTCCAAATCAATCTCCTTGGGCACAAAGGTTGTTTTTGCATTTTCTTTTAATCCCTAGTGCTTAGCACTTAGCCCAGTACATAATAATCACTTAGTAAATGCCTGTTGAATGATTCTATTTATATCTCTTGCATTCATATCCTTCATTCACTAAACCAACACTTTAAATTCAAACCCTAATCATATATTTCCTAGCAATAGCCTTCTAACTGATCATCCTATCTCTAGTCTTTCCCATCTCCAATTTATCTGCCAAATATCTACTGAATCATAGGTTTGGAAATATGATATTCTGTAAGGCAAAGGAGTTTGGATTACAACCAAGGATCAACTACCCAGCAAAACTGAGCATAATATTTCAGGGGAGGAGTTGGATATTCAATATAATAGGGGACTTCCAAACCTTCCTGATGAAAAGACCAAAGCTCAACAGAAAATTTGATCTTCAAATACAGGACTCAAGAGAGACATAAAAAGGTAAACAGGAAAAAAACCCAACATGTTATTCAATAAGGGCAAACTGTTTACATCTCTACATGGGAAGATGATACTTGTAACTCTTGAAAACTGCTTCTTTATTACAACATTCAGAAGAGGTATACATAGACAGAGGGAATGGGAGTAAGTTGACTTAGATATGAAGATTAAAAAAACATAATTTAATTGCTGAAAGGGACTGTACTGGGAGAAGAGGAAAGGAGGAGGCAGAAAGGGTAAATTACATCACATGAAGAAGCACAAAGACCAATTATAATAGAGAAAAAAGGGACAGAGATGAGCATTGTTTGAAATTTTTCTTATCAGATTTGGCTCAAAGAGGGAATAATATACTCAGGAATAGAAATCTAACTTCCCCTATAGGAAGTAGGAGGGGAAAGAAAAGGCAAGGGATGGACAGAAGGGAGGGAAGAAGTAATAAGAGAAAATGGAAAGAAAAGGGAGGGGGCTTATAGGATGGAGGGCAGATGGAGGGATGCAGTGGTCAAAAGCAAAACTTTAGTAAGGAAGGAAAGGGGGAAGGAGAGAGAAAAGCATAAATGGGGGGGGTGAAATAGGGTGGAGAAAAAGACACAGAGAATAATCATAACTGGGAATATGAATGGAACAGAATGGAAAGAATAATAATCCGACAATATGTTGTTTATAAGAAACACTTTTGAAGCAGAGGGAAACAGAGCAAAAGTAAAAGGCTGGAGTAGAATATATTATGCTTCAGCTGAGGGAAAAAAAAAGCAGGAGTAGCAATTCTGATCTCAGAAAGCAAAAGCAAAAATAGATCTAATGAAAGAGATAAGGAAGGAAACTACATCCTGCTAAAAGGTACCACAGACAATGAAGAAATATCATTACTTAACATATATGCACCAAGTGGTATAGCATTCAAATCCTTAAAGAAGAAGGTAAGGGAGTTACAGGAAGAAATTACAGCAAAACTATACTAGTGGGGGACATAAACCTCCTCCTATCAGAACTAGATAAATCTAACCACAAAATAAATGAGAAAGAAGTTAAGGAGGAATAGAATTTTAGAAAAGGTAGATATGGTAAACTTATGGAGAAAACTGAATGGGGGTAGAAAGGAATACACATTTTTCTCAGTGGTACATTGCACCTACCAAAAACTGACCATGTATTAGGGCATAAAAAATCTTACAATCCAATGTAGAAAGGCAGAGACACTAAATGCATCCTTTTCGAATTATTTAAAGGACTATGGAAAGATAGACTAAAAATGAGTTGGAAACCAAAAATCTAATCCTAAAGAATGAGTGGGTCAAACAACAAAACATAGAAACAATCAATAACTTCATCCAAGAGAATGACAATAATGAGACAACATACCAAAACTTATGGGATGCAGCAAAAACAGTTTTTAGGTGAAGTTTTATATCTCTAAATGCTTACATGAATAAAATAGAGAGAGAGGAGATCAATGAATTAGGCATGCAACTAAAAAAGAACAAAGTAAAAATTCTGAAAACCAAAGGAGAGATTAATAAAACTGAAATTAAGAAAACTACTGAACTAATAAATAAAACCAAGAGATGGTTTTATGGGAAAAAAACAACAAAACAAATCTTTCTTTAATTTGATTTTTAAAAAGAAAACCAAATCACCAGTATCAAAAATGAAAAGAGTGAAATTCCTACCAATGAAGAGAAAATTAAAATAATAATAAGGAGCTATTTTGCCCAACTGTAGGCCAATAAATCTGACAATCTTAGTGAAATGGATTAATATTTACAAAAAATATAAATTGCCCTGATTAACAGAAGAGGAAATAAAATACTTAACCCCATTTCAGGAAAAAAAAAATGCACAAGCCATCAATGAACTCCCTAAGAAAAAATCTCCAGGGCCCGATGGATTTACAAGTGAATTCTATCAAACATTTAAACAACAATTAATTCCAATACTATAATACACTATTTGGGAAAAGAGGAGATGAAGGAATCCTAGCAAATTCTTTTTATGATAAAAATATGGTACCGATACCTTAACCTGGAAAAGCCAAAAACTGAGAAAGAAAATTACAGACCAGTTTCCCTAATTAATATAGATGCAAAATTTTTAAGTAAAATATTAGCAAAGACATTACAGCAAATTTTTTTGAGGATAATACACTATGACCCAGCAGGATTTATGCTACGGAATGCTGGTTCAATGTTAGGAAAACTATTAGCATAATTGACCAAATCAACAACAAAACTAACAGAAATCATATGACTATCTCAATGGATGCAGAAACAGTATTTGACAAAGCACAACACCCAGTCCTATTAAGAACAATAGAGAGCAAATAGTTATTGAATATATATTCCTAAAGTGCAGGTCTTATCCCCTATTGAAGAAGAGCTAGTGTTTTCTCAGCAGTCATAGGAGAAAACACAAACTACTCTACAAAAGGTCTTTGGTGATTCCGGGTTTCTAGTGCCCTCCAATTACTCTGTATAGATCTTGTATATATTTATATGAAAACATGCTGTTTGCCCCTAAAGGATATAAGCTTCTTGAGGACAAGGACTATTTCTTATGGTACAGTTTCTGACACAGCTGCCACTCAATAAAAGCTTACTAAGTAAATGAACTATGCTAAGAAGACAAGAAATCACATTAAATATCTAAATTTGTACTTTTGTTGCAACTGTAATTTTACTGGCCGTGAATTTCCATAATACTTTTTCACCAAGACAGTTAGATTACTAGCTGTTCTGTTCAGAAGCTACATAAAAATTTTATAGGCTGCTTCTGTGACCTTATTTTCAAATACTGTTAAATTACTTTAGATTGATTAAAGGAACATCAAAATATTCATTTTTAATGAGCTTGCAATTTGTTTGTATGTATTATGGAAGAATGGTACATCAATCATTCAGTATGAATGTTTAGATAAAGATAATTATACATTTTAATTTATTTAGTGCCTTTGTAATGAATTTGGTGATACTCGTTATGCCACTAGGAATCAGTTTTTTTCTTCAAAGGGCTTTTTAGGAAAATGGATAAATACCTCATCCATACTAGTTTGTGAACTTTTTTTTTTATATAAAGAGAGCTCTAATTGTATTCTGCTTAAGAATCAGTAGTTATGTGTATTTTAGAAATATGATAACTAAAGAAATAATTCAGGAATTATTATCATGAACATGACTTAGAAAGGAGCCTTGGAGGGGCTGTCAGGGACAATCCCGAAGTGCTGACTCCTTCGCATCACAGACATAGCCGATCAGGCACATATGGGGGCAGATGTGGAAGTTAAAGAGTTCCATTAAGCTCCATAATGATGTCTTGCTGGCAAATACCAAATAACTGCAGGATCCCTCCCTATTTGCCACAGAATTCTGAGAAGGAGCAGTCAAACTAAAACAGGATGTCAGGTATATAAATGTGCATGGATTATTGAGTGAGCAAACAGGTATATACATATAAACATTTTCTGTCCTTCCTCTCTGTCTGTCTCCCTTCCCCACCCCCCCACAGGACTACAATTTTAAAGATTTTTGGGCTACTTCAGAAACCCAAGGGATATGTTAACATAACAATCAGCAATTTGTGAGAAATGTAAGACAATATCAAGGTCCATAATCCTAGTAGCTCCTTCACTGAGAATCATTTCAGAGGGAAAGAAATATATCTGCACAAAAGAAAGATATAAAGGGAATTTAGAATTTGTGTTCAATAAGGATAGAAATGACAAGTAATATCAGATATGGATCTCAGATTTTAGAAGCACAGAACTCACGGTTCTAGATCAGGATGGGTAGCACCTCAAAGTTTAAGACCAAAAGGGAATTCACTTAAAGAATATGAGAGGAGGCTTTCAAGAACAAGAGACTGTAGTGATTAAATAATAATCGATTCAGATCAGGAAAATGGAGAAATGTCTAAAAAGATGAATGTGTCTGAAGAGAGAATTCATCAACCACATTGAGATTTAAAAGGATATACATAAGAGATGGGAAGCAAAGGCAAATATCTGAAGATAAATGCAAAGAAGTAGCATGATCCTATATGAATAGCACCAGAATAGTTAAAGTATGGTATAAGCTGAGATCTCTAATAAAGTCTACGGATTGACCGATAGATGGATGGACAGACAGCACCTCATTTTTATCTTTTAAATATGTTTTTATTGATATATTTTGCTTTTACATCATCTGTATTTCCACAACAGAAGACCTCTTCCAATAGAACTAGTTGTAAAAGAACTACCTAGTCTGGATGGATTTAAAAATTGCTATGATCAAGTTCAATTTATACTAGGAATTCAGCTATAGGAAAACAATGAACATAATTAATCATAATGAAAATAAAAAAACTATCTAACTACTCCATCCATAGTTGCAGAGAGGAGAGAGAATCTTTAACAAAACTTAACCTTCATACCCAAAACCTTACAATGTAGGGACGGGGGATCTTTTATAATTATTAATTAGAAGGGCTTTTTAAAGCAATGTTGGGAAGAAGAGGAACATAAACAAAGGGAGAGAACCCCAATAGCAGATATTATACACAAAAAGTTGGACTCCTCAACTCTTATCTTGCTGCTGTTTACTTTAAGGAGACAAATGAATTTCTGGGAAACTAAAAACAAAAATATCTAACAAAAGACTGGAAATGCAAAATAAATGGAATGGTAAGAGTATGCCTATAGGCCCTTAGTAAGTTTTGAAACTCTGCTGGGAAAGACTTTGTGATGGTTAGGATTGTCTGTAAGTAAAATGGGATGCCTTATGGAATAGTCAGCTTTTCAAGGTCGTCAAGCAAGATCTGGATACAAGGTGGTTATGTTCTGAGAATCCTTTCAATTCTAAAGATATGATTTCATAAATAAGTCAACAGCTCAACATCATAAAACATAGAAGAAGAAAAAGCTCACTGATTTAAAAGAAAGTTGCAATATTTTAATTTCTGGAAATTCATACACAAAAATCCTGTGACTTTTTTTCATAAATCACAGGAAAGAATACAACATATAATCAAAAGATCTGTATTAAAATCCTGGTTTTATTCCTTATAATATGTATGACTACCTGCCTCTCTGATTTCCTTCACTGATAAACTGTAGTTGGACTAAATGAATTGTAAGATCCTTTGTAACTTAAAATCCCAATATTAGAACTGTTGGGTATATTAGTGATCATTTAGTTTCATCCACTCACTTATCAAATGAGGAAACTGAGGCCCAGAGACATTAAGTAACTTGGGCAAAGACATATAATAGTTTATGGCTGAGCTAGAACTAGAAAGAAAGCAAGTCTCTTGACACCTACCTCGGTACTCTATGCTACACAACACTAAGATGAAATTCTATACAACAAAATCAGCTGGTTTTTAAAAGTTATTACCTTGAGATGAACTATTATGCAGAATGAGACATTTTTGGACATGGTCATACTTGACCACGCTTATTTTTTTTTACAAGGCTTTGTTTTACTTATTCTTTTCTTTTCCTGGGAGGGAAGAGAGGGAAGAAAAAATAAATGATAATTAAAGTGGAAGGAAGTATTCACCTTGCACTGCAACACGTCAGAGAAAGAACAGGAATCAGAATACCAGTATGTTCATTTATCACCAAACTGTGCAATACCTTTCTCTTATACATTTTTAGAACTGTGCAGTTGGTCAATCTTCCTCGAATCAGTCAATGTTCCAGGGAGCCAGAGTACACAGTCATTGGCAGTTTTCAGAATGGCTGTATTTTTTTTTCCTCCTGTATTGTTAATGCATTTTTATAGAATGGGAGGAAGGAACAGGGAATTTCTTTGAGACTGGCCAACATTTCATCTGGATTGTTCCCAAATCTACCTAATGCACAGTCAATGATGAAAGCTTCCCTGCAAGTCTAAAATTCTTGATTCAGTAATAAAGAAAAATCAACTTTGAACATCACAATTCACCTCAAGAAAATCAACTGATGACTGCTGTTCACCACAACCCATATAATAATCCTAAAATCAAAGGGGCTCCATTCAGGATAAACAGAAGTATCTTTTCATGTATTTGTTTGCAGTGGGATCTTTTGTATTGTTTGTTATTCTAAACGAAGCAAATGCTACACTACTTCCATAATCTGTTATCATTTGACAAATACATCGCAATGTACTATTTATTTTAGATGGTGTCTATGACATTTCTTTATGAATTCCAATTCCTCGTTCACTTAGCTATTATTCAGAGGATCTGAAAAATTTAGTAAACACCACTTGCTTCTTATAAATAGGCAATGCATCTTTTCCATCTGGCACCACACTCACACACGTTAAAACTGGCATGTACAGCTACTTACATTGAGAGGAACTGAAGTATAATTCAGTGTTCATTACAGAACTGAGATGAGGCGAATACTGGTGTTTTTTTTTTTAAAGGACAATATATCAAATTGTACCTGCTTTATTTTTTAAGAACTAAAATTCTTATTTAACATTTCAAACTGTAAAGCATCTTTTGGATATATAAAGTATTATGAAGAATGATTCAACAGCCAGATATGGAAAGGTTAGAGAGAACATTCACACAGCTTGGATTCATGTAACACTCTGTTCCAAATTTTGAAGACTGAGCATTGGCTGGCTTGAAGTACTGTTTTTGTTTTGCTGGGGCCAGGGGGAGTGAGGAGAAAAGACATTATCCAAAAATCAAAGAACCATAGAAATAACCTAGTATGTGTTCCCTACTTTCCCATCCCCACATTGCCTATAGAAATTTCTTCTCCAGCATATCTGATGGATGGTCATCCTGTCTACTTGAATAATGCACCACTCTCACTGAGATATAACTTTGACCTTTCAATTCTATGAATAGGTACTCTAAGTACCATACAAGCTACTCACCCACAGAACAGCCAGTCTATACATTAAAGAGGCTCAATGAAAATACAGTTAATCTACTGGTTGTCCAAAAGTCAAAACAATTGCTTTCATCTAGTTTGTATTTTCTTTCTTTCCAGATTTTAAAGATGAGGTCTCTCTATTTGGTTCACTCCTACTTTCTGTTTTTTCTCTCCAACTTTTCAAGCTGGAGGCACAGAGGCTGCTTGAGGCTGTTCATGGGCCCATCCCACTCTGACTGGCACAAGAGTTTTGACCTGCTCTGTTTCCGTTGTAGGCCAGTTTGTCCCTTCTTAGACAGCCTAGTATTCCTCCTCATTGGAGGAGGGGGGAGCATCATATTAACGTTAAATTTAGTGTAGACATGCAATCAACATAGTCCACTAAGAGCTTAGAATTCCCTAGTTCAATAGATCCCTCAGTCTTGGCTCTTCTGGTAGCTGGGATTATTACACTGGTCTCTTCCTCCAACTCATCCCCATTTCCTTGTGTCAGTCACGAACTGTGTGACCTTACTAGAAACTCTAGCATAAAATAAATACAGCAACAATGAGCTGTTTCCTAGTAAACTTCTGGAAGTCAACTTTTTTGGTCAGCAGAATGTCTAAAGTAGCATTTTCAAATGCCCAGTTGACAATGATGGAATAAGTTTGGCTCACGGAAAACCAGACTCACTATTTCTGAATACTCACTTGAGATTATAGGATTATTATAGTCAAAGATTTGGAGCTAAAAGGAACATTAGAAGTGATGTAATACACCTCCTCATTTTACAGATCAGGAATTAAGACCCCCTCAAAAAAAGCAAGAGACTTACTCATTGTCACACAGGTATCAAGTGGCAGAACCTGGGTCCTCTACCTCTAAATAAAACTCTTTTCACTGTACCAGATGAACACTGCAAACCTTAAAGCAATATATAGTGTCAGCTGTTGTTTTGGTTATCATAACAGATCAAAATTCATTCTTAAAGAAGTTCATTCTATTCAATGATACTTGAATTCCATGCAGAACTTAACTCCACATCACCTACAAACCAACACTGCAAACATCCTTTTAAAGTAATTAGTACTATCATAATTCTAATCAATCTTTAAATCTACTATTGACTCTGACTTCATTAATATAATCTCTTTTCCTGCTGTAGGCATTTTACTTTCTGGCAATGGCATATAATTAAATTAATAGCACGGAATGTATAAGAATACTATTTTTTCCCATTTAGCAAATGACAACTGAGGGCTTAGCAATCTTCTTTATGACCACTCCTGACTGCTATTCCCAGAGTCTCCCATCAGAACCTTATAATGGGGGCTAAAAAAAAACCCCAACACTCAAAAATCTACCCTTTGTCCATCTTCTTGCATCAGGCGAGGATCCCTGAATAATCCTTGTATCAGGCAAGATTAGTTTTCCACATTTAATTCCTCAAGTGATTATGATGCCACATATATAGGAGAACTCCAAAAATAATGCTGATAATGATTCTGTTTGACTTTGCTTATATCTGGACTCACTTTTCAGTCTTTAGTTTTATTATATTGAATTGAAAGTTAACAAGCCTAAAAAAAAAAAGAATACTATTTCGCAAAGACCTTGTAGACATCTCAAAGATATTCTTCAAATGACTGTCATTTTTAAAAAATTCTGTGATTTTTTTTTTTTTACTATGATGGGCTGGTCCAACATTAAAACCAAAGGCTATGGAGTGAAAAATATAGTGAAGTAATCAGTTGTCTACAAGTCCAAACAACTGCTCTGAATTATTTTTCCAGTGAAATACTGCTCCCTTCTCCATACTCCTGCACCCCTATCCAGTGGCAACTATACAGTCTACTAGTTATTGCAATATATTATAGACACAATAATACGAGCTATTTTCTAGCAGACTTTGGTAAACCAATAGGAAAACTAAAAATGTTCCCCAAATGCCTTAGTTACCATTAGGGAAAGAGACTGAAACCCATGCAAAAGCCCACTCATCATCACTTGATATCACATCGATATGACTCTTGTTGCAATGGTTGGGAGGAGAACACTCACACTTTAATATTCTGCACACAGTTCTGTCGATGTTTTTTCTACAAAATTGTCTATCAGGGCTCTACTGAACATAAAAGGCCCCTTCTTCCAAGCTTCAGATAACTTGGGTAATGAGTGAAAGATGCTCCTTTGACCATACCTCAATCAATATCCATCAACGTCAGATGAAAAATAAAACAAATATAACATAATTGTAGAAGTAGATATAATCTGTGCCCACATTCGAATTCAATCATGGATTTAGAAGGAGCCAAAATTCATCTCTCTTGCTCTTTCATTCTTATTAAATAAGGGTCTCAATGATATTTAAAAACTCTTCTCTCCACACACTTTTTTGGTCGTGAATGGAGGTTCTGACTGAGTTCTTCCAAAACATTTAACCTGATGTGAAACTCTATAATTTCATATACTTTAAGCATGTGGACTTTGCTCCCCCTTTTTGCTTTAAAATTCAGAATTCCATTTGCACTTTCATTTCATAAAAAAACATGGGTCAAAATTCATTTTTCTCATAGGTATTTTCCAGTTCAGTAAAGCAAGTCCTGTTAACCTTCAAGAATTTTATAGTAATACAAAAGAAGACTTCATATATTTATGACTGATCTTTTTCTTAATGATTTGTACTAAATTGCATAATCATATCATTTTAAGAACTAAAAATATTTTTAGAAGTCACCCTTTCTGCTTTTGAAAGTAAAAAGTATCAGAATTAGCTGCTGAATCATAGCAGCTTTGTGATAACGGGCAAGCTTCTAAACATCTCTCTGCCTCAGTTTGCTTACCTACAAAATGGCAATAATAATAGCACCTAATTCCCAGGGTTTTGTTATGAGGATCAAATAAGATAAAAGCTGTAAGGTATATGGCAAACAGTAGGTACTCAATAAATGCTTGTTGCCGGGGTGGCTAGGTGTCTCAGTGAATAGAGCACCAACCCTGGAGTCAGTAGGACCTGAGTTCAAATATGACCACAGACACTTAACACTCAATAGCCATGTGACCTTGGGCAAGTCGCTTAACCCCAATTGCCCTCCAAAAAGCAAAAGCAAAAAAAAAATGCTTGTTTCCTTCCTTCTTCCCTATAGTACAGCATAAGTGAAAATACAGGTGCTAAACACTGCTATAAAGAAAAAATTGTGCCCTTGCCATGATGATATAAAGAATGAAATACTGAAGATTGAAAACAGATCATCTTTATTGGTCCAACTCATTTTTCTGTTCAAAGCCATTGTTGGAAGTCTAGTAGTGCTGGTAAAATCTGGACATCTTCATCAGAATGAAAAACAATTATACCCTCCATTCCCAATACTATTTCTCCATAGCTTTTTATTGGAATCAAGTTGTCTGCTAGCTCCTTTTTATACTTTTCAAAATAATTTATAAAATGCTAACCCTGAACACGCTCCCGAGATAGGAAGCACAAGATAAATGCTTTGCTAGCTGATTTACACAGTTTTAAGTTGCTTTACATATATTACTTAACTTGGTCCTCACAACAACCCTGTGAGGGAGTTGCTGAAAATATTATCGCCATTTTACAGATAAGAATGGAATTCATGCAGATTAAGTGACCTGTTCACCATCACACATTCAGCGAGTGTCAGAGATGCAGTTTCAACTCAGAGCTCCTGACTCCAAACTGCTTTTAAACCTTTTACTCTCTTTGCCAATAAGAATATATACAACAATAATCCTCAAGTTTCCCTATAGATAACTGAGGTCATGTACTTTCTGAACCTAAGTCTTGAGAAAGAGAATTTCAGTTTTAAAGAAACTCATTATGTTATTAACAGAAAAGCATGTTTAAGTGGCACATATGTAATTCTGATAGCAGCTATAAAATAACACAATTATTCATTTTTACCAAACCTAAAGTCTTAAGCTTAAAAAAATTTTCAAACGAGTACATGACAATAGAAGGAGGAAAGAATCCTGCAGTTTGCTTATTTATATTAAGCTGAGATATTTCTAGCCAATGGAAAAATTCCTATGGCTTGGAAAACCATGTAAATGGTTTGAGGCCCATGTTGGGAGTTCAATGAAGAAACTTCACAGGGTGTAATGTTCACTGTGTCACAGGGCCAGTAACCACCTATATCTCTTCCTAACTAAAGTTTTAAAGTAAGTCTTTTTGAAGATTTTTTTTTCTCAGTGATAAATGGCTCCAATTTTATAACAGAAAACCAATGCAACAAAAATAATTCCATGAAAATATATCAATTTGGTCAAATTTTCTACAACATATCTGTTTCTATAAATCAAAGGTTGCCTAGATTATGAAATAAAGACTAACTATAGTTTCACTGAGTTACTGAGATCCAGACTATAAATTAGAGAATAATGTGTGAATTTAACTGGTACCTCTGTTCACTTCATTATGCATAAAATGTTGTGTTAAAAAAAACAGATGGAAAGAAATTAACTGTAATACTGAAAGGAATACATTTTTCAAATAATATTTTTGTAAATAAGTGGAAGTATTGATTTTTAAATTAATAAAAGTTGTAAGTGGATACTTAATTCCCTATAATATCCTTTAATTTCTATTATGTTATTCCTTTGATTAGGTAGCAGAAGTTTTTTTCCCCCTTTAATTACCTAAACAGTATTATCAAATGAAATGTAAAACTCTTCCAAAATGCTTAAATCAAAACCTGAATTTATTCTTGAACATAACAAGACAATGAAATCCATTAATTCCAAAGATATGGCCTGGTAATTAGAATTTTCATAAGTTTTAAATGAAATATCAAACTGTATTAATAGAATAAAATTTTCTTTGCTTCTAACCAGAAAAATCATTTCTTGATCTTAGATCTATTATCCATAATAGGGAAGAAATAGGGTAGAAAATCCAATAATTTAGTCTTTCAGTTACCTCAAGGAACACAAATTTCCAAGTATTACCATGTCCTAAATCTTTCTTTTTAGTGGTTAAAGGAGCTCTATATAAATTCTTGGAGATAAAATCATTTACTATCTCCCAAGACAATTGCCAGTAAAATGTACCTTCACAAGGTCATGAATTAAGCAGAAAACAAAACTTTGAAAGGGAGACAAAAGAGTGATGAGGTCCTCAACCAATGACAAACATTTGAGTGTTTCTAACTTGGGTACCTAAATACTAAATAACATTTTATTTTCCCTGGTTTCATGTAACCTGATCTGTCTCAGCACATGCTAGGCAAGGGGAACATCCACCTGGCAGAAACACTTCCCTCAGGCCCAGAGGACTAGGGAATATCGAGTTTCTTTCCAGTTCTATAGGCTTCATATACAGAAGACCTTCCTAATAAAACAGTCTGACCATGGAATGAATTTCCACAGGAACTCAGCAAGTTTGTCACTGGAAAGATTTAAGCAGAGACTGAATTCCTTTTCTTTGTCTCTCTCCCCGTACTGCCCATCCCCTCAAACCCCCATTCAATCAGTTGCCAAATCCTGAATATTCTACCTTGAAATCTGGCTCTACTTCTCCCCTCTCAGTAATACTGAGATTATTTGGATCCTCATCTCAATTTAGATCACTGCAGTCACTTAACTAGCGTCCTTGTGTCTACTCTTTACTTGAGTAGTCTTCTTCATCCACTGTTCTGATCATATGAATGTTCTCCTTGAAAAATCTGCCATGGCAAGGCTATATATGTCTGATCCTGATATTCAAGACCATCTACTATCCAGCCCTTATTTCAAGACTTTACTTTTTCTACTGCCCTTCGTGAATTGGATACATTCAAGCAAGACTGGGCTTAGCTAAATTCTTTAAGCATACTGGTGGATGCAGTACTGGCTGGACCTGGAGTTGGAAAGATTGGAGTTCAAACATGGCCTTAGAAATTTACTATTTGGGGGCAGCTAGATGGCACAGCAAATAGAACACTGGCCCTGGAGTCAGGAAGACCTGAGTTCAAATCTGGCCTCAGACACTTGATGTACTTAACTAGCTGTGTGACCTTGGGCAAGTCACTTAACCCCAAATGCCCTGACTTCCCCCCCTCTAAAAAATGAAAAATACAGAAATTTACTATTTGTATGACTCCCTGGCAAATTACTTAACCCCCATGTATCTGTTTCTTTATCTGTAAAATTAGGATAATAATAGCACCTACCTCCCAGGATTATTGTGAAAATAAAATGATAAAATGAAATAACATCTGCAAAGTGTTTTTTTGAAAAGCACTATATAATAGCTAACATTCATATAACATCTACTATGTGCTAGGTACTGTGCTAAGTGCTTTATAATTATCATCTCATTGGATTCTCACAACAACCCTCAAAGGTGGGTGTTATTATTATGTTTATTTTACAGATAAGGATATTGAGGCAAATAGAAGTTAAGTGACTTACCCAGAGTCACCCTGTCAGGAAGTATGGGAGGTCATATTTGAACTCAGGTTTACCTGACTCCAAGTCTAGTACTCTTTCATTTATGCTACCTGACTACCAACATGCTTTTGCCTTTGTCAGATAATTTCTAATTCAATCAATCAACAGGCTTTTTATCAAGCACCTACTATGTGCCAGACATTAGTCACCGGGGATACAAACACAAAGAATAGTATCTCTACAAGCAAGATTTGACAACAGGGTCAGCGTTGCATTATCAATGTAACCCCTGAACTGTTTCTAGACGAAACATTAATAGATGCTGTGGGCAAAGCTCCATGTTGCCCTATAAAAAGCACTTATAACAGGGGTTGTTTTTATTTGACATCTCCACCTTCAATCAATAGAAATCCTTTTTCTATTAGTGTCCTCTTAGGATAGACATGAATTGGCTGTGTCTGGGTCGCACTAAGGTGACAGGTTCCATGTACAAGATACATAGTTTTCCTGGAGATGCTGTAATTTCTAGTTACAAAGCAAATCATGTTTTTATACTCTATAGATCAGTTTTTACTATAAATTTAGAGTAAATAGTTCTAATTTTTATCATGGTCCTGGTTTAAAAATAAAATCTCTATTATGTAGTACTAATAGTTTCATTTCATTAAAAATTTTCTATGTTCACAGATACACCTACTTCATTTTTATCACTGTGTAAATGTTTTCAAATAAAATGTAAATTGTTTAATAATTGTGTGCCAAATGTCTTAGTTTCATACAGATAATAACTGACCTAATTCCATTCAAATAATGATTTATGCAGATCCTACATGAACCCAACAAGGCTATTCACATTACTGTTAACTCTGCGATTACTTTAATCAAGGTTAAAAAGAAACTTGTCTGAAATACATCAGTGACATCAAAGAAGGCATTTGATGTAAATTAATGATGCCTCTAACACCAAGGCCCTCAATCATCTCAATACCTTAACTATCCTATCAATTGTATGAAATAAGAAACTGACAAGTAACCTATTTTCTCCCCGTTGTTTCTTTTCTATTTTTTGTTTTTACCATCAGAATTCCTAATGACCAGTGGCTCCTGATAAGTCTAGAATGTCTTTTTTGAAAACTTTATCCTATGTTTCTTTAAAACAAAATAGACTTTACTGATACCTTATTGCATAATTTCAATCCTTACCTTCACTGAAACTTCATACTACCCACTAGGACACAGTGGGAAGAAGAATTATATTCTACACATAGGAATTAAAAGTCTTCTGAAACAGTCTTTTTTGCTTTTTTTTTTTTTGGAGGAGGGAGGGCAGGGCAATTGGGGTTAAGTGACTTGCCCAAGGTCACACGGCGTGTGTGTGTGTGTGTGTGTGTGTGTGTGTGTGTGTGTGTGTGAGTGAGAGAGAGAGAGAGAGAGAGAGAGAGAAGTGTCTGAGGCTGGATCTGAACCCTGGTCCTCCTGACTCCAGGGCCAGTGCTCTACTCACTGTGCAACCTAGCTGCCCTACAAGTACAATTTCAAAGGATGATGACAGGAAGCTGGGTCATTAGCCCAAAAAAAGGAGAATCAGAGTGTTCAGCCCCATCTGAGAAAAAGAAGACATGTTAGCAGGATTCAGGTCCAGCAGACCTATCAGTCTAGCCAGAGGACGGTGGCAGTCTCAACAAGGAATCTATGACCAAGTGGAGCTCCAAACAAGTGGTGGACTGGACAAAAAAGTCCTCCTTGAATAACATTTGCAGGTTTGACTTCATTTCCCACCCTGCTGTGCTCTTTTGGACTTTTCCATCATGCCTCAGAAATCACTTCATCCTGCAAGATCACTTCAGCTCTAGAACTTACCCCATCCCTCTGCCCCTGGGGTTACCCCCTTCCTCTGACCAGCGGTGGAGAGCTCCACCCAGGACCTGCACTTTAAGGAAGGTTCCCAGGTCAGCCATCTCTTCACATTTCTCTCCTGGTTTCTCTGGACTTCTTCATCATGACGCCCCTCCCCTTTACTCTCCTCTTTTTTTCAGCTTCCTGCTATGTGTTGTCTTCCTAGTTAGGATCTAAGTTTTTCCTTGAGACAGGGACTATTATTTGTATTTCTTTGCATCCCCAGGGTTTTGTATAGTATTCTGCCCTAACTTCTCCATTGACTTTCAGTCTTACATCTCTAACTGTCTTTCAAGCATCTTGAACTGAATGTCCAGTAGACAGCTTCTTTAATTATTTTTATTTCTTTAATTTTTAATTCATGGAATAAAACAAGCATTTCCATAACAGAACAATAAAAAGATGACTCTACATAAAACTGCAAATCTAAAGTCAACATATAAACTTATTTTTCCTTTTTTTTTCCATTTTCTCACCCCACTCCCATGCCCCTTGGTCCTAGAGATGGATAGAATTAGACACAAATGTATGTACACACATATATTTATATATATACATATACACATATATGTAAAACCATTCTATATGTACTTCTGTTTTATGAATTCTTTCTCTGCTAGCAGATAACGTCTTCCTTCATGTGTCCTTTGTAGTTAATTTGGGTATTTATTAATAGTCAAAATGACTTATTCTTTCAGAGTTGTTCTTAAAACAATATTGTTATTACCATGCATAATATTCTCTTGGTTCATTTCATTTCACTCTTCATTATTTCCTGCAAATTTATCCATGCTTTCTAAGAACACTGAGCTCATCATTTCTTATAGTACAACAGTATTCCATCATGATCACATACCACAACTTGTTCAGCCATCCCCACAATCTCCAGTTCTTTGCCTCCACAAAGAGAGCTGCTAGAAATATTTTAGAACATATAGGCTCTTTTCCTTTTTCCTAAATCATCTTTGGAAAGAGAACCAGTAATGGTATTGCTGGGCCAAAGGACACAGGCAGTTTAATAACTCCTGGGGCATAATTTCAGATTGCCCTCCAGTAGACATCTTAAAGTAAGTCTGTATAAAAAAGAACTCATTATCTTTTTCCTTAAACTCTCCCCTCCTCCTGCCTTCCCTGTTACTATCAAAGACACCATTCTCCTAGTCCTTTCTGCTCACAACCTAAGTGCCATTCTGGATTTTCTCACTATCTCTAACCCCTTGTAACACCAAAGCAATATTCACAGCACCCACTGTCACTATAAATATACTGGCATGGTGCTCAATCTCAAAATATAACAGACTCTCCATAAAGAAATCAGAAGAAAACATTTATTCAGACACCAGAAAAGCAAATCCCAAAGCCATTAAGCCAATACCATCATTGTAGCAAAGAAGTTAATAAGCCACAACAGCACACCATGCTTTAGCCTTCCCACAAACCAGCACAAGACCAATATTTACTCACAAGCCTATCTGTCTCATTCAGAAGCTCTTCTCTGACTCCCAGCTTCCTGTGGGCTGTGCTCCACCCTTCAGCAAACTCCTCCACCACAGGCTCCATGTGATTACATTCAGCCTACTAGGCGGCCGGGTATATCTTCAAAGCAGGGAAGGTCTTCAAATTCCCCTAGGCTTATTGAGGGACAGGGAAGATCTTCAGATTCCCATTACCATTACACCCCTCATATCCAATCTGGTGCAAAGGTCTGTGAATTTCACATCCCTTATCTTCTATGTTACTGCCATCACTCTGGTGCAAGCCCTCAACACCTCACACCTCTATTCCTGCAATAGCCTGCTGGTGAGTCTACCTGCCTCAAGTCTACCCCACAATAATCCGTCCTCCTTTAAGTCACTAAAGTGACTTTCCTAAGGCATAGGTTTGACCATGTCACTCTCCTACTGAATAAACTCCAGTGTCTCCTTATTACTTTCTGGGTCAAACACAAAATCCTCTAGTTGGCATTCAAAGACCTTCATAACCTAACCCTCTCCTACCTTCTATCCACTCTTACACCTTACTCCTAGCACATAATCTTTGATCCAGTGACAATGGCTGCCTGGCTCTTCCATGCACAAGACACTCCATGTCCAGCCTCCTGGCGTTCTCTCTGGCTGTCCCCGAGGCCTGCGATGCTCTCCCTCCTTACCTCTGCCTTCTAGATTCCTTTAAGTTCCAACTAAGACCCCATCTTCCACAGGAAGTCTTTCCCAACCCCTCTCAATTCTAGTGCCTTCTCTTTGTTGATTATTTATTTTTTATTTATCCTATATACAATTTGCTTGTACATAGTAGGCATTTAAGTGCCTTAAATGTTTATTAAATGGCAAGTAAAAAAGAAAACCTATTCAGAAAGAACATAGATATTGTGACTACATCTAATGGTATATAAAATATTCTGTCCTAATAGGACCCTTCTTCTCTGCCATGAGAGGGGGCTAATAAGTTTCATCATCTATTCTCTTAGACCTTCATTGATTTTTTGATTATTGAGTGTTTAACTTTATTTTATTGATATTTTCATTCATATTAGCATTTTGTATATCATTTTCTTGCTTCTGTTTATTTTGTTCTCAGTTCACACAAATCTTCCTATGAATCTCCAAATCCCACATTTCATCATTTCTTACTAGAAAATAATATTCCACTGTATTTACATACCATAATTTTTTTCAGTCATTTGTCAATGACGACCCACTTTTGCTTTTTATTATTTTCTACTACAGGATGTAGCTCTGAATATTTCAGCATACATTAAACTTTCATTCGAGTCTTTGATATCTTTGCAGCATATACCCAGGAATGGAAAAACTGGGGAAATGGGCAGAAACAGTTTGTCTAATCACTTTTACTGTGTAATTCCAAACTGATATCCAGAACAGTAGGACAAAATCAGATCCACTGACAGAGAGCATGTCAATGTGCTGAAATTCTCACAGTTGTTTAACATTAACTTGTTCCATCTTTCATTATCTTTGTTAATTTGCATGACGTAAGGTGACAGTTTTTAGAGTTGTTTTAATTGGAATTTCTCTTAGTGATCTGCAACACAGTCTCACAAAGTTATTTATAAGTGTAACCCTTCTTTTAAAAAATATTTGTTTATAATTTCTGACCGTTTTCTATTAGGTGACAGCTCTTGGTGTTACATGTTTGTGTTCATTTCTTATATGTATTTTGGATATTAGACTGTTTATTTGATTAATAGATTCCTCTTCCTTCACCAATTCTAATTCAATTTTTGCTTGTTTTATTCGTGCAAGAGCTTCGGGGTTAAGTAACTTGCTCAAGGTTACACGGCCAGTTATTTCTGGGTGTGGTGCTAAGTATCTGAGCCCAGATTTGATCCCCAGGTCATCCCAACACTGGAGCTGGTGCTCTTACTTGCTGAACCACCTGGCCGCCCCTATAACTTATTTATCTTTTATGAGCTCCTCTATTTCTTGCATATTTAAGAATTTTCCCAGTAGCTATGGCTATAACATTTCTTGTTTTCTTCTAAATTTTTAAATGATACAACTTTTAAATATTCAGATTGAATACCTATTTTTAATTTATTGGGATTACTGTGTAAAATATTGCTATATACCTCGTTTCTACCAGATTCCTTTCTAGGTTTCCTTGTATTTCTTGTTAAAAAGAGATCCCTTCCCCAATAATTTATATTCTTAGACTGAACAAACACTGGGTAACTATAATACATTTCACTGTTCTACTTCTCTGTTTCTATAACAAATGCCTAAATAATTCTGATGTCTATTCCTTGGTGTAATAGTCAACATAATGGGCGCTGGACTTGGAATCAGGAAGACTTTAGTTGAAATTTGATCTCTGAAACTTACTAGCTATATGAACCTGGGCAAGTAACTTAACTTTTTCTTAAAATTTCTTTTATTTTTAATTTATGGAATAAAACAAGCATTTCATTAACATAGTATAATAATAAAAAAAGATTGTACATGAAACTACAAATCTTATGATATGCAACTTGCTATTTCTTTTAAATATATAATAGCAAGAAATAGCAAGTTGCTATTTCTTTTAAATATATAATAAAGTTACATATGTTACATATAATATATAATCAATTTATATGTAAAATATTTATACATAAGAAATAAATAAAACAATTAATATTCAATAAATATGTACATTTCTTTTTCTTCTTTCCTCCTCCCCACCCTGCCCTATTAATCTCAGGTTACCTCACTTCCCTCAACTGTAAAAAGGGGTTAATAACAGTACCTACCTCATAGGGTTATTATGAGGACTGAATGAGATAATATTTGAAACACATACAGTGCCTGGCACATTTTGTTTTAATTGTCGTTTCGTCATTTTCAGTTATGTCTGACTTTTTCTAACCCCGTTTGGGGTTTTCTTGGCAGATACTAGAGTGGTTTGCCATTTCCTTCTCCAGCTCATTTAAGGTGAAGAAAATGAGGCAAACTGGGTTAAGTGACTTGCCCAGGATCACTCAGCTAATAAGTGTCTGAGTACAGATTTGAACTCAGGAAGATGAGCCTTCCTGCCTCCAAGCCTGACACTCTCTCCACTGTGTCCCCTATCTGCCACTATTCCCTTCCCCTTGTGTACTGCTTGACAATACATTGTGAGCTCTGACAATGCCATATTATGTATTCACACTTCTCATAATTTCCCCTGAAATTCTAGATCTTTTGTTCTTCCAAAGGTATTTTAATATTATGTCTACTTCTATATACTATTTGCTTGGTAATGATTGACATAACATTAACTGTAAATACGTTTTGCTAGTATTGTCATTTCACTTTCTAAGGACAACTTAACCAAAAGTGGTGAATATTTCTCCTATTATTCAAATAAGTTATTTATAAGAAGCACTGCTTAACTTCTTTTCCAAGCATAAGCATTCATTGTGGAATCACTATGGCACTGAATGGTTTAAAAAAAAATTGCATTCTTTACTTTCAAACATCTTATTCCCTAAGAATATTTTATAGAAAGGCAACTGAAAGGAATTTTAGACATTTCAAATATATTATGATTTTCAAAATGTGGGAATATGCTGTTCAGGACTGATGTTGGCAGAAACCTAAGAGAGAGACATGGGTTAGAAAATGAAACTATTGCAATAGTTTTTAATGGGGATCTGGGGATGAAGGTGAATCAAACTTTTACAACTGGCATAAGGAACCCAGGTGAGCAGTCCTTATTCAATTCAGTTATACCAATTCAGAGAAGTTACTGTTCTGTGATTTATAACCAGTGCTGTCTGGGGAAATGTGATGTTAAATGAATGTTCCGATTTGTTTGGCATTTATGCGTCAGAGGTGAGAACCCAAGTCTTTCTAACCTCAAAGGTGGCTATCTACAAATCCTACTTACTTGAAAGCAGCGTTTTGAAATTTTTGTTTCTTTGATTCCTGTTTCCCACCCCCCACCCCCACTTCTCATCCCCTATCCTTGCTGCCACTGAGAGGGAATGCATTCCAACAATATGGCAAATTTCTAAATAAAATATATATAACATTTACAACATAAAAACTAAGGTGGATTCAGAGAAAGAAATTAAAGATATCTATAAGCACATGAAGAAATGCTCTAATTCACTATTGATTAGAGAAATGCAAATCAAAACAACTCTGAGGTACCACATCTCACCAGTCAGATTGGCTAAGATGACAAAACAGGAAAATGACAAATGCTGGAGAGGATGTGGGCAACTTGGAACACTAATGCATTGCTGGTGGAGTTGTGAACTGATCCAGCCTTTCTGGAGAGCAATCTGGAATTATGCCCAAAGGGCTATAAATACTTTCATACCCTTTGCTCCAGCAATACTACTCCTAGGGTTATATCCCAAAGAGATCATAGAAATGGGAGAAAGACCCATATGTACAAAAATGTTTATAGCAGCTCTTTTTGTGGTAGCAAAGAACTGGGAATTAAGGGGGTGCCCATCAATTGGGAAATGGCTGAACAAGTTGTGGTATATGCATGTTATGGAATACTATTGTGCTATAAGAATATAGTGATATAAGTCAATCCCAAAAGACTCATGATGGAGAGAAATATGTGCATCCAGAGAAAGAACTAGAAAGAACTAAGTTTATGTCCAGGTGGAAGCAAAATCCTGATCCTTTTCCTTCTCTTATCTGGTTTTATGTCCTCTTTACCATTTTTCATTCCATCTGATACAATCCATCCTTATAACCTGACTAATGTATAATGTGAAAGTATTTACAGATCCTACACTTGACTATATGCCGCCATGGGGGGGAGGGAAAGGAGGGGGACAAAATGTGAAACTCAAGGAATTGTGGAATTGAATCCTGTAAACCAAAAGGAAACAAACAAATTAATTTTTAAAAATTAATTAATTAAAAAACTAAGGTGGATTTCAAACTGACATATCAAAAAATAACTATAGCACATCAATATTTCTGTTCCTTTGGGATATATAAAATTATGACTAAAATAATCAAGAGTAATATGAAAACACAAGCCAAAGATTATAGACACAAAGTGAAATACCCTTAGCCCTGATAATCATGGCAGAATTATAATAGGTTCATTTAGTTTTGGTTTTTAATTATACAAATGAGGTAATTAGCTTAGTAACTGATATTCGGAGGGTAATGACCTAAAGTGAATATAAACAGAAGTACTTTTCAAAAAAGTAATACATGAAAAACATTTAAATACCATACCTATGGGGCAGATAATTACAGGTAACTCCAGGACAGCAACACTCTGAACTTCACTGTAAATACCACTGACTGCTACTCGAAATGAGCAAATGATTAAAACAAGGGAAATGAAGACAGCCTTCCAGAACTAATTTAAAATCTCCCACTCTATAGTAAGCCAACTTGCAATTAACAGGAACTCCCAAGAAATTCTTTCCCCTACCTTGGCTGTATATTATTATTAGAAATTATTAATGTTTTCAATGTTTCTCTCCCTTAATAATAAATGTTTGTAGCCTTCCCCTCTCTTAATTTCACTTCAGTATTTTTTAAAAAAAACACCATAATCTCCTTAGCACATATACTCTCTTGCAATCTCTATACAATTAGTTACCTTAGACAAATACATTCATCATTTTGTGGCCAGCCTTCTGAAGATGAACCTCCCCAAACTAGGATGGTAAATATTATTGGATCTCATAGGTCATCTAGGTTGTACTCAAAGCCTTTTTTGGATTGGAAAAAAATCTACCAGAGAACACACTGTACAAACATAATCTTCAAGACTCCAAAGTCACCTCTATGTCACCATGAACTATCACAATTAGACATTAGTAGAGGTCCACTGCATTAACTAAATTAGTTATTTATATGGCATTTTGGACATTGCCAGGCTTAGCTAATGCCTGTGAATGTGGGTTTATATCTTCCCTGTAAATCATATGTTTTCGATCATAAACAATGTGGCCAGATTTGTAACCAATTGCACAATGATAATTTCCCCTAGGATGAGGATCTGATGATTTACTTCAGCAGCCTTTCTCGTGTTTCAGGCATTTCTATCAACTTCTATGTAAGTTAATCAATTTTATATCTACGTGCCTGGAGCTTATTTAAAACAGTATGTCTGAATCACCTGTGTGAATAACCTGACATTTCCTTTCCCAATTTACAGAATTCCTAGGAGTAGGAAGAAAGAGGGGGGATCAGAATTGGTTCATTTATTTGCATATTCATTTCTGTGCTTTATTCTTCTGGAAAACTGAGAGTGGAAATATTTTTGTAATTGATTCTTTCCCAGCAATTCCCTAGTACCATTCACATACTGGAGAGACAGAGAGAAATATAGCTAGGAGAGAGGCTTTGTAGAATTTCCTGGAAGGAGGCACAGTGGTATCAAAGGAAGCAGGAGGCTCTGAAGGCAGAACAAGGGTCTGTCAGCACAGTCCAGTTAGCAGGAGATCTTTCAGGAAGCAGTTAGAGGGCAGAGAGCTACGTGGAATATTGGAAAGCATAAAGTAAAGGCCCTCGGAAAAAAAAATCTGAGGAAGGGCAGGGACGTCTAGGAGACTATGGGAAGAAGAGAGAAACAGAAGGAAGATTATCTGTGTAAGCCAGTGTGAGGAGCACTGAGTTTCCTATATAAGCAGCTGGATGTTTTCTACGGGAGTACAAGGTTTGGTGAAGAAAAGGAAGATCAAATATTCAGACCTGATATATGACTGCCTTTGACTTTTCTAAATTTATCTTAAGCCAAGAGCTGGTGTTAATCTGTACGGATGACTGAACCTACAACTAAGTCAAAATTAATTTTTTTTTTAAAAAAAGGTACCTGTGATGTCCCATGTAGCTTGGACCTCTGATATGGCCTACCCCTCGGCAACCTGGAGTGGGACAAACAGCATGGCCTGGAGCAGTTTTCTCATCTTTTTCTCCTTTGAAAAGTAAAAAAAAAAATGCATATGTATTTAAAAAAATAAACTATGAGTAAAGAAAATGGGAAAGACTAAAGTAGGCAAATAATATCAACAATGCAGATTTTATCTTCTATAAAATGTGTATCACCATCATCAGCATCTTAGAAAGCTTAATAATAAGGACGGATTTGCATGTTACAGTACAGAACTGCAGAGATCTCTGCCCTTAAAGGGTTATACAGTCTAAGAGACAAGCCCCCCACAAATTGAGCTGGAGGACACACTAGTAACTGAATAATAGGCATTAATGAAATACATGAAGTCATCCTTCATAAAGCTGCCCAAATAATCTTCGTAAGTCACAGATAAGGCCACAGTCATTTTTCTACTCAAAAAGCCTCAGGGGACCACACTGCCATAGGCCCAGAAGTAGAAATCCAGTCTTTCTGTTTTGGTACAGCCCACAAGCTGTACAGTTTCTACCATTAAAAAAAAAGTTTTATTGTATTTCAAAAATGTAAAAAATAAATGTAAAAAAAAAAAACACAGGTAGAGGGCTAGATTTAGCCAACTCTCAGCCTACAGGATAAAATACAAACTTGTCATTCTGGCATTAAAAACTCTATAGTCTGGGGGGGCAGCCAGTGGTGCGGTGAATAGAGCACTGGCCCTGGACTCAGGAGGACCTGAGTTCAAATACAGCCTCAGATGCTTTACACACGTACTAGCTGTGCGACTTTAGGCAAGTCACTTAACCCCAATTGACCTCCAAAAAGCAAAAAAAACCAGACTCTATAGTCTGGCTCCAATCTACCTTTCTAGCATTTTATGCCAAATTATTCAGTTTCATTCATGCTACATCCAGTCAACCTAGAATACATTTGAGCAGGCCATTCTCCATGCCTTAAATGAACTACCACCTCCTCATATACAGCTTTGAGAATCTTTATCTTCCTTCAAAGTTTAGCTCAGGCATCACCTCCTCCAGGCAGCCTTCTCAGATCCCTCTAGCTGACAGGGTTCTCTCAGTCCTTAAATATTCTGAATTTACGTGTTGTTTCTTTATTCATATCATTCAGCTACCTTGTAATTTATATGGATGCATGTCACAGCATCCACCCCACAATAGAATGAGACCATTCTAAAGGTCAGGGACCATTCTTTTCTTGCCTTTGTATAGTACAAAGCAAAACCAAGCCTCAGTACAAACCAAACACAGTACCTTTCATACAATAGGTGCTACTAAGGTATATTGAACTGGACTGAAATACATAACACAATAGGCCTAAACTGTTAGTTCCCACCTGTCATCTCTGCTACCTGAGAGGCTGAGGCTGGTGAATCTTGAGCTGAAGAGTTCTTACAAAGTCACAAGAAAAAATGTTCTAGATCATTACTGATTAGAGAAATGCAAATTAAAACAACTCTTAGGTATCACATCATACCTCTATGATTGGCTAATATGAGACAAAAGGAAAATAATAAATGTTGAAGAAGATATCAGAAAATTGGGACACTGATACATAACAATATTGTGCGATGGCCAACTTTGATAGACTTAACTCTTCTCAGCAATACAAGGATCTAAGACAATTCCAAAAGACTCATGTGGATGCAGAGAAAGAACTATGGAGTCTGAGTACAGATTGAAGCCGACTAGTTTTTCTCTCTCTTTTTTTGTTTCTTCTTTCTTGTGGTTTTCCCTTTGGTTCTAACTCTTCTTTACAACATGGCTAATGTGGAAATATGTTTAATATGATCATACATGGATAGCCTATATCAGATTACGCATCGTCTTGTGAAGAGATGAGCAGAGGAAAGGGGAGGAAATTCAGAACTCAAAATCTTATAGATACTGAAAACTACAACCAATTTTTTTAAAGAGTTCTGAGCTGTAGCGGGCTCAGATGACAGAGTCCAGCATCAATATGGTAAACCCCAGGAATACAGAGCCACCAGGTTTCCTAAGGAGGGGAGAACTTGCCCATGTCAGATATGGAGTAGGTCAAGCTCTCTCGCCAATCAGTAGCATTATCAGGTTAGTGTGAAGTCACTGCATGTCCAACCTAGGCAAGAAAGGGTGACCATCTTAAAATAAATAAATGAACAAATAAGCAAGTAAACTGAATTTGAGAAAAGAACATATTTACTTTATCCCTTTCATGGACTAATCTTCGGAAGAACCAATCTGTTAACTAAGTAGGTTATTTAATTGGAATGGCATTCAATATATAAATTAATTTAGGTTCAATTGTCATTTTTATTGTATTGGCTTAACTATAAAGCACATGTGAAGAAAGGTGCTATCTGCATCCAGAAAAAGAACTGATAAATATAAGTATGCAAAGAATAATTTTACATATAATAATAATTACATAATAATTTTACATATTACCTATTTGTCTCTAATGGTAGCCATCTCTAGGTTGGGGAGGTGAGGAAAAAAATAAGTTTACATGTCAGCTTTATTATGCATTTAAAAGCTATAGCAAGTTGTACATAATAGATTTGCAGTTTCATGTGCAAATCATCTTTTTTATTATACTATATTATGGAAATGCTTATTTTATCCTATAAAATTAAAAATAAAATAAATTTTATAAAAGAAAAAACTTAACTAAGTAGGGTATGTTTTTGTTGTTTAGTCATGACAGATTCTTCATGACTCTGTATGTTCTTGGCAAAGATACTGTAGCACTTTGTCATTTCCTTCTCTTGTGGATTGAGTTAAGTGATTTGCCCAGAATCACACGAATGTCACATCTGAGCTTAGTTCTCCTGACTCCAGGGCCACCACTCTATCCACTGAGTCCTTAGCTACCTAGGGTCTAGTGACCAGAGGTAGCTAGGTCGTGCAGGAGATTGAACTTTGGGCCTGGAATCAGGAAGACCTGAGCTCAAATCTAGCTGCAGATACTTCCTAACTGTGTGACCCTGGGCACATTATTTAACCGCTGTTTGCGTCGGTCTCCTCAACTATAAAACAGGCAATAATGATCACACAAGACTGTCATAAGGAATAAGTGAGATAGTATTTATAAAGTACTTAGCACACAGAGTAGGCACCATACCTGCTATATTTTGCTATACCCTCCCAAATAGAAAATACTTTCTAGGAGCAGGGGCACAGACAAGATACAGAGTCAGCACCCTCCAGGAACGAGGGGCAGTGGGTGCAATGCCACAAAGGGAGAAGACTGAATCTCACATATAGGGAACAGCAAGTCAGTCCAGTTGGTTTGGAATGGAGAGGATGGAAGGAGAGTAATGCCCCATCCAGAAATACAGGCCAGAGCCCTACTGGTAAAGGATTTAATGGCTAAAAAGATAAGTGTGTATTTTAACCTAGAGGCAACTGGGAAATAATGAAGCTTCTTAATCAGGGAGTGGTATTATTAGATGTGTGCCTTAGGAATATCCATTTGGCAGCAGTAGAGAGGATGGATTAGCAACAAGATTCAGAGAGATTCATTAAGAGCCTATCGCCACAGTCTGGACAAGGCCCATGTCAGGTGACAGTTGTGCAAGTGGAAAGGAGGAGTTTGGGCCTGCTGCTGAGCTTTCTTTAAACGTGTTTTTCCTAGGACCTATACATATAAAAGATATTTATAGCAGTTCTTTTTGTGGTGGCAAAGAATTGGAAATCAAGAGAATGTCCATCAATTGAGGACTGGCTGAACAAATTGTGGTACATGATTGTGATGGAAATGAGGACAGGTGATTTCAGAATAACCTGGGAAGACTCATATGAACCAGTGAAAAATGTAAGTAGAACTAGGGAGAACACTGTACACAGTAAAAGCAATATTGTGAAATGTGTGTGTGTGTGCATGAAATATATATAGGAGAATATTGTACACAGTAACAACAAAACTGTGAAAGGCTTAGCTTCTCTGATCAATACAAGACAATCCTAAAGGACTCAGAATGAAAAATGCTATCCACGTCCAGAGAGAACTAATGAACTCTCAGTTCAGATAAAGTATAACTTCGTGCTTGTTTGTTTTGCAACAAGGATAATACAAAAATGTTTTGCATGATTTCACAAGTATAATGGATATCATATTGTTTGCCTTGTCAATGGGTGGGTGGTGGGGCTGGAGGGAAGAAGAGACTTTGGAACTCAGATTAAAAAAAGAAGAAAAAAATGAATGCCAAATAAGAATAATGAGTTTGATAAAAATGAAAAAAAGTTTTTTCTTTCCTTTCCTTTTATTTCCTTCTATACTTGCTGCTTTATGAGAGAATATTCCATATAATCTCCTATTTTTCTCTGTATGATTTTATAAACAAGTTTATATTCTAAATCGGTGCTGCCTTTGGCTGCTGTCCCCCTTTCCAACTGGCAAGGAATTCAAGCATTTTCTGATGAGTCAATTTTTAGGTTCTTTTGAGGCAGCCCTTCTCCTTGTCAAAGGCCAACCAATCTACATGCATTCTTGATCTCATCCTTTAGCAGAATGCCCCCAGGATCATTCCCACTTTCTCTAATATCTTCAGTCTTTGCTTATCTATTGGCTCCTTCTTTACTTCCTATAAACACATGCATGTCTCCCTGATCTTTAAAATACTTTCACTTGATCCTAGCAACCTGGCCATCATCCTGTATTTTTCTTCCCGTTGGTGGATAAACTACTTGAGAGAGAAGTCTACACTGTGCTTCCTCTTCTCCTTTCACTCTCTTCTAATTTTGGTCCTGACTTCATTCAATGCTCCCTCATCAATGATCTCAATTACCAAATCTCATGGTCTTTTCTCAACTCTGATCCTCCTTGACCTTTCTGCAGCATCTGACCCTGTTGATCATCTCCTTTTGGATAACTTCCTCTTTAGATTTTCATGACACTGCTTTCTCCTGGTTATTCTCTATCTAAACACTTCTCAGTTTTCTTCTACTGGACCTCTGTCCATGTCACACACACTAACACAGTTGCCCAAAGCTCTGTCTGGACCCTTTTTATTGAAATCTCTCTACACGATCTCACTGGGTGAATTCATCAGCTTTCATGGGTTCAAAAATCATGTCTTTGCTGATGATTCCCAGATCTCTAGACACAGTCCATCATTTTCTTGAACTACAGTCTGTCTTTTGGGCATGTCAAACTCAACATGTCTAAGACAGAATTCACCTTTTCTCCAAAATCTTCCCCTCTTCCCAATTTCCCTGTTTCTGTGAAGAGAACCACCATCCTCCAAAGTCAAGTCATCCAAGCTCACAATCTCAGTGTCATACCTGACTCCTCACCCTCACATATCCAGTCTGTTCCCAAATCTTGTCATTCCTACCTTGACGACATCTCTCACATACATCATCTCTCCATTTGCATAGCCAACACCCTGCATAACCTCAGGCCCTCATCACCTCTTGCTCGGACTATTAATATAGCCTTCTAATTTTGTCCCCCTTCTTAAGTCTCTCCTGCTCTCTCTATTCCCATTCATTCTCCTCTCAACTGTCAAAGCAAAGATCTGATCGTGTCAATAACTACTCAGTAAAACCACAGTGGCTTCAATTAGGACCATAATCAAAAATAAAGTGCTCTCTTTGTTAATGGGAAGAGTATTTTTCTTCCTCACGCAGGACGTTCCATCTTCACTCTCTGTGCCCTTGTGCCGGCTGTCCCACAAGCCTGGATTGCTTTACCTTGTCTCCTCTGCCTCTTTGTGTCCACATATGCCTATAATACTTTTGTGGGGGGCCTCGATCCTGTCCTTGGCCCTAGCTGCTAGCATCTTCTCTTCTGAGATGACTTTTCATCTTCCCTCTATATATCTTGTATGTTCCTGCTTATTTAGCCCATTACAGTAGGAGCTACTTGAAGATAGGAACTGGGGGAATTTGCTTTTGTTTTTGTCTTTTTCTGTGTCCCCCCGTGCTTGGCACAGTGCCTGGCATATAGTCATGTTGTTGAGTCTTTTTAAGTTGTGTCACACTGTGAACCCATTTGGGGTTTTCTTCGCAAAGATAATGGAGTAGCTTTTCCATGTTTCTTCATCAGCTCATTTTACAGATGAGGAAACTGAGGCAAACAGGGGTAAGGGTCACACAGATACTTAATACCTGAGGCCAAATTTGAACTCGGAAAGATGAGTATTCCCAAGTCCAGGCCCCATGCTCTAGCTATTGCCCCACAAATACCTATCTTCAGTTTTAGAATATGCACTGAGGTTGTCTTCGAACATGTTAAAAAAATACAACTCCAAACATTCCTTTGTTGTTATTCCCATTGAGCTACTCTTAGCTGTAACATTACTCTTTCTTACGTTTTTATTTAGAGTGAGGTCAAGATTGATACAAATTATCTCCCCCAAGATTGTATTCACCCATTGGTCAAGGGACAAAGAGGGAGGCTATGTACTGCAGTGGATAGAGCTCTAAGCTTGGAATCAGGAAAACCTGAGGTTGAATAGACACTTACTAGCTGTGTGACTCTGGTCAAGTCACTTAATGCTGTTTGCTTCAGTTTCCTCATCTGTAAAATGCACTGGAGAAGGAAACAGCAAACACTTCAGTATCTTTCCCAAGAAAACCCCAAATGGGGACACAGAGTCAGACACAACGAAAATGATGGAAAAACAACATAAAAGTTTAAGTAAATATTTATAAATTAGCCAAAAACTATGTGATTTAGAATATTCTGCCGCCTTTTCCACTAATCTATCACTGTTACTGCAGAAGCGGAATAGGAATCCAGAGGACTGAGCACCATTTTGTTTTATTCTTTCTTTGATGGTACTTCACAGCCCGAGAATTTATCACCAAGTGGTCAGACCACTGAGGATGAGGTTTTGCATGCCTAGATAGGACTGTCCTTCAAAAACAGAGATAATTGGTTTCTAAGACTCCATTCAAAGCCACCAAACCCAATCCTTTCCCTCTACTTTCTCTTTATGTTCAGTTAACCACTATCTTCAAAGTGACAATCAATAATCCTCCATTCCCCAATCCATAGATCCAATTAACTGCCAAATTCTATCAATCCTACCTCTATAAAATCTCTTATGTATTTCTCTAGCACAAAGCCATCACTCTAATTCAAGCTCTCATCACTACTCTTCTAAATTAATGCAGCAGCTTCCTAATTATTTTCCCTTCCTATAGTATGGCCACTCTATGATTTTTCCTCATGACAGCTGACAAATTTATATTTCTTTTTCTTGCACTTAATAATATTTTATTTTTTCTAATTACATATAAAGACAGTTCTCAACAATAATTTTTGTAAGATTTTGAGTTCCAAATTCTTTTCTCTCCCTCCCTTCCCTTCCCTTCCCCAAGACAGCAAACAATCTGATACAGGTTATACATGTACAACCATGTTAAACACATTTCCACATTAGTTGTGAAAGAAGAATCAGAAGAAAAGGAAAAACTATAAGAAAAAACAAAAAACAAAAAAAATGTGAAAATAGTATGCTTCAATTTGCATTCAGACTCTATAGTTCTTTCTCTGGATGAGGATAGCATTTTCTATCTTGAGTCTTTTGGAATTGTCTTGAATCACTGCATTGCTGAGAAAAGCTAAGTCTATCATGGTTGATCATTGCACAATATTTCTGTTACTGTGTACAACATCCTCTTGGTTCAGTTCAGTTCACTCAGCATCAGTTTATATAAGTCTTTCCTGTTTTTTTCTGAAATCTGCCTGCTCATCATTTCTTGTAGCACAATAATATTCCATTACATTCATATGTCACAACTTGTTCAGCCATTCCCCAATGGATGGGCATACCCACAATTTCAAATTCTTGGCCACCACAAAAAGAACTGCTACAAATATTTTTGAACATTATGAGTCCTTTTCCCTTTTTTAATGATCTTTCTAGGATACATACCTAGTATTGGTACTGGTGAGTCAAAGGCTACACAGTGTTTTATAGCTCTTTGGGCAGTTACAAATTGCTCTCCAGAATGGCTGGATCAGTTCAAAACTCTACCAACAATGCATTCATGTCCCAATTTTCCGTATCTTCTCCAATATTTATCATTTTTTTTTCTCTCACAGCCAATCTGATAGGTATAACGTGGTCCCTCAGAACTGTTTTAATGTGCATTTCTCTAGTCAATAGTGATTTAGAGCATTTTTTCATATGACAATTGATAGCTTTAATTTTTTTCATCTGAAAACTGCCTGTTCATATTCTTTACCATTTATCAATTGGGGAATGACTTGAATTTTTTTTTCCTAAAGCAATAAGACCATGATTTTATTTGAAGCCTTCTGATGTTATATAATACTTCATTCTATTAAAGCTCATAGAGAATCCAGCCAAGATCCAGAGTTTGGGCCCCATTAAAAAAAATCAATCAATTAATTAATTTTTAGTTTTTAGCATTCACTTTGGTAAGATTTTGAGTTCTAAATTTTCTCACCCTCCCCAAGATGACATGCAATTTGATATAGGCTCTATATACACAGTCACATTAAACATATTTTCATATTAGTCACACTTTAAAGAAAAATTAGAACCACTGGGAGGAACCATGAATGACTTGTATTCTTATAAATTTTATTCAGTTCTCTATATATTTGAGAAATGAGGCCTTTATCAGAAACACTGGCTGTAAAAATTATTTTCCAGCTTTCTGCTTTCCTCCTATATTGGTTTGGTTTGTACAAAAACCGTTTAATTTAATTTAATCAAAATTATCCATTCTGAATTTCATAATGTTTTCTATTTCTTTTTGGTCATATATTCTTCCCTTCTCCATAGATCTGACAAGTGAACTAGTCCTTGCTCTCCTACAAATTTATATTGTTAAAGGGCAAGTCTGAATATGTCACTCTCCGGAAGAACCTTGAGAGCCTCTCTATTTCCTCTAGATCTAGGGTTCTTAACCTGGGTTCTCTGAACCTCTCTTTTAAATAAAATGCTCAAAACTATATTCCAACATAATTGGTTTCCTTTGTAACCTTATAGATTTTAATTTATGCATGTGAAAATATTCTTCTGGGAAGGGTTCCATAGGCTTCATCAGAATGCCAAAGGAATCTGCAATACAAAGAAGGTAAGAACCACTGCTTTAAGATAAAACACAAATTCCTCTGCTTGGCATTTAAAAATCCTTCACAATATGGATTCAGGCTGCCTTTTCTCATTATGTTCGCTATGTGATCCTACCTAATTGCTCTTTCCCATATAACATATTCCATCTTCATCCCTATGCCTCTTTACACCCTTTCTGCCATATCTAGAAGGCATTCCCTCCTCATGTCTGTCTCCTAGAATCCCTAGTTTGCTATTTGCTTCAAAGAACAGCTCATATATTAATCTCTTACAGAAGGTCCATCTTGATGTCCCCTCTTCCCAGATGTTGGTCTCTCTTCTAACATGTAGTTGTTTGGTCATTTTTCAGTCATGTCCAACACTCCCCAATACTACCTAGCAAAGATACTAGAGTGGTTTGCCATTTCCTTTTCCAGATCTTTTATAGATGAGGAAACTGAGGCACAGGGTTAAGTGACTTGCCCAGGGTCACACAGTGTCTGAGGCCAAATTTGAACTCAGGAAGATGAGTCTTCCTGACTCCAGACCCAACACTCCATCCATTGCACCACTGAGTTGCCCTCCCTCTCCTAATTATGCTGTATTTATTTTGTATTCACTTATCTGCATACATGACATCATCTCCCCCTCCCCCACATGCTCAGCCTCCAAGTAGGATCATAGACTGGGAGTAGAATGGAACCCCAGAGGCCATTTAGTCCAACCCCCTCATTTTACAGAAGAGGAAACTGTCAAAGTAGTAAATATCTGGGGCAGGACTGGAACCTAGGTCCTCCTGACCCCAAGGCCAGCCCTCTATGGATAATACCATGCTCCCTGAAGGCAGGGACTGTGTGGTTTTTGTCTTTCCTTCCTCAGTGCCTAGAGGTGGTACTTACTAAACACCTGCTGAATTGCATGTCCATCACGCTAGTGCCTGGGGCAGCTAGGTGTTAAAAAAAGGGTAGAAAATGCTGGTCCTGAAGTCAGGAACAATCATCTTCCTGAATTTAAATCTGGTTTCAGACACTTAGTAGCTGTGTAATCCTGGGCTAAAAGCCACTGAACCCTGTTTACCTCAGTTTTTTCATCTGTAAAATGAACTGGAGAAGGAAATGGCAAACCACTCCAATATCTCTGCCAAGAAAACCCCAAATGGGCTCATGAAGAGTCAGACCCAACTGATATAAGACTGAACAACAGTGACAGAACCTGCTGAAACCAAAGTCAAGCTGGCACAGCCTTCCAAATCCCAGAGCCCCCTCTATGCCACATGTAAGCATCAGACTAGGACTTTATAAGCAGTAAGGTATCAGCTGAAAAAATTATCTCTGCAGGGGAACCAGATCTCTTTGTAGAATAACAAATATTTTATTTTATTCCTTGTCATGAAAAATATTTTCTTCCTGAAATTTTTTTTTCCATTTTTCTTCCTTGATTTTTTTTTTTACCTATCTTGTGCAGGTCACGAGGAAAAACTATCATAAATAAAGCTAAATTTAATGCTAAGCCATATGGTTTTGCCCTATGCTAGTATGATCTTAAGTACATCTATTAATCTCTCTGGGCCTCTGTTTCCTTTATAGGAAAATAAGGGGATGGCCAAATGCGCTTGGTGGTTCTAAATCCTAGGAATATATCTGTGAAGTGCCTACTAAAGCATGATTGAATTTACCATCAAAGTTTCCTTGATGAGAGTAAAGAGGAGGAGAGAAACCCTTGAAAACGCCAAATTTTTTGAATAATGAAAAAAAAGTATATTAGTGTCAACATTAATCCATGGCTGCAATTATAAGCAGGACATATGGTTCACTACCTCTCCAAGCGGCCGAGAACATCAAATCAATGAGTGCACATGATGCTGTTATTTGATGTGCCCTTTCTGGGAGTAAGCAATGTTAGTCTGAAAGGCAGAGAGAAACACAAAATGTACCAGCCCTCCAGGTCATATGAAGCTATGCTACATAATGTATGAGTATGAGAAATCTTTATACACCAGTGTAGACTGAACACATAGGTGACTTCTTTGTCCCCAGAAAATGACTGAGGAAATCGTCCCCTCATCTCATTCAGAACTGACCAGAGGTGGCAACCCTGACAGAGGTAAATGGAGTTTATTATGCTCTCTGGACTGGGTTAGCAGCTGAGGCCATCTTTCAATTATTCCTGCCTGTTCTCTGTCTTCCTTGGAGGATGGAAGAGCTTCTGCCTTTGTTTTGCTGCGGGAATCATCTGATCCAATGCAAAATGAGAAAACTGACATTGATTGAATCAAATGAAGATATTTAATGGATCTGATGCAAGAAGATCTCTTCTGTTAGAAGTTGCAGGTAAAAATTGGCCAGTGACAAGAAATAGGAGAGGGGAAAGAAGGATAACTATAATTATGTCAAGGCTAATTTCCCACTGCTAGCAAAGTATTCAATTTGGCTTGATTCTATTAGCAAATTTTTCTGCAGAGAAAATAATATTAGTGTTGGGTAGCAGTATCAGTAGAGGTGACATTAAGTTTGTAATGCCGTTTTATCAAATAATTACACTAGCTTTGAGTGAAAAAAAAATTTAAATGTACTTAAAGGTCATAGACTACAGAGACATCTACAGTCTTAGAATTATAAAATGTCAGCCCCTATTCGTTTTTGACCCCATAAATGATTTAATCACCCAATTTAAAAATTTCAAACAATTAAAACCTACCTATGTTTTGTTTTCAATGAGTCAAGCATATTTGTGGGTGTTCTGCCTTTGGGTTTGGAATTTTTTTTTTCTTCAGGATATTTAGATAGATCGTAGGTTATTCAGAAAATTTAATGAAACAGTTACCTTTAACTTTGGAGAAAAGCAAATAAACATCTCTCAAACCAAGCTTATCAGTTAATAATAAACACATTCAGTTTCTCCAGAAACTGGGATGAATAAATATTGTGCTAGATTAATGAGTTCTACAAAATTCCATAATAAAATCCAGTAGTTGCTTCACTCCAAGTGTTCAAAGTATTGTAGAATCACATGAAAAAGGGAAAAAAAAGAACTTAATGAAATGGATAAATCATCAGAAAAATTCAAGAAACCAGTTCCCTAAACAACACAAATGCTCCATTTATGAAATGCTATAGATAAGCCACTAAATTAGAAAAGTTGTCAAGAGGAAAAATGTAGTCTTGGCAGGGTCTTAAAGAGAAAGAAGCTCATGGTCCAGTAGGTGTCAAGCTACGACCTTTCTGAAAGCTGGGGTGAAACAGAAAGATGGTTGGTCATCTAATCAATGGTAAAACACAAAAGGGGAGTGAGTAGGAGAAACAAAGAGAATAGCTGAAAATGACCTAAGGTTGTACAAGGCTGACCAAAATTAGGTAAAGAGTAAAAAGAAAATATAAGGCAAAGAGTGGATCAATGGTAAAGTTGTTCTGAAAGTCCTTTAAATATACCTGGCACAAACGTTATGAAGGGGAAGCAGAAAGATGAACTCTGTTGACATAAAACAGTTTAGGAGACAGCCTTCTGGCTAAGAAAGAATGGGATAGCAGAGGGAGGTATCTGTTTGACAGAATCTGGAAAGTCTGAGACTAAAATATCTGAAACATCCTAACAGAGTTGTATATGAGTATAGGCTGACTCCATCTAGGGTAAACTAAGTTTGTGTGAGGCAAAGATTTTACTGTGTTGTTTTATCTGGATAGGGATTGAGGGGCAGAGAAAATATGTTGTTGTTATTCAGTCATTTCAGTTCTGTCTGCCTCTTTGTGACCCCATTTGGGGTTTTCTTGGCAAAGATACTAGAGTGGTTTGCCATTTCCTTTTCCAGCTCATTTTACACATGAGGAAAATGAGGCAAACAGGGTTAAGTGACTTGCTCAGTGTCACATGGCCAGTGTCTAAGGTAAGAATTGAACTCAGAAGGATAAGTATTCCTGCCTCGAGACCTAGCACTCTATCTACTGGGCTCGACCTTACAACTTTCAAGAACACAACTAATCTCTCCTAAGGCTTTGTAAAAGAAAACAAATAAATGTGGCAATGGTTTGGAAAATAAAAATAGTTTCAAGCTCACAAAGAGCATTATGTTATCTTAAAAGTTAAAGCTCACCCGACCTCCCTCTACTTCTACAACACCCCCAAGAGATCCTTGTCAGGAGAAAGGTCCTAAGATAAAAACAAAGCCTCCTTCTAACAGTTTCAGCTATCACATGACCAAGTTATCACAGGATCACAGACCTACATCTGGAATTGGCTCTAGATAGCAATTAGTTGATCCCCTTCATTTAATGTATGAAGAAACTAAGGCTCAGCATTTGCACTTCCATTTATAATCCCAAGTGACTTGCCCAAAGTCACACAGAGGTAAATCTGAAAATTGAACTCAGGTCCCCAGACACCCACTCCAAAGCTCTTTCAAGTGCTGTGAACATACGTAACTAACTCCCAAGATTCACAAGACGCATTACATTAAGCAATTATTTTTTTGAGACACACATAAGGTACTATGTTCAAAGCAGGTGCTATTAGCTTTCTAATCCCATCTTCTAAACAAATTATCTGATTTTTTCATTCAGATATATAGTCCTTATACTAAAAACAATATGTATTGGTCGGAAACCTCTGGCCCTGTCACTGTGACTTCTAGTTTGCACTTCTTAGTGGTGCTGGCCATCTAAATGCAGCTGGTTTAGCCATCCCACCTCAAAGCACAGATCATAACAAGGTGGGTCCATGGCATCCATCCCCCTCAATAAATAGCAGTGGCTCCCTAGTATATCAGTATATTAGTATATAGTATATCAAATATAAACCTCCTCTGGCACTTTAATCTCTTAATTTTAATATCTCTGGACTTGTTCTTCACAAGTGACCCTCCATCACTGCCTGTACCTACATCTTTGTCCCCCATACCTGCATTCTCTTCTCAGTTCCACTTCTTTACCCTCTGTCTTTCTGATTCTGCTCAAGGACCAATTTCTACATAATGTCTTTCCTGGGCCCCCAGCTGCCAGTGCCCCCCGTGATTTCCCCCAGATTACCTTGTATTTATTTGTGTACATACATATATATGCACATACATGCACTCATGTTGTATCCTACTCCCATTAGAATGTAAGCTCTTTGGGGGCAAAAGCTACTTTGCATTTGTATTTGTAACCCTAGTGTCTAGCACAGTGTATAAGTACATAGTAGGCAATTTAAAAATTCTTATTAATTGATTAATTGATTGAAGCAAAAAAAATTAATAGCTTCCTGTCCCCTCATCTTTCTTTCAAGGACTTTGGGAAGAAGTGTAAACTTTAGAGTGCTTTGTGATCAGGTCATGTTTTATCCTATCCCCTGATAAGTTTAGATTTTCCCCATCCTAAGGGAAGTTGTATTTTTTGTGTTTCTATCAATATGTGAAACATAGTCTAATAACTAAAAACCAAACTGGCTTCCTATTTATAAAGACATCTTTTTACCTGTTCTCATAACCAAAATACGCATAAATCTGCCAACTTGATTTGAACATTTTCAACGTTCAGCTAATACACAGAAAGTCTGCATCACAGTAATGCCCCAGGGCAGGGCAATTATAACAATATCCTTCCAATTACATAAAAATGAATCCAAAGCAGTGAATTGTTACATGAAAAAAAGAGTGGGGGTCTAGGGATATCAAATATAGAAACAAATGTCTAATATATACTAAAATATTCAAAGCAGAACTATTTGTTGTAGCTAAGAATTTTGCAAGTATTTTTTTTTTAAAGCAATCCGGGTTAAGTAACTTGCTCAAGGTTACACGGCCAGGTGTTTCTAGGTGGGTGCTAAGTGTCTGAGCCTGGATTCGATCCCAGGTTATCCCGACTCTGGAGCCGGTGCTCTTACTCGCTGTGCTACCTGGCCGCCCCAGAATTTTGCAAGTATTAAAAGATTATGAATTTGTAATTAAAATATACTTAAAAAGAAAGTGAATTCTGACTTCCTCACAGACTAATGAAGGTTGGCAGGGAACTTCTTGGGCAGAGTGTTATGTACACCGTCAAATGCAGTCAGGGCAGAAATTTTTTACTTAGCTGCTTATCTTTGTTACAAGGGATAATTCAATCTGGAACAGGGTGGAAAGAACTCATCTTTTTCCAACTAGAAATGATTGAAAGAGACAGAATACATTTTTCTTTAAAGAAAACAAAAGACAACAGAAGGGATCGGCCATATTGTGTCTAACCCAAAACATCTTTCTTCAAGTCAAACACCAAGTGAAGCATGATATGCATAAATAGCCAAAAACGTTAGTGGTGAAGTAGACATCTAGTCATTTCTAACAGAAAATACTCTATAGAACTCAGTTACATGAGGAATTTCTTTTTTTCATTCCTATTATATTTTCCCCCATGGCCTTCGCTTTAACCCCACCTCTCAACCTAATGACACTCCTTTCTTTAATTTCCTGGAAATGAGCTGGCAAGAGATGGTACATTTACAGTCAGTAAATTCTCTATAGTGCTAGTTATAATAGGTGGTTATGTGTGATGGATGAAACTAGTTACCTTCCCTCTAAGATCTGTGTACTCCTTACTCATCCCTTAGCCTTTTAATTAATCTGGATTCCAGGACCAAGGCAGAGAGAGAATACACTAAACAACTCCTTCAGGGAGTTCAAAGTGTGACTGTTGCCCCAGAGGAAACTCTCTGGTAACAGATACAACATAACAGTCCCTAGCTGCCAAAATGCCTACTCAAAAGGTAAAAAACAGTGTCCTTTAATTGTAGTTTCTGAGGTCAACCAGACAATATAAAATTCCTATGACAAAAAACTATGTGTTAAGCTTCTGAATTATTATGACTTGCGGACTGGGGGTGGGGGAAGGGAAAAGAAAGGAAGAAAGGGAAGGAGGAAAGAATTTATTAAGTTTCTATCATGTGTCAGGAACACTGTTTGTAAAGTATCTTCACAACAACCCTGGAAGGTATGTGCTAATAATTACGATCACCATTTTGTAGTTGAAGAAATTGATGCCTTTCTTCTGGCTGTTATATAATCTGCTATCTAATTAGTAAATCAACAAGCATTTATTAAGTACCTACTATTTGTCGGGTATTATGCAAGGCGATGGTGATACAAAGACAAAATCAAACAGGAAGCTTACAATCTATGAACTATAACACTACATAACTAATGTTTAAGGCTAGTAATGCAGCACAAAGGACAACTACAATGGAATCAAAAGTAGCTGAAAAACTAGAGTCACCTTCAACTGTGTTGCATGTAAAAGGCCATCAAATCTATCTGCTGACTTGTATTTTACAAAATTTTACAAAATCTTTAGTTACTTAACAAGAAACTAAAGGTGAATCTGGGGGATACCGGTGAAAATTTAAGTCCATGACGTTGAATTGTACTGGTTTCAGTTTAGGTCTAAAAGTTTATGGTGTGTCTTAGCATTAATGTTTTATCTTTGAGAAGAATATTAAACAATTTTTTAAAAATTAGATGCTCCATTCTGTAAGATGTAAAGTCACCAGACGCTCTACCAAATGCATTATGGACAGACAAATGAGCTATAGTTAGCAGCAACTGAAGGAACTTTCAAGTCAATGAGCTCAAAGATTCATCTGAATATTTCAATCAGGTACAGAAAAATTAAGGAAAGCACTTGATAGATAAAATATTTCATAATTTCCCTACTATGGATAAATAATCAGAGGTACCGTTACCCACAGCTGCTAGTCAGACCTAAAAGCATGAGTATGAGAAAGGGGAAGAAAACTGGCAGAATAATGAATTCCAAATGCTCAAAAGTTACCAGGCTAAAAGTTATATAAAAAAAAAAATTCCATCATCTACTATCCATTCTAGTATCCATATTTTTGTGAGATGGAATATGGTGCTTCAATATAAGAGATAAAAAATCAGGTTGTTTGAAATTATCATCATAACATATTTGAAAAATCATTTATAAGCAAAACAGTCTTGGCCCCAACAATTGCTCGATAGGTTGTCATTCCTGGAGATTTATGTCTTTCCTGTTACTCACTGATTGTAGGTTTGTCTGTATTCTCCAACTTATTGATGTTGGGGTGCTTAAGAATGCAAGGTGAAATGGAAAAGAATGCAATTTTTCCAGAGCTCTCTCTTAATAAAAAATCATAATGGCTCTATTTAAAATGTGTAATTTTTTCTTCGCTCTTCATTCCTAAAGAGTTATTTACAAATATATGTATTCATCTTTTTTTTTAAAAGGATTGTTTAAATTCAGTCACTGAAGTTGTGTCCAACTCTTCATGACCCCATCTGGGGTTGCCGTTTCCTTCCCCAGCTCATTTTACAGATGAGAACTGAGGCAAACAGGGTTAAGTGACTTGCCCCCAAAGTCATAGATGGTTAAGTGTCTAAGGAAAGATTTGAACTCATGAAAATGAGTCTTCCTATTCTAAGCCCAGTGCTCTGTAATTATGCCATCTAGTTGCTCCCCCATTTTAAAAGGGCATATATAGTATTTTTTTTTGTAGTTAATACTTTATTTATTTATTTAAATTAATTTGTTTCCTTTTAGTTTACAGGATTCAATTCCACAATTCCTTGAGTTTCACATTTTATCCTCCTTCCTCCCCTCCCCCCCATGGCAGCATATAGTCAAGTGTAGGATCCGTAAATACTTTCACATTATATATTAGTCAGGTTATAAGGACGGATTGTATCAGATGGAATGAAAAATGGTAAAGAGGACATAAAACCAAAAAAGAGAAGGAAAAAGATCAGGTATTTTGCTTCTACCTGGATACAAACTCAGTTCTTTCTAGTTCTTTCTCTGGATGCATATATTTCTCTCCATAATGAGTCTTTTGGGATTGACTTATATCATTGCATTGCTGAGAAGAGTCCAGTCTATCAAAGTTGGTCATCACACATACGTTGTGTCTGTAATTGTGTACAAATTTCTCCTGGTTCTGCTCTTCTCACTCAGCATCAGTTCGTATAAGCCTCTCCAGGTAAATATGAGACTATCTGCTCCTCGTTTCTTATAGCACAATAGTATTCCATAACATGCATATACCACAGCTTGTTCAGCCATTCCCCAATTGATGGGCACCCCCTTAATTTCCAATTCTTTGCTACCACAAAAAGAGCTGCTATAAACATTTTTGTATATATGGGTCTTTCTCCCATTTCTATGATCTCTTTGGGATATAACCCTAGGAGTGGTATTGCTGGAGCAAAGGATATGAAAGTATTTATAGCCCTTTGGGCATAATTCCAGATTGTTCTCCTGAAAGGCTGGATCAGTTCACAACTCCACCAGCAATGCATTAGTATTCCAATTTGCCCACATCCTCTCCAGGTTTGTCGTTTTCCTGTTTTGTCATCTTAGCCAATCTGACTGGTGAGATGTGGTACCTCAGAGTTGTTTTGATTTGCATTTCTCTAATCAATAGTGAATTAGAGCATTTCTTCATGTGCTTATAGATATCTTTAATTTCTTTCTCTGAAAATTGCCTGTTCATATCCTTTGACCATTTATCAATTGGGGAATGACTTGTATTCTTATAAATTTGACTCAATTCTCTGTATATTTTAGAAATGAGTCCTTTGTCAGAGACATAGGTTGTAAAGATTGTTTCCCAATTTCCCACCTCCCTCTTAGTCTTGGTTACATTGGCTTTGTTTGTACAGAAGCTTTTCAATTTCATGTAGTCAAAATTATCCATTTTACATTTTATAATGTTCTCTAATTCTTGTTTAGTCATAAAGTCTTTCCCTCTCAACAAGAAAACTATTCCTTGTTTTAGGACACTGATTACAGTATCAACCTTTATACCTAGATCATGCACCCATTTAAACTTGATTTTGGTATATGGTGTTAGATAATGGTCTAGGGCATATATAGTATTAAAGATGGCATTAACATGTAAAAAAAAATTATTTATGATAGACTGTGGGAACCAGTATGGAGAACTGAAAGGAGACCTAAGCCTAGAATCACAACACCTGAGTTTGAGTACCTGACATCAGTTGTGGGATTTCAGTCATATCACAACTCTCCTGAAGCATCTGTTTTCTAATTTATAAAATGTGAACACTGCTAGTTCAAATGAATTTAGAACGATTTATATTGTGTATGTGAAGCTTTAAATAATGGGGAGGTACTATATACAGGACAAGAAGAAGGATAGATTCCTACCGTTTGCCACCATTTGATCTCCAATCTGAGACCTGAAAGGACAGTTAACTACAAAACAAAAACATGCCTTTTTAACCCGATCTCTATGGTTTTCTCTGTCTCTGTTTATGTCTCTACTCTGACTCTATGTTTTTCTTTTTAAGAGAGGAGTAAAAGTCTGCAACAACAGAATACAAAGTGATGTCCTTCGGTTATAGAAAAGGTAGTACGTTTTTCAAATTAGCTTTGTGTCCTTGGGCATATTGGTTAACTTTTCTATGATTTCCTTTCCTTATAAGTTAAAAAACAAAGGTAAGGGAGAGAGGGGAATGTAGATAATCCTCAAGGCCCCTTCCAATTCTAAAATTTAATAGAAATTTATGATTTTATATTGATGAGTGTGGCCTTTTCTATAGCAAGTAGATATTTAAGTGGTTTGCTATTTCCTTCTCCAGCATTATTTTACAAATGAGAAAACTGGGGCAAAGGGGGTTAAGTGACTTGCCCAGGGTCACACAGCTTATAAGCATCTGAGGCCGGATTTGACTTCAGGTCTGGCACTCTATCCAGTCTACCACGTGGCTGCCTACTTCACTACTGAATAGTAACATCTACCAAATTTCATTATCACCATCAAAAGCTAAAGCCTTTCTTGTACTCATCAGAATGACATATGTAATAAGTACCTTACAAGTTAAACCAAGTGTAACAGAAAAAGCACTGGATTTGAAGGGATAAAACTTAGGTTCTGATCCTGACTTCCACCAGTTATTCCTTTGAAGACCTTCAAGCTTCAGTTTCCTCATCTATAAAATGAGGGGGTAGAAGATGATCCTTAAGTTCCCTTAAACAGCCTAGAACAAAAGAACTTCAAAGCAGGATTTCTTCCCTCCTACTCCCCACCCCCCCCATCCCCCAAAGAAATGTTCTGATCAATGGCAGATGGCAACATCTGAAAAAAGTAGCAATTAGGCTTTGATTTGATTATTAATTGATACAGTGCTATCACATGGGGGCAGGAGTCCTACTGCAAAGTGGAAGACTGTTCCCATCATTTTTCTCCAAAAGATTTTTGATATTTTTCTTCAGAGTACAATTTGTAACACCCACATTTTTGTATTGATTTTGTTTTCATTAACATTTTTGTATTGGTTTTGATGAGCAGCTAAATGGAGCAGTGGATAAGAGTACCAGGCCTGGAGTGAGGAAGACATCTTCCAGAGTTCAAATCTAGTCTCAGACAATGAGATGGAAAAGGAAATTGGCGAACCATTCCAGTATCTTTGCCAAGAAAACCTCAGATGAAGTTACAAAGAGTCAGACACAACTGAAAATGCCTGAACAACAACAAATTGGCTTTGATAAAAATCTACATCTAAACACAGTTAGTGTTGATGTTGGAGATACAAAAATGAATGTTCAAGTTTAATTAAAGAAAAGCAGGAATAAGTTAGAAGCATTTTAGGGAGACTAAAGGATGGACGGGGCCAAGAGTCTTATTTGTGAGGATATTAAAATTTTTGAATTAGTTGTCGATGCTATCATTGACTATAAAGTAATTTTATTAGTTTTAGATGTCAGTTTTAGTTTAAACTCATACAAATGTATATATGATGGAAATATGTTTTACATGATTACACATGTATATAATCTATATCAAATTGTTTGCCCTCTCAATGTGGGGAAGGTGAGGGAGTAAGGGGGGAAATTTGGAACTCAAAAAAATTTTTAAATGAATGGTAAAATTGTTTTTATATGCAATTAGAAGAAAAATAAGATTTTTTTTTAAAAGTACGCATGGTTTGTCTTGTTTAGAGACTGCATAATGCATTATAAACTAAACTGGCCAGTGACCATTTGGTCTGACTGTTAATTAAAAAAAAAAAAAGGCCAAGAACTAAAGAAAATTTCTGGCCATAATGAGTGACTGATCTTCAAAACTGCTCTGTGATGATATCTGAAATACAAAGGCCATATTTTAGAGAAAAGTAACTAGTTTTTGCTCTTACAACTCAAAAAAGATCCACAGGACAGAGTAGGTAGGATAAATGCCTTAACTAGAAATACTTAAAGCATGTGACATCATTAAAAGACTGTAAGTACATTTTGAAATGTATTATTTTCTTGATAAGTCTATCATGTAAATCTGTAATTAGGGACTTTTAAAATAGCTGACTTTTTCTCTTTTTTTCTTTCTTTTTTTTAAACACAATGCAGTGTAATTGTCTATTAAGTCAATGAGTACTTAGGGACTCTTAAACCTGCAGATTGCAAAAGAATCCTTATGAAATTTCCTTTGAAATAGAGTACAACTGAGAATCCCCACTTGCATAGTTAAATTAGCAATCCTCTTTGGCTGAATGACACAAGTATTCTATCATAGTTAGAGGTTAAGATTTAAACTTGAAATCTATCATCCAAATACATTAATTTGTAACTTAAATGAGATTTCCCATCTCTGCTGGATTGAAGACTCCCTAATTCTATATTCTTGTAGTTTTCATCAAAAAGACTCATTTATTTCTTTGTGTAGTCTCAACTCTGCATTATATAGAATGTAAGTTCCTTGAGATCAGGAGTTAATTGCATTTTTTATCTATCTATGACCCTATCTTTTCACACAACACCTAGCAAATCGCAGGTGCAATGAACCGTTTGTTGAATGATCGAATTTGGAATTTGGAAAGCATTTTATTGAATAAGTCCTTATTTTCATGGTATGTACAGTATATTCAGCTTTGAAAGTTCAATTGCTATTATTTATAAGTTGGCTACACTATCAATTTTAGGCAACTAGGTGGCACAGTGGATAAAACGCCAGGTTTAGAGGAAAGAAGACTCATCTTCCTGAGTTAAAATCTGTCTTCAGACACATTTACTAGCTGTGTGACCCTACTTGACCCTGTTTGCTTCAGTTTTCTCGTATATAAAAAGAGCTGGAAAAGGAAATGGCAAACCACTTCAATATTTTTGCCAAGAAAACCCCAAATGGGGTCACAAAAAGTCAAATGCAAATGAAAAGTGATTGAATGACAATGACAGTCTCAACTATACATTATATAGAATGTAAGTTCCTTGAAAGAAGGGGCTATTTCATTTTCTAACTGTGCCATTACTTCTCACACAATACCCACCATTTTGTAGTGCAATGAATTTTTGTTGACTGACTGATTACAGAACTGGCAAAGCATCTTTTTGAACAAGTCATTTTCATAGTATGTGTAGTATATTCAGCCTTGCAAGTCCAACTGCTGTATTTATAAGTTGGTTATACTATTGATTCCACAATCTTTAGATTCCAGTTGTGCTGTTAGTTATTCATTTATCATTCATTAATTTATTCCCCTATTTATCTATTTATTTATTCATTCATTTACTTACCTACTAACATGTCTATTTGCTTATGGGCAAAAATTTGGAATATTCCATAGTCTGTTCCTCTTTTATGTGCTCTAGAAAAAATACCTTGTGGTCACCGTACATTGATGTTTCATTTCATCTACTCAGTAAGCATCATAATTAATTCAAACGTAAACAAAACAGGCACCACAATGGCAATATTATTCAGACATGGAAACTAATTATGAAACTGTCTTTGTTCAGCCTGTCAGCTTTGCCTATAAAAACTTCTTTGGTTGGCAATGGATATTATTTAGAAACCTTTGACTCCTGCTCTATGGAGACTGAGGAAAAGCTTCACTCTGTGATCTCTGACCCAGTGTTCATTGTGGTGCAATGGAAAGAGTAACAAGTCTGGAGGCCATTGATGGCTGTTTGAATGTCAGCTTGGCCAAGGCCCAAGTGCTGGGCCCTGGACAAACCACCTGATCTTGTGTGCATCAGTTGCCTCTAGTATAAGAGGAGGGGGTTAGATTTGATGATTCCCAAGGTCCCTTTTAGCTGTAAGTCTGTGATCTCATGATTCTTTATATTGATTATTTCCAGATCTACCAGTCAGTCATTAGGCAAGGGGACTCAGAGACTAACTGGTCTTTAAGAGACCAACCATGAATTTGCATCAGTGATTACTGAAGTGGGAATGTGAGGCATAATAGGCTCCTGAAAGATTTCTGGAAGGGTAACAAAACAAAATGCAAAATTGTGTTTGATAGGCCAGGTGAATAAGATATTTGGAGATGCTTTCAAATGCTTCAAGTGCACCAAGATTAAGGGAGCTCACATCTCTCAGTCCATACTCCTTGTCTAATGAAGTTGGGGATAAGAAACCAAGCTTTTATCTTGCTTCTTCAGGGATATGAAAGTACAAACCAAGGAATTTCACATAACTCTATTTTCCTTACTTAAAGGCAGGTGTTCTAGTTTCGGGTGGTCCCCCTTGCTCTGCTGGACACCAATACCAACAGTAAAAATATGTATACTAGCATTTACATACGGCTTTAAGGATTGCACAGTGCTTTACAAATATTACCTCCTTTTTATGAATGCATCGTAAACTTAGGTTATTGCCAGAGTGGGGCAGCTGTGGATAGAGTGTTGGGTCTGCAATCAGGAAGTCTCATCTTCCTGAGTTCAAACCTGGGCTCAGACACTTACTAGCTGTGTGACTCTAGGCAAGTCACTTCATCCTCTTTACATCAGGCACCTCATCTGTAAAATGAGTTGGAAAAGGAAATGGCAAACCACTTCAGCATCTCTACCAAGAAAACACCAAATGGGGTCACAAAGAGTCGGATATGACTGAAAATGACTGAACAACAATGGCCATAGTGAAGTCATCACTGCTATGGGCATCGCCTTTTTTTCCCAAAAATAATGATGATGATGATAATGATAATAAATGTCCTTTTTCCTATCATACCCATGTAAACTATTCATGTTTCCTAATTGCACCTCTGAAGACCCAATATTTATAAAGTGAGTTCCAACATAAATCCTTCCCAGAGTCTAAATGATACACCAATGTTCCTACCATTTTAAGGTCTGAGGAGTAAATCTGAAATTACTTTACTGATTACTTCTAAATCATTAGCAAACCACAGGGGCCAAGAGATCCAGGAATTGCTGTGTACTTCCCAGTGGGGTCATCACTACTAAATCCAAAGTGTAAAAACCAACTTTCTAGGGTTTGCTCTGATTTATTTCTGAATGTATCTGGAATCTCTCTCTTGGTTTATCCTCATTCTTATGTGTGAGCTGAGAGAAAAGCTCCCTGTTTCTCTCAGGTTTAGGGTGAAATGCGTTCACTTCAGAAACAGTTCAGCTTAGCAATGCTGATGTTATAGTCATGGCATGCTGGAGATTGCTCAAGCTGTGGCTGCGCTCCTTGCATCTGCAAGAGACTTCTGGGTTCCTAGGCACTTCAGGATAAACACTTTTTCATATGTCTTATGGAGAAAGCCCACATCAAGCTGGACACCCCCAAACTGCCTTTAATTAAGTCAATAAATGCTTCTATTGATCTTAGCGATATGTAAATTATATAGAGTCCTAGAATTATAGAGCTGAGACTCCAGAAGCCATCAAAAACCTAAATCTGGTGCATGAATTCCCTCTGTAGCACTCCCAATATGGAACTATCCAGATCTATGTGAAAGATCCCTACACTGGGGGACTCTTCTAATTATAAGAAAGTTTTCCCACATGTGGAGTTTACCACAGTGCCCATTTGCATAATAAGCACTTCATCAGTGTTTGTTGAATTAAATGAATGGAGGTCCAACTCAGACCTCCCTCCTATAATGTCTGCCCATTCATCCCATTACTTCAGGGGCTAGGCCAAAGTACTGTGATCTTTCTCCATGAAATGTGAGCAAAGGTCTTAAATTTAAGTGACTTCTCTCTTCCCATATTAACATTTCCACAAAATATATTTTACAGTATTAAATATATTTATTAAGTTGCATCTCTCTACCAAATCTGAATAACAGGATAGCTTTCACAGAAAAAAAAATTCAGTAAGCATAAATGAATAATATGAAGACATGAGGAACTAATAAGGCAAGAAAAGACATTTTGGCCCATAAACAAACACTGCCTCCTTATTAGCGGGAGAAAAACATAATGAAGAATTCAAAATTAAATAAAACGCATACTCTAAAGCAGGCTGTTATTTGTTGCCAAGAGGGAAGCATCTTCATCCTTTTCAAGCTTCCCCCTTGTGATTTGCATACAAAAGAAAAGCATGCTGGGAGGGAAACTTGGGGTAGGGAAGGTAAAGAAATTATCCTCAACACCTTCCTTTGACCCAAGAATTGACTTTGGATGACTAATATGAGCAAGTCCTCAGTAACGGAGGATTGTGACACACTACCTGGGATAGTCTGGGGGTCATAAGTGAGGGAGAGTACTGTGTGCCACAGCACTCTGAAAGAAACTTCTTATCAAATTCAAGCTTTTATCTAAAATGGTCCAAAGCACAAGTGGGCATAATAAAATACCTGATGACTATTAGAACACAAATAGGTGGCAATCCTGAAGTCATAGGGTAAGATGTAGGAAGTCTACATTAAAGAAAAACTTCTGAAAGGAATCTCAGGGATCCTGCAATCTGGTCCCAAGAAAATAACTGGTGTTAATAAAACCCACAGACAAGAACTCATTGCTATCATTAAATATTGATGTTACAGACCCACTAGGGAAAATTGGCCCACTTACAGAGATTCTATCTATCAGAGAATGGGCCAATCACCATTCCCCAAATGCAGGTAAACATTAAAGGCTACTCATACCAACCAGAAATGTCAACTCACTTGAAAAGCAGTCTATCTACAATGCAAATGTGAGGTTACCTGCACTAGGGATAAACTTCATAAAACACAGAGATCCCTAGAATTAATTTATGAGACATTTAGGCTTTTGATGGTTTAGAAAATCACAAAGAAAAGGCAGAACTGAAATACTCTGCCAAGAAATTTAAGGGAAGTGAAAGCCAACGATTTTAAAGGAGGTGAATCAAACTAAAGGTTTTTTCACATTTAGGCTTGACCCATATACACAGATAGAACAATTATAATAAAGGATCTGGGGAATAATGCAGTAGTTGTTTAAACTTTAGCAGACAGTCAGCTCACAATTATCCTGTCAATGAAAGGAAGCAATACATGGAACTGATCATAAAAATTCATGGTTAACTTTTCTTGACTTTTGATTCCTCTGGGGAAATCTAACCCCACAGAAGCAAGTTTCTGCCTAGCAGGGCAACCAGGAAGATAATCAGGAACTGAGGAAAAGGATATGATGTACAATTAAATAGACAACCCACAGAACTCACCCCTCAGTAAACAGGAGTATATGTACATTTGGGGAGGGGGGGGGTCGGCAGGGAAGACCCCTGTAAATGGATAGTGACTTGCCCAAGGTTCCACACTTAATACACTTGAACACACAAGTCCTTGGGAAGCCAAATCCAATATTCTATCCATAGAACTATTCTGGCATATGGCTGGTACGATCAGGTGGTATATATTACACTTGAGGAATTATGTAGGAGAAAGCTGATATTAGACAAATGTATGAGAGGGAGGCTAGGTGGCACAGTGAATACAGCACCAGCCCTGGAGTCAGGAGGACCTGACTTCAAATCCAGCCTTAGACACTTGACAAGCTTATTAGCCATGTGACCTTGGGCAAGTCACTTAACCCCAATTGCCCTGCCCTCCCCCCTCCAAAAAGGAAAAAAAAAGACAAATATACGACTGAAAAATAAAATAGGTCAGTCATGCAATAAAAGAGGAAGTGTCACTTGTGTTATACTTATGATGGCCCATGTCATTCACTAGTATCCACCATTTTTTCATATGCAAAATGAGATGGAGAAGGAAATTGCAAACCAGGCCAGTACCTTTGCCAAGAAAACCTGAAAAGGGGTCAATGAAGAGTGGCTTCTCCCCTCACCTCAAACCTTCTAAAATCATCCCCTACTGTCTCTTCTTTCACTACAGCCTCTAAAGAAGAGAACAACTGCCTTTCAAAGCCAACCTCTCTACATGGGTGTTTTGAAGTTCCCCAAGCAGCTTACAATGCAGTCAAGGTAATCTTTCCTCTATACCAGCAGTGTCAAACTCAAACAGAAAGGATCCCTGCAGGCTGCATACTAACTAAAAAAATACAAATTAACATTATCCATGCTATATTCTGGATTTTTTTTTTAATTTTGTAAACTATTTCCCAATTACATTCTAATCTGGTTCTGATTATATTACTTTGCTGCTTTCAGCAAGTCAGATATCTCTGCTATACCCCATGCAACTTTCACTGCAGAGAACACAATTTGGATAAAGAGATGGGCTTGGAGAGAGAATCCCATAGGGTAAGAGTGACATTTTGGGGGACAGTATGGAAAAAATGGATAGACAAAGGCAGGGCCAGATTATGGAAGGCCTAGATGAAAACTAGGCACAGTTCAGACTGGATGAAACAGAAAAATAATTTAAGTGGTTTGAGCAGAAGACTGAAGAGAATGGTATTAAAGGATAATTACATAAGCAGCAGACTAAGAAGAAGAATCCCAGGGAAAAAGCAGGTTCAAGAAAGTCAGATAGGAGCTAGCTGAAATAATCCTAGCAAGAGCAGATAGGAAGTTGACTAAGAATTTAATGATACCTTTCTAAAGACAGATCTTTACAGCTATCTTTTTTTTTCCTGGCAGGTGAATTTAATAGATTAGATCTAAGAGATTGAGAGTCTTCCATTTTAGCTAAAGTATATCACTTGGGAATTTTTTGCTAAGATGCTAACTACTGTATTAATAGAGCAATAGGAAAAAAATTTTCAGCAAAAAATACATTCTTCGATTTAAAGAAAAATGGTTGATTCTTTGGGGTAAGAAAGTGAAGACAAATTAAAAGTCATTGATTTATGAAAAAAATAAGGTCCACTGACCCCACAAACATGATCTTCCTAATACTACTCAGGAATGGACCAGAGAATCTTCTATGCTGTACTTCAGCGGAATTCTGCTGGGTCAGAGGAAGAGTCCTGGCCGCAAGATTCCCAGCCAGGTTAAGAGTCAGAATTACCAGATTAGTCATGAAAAAAACTGCAATCAGCTGCCAAGCATTCAGAATACTGAGCTGAGGCTGGGCAAAGGAGGAATGTGGTGCCTGGATCAGAAGCAAGACAGTTTGAGGAGTGAGAAGAGAAATATGATCTATGTGTCAGTCTGAAGCAGAGAACACCAGAACAAGTGAGTATGAGTTCTACAAAGAGTTCATTTAATTAACCACACTCTGTTTTGTGCCAGGACATGTATATTTTTATCCACAATTATGTGAGCCTGGCCCTGCTTTCCAGTCTCTTCTAAATCACTTACAGATAGACAGTTTCTGACAAACTAAAGCTACAGACATCCATAAGCTAGTGTTCTCCAAACTGTTTTGATCACATATTCCTAACAGTTATAGAAATGTAAATTAACAATAGTCACATTACATTACATATGTGTGTATTTATGTGCGCACACACACACATATATATATAAATTATATACGTAACATAGCAGAGATACCTTAAGTACATTGTAAAACATAAACAAAAAGAAGACATTTAAAAGCTCAAGATGAAGATGCAAGAATATTTTCCAAATAACTTATTTATTAAATGATACAAAATACTTTTGCTCTCACTAAATATATTAATATCAACAACATTTTAGTGAAATGAATGTGACTGAATATTTTACATTATTGTTTAAAATATTGGTTTGATATAATGATTCTAAGCTGGGTTTGAAAGTTGTTTATTTTGTATCAAAATATTTAATAAAATAATTTAAAATATTATTTCACCTTCATTTCATTCTCTCTAATATCTTTTTTTTGTGTATATGCTTTACTTGGTTACAATGGCTGTTATAGTTGAAAAAAATTAAAACATCACAAAGGACATTAGGTAGAATAGGGGATATAATGCAAAGATTTGAGTCCAAATCCTTCTTCAGACGCTTAACTCACTGTGTGACCTTAAACGTTTTGCCCATCTCTACCTTTGTTTTCTGATCTGTAAAAAGATGACCATAATAGCACCTACCTGACAGGGTTGTTATGTGCATAAATTATGTAACATGTAAAGCACTCTGCAAACCTTAAATTGCTATAAGAATTCTGTCATCATCATTAATATACATGGATTCAAATGGAAGAAGTGCATTGATGTGCTCACTAAATAACCTTTTCATTCTATTTGCTAAGTTCACCATCATGGAAAGATTTTTACTGAAATTCAGTTAGTAAGTTTCCATCATCCCTGATAACATTAAGTTGCTATTTAAAAACAGTTGTGTATATTGGATATATATATATATTTGCTTTGGAGTTAGAAGTCCAAGGTTCAAGTGGAAGGGGAAGGGCAGGGCAATTGGAGTTAAGTGACTTGCCCAAGGTCACACAGCTAGTAAGTGTTAAGTGTCAGAGGCTGCATTTGAACTCAGGTCCTCCTAACTTCAGGCCCAGTGATCTATTCACTGTGCCACCTAGCCGCCCCTTTATAAATATATTTAAAAGGAATAGCAAGTTGTACATAATAATTTTCAGGTTCATGTGCAATCATATTTTTAAAAATTATGCTCTGCTATAGAAATTATTTTTTATTCAATAAATTAAAAATAAAATAAAATAAAATTTTAAAAACAACTGGAACCTCGAAGACATTTTTATATCTTTAACAAATCCACCAAAACATTTCATTTGGAAAATTTTTAAATACTTTAGAAAGTAATCTTTCCAAGTCTTTTTTAAGTAAGTGAATATAAGTTTTTAGAAGAACACCTTAACATTGCTGGGAAACTATAACTTAGTTTTTATAATTTCTTTCTAATCATGACAGCCTGATGCTTTCATTAACAAATATCTCAAGGCGCAAGATGCATTTAGGCAGAAGTTTAACATTAAATATATAAATGCATGTGTCAAATAATTTTCTTGATAATTTGAAATTTTCCTGGCTGGCTTTTTGCTAGGTCTGATTGGCTCATTGTTGGCTTGTACCAGAGTATTAGCTATATTAGTTTTGCCATGTTCTGGCTGCCTACTTGTGCTTTCATCATTAATGTTATCTTCAGTTTCTCTGAAGGAAGCTTTTCAAGCCATTTCATAAGGGCTAGTTCAGTTAAAAGAAAATAATTAATTTGTAAATCCACTTAGGTGGGCAAAAGTACACAGCAATCAATATGCTGAAGGGAAATAAACAAATGTGGGCACCACTGTCAACTTCTCCATGTTGTGGAAATTATACTCAATCCTCAGAATATCTGCTATACCATATGTAACATGTGGCTGTCTGTCTAGGGACCAAGTGAAGGCACTAATGTTTATCTATTATCACAAATAAAGTTTAAATTCTTTTTATAAATCTATTTATCCTGTATAGCTTGCTTTGTATATATTTGTTTGCCTGTTGTCTCTACCATTAAATTCTAAGCTCCTTGAGGGCAGGGACTGTTTTTCTTCTCTTTTTACCCCTAGCGCTTTACAGTAAAGTGCCTGGCACATAGCAAACATTTAATAAATGTTTATTGATTGGTTGATAAAAATAAACAGAAACAAAAGTTTTAATATTTTTCTCTATCTCAATGGATCATCTGTCTTATCTCCTATGGTATATACACCCTACCTTGAAAGAGGCTTCTTACTCTAAGATAACAGTGGACACTCTAAGCCTTTATTCCAATTCAGTCATCTGAAATATTCCCTTAATTTATGCCCATATTCTAGACATAACTGAAAACTTAATGCTTCTGAACATCCTTCCTGACAGACTACTAATTTTGATCACTTCTTTATTTCAAGATCCCTCAACACTGTCACACATAAGCTTTCATCTGCATAAGGGGTATTACAGTTTTTCTCTCTGTACAGTCACAAGGCTAAAATAAGCAGGACAACTAAAGTCCTAATTTTAATTATTGTTTTCTGTGGAACAAAGGTGTCACTGAAAGCAAATGCTGAGTCACATATCTGTGTTAAAAGTAAAATCACTTTGGGGGTGGTGGGGAGGAACATGACTGAAAATCTAGAGTTAGATTCACACAGATTCAAAGAAAGATAGTATTCAAGAATTGGGGGAAAAAAACTTAGAAATCATTTGTTCAGATCCTCTCAAATAATGGCCTATTATATACTGTAAAACATCCTATTTGGCTAGGCATTTCTATTTACCGAAATGCTATTTCTATTTAGTGTCCATCTGAAACATGAAATATCATTCCCCACCATTTCATAATTGCTTTCATCGTACCTCAATGCATCAAGAATCTGTGATTTCACTTGGGTAGTGATCTCCCTTCAGGGTTGGAAATAATAACCCTTCTGTGCTATTGTAGAGAGTTATGACAGGGACTTGAGAAATTCCCACTTACTCAGCGTCCATCTGTTGGGTGATAAGCCTCTCTGAACTCACCCAGGGTGGTTGCTCTGACATTATCAGCCCTGTCAGAATTTGTGTTCAACAGGCAAAGCCTTCAAAAATCCCATGCCAGCTGCATACCATGAGGAAGTTAAAAGAAGAAGACTTTGGTAGACTGTTTGTATTGTATGTGTATATAAAACCAAACTCCCAACAAATGAAAAGCAATACTCCCCAAGGAAAAAAAAACAAAACTGAATGAATATGCTGGGTGAAGAACACAGGATTACAGATCCAGAACTGGAAGGGACCTCAGAGTCCACCTAGTCCAATCCCCCTGAATTTTACAGATAAGGAGAGGCCCCAGGAGATAAAGCGACTTGGTTACACCACCTAGGTAATAAGTATCAGAGGCAACATTTGAACCTCGGACTTCTGACTCCAAAGACAACATTCTTTGTTTGCTGCTAAAAGCCAAATCTAAGACACCACATTTAATCAGAATTATATAAGAACATCTGAAGTAGGAAGTTTTAATTATTTCCTTTAGAAAATAATGTTTTTAATTAATAAGCATTTATTTTCTCTCCTTCCTATGTCCTAACCCTGAGAAAAGGGAAAAAGGAAGGAGATGAAGGGGAAGGAAAATGGGAAGGAGATAAAAACAGGGACAGGGCAAGGAAAAAGGGACCGAAGAAGAGGATAAAGAAAGGAGAGGGGGAGAGGATAAAGGAACAAGAGAGGGAACGGGGAAAGGGAAAGAGATAAGGGAAGGAGACAGGAGAACAGGATAATAGAAGGACATAGGGAAAGAGACAAGGGTAAGGATAAGGAAAAGGGAAGGGGGTAAACACATCTCACTCCACTTCTTCTAAAAGGTGGGGGTCTATGGTTGTGGGACTTGGCATATGATATTAAACTGTTTCAATATATGACTAGCTGAACTATTTTTCTTTCCCTTTTTTATTCTTTGTCCAAAGAGATACCGTTTTTCCCCGATAATAAGACACTGTCTTATTAATTTTTTTGGAGAAAAACACCAGAGGGCTTATTTTCAGGGGAGGGCTTATTTTAATGAACATTGACGCAATTTTAATAAACAGGTAAATGTGAACAAAAAAAATGTACCTTTATTCAATAAGCAAAAGACTGGGGAAGAACAGGATGACGCGCTCACTGCTGCAGCTCTGACTGGATGCAGCTCGGAGCGTGGCGTGCGTTTCACGTGGGAGGGGATGGTAGCAATCTCAATAGGGCTTATTTTCGGGGGAGGGCGTATTTTAGAGGAATCTTACGCAGTAAGGGGAGGGCTTATTTTCGGGATAGGTCTTATTATCGGGGAAACACGGTAATTCTTTAGTAGGGAGTAAAGGGAAAGATACACCGGGAAATATAAATAATATAAAAACCAAAAATAAGAAATTGTTTAAAGTACTATATAAATGAGAGTCTGAAATGACAGCGATGGTGGCTACTTAGGGTAGAGGCAGATGCCTCAGCTATGACAGTCTAGACTCCCCTTTCCCCAGCTGGCACCACATCGAATGCATTGTGGTCCTAAACAGCAACAGCAGAAAGCAATTAGACCATATGGGGATAAAACCTGCCAGAAGTTATAGGCATCATATGAGGCCAAGCACCATGACTCTGAAAAGTCTGTGCATACATACTATCTTAGGGCAGTTGGACCACAAGAACCTAAAATATCTCCAACACTCCTGAAAACCAAAATAGTGAGAGAGATATTTCTATCATGAAAAAAATTTTCTTCACTCAGGAAAGTTTCAACTCCTGAAAACCCTAGCATCACCTGAACATCATGAGGTAGAGAAATGTAACAGGAAAAATTCTGGGATCTACCTGTGATAACACAGTTTCACCACCAAAATGGCCAAAGTCCTACTAAAAGTATCTGGTCCAGAAACAGAGGATTCCCCTCCATTGTTCTCCTGAGAATAATGTGGATAACAGTGTTGGTCAGATGCAATGAATTTATAGGAAGCTTTATGACCTTATTGGACAGTCTAAAAACACACAAATACCCAAAGGAAACAGTGCACCAAATTACACAAACTGCTTATGCAAATAAGATCTTCACTGTTAATTAGGTAACAAATTTTGTAACCTGACCCCGTGGCTCCCTTAATAAAATCTGTTCCATCCAGAAACTGAGTACTTGCATAACATTTTTATCAGTGGTCTGGAAGAAGGCAAAACTCCCACATCCCTCAAATTCACCCAAGACGCACATCTGGGAGGTATAATAAATACATTTGATTTCAGGCCCTAAAAAAGAGCAGCATAGGCTACAACATTGGGGCTATATCCACTAAGATGAAATTGAATAGAGTTGAATGCAGAATCTTACTCCCAGCTAAAAAAAAAATCAGTATCCCAAATGGGAGAATGATGGGCAGAGAGCAGTAGGGCACCTGAAAAAGATCTAGGGGTTTTAGTGGACCAAGAGATTTATGAGTTAACAGCAGGACACTGTAGTTGGAAAAGGCAATGTCACCTGAGATTACCTAATGAGGGACATGATGACCTACATAAGGGAGGCAATGATTCCAATGTACCCTTTTCTGGTCAGACCACGTTAGGAGTATTGTGTTCAGTTTTGGGGGGTCGCATGTTAGAAAGGGCAATAAAGGGGCGGGTAGGTGGCTCAGTGAATAGAGCACCAGGAAGACTTGAGTTCAAATCCAGCCTCAGATACTTAACACTTACTATCCGTGTGACCTTGGGGAAGTCATTTAACCCCAACTGCCCCTCCAAAAAAAAATAGGCAAAAAAGGGCAATAAGTTGGAGATCTGAGTCCAGAGGAGGGAAACTAGGATGGTCAAAGGTCCTAATACCACGTCATGCCAGTCAGCATTAGCTGAAGGAAATGAGGGTATTTAACTTTGAAGAGATGATAAACATCGTCAAGAATCTGTAAAAGAATACAGGAGGAATGCTGTTGTTGTTCAATCATTTCAGTCATTTCCAACTTTATGACCCCATTTGGGGTTTTCTTGGCAAAGATACTGCAGTGATTTGCCATTTTCTTCTCTAATTCATTTTACAGATAAGGAAACTGAGGCAAATGGGGTTAAGTGACTTGTCCAGGGTCACACAGCTACTAAGTGTATGAGACCAGATTTGAACTCAAGGAGATGAGTTTTCCTGACTCCAGGCCCTGTATGTTATCACTGTGCTACCTAGCTGCCCTTAAAAGAGGGAGGAAACATATTCTAATGGATAGAAGTTACAGAGGCAGATTTTGGCTCTCACTGTAAAGAAAAATTTAATAGGAATTAGGGGTACCCAAAAGAGGAAAAGGCTCCCTCAGGAATCCTTGCATTCTCTATAACCAGTTTCATCATGCAAAGGGTCAATGATAATTTGTTGAGGCCATTGTAGGGAAGGGTTTTTTGTGTCCTAATTTCCTCTGGAACCCAGGAGAAGTTATCGATCTCTTCTCAAAGAAACATTTTAAAATGTCTAAGATTACAAAAGAAACCAATTATATGGAAATTTGTTTGCAGACCACAGGTTAAGAAGAACGCTTGTTGAACAGGGATTCTTACAGAGGCATGGAGGTTAGATTTAAGAGAAAATATTAGGTCTTTTCTAACTCTGAGATTCTGTGATCCTTGTTTTGTGATCGAGGCAGCACCTCCCACTTTCAGTTACCCAACAAAACCCTAACTCTATGACCACAGCCTCTGAACTTTGCAGAAACACTCACACCTTTCCCCATGCACAGCAGTCTATAAGTCAAGGCCTCCCTCTCACTCCCACCAAAGTACTTAGTCAAAAAACAAAACAAAACAAATTCAATCTACCCAATGGAAAAATCTCAGTCTAACTCTGAGTAGATCCAGACCTAGGACTCACTCAGGTGAACAATGCACGGCTATGGATTTGTCTGACATCAACAACTACTGCTGAGGTCTGCTCATCATGGAATATCTCTCAGTAAAACCAGCTCCCCTCCTCCCACGGGTGAATTCCTCCTGGAGTCCCCATCTTGTGGAAGGGCTTAGGCCAGCCTTCCATAATTTCTCCTAGCTTTCACTTCCCTTTTGTACATTCTTTTCCTTTATTAAAATGTAAGCTTGTTATGGGCAGAGCCTGTTTTTCTTCTGGCTTGTATTTGTATTCCAAGTACAGAGTCCAGTCCCTAGCAAATAGTAAGCACTTAATAAATGCTTGTTTTCCTCCTTTCTTTCTTTAAGTGCAGGGACCCTAACTTTTAATGTTACAAAAATTCTCTCCAATATGATAAGTCTACAAGGTCCTCTGTGTGTCCCACATGCCCAAGGTAACCCTAAATAACATGATAGCATGCATGATTATCACGTATGTGGTAGAACATAATGAAAACTATCAAGAGATGGCAATTATATAGTACTTTGATTTACAAAGCATTTTACACAAGTGTAAAATTATATCTACACAACAATCCTGTGATGTAGAAAATGTGAGCTCCACTCTCCTCCATTTTGCAGTAACAGAAGTAATTTCCATTAACGTGGCATACTTGAAGGCCCACAAAATGCCTTCCTATAAACTACCTTCCTAGACAGTATTTCAACGATCAGGAAATTGAGACTCAGAGAGTTTAAGCACCTGGTCTAAGATCACTCAGCTAGTCCCTTAGCTAAAGTTAAAGTTTAGCCTCAAACCCAGGACATTCTGATTCTTGTACTGTCCTAGATCTCTTCCCATCTTTTAAAAGTCATATATAAAGGGAATTAAAACCAGACAGTCAAGTTTTTCAGCACTTTAGTTAAAATTACAGTCTCTATTGTATGTACCTGAGTTTCTATTATCCTTAAAAGACTTTGATGACCTACAGTAAAATTTTACTCTGTGCTAAATTTTACTCTCTGCTTTTTTTTTTGCTACATATTGGTATATTGAAATGATTATAAAGCTACCCAGTCATATATTTCCTTCCACACCTGCCTTTACCAGTTATATTTGGTAAGCATGCTAGTGAAATATGTTTGACTGTAAGAGATACCTTTTAAGAGTAGGAGATTCTCTGAAAAACATGTCTGCTTGCAATAGTTGTAAAGCCTAAGAGAGTCTCTCTCTGGTTTAGGTTTATAAGAAGACAATCTAATTAGTAGGTCAAAAGTCAACATTTCACCTATCAAATGTGTATAGACAAGAGCTGGGGCAATGAGCAAAAAATGCTTATGTGTATCTGAAACAAGTCACTACTTATGAGAACCCAATCAAAGGATTCATTCACATAAAAAATTAGACACTGATTACAAAGGTTCAAGGATAAAAGGTCTGGATAATTCTCTCCTGAAATTTTGGTAAGTATTAAGACACACACACACACACACACACACACACACACACACTCCCAGAGTTTAAGTACCAATAGTTTTTTATTACTGCTCACACATTAGTAAGTAATTATTAGAAAGCATTCTATTTCTACATAAAAACTTTCCGCCACCAACTTAGTGAAATAAAATCCTACAGTGGGAAACGTGATTAATGAAGTATAAATGAACTATCTGAGGGCTAAATATATTAATTCTTGCATTTTTATTTTTTATTCAAATATTTATTAAGTATCTGTTATATGTGAGGCATAGTGCTAGCAAATGGAGTTGATAGAAAAACAATGAATACCCAGTTCTTCACTCTAAAGCTGACACACTCCAGTAAATAATGACCCATGTGTAGACAGATGTGCTGCAAAGACATGATACATTACACTATATTGACAAAAACAAAATCTATACAAACAAGATGGACATTAATTTCCTTAGCTTAGTTTCCATCCTTAAAATGGATGATAATATCAAATACTATCAAATTTGGCTAATACTATCAAAAATCCATTCTGAGTATCATACCTAATTTGTTATATGTGGCAAATCATTGAGGATTATTGTTTTTCAATGATCTTCTATTCTATTAAATATGTGGCTATTTGAAATATAAAAGAAGTCAACAACCCTAAGACTCAAATGCATTCAAGGCAAATGAAAAAAAAAAACAACTCAATGCAAAAGACCATACTTACGATATGGCACTTCTAGTGGGTGACCTGTCATACTGCACCATCCTATTGGGTGAATGTCAGGACTGTCAACATCCATCCAATAGTCATATTTGTGGCTCCAGCCATCAAAGTGAACCTGTTAAAAAGTATAATTTGAATAATCAGCATTTTGATAGTTATACATCCAAATACATGTGAAAAAACTTTATTAATCGGAGATCAATATGCTAAGAGTATAAAAATATCAAAATAATATTATCTGTGCTCATAAGGAATAAAAACAATCAAACATAGAATTCAAGATACACATATTTCTCAAAGAAATAGCAAAACTTCTGAGTTTGTCTTTGTTTTTTGTCATGACCATGAGTAGATTCAGATACGAATGGGAATTCTCACAAAAATCAAATGCTTTTGTCACACTCTCTATTTAACCAGCTATTGACAACTCCTATCTTTCTTTCTTACTCAAAACCAGTGATAAAACAAACTAAAACATTGTTTGATTCCTGTCCAGAACTTCATCATTCCTGTGGATGTTGTTCATTTTCACTCTGGTCTCATGTTTTCCCATAATGTTTATCTTCAGAAAAGGGCATGGGTTTTCAGGTTTGGTAAACTCTAGGAGACTTTTTATCATTTCCTAACTATGCACACCCAAAAGAAAGTACGCCTCCTAACTGCTCCTAACTCCTAACAATTAACAGGTTGACATACAGCACTGTTGCCACTATGGGTAAACAAAATAGTAAGAGATAAATTAAAGTCTTATATTTACCCAAGTTTAAAAAACATAGTATAAAATGTGGCGGGGGGGAAGGCGGGGAATGGTTAGACGACACTTCTTATGAAAGCTCTCAGCACAAGTCTATAGCGTGAGGTGGCAGAGAAAAATATTCAAATGACAACATAGGCTGAATTTACAGACGTAAAATATCAAAAACAGAGAATGATGTTCTACTGTAATCTACTGTAATAAAAACACATCTGGAGTGTTCTGTCTAGTTCTGGGACCAACATCTGAGGGAAGACCTTGACTTTGGGGAAATAACATAGTTGTTTGCAAACAACATGAAGGCAAAAGGTAGTACAATCAGGAAATGGGGCAGCTAGGTGGAAGAGTGGATAGAGCACTCAGCTTGGAATCAGGGAGACTCATCCTCATGAGTTCAAATTTGGCCTCAGACACTTACTTTGCTGTGTGACCCTGGGCAAGTCACATAACACTGTTTCCCTCAGTTCCTCATCTATAAAATGAGCTGGAGAAGCAAATGGCAAACCTCTCTAGCATCTTTGCCAAGAAAACCCCAAATGGGGTCATGAAGGGTTGGACAGGACTGAAAAATGACTTAACAAGAAGAATCAGCAACAATGGATGGAATTTACAGATTGGAGAATTGAGTGGGTTGGAAGATTGGAGGTTAAGGAGTGGGGAAGGGGATGGGGGGACTTCCTAAGAACTGGAGCTTTCTAAAAGATAGAATGGGCTACCTGAGGAAGTTGGAAGGGACCTCAGAAACCATCTATAAGATGCATAAGAATCCTCATTCTAAAACCTAATGTGTCCACCCAGCCTCTGATTTAAGATCTTCAAAGCAAGAGAAGCTCATCACTTCTTCATGCAGCCCATTCCATTTTTTTCTCACAGCTTCAACTGTTTGAAAGGCTTTCCTGAAATCAAGTTTTGCAATCTCCATCTATTGCTACTGTTTTGCCCTATGGGGCCAAACAGAACAAATGTAATTCCTTTCTTACATGACAGACCTTCAAATATCAGAAGGCAGATATCATCCCTCCCCCAAGTATTCTTTCTTCCTCTCTAGTGCCTTCAACACATCTTTCTATGCCGTGGACTGAAGGCCTTTGATCATCCTCTTAGGCTGCTCTTAATACTTTCCAGCTTATCATAAAGTATGTTGCCCAGAACTGAACACAATAATTCAGACAAGAGAAGAATACAGGGTGGCTATTACTTCTCTATTCTTGGAAGATATTCCTGTCTTAATGCAGGCAAAGATTGATTAGCTTTTTTTTTTTGTCACGCTGATGAATCACATTGGGCTTGTTGTCCATGGAAACCCACTGATCTTTGTCAGAAAAACTTCTGTCTAACCATGTTTTATACTGTGAGGTTGATCTTTTCATACCCAAGTGCAAGATTTTACATTTATCCCTGCTGAATTAAACTTATTAGATTTCTCTTAGTGCTTTATAATGCCAAGAACCCCACGGACCATCATTCTGTCACATATTTTATTAGTTATCCCTCCCAGCTGGTGCCATCTTTAAATTTGGTGAGCTGGCCATCTAGTAAGTCCCTGATAAAAATGTTAAACAACATAGGACCAAGCACAAATATCTGACCCATTATAGGGGACATCCCAGCTGTGCTTATATTGAGCTATTAACAACTACAATTTCATGGTCAAGCCATTATGGGAAGACCTTCAAACAAAGACTGGATAGCCACTTATTAAACATGACAAAGAGAGGAGTCTTTCTCAAGCATCATTTGGATTATGGTCATATTGGTAAGTATTAAGACACACATACACACACCACACATACACACTCCCAGAGTTTAAGTACTCATAGTTTTTATTACTGCTCACACATTAGTAAGTAATTATTAGAAAGCATTTTATTTCTACATAAAAACTTTCTGCCACCAACTTAGTGAAATAAAATCCTACAGTGGGAAATATGATTAATAAAGTATAAATGAACTGAGGGCTAAATATATTAATTCTTGCATTTATTCTGCACTTAGTAACTAATCAAACCTCTGTGAAAGAAACAGAAGGTATGAACCCCTGTGCCTGACATAACAGGAAGGGGTTGGCTGAAACAGGAAGCTAATGCGGTGTACGTAAGAAAGAAGAGGCACAGTCAGAATTTCTTGGGACAAGAATTTGGAGGCAGAGCAGCTACAGAAAAGAGAATGGGGAACTGAGCCAGAATTTCCTGAGAACTTGGTGGTGGAGCTTCTTCTGAACAGGAGCCCAGGAGTCCCCTCCCACCAGGCTGGATTAGGTGATTCTGATTTTTTGATCCAGCTGCAGAAGACTGAGGAAGCATGACCAGGATGCAAGGACTTTGTTTGTGGCTTGGCTGAACTTTGAATTTCCAGGAGCAGAAATTGTGAAGAATATGAGATGGACTAGACGCTGTGAACTTCGGTGTGGAGCAGGACCTGCCCAGAGAGCTGGACAAGGAACTGGGAGCTATCTGCCATTGAACCCAGGTGACAGTCTGGTGAATCCATGTAGAATCTGGGACCATGAAAGGGGATCCAGGGAATCTGAGAACCAGCCCCAAGTAAGATGAAAAGACCTCTCTGTGGGTACTGAGTAATGATGAAATTATAGTTTACTAGTGACCTAGGGGTGGAGGGTTTGTGTATTTTCTAATGATTGTACTTAGTGATTAATGATACTTAGTAATTGATTGCGGAATAAGTGACTGATTGAGTTGAGTGTGCCCCATGAGTGGAAAACTTTGACTATTATATTTTGGAGATGATTGTTCTTTGTTCAAAATATTGTGACCACTTTGGTGAAAACTATGTGGCCATTTTAATGATAAGCTGTTGTGAATACTATGTTGTGATTTTCTGTGATAAGCTGCAATATTGTGAATGCTGACAAAAAGGTAGACTGAGGCAAGTTCCTCCAAGCAAGTTATCATTTATTAACAGTCATGCCACCTGATAATAAAAGGTCAATGGCTTGCCTCTATTTATGCCAAAGACCTCGAAAAGCTCCCCTTTTATAGGTTTTGGGGAGTACAGAACAAAGAACAGAATGAGGTAGATGGCATCATGGGACTGAGGACAACATGATTGTTTACAGAGCTGAGGTGAGGGGGAAAAACACGATTGGTTGGAAGTTTGGTAATGAAGGACAAACAAGGGCCCTCTTTTTCCCTCCTGAGACTAAGAAGTGCTCATTGTTTCAATCCAGATGCAATCTGGAGGGTCAGACTTTTGGACAGCAAAACAAACATCCTTGAAGAACAGCCTGGTAAAGATACTAGACCAGACTCCCTGGGGACCACTCATCCTCCAGGGATAGTAAAATCCCCTGAGGGAAGAACAGTATAGTGGTATTGTCCTATAAGAAATGATGATGGGGCGGCCAGGTGGCACAGCGAGTAAGAGCACTGGTTCCAGTGTCAGGATGACCTGGGGATCAAATCTGGGCTCAGATACTCAGCACCACACCCAGAAATGGCTGGCCGTGTAACCTTGAGCAAGTTACTCAACCCTGACTGCTTGAAAAAAAAAAGAAAAAAAAAGAAATGAGGAGAAGGTGGACTTCAGAAAAACCTGGAAAGACTTACTTGAACTGATTCTGAGTGAAGTAAGCAAAACCAGGAAAACACTGTACACAGTAACAGCAACATTGTACGATGACCAACTTGGATAGACTTAGCTCTCCTCAGGAATGCAAGGTGCTAAAGACAACTCCCAAAGATTCATGATAGACAATGCTATCTGGGGGCAGCCAGGTGGCACAGTAAATAGAGCACTGGCCCTAGAATCAGGATGATCTGAGTTCAAATCTGGCCTCAGACACTTGACTCACTAGCCTTGTGACTTTGGGCAAGTCACTTAACCCCAATGGTCCTCCAAAAAGCAAAAAAAAAAAAAAAAAAAGCTATCCATATCCAAAGAAAGAAATATGGAATCTGAATGCAGACTGAAGCATACTTTCCTCTTTTTTTACCTTTTATTGTCGTTTTTCCCTTTTGTTCTGATTCTTCTTTCACAACATGATTAATGCAGAAATACGTTTAATAAGATTGTACATGTACAGTCTATATCAGATTGCATGCCATCTTGGGGAGAGGAGAACAGAGGGAGGGAAAAAATTGGAATTCAAAATCTTATCAAAGTGAATGTTGAAAACTATCTTTGCATGTAATTGGAAAAAATAAAATATTATGAAGTGGGGCTGCGGGAAGTGGAGAAAAGAATAGTACAATGATTAGCAGGAAAGCTGGATTTTTAATCTTAATTCATTATGGGCTACCTGACTCTATGAACTAAGTTCTGAGACAAAAAACTGTGACAAAGAACCAAGCAGACAGTTGTAAATAGAAAAAAAATTAATTAAAATTAAAAATTTTAATTTAAATAAATTTAAATTTTAAAAAGATACAGAATTAATACACTGTGATGCAGTGGAAAGACCAAGATTGCCTTCTTGGAGATCAAGCTTGTTACTCCTGTCTTTTTTGTTAATTATATTTAACCGTGTTTCTTCAGGTAGGGTTTAATTGGAAATGTATTGAAAAATTACTATACTATACTGATGAAAAGAAAAGGTATCCATAATTTTACAAACAAACAAACTTTGGACCTCAGAAGACCTAAATTTACATCAAAGCTCTACTAATTCTTTGCTGTGTGACCTTGAGCAAGTTTCTTTCCTTTTCTGTGTCTTAGTTTCCTCAACTCTAAAATAAGGTATCTGATCAACATGATCCCTAAGTCTCAGCCCGAACATTCTGTCATTTATATCTTTAGTCTTCTCTTGACATTGATTTGCTACAATTTAACTTGTCATTGGATCAGTTTCATTATTTTTGATAGATTTTGATGCTCTCAGGTATTATATAGATTTTGTATATTAATATTTGAAAAAAATCATTTAAAAATATAAAGTACTACTTAAGTGCCAGAAATAAAAGTAATCATTAACATTAGTAGTTCATTTGTGTTGCTGGGAGTAATAAAAAAAAAAAGGTGTTTAATTTTTTAGAAGGGCTATAGAGCATTTAAACTGCTCTCAATTTAATTAATTTTAATTAAGTAGTTAGACTTAAATTTGCTTCTAAAATAAGTAGAATTTAACATGGTTATGATGACACCTGCTGGATCGAAATTATCCATCTGGTTCAGATTCAAATCACCTCTTTCCTATGAATTTGCAGTCTAAAACCATGGAGATCAGTCAGTGGCATACTGGCAGGATCAGAAAAGAAATATTTGTATAAAATGTTCATGAATTACCACCCCTACTTTACTGATCAACATTAATCCATTGAGAGAGAGTGCAGAATAGGTAAGCAGGTAGAGAACACCAGAAATAGTTGACAGATTACGGATAGAAAACAGAAGAGATGGCACAGTGTTCTAGAAGAAAACTGTGCTGGTATGAGGCTGGGAGAGTTCCTTCCAACTCCCTGAGTGTAGGAAACACAGCCTCTCCATGCGATCTGTTTTGATGGACCTGTGATTTCAAGAGTGGGTATTCTATACACTAATAGAGACTGGGATGGGCCTGGGCTTTCTGATCCAATGTCATTCTTGCCTCTTCTGTCATATAAAAATTTAAATCTATTTTGAAGCGTACCTGTTACCCAAAGCATCTAGCAACAGCATCTCATGGGACAGTGACTGTTCTGTCACCTTCACACTCCTCCTAATTAATGCCTCATTCCATTTCTTTTACTATCTTAACTCCCTGAGAGTTTTATTTCCCCCCCCTTCCTGTCACATATTAATACACCTTGAAGTGTATTATAAAGTGCTGAATACACTTTATAATACACCTGTTCTCATCTGCTTCTATTCCATTCAAAGCACAGGTCAGGTGTCACCTTCTTAGCTGGTACATGAGGCTTTTCCTGATCCCTCCAGCTGCTGGTGCCTCTATCCCTGCCTTTCCTTCCCCCAAAATAAGATCAATTTTAAAATTTCCTTTCTATATATATTTATCTATTTTTTAAAATTTCCTTTCTATATAGATTTATCTATTTATTTCTGTGCATGTTGTTTGCATCAATAGAATATAAGCAACTCAAGAGGAGGAACTATTTAATTTTTGTCTTGGTAGGTGGTAAAATTTGCTGAAAATGGAGTCAAGAAGACCAGAGTTTGAATCCTGCCTCAGATATTTGCTTGCAGTGTGACCCTAGGCAAGACAGTGAACCCCGCTCTACCTCAGTTTCTCCATCTGCAAACTGGGGTGGGGGGCAGACTTGAGGGCCTTTAAGGTCCTTTGCAGCTCTGAATCCATGATCTCCAGCACCTGACACATGGAAAGCATTTAACGAATGACTGTTGATCATTTGCTCTTATCTCCCACTCAGTGACACATCATACCTTGGGAATGCCTTCATCCAGCAAGATCACTTCAGCCCCAGAGCTCACAGTTCATCAGCACTCTCTGCCCCAGGGCCTTCCCTCTGACTGGAGGGTAGAGATGGAGAGCTGCTCCTGGAACTTCAGCCCAGGGCAGCCATCTCTCACCTAGCTAGCATTTCTCTGCTTTTCTCCTTCATGTTTTCTCACCAGGGTTTCTTCCCTCTCCACCCCACCTTTTCTATTCCCCTTTCTGTCTTCTTCCTGTATTAGATTGTAAGCTCCCTCAGGGCAAAGACCTATTTGTATTCTTATCACTTAAAACAATCAATGACTGGAAAAATAAATATTGATTGACTGACATATAATAAACAAAATTCCAAAAACTATAATTTGAAAAAGTTTATTTACCACTAATCCATATCTACACTAATATTTTTAGTCCAGTCACTACCTGTCCCTCTCTCTGTCTCTGTCTCTGTCTCTCTGTCTCTCTCTCTCACTCTCCCTCTCCTTCCCCCCCTCCCCGCCCATATACCCACCACCTTTCCCTCCTTCTATCTTAAATAATTCTGGGGACAGTATAATTATTAAATAGCTAAACTTATCAGCACAACTCATTACAACAACTTAAGCCACAAATAAGTAACCCGATGCTTAACTTTGTAGAATATTATTAAGGTACAGGTAAATGCAAGAGAGGCATTAACGTTGCAAACCACTCTGAAACAAGACTTCCATTCTATGTATCATACACACATTTTGTATTTTCCTATTTCTCTGGTGGGGAACTTTTTTGGAGGGGGAAGGGAGGTGTCAGTGGCTAGACCTGTCATTTTATATAGAATGCCAATTGTTCTGCAATTGACAGCCTTGTGGCTAGCCCAGAGTCACACTGTCAGTACATGGCAAAAGCTGGACCTGAACCCAGATTTTCCTGTCTCCGAGGAAGGCTCTATATCTAAGACGCTAAGTGTTCTATCATAGGGTATTAGTCATAATGAATATTATATACTATCTAAACTGAACCTTTCTTCAAAAAATAAAATTAAAATTCTAGATTATTCTAGAATTCCAAAACTCTTAAATTTCTATAGGCTTTCTAGGTTTGGGGGGTTTTTTCCTATGATGTCTTTAAATGTTTCCAGGTTTGAGTACAGTAAATCATTACAATTTTTGCTCATATAATGAATGTTCTTCAGGGAATATATTCTAATGACTGATATTTTATAAGAAAGGAAAATATAAAACCTCAAAATTGGTTTACACCTATGTTTTCATGATACTTGTGAACATCTCCACATTCCAAGCACTGAAGCATCCCAATAAGCCATTAGAATGCAGGCCACACATTTCAGATAAACAAGCTTCTGGGGCTCTGTCAAAGGCACTAGCCTCCTCAAAAAAAAAAAAAAAACTTTTCGTTCAATTATCACTTTGGTAAGACTTTCAGTACGTCTTATTATTGAGAGAAATCTCTCGATTCACCACAAGAAGTCTGAGTTTCCTCCCTTGCTTCAACACTTTATTAACTCACTAAAGGTTTTATGCTAAGTCACACACATTAGAATTTATGTAACTAAGTTTTGCAAAATCTACAGAGGCCATATCCACAGCAAAATGGATGACTATTTCACATCTATCTTTGGGGACTTAAAACTATTCCCATCATAACAACTGTGCATACTAAGTAGGAATTTATCTGAAGGCATGGATTGGTCACCTTTAAGAAGTAATTTAAAATTTGTATGTAGTCCTGGCACAGAACTGGTTAGGATAATATGATATTTCTGGATACTAAATTCTGAACTGGCTATAAAATTAAAATTTATTTTCACTCTAGACCATCTTTTAAATGCCTTGACTCAGTTTCAAAATGCAAATCAGTAACTTGATCCTTTCTGAATCCTTTGAATTAACACTCTCAATAATGCAATACAGGGATCTAAATTGTAAAGAGTGGGGTAGTCTTTTTTTGACCTTTAAATGTATGTTTCTCCTCATCAAAACATACAATATTAAATATAAACTTTCCCACAAGATTCTACTTTTACATCCTCACCTTTCCATTTATGTTTGCTATCCCAACAGTTGAACAGCCTATTAATGTATCCCTGGGTTTCTTTTCCCCCCAGAGAAATGACTATCTGAAAATGCTTTATATAGTCAATAAATTTGTCTATATATCTCTTATCAGGGAGAAAAAAAAAATACACATTTGATCTGAACATTTCTTTTATCAATCATTCCATATCTCTCCTCCCTGCAACGGATGAATTCCTTGAAAAAGTTATCTACACCTGATAACTACACTTCCCTTCCTCTCACTCTCTTCTAAATCCCCAACAATTTGGCTTCTCGCATCATTCAACTGAAGCTGCCTTCTCCAAAGGTACAAATGGCATATCCAATGCCAGATATGAAGGCCTTTTTTTTTTCTTTTTGGAGGGGCAACTGGGGTTAAGTGACTTGCCCAAGGTCACACAGCTAGTAAGTGTTAAGTGTCTGAGGCTGGATTTGAACGCAGGTCCTCCTGACTCCAGGGCCCGGGCTCTATTCACTGCGCCCCCTAGCCACCCCTAAAGGCTTTTTTCCAATCTTGATCCTCCTTAACTTACACTTAATCACATTCTCCTGAATACTCACTTTACTCAAGCATTTTGTAACACTGCCCTCGGTACTCCCCTTACCTCTCTAATTTTTACTCCTCTACCCACCTGCCCCTCCCACCTCCAAAGCAATCAGGGTTAAGTGACTTGCCCAGGGTCACACTGCTAGTGTCAACTGTCTGGTGTCCACATTTGAACGCAGGTCCTCCTGACTCCAGGGCTAGTGTTCTGTCCCATGTGTCACCTAGCTGCTCCACTAATGTTCTTTTCAATCTTTGCTTGTTCTTCCTCCAAGTCATACCTATTGACCTTGTTGCTGTTTATTCTTTTCAGCTGTATCGGACTCTTTGTGGCCCCATTTGGGGTTTTCTTGACAAAGACTCCAGAGTGGTTTGCCATTTCCTTCTTCAGCTCATTCTACAGATGAAGTTTAGGCAAACAGAGTGAAGTGACTTGGCCAGGGTCACACAGTTAGTAAGTATCTGAGGACAGATTTGAACGCCTCTCTTCCTGACCCCAGGTCCCACATCCCTTGCTGCCCACTTATTATCCCCCAAAGCTTTATCCTAGGCCCACTTTCCTTTTCATTGTATACTACCTCACTGGGTGATCCTATCATCTCCCATGGGTTGTTATTTATTTATAGATGATTCCCATATCTATAAATCTAGACACAGTCTCTGTAATGAGGGACAGTTGGTTATTTTCCCAACTCTCTTGAATACATCTGAATTAGTTATCTCAAATTCAACATCCAAAGCATAACTCATTGTGTTTTCCCTTAAAGCCTTCCCTCTAGGGGTGGCTAGGTGGTGCTGTGAATAGAACACTGGCCCCAGAGTCAGGAGGACCTGAGTTCAAATCCGGCCTCAGACACTTAACACAAAACTAGCCGTGTGACTCTGGGCAAGTCACTTAACCCCAATTGCCCTACCTCCCCCCCCCAAAAGAAAAAGAAAAAAGCCTTCGCTCTTCCAGACATCCCAATTACTGTCTAGGGCATCCCCATCCCCATCATGCAGGCCAACAACCTTGGTTCTTATTCTCATTCACCTCATATAGCCAAACCATTACTAAATCTTATTGTTTTCTACCTACATATCACCTCTTGTCTAGTCCCCCTTCTCTCTAATCACGTGGCCTGCACCTTGGAACAGGCTCATATCACTTCTCACTTGGACTATTAAGCTATTACAATAGCTTTCTAACTGGTTTCCCAGACTCAAGACTCTCCCTTTCATATTACCCTTATCTACACTCTGTGTGTATATTGAGATGTTAAAAATAAATATAAAATATAAATCTACTTTATTATTTACAGGTTGTCTTCCCTATTAGACACTATACCTCTTTGAAGTCAGGGGCCATTTTTTGTCTTTGTATTAGGAAGGGAGTACAAATTTGCACTTAGGAAAATTACTAGCACATAGTTAAGTATTTAATAATGCTTAATGAATGACTAATAGTTCCAATGAGAAATTTAGAATTTTCCCAGGGATTAAAAGTTCCAAGTGTAAAGAAGTTACCATTCATGGTCTGTCCTCCCTTTGAGGGGATCATAGGGAAAAGGCTCAGGAACATCTCTGGTTTTGGTATCGATGCAGAAAGCTGGGGGTTTGATATAGAACATCCTGGGAACGACTTAGTTATTAAAAGATTACAACATCAGTGCCAGATTTCTTTTCAAATCATTTACTATTTTATGATACAGAAGTTGTCATGTCCTCAGTTATATAGCATTGTGATGAAGAAGAAATAGCAATTATTGCTGTGGTTGAAGATATGATTTGATTCAAATATAACGCTACAGTGATCTAAACAAGTGTGTGTAAGACAAAGGGTAATATTTTTAAAATTTTAACTATTTATCTTTTAAATAAAATTTCTTTAACTGAACCATTTCACTCTGACATAATACAAAAAGAAAACTAAATATCAAGATAAAAACAACATTCAGCTCTTGTCTGTATATTTTTTTCCAGGTACAATAATAATGTGAATTTTAAAAGTTTACATTTAAATCTTGATAGTTCTCTTGTTGTGTAATATAGATCAAAACTTAAAACATAACCTGACAGATATATGTTGCTAATAAGTAGCAAATGAGGTGACCTTAAAATGGGGATCTGAACAGCCTGACGATTTTTGTTTCTGTATCAGTTTCTGGTGTTTACTCAGACTGGTTCTCTTGCTCTGAACCATGTAATTTATCCAAGTGACTCCAGGAGTTTTCTATTTCTCTTTCTTGTGTAAGTGAATAATTACCTGAACCACAGCAATGACTCCTGAAGATTGATTAAATCGCTAATGATTTCAAAGAATTGTGGAAAACCCTGAATAACTTTCAGGTTACTGAGAATGAATGAGTGTTTACACATAACAAATTGGCTTGGTTTGTGTTTTTTTTTAAATATTCCCGTGTTCACAATTTGTTAAAGAGGTAAAACACTGCACATTTATCTCAAAACAGATCTAATTTTGAGGAAGATTTAAAGCTGAAAAGGAGTTAAGAGAAGATGTATCAATAGTCCTCCAGGTGAAGTTACTAGCACAGACAGTAATCCCCAGAGTCCAGCCATAAGCCAAGGTTCTCTGACTCTATTACTCCACAAGAGAAGTCCTGGTTTGAGAGTCCAAAGCACTTCATCCAATCAAACACTTAACCAGAGACTATGGGATTTATCTATAAATAAGATGGGAAACAATGATGCTTACTCTATATCACAGCTTTATTCTACAGAAAGTGCTTTGTAAACCATAATGCTACCCATAGAAATATGAGCTGGTAGTCAAAGTCTGTCCCTTTATTTATGCATATGTGTTTGGCGAAGCACATTAAATCTAGCTACCATAATCTACATTAAGATTAGCTATTTATTTTTCGTTTTTTAATTCAATTTTATTCTATTTCAGTTCCAAATTTTTTCCCTCCCTCTTCCCCCCACCTACCCAAAGAGAAAGCAAGTAAAACAAACCTGTTACCAATATGTGCATAGCCAAATTTCCGCATTAGACAAAGTCCAAAAAAATTATGTTTCAATGTCACCTCTCTATTTGTCAGTAGATGGTATGCTTCCTCATGAGTCCTCTGGAAACATGGCTGGATCGATTGTGTTGATCCTAAGTCTTTCAAAGTTATCTTTATAGTATTGTTATTATATAAATGTATTCACCTGGTTCTCTTCCACCTCACTTTGCATCAGTTCATACAAATCTCCCCCGGTTTCTCTGAAACTACCCCTTCATCATTTCTCACAAAACAACAGTATTCCATTACATTCATGTACTATAACTCATTCAGCTATTTTTCAATTAAGGGGAACATCTTCACTTTCCAATTCTTTGCTATCATGAAAAGAACTTCTGTAAATATTTGTGGATATATGGTTCCCTTACCTCTTTGAACTCTTTGGGGTACAAATCTAGAAGGGGTATTACTAGGTCAAAGGGTACGCACTGCTTAACAGACTTCTGGGTATCAGCTATTGTCTTTTCAACAAAACCACTAGAAATTGGATTTATTTTTTTCTCTTTATATTTCTTCAAATGATTACGATCTAAAGAGGTTTTCTTGGTAAATATGCTACCCTTTAGGTAAGAGATACATTCTGTTATATTTCAGGGTACGAACAAAGACTTTCAAAAAAGGGCATTTACCTAAAATAATTTATCTTTCCTGCTTTTAGCACACTCAATTCAATGTATTATGTTGATTAAGCATTCTACAGTATGTTTTGAGGAAATGCAAATTTCAGCAAAAGAAAATAGGAACAAAATCATTTCCGGAGATTATAACTCTTTATTTTAAGTTGTCCATAGTAGAGCCGGTCTAAAAGCCAGGAAGATGTGGGTTCAAATCCTGCCTCTAACACACACACTGACTTTGTGACTCTGGGCAGGTCATTTAACCACTACTACTCCAGTAGTAAGACTGTAAGTTTCAAAAAGTAAGTATCTACATGAATTAGTAGAGGGAATTTCCTTTACACAGGAAATCATATATCTAGTCTTTATCCCTATCTACTACTGAAGCATCCAACATATTTTGATAAATCCTTCCTTCATCAATTATACTGTAATGAATTATGCATACATACCCATATAAGCTTTAAGAAGGCCTTAAAACTAATACTGAGCCTTTATAGCAGCTTGCATTCATTAACAATTTTTTCACAACATCACTTTTTCTGGATGAAGAATCAGGCGTTAATTGACTTGACCAAGGTCACACAGCTATTAACAATCCAAGCTGGGTTTCCAAACCAGATGTCCCCGCTTCAATGCCAGCATTCTCCCCCCTACATGGTGCTGCCATGCTATCCAAGAAAAACTCCTTTCTCTGGAACTTGCCCTCTCTTGCACACTCTCTGCTTTGTTCAATTTGCCTTCCAGTACATCTACTCCTGCCCTACCTACCTCCTAACTCCTGTTTTCATACGTCTGGCCATCCTTGGCTCATCTCCCTACTCTCAATTTCCTTCACAGACAAGACTAGTGCTATTGAATAGTTAAAAAGAGGGATGTATTTGATGATTCTGAAACTCAATGATAACACTCATGATAATGGCTCTAGCAACTATCTTAGAAATTAGGCTAATGCCACAAATATAAAATTAATGAGATTTTAAATGAGTTTTAAATTATTTGGTATCAACTGGAAGTTTAATACATAATCTAATGCCCTGCTGGAAAGGTAAAACAGACCAATGGCACATGAGGAAAGAACAGAAAGGGATGAGTCATCATTTGGCAGCCTTCACCTTCACCTCTTCTTCCAGCTTGGTCCCCAGCCCCATAACCATCTTCAAGGAGAGCCATTTTCAACTGGCAAAAAGAAAGGCAGAGAAGCCCAGAACCCAGAAACAGTACCCCACACCTGGAGTCCTGCTTCCAACCTGCCCATGCAGCCACTGTCCAGACCAGCAAACTCTGTGGAACTTTAATTTGGCATTCCTCTTGAAAGTGCTATAGCTCATGTCTCTTCAGAAGCCAGAGCTACTAAAAACCCAGAAAAGAAAGGTCATAGTGTCAAATTCCTTGGCATCATCAGATAGCTCAGCTTCAGAGAAAGAATTTGTTTCATTAATAGAAATAACACTAAATAAAGTGCATTATTACTGGCCTCACTGCTGCATTTTAAGGACCATTGTGCCTCATTATCTACCCTGCAAGTGGAACCTATTTTATACATTCTCTACCACTATTAGAAGGTGAACTCATTGAGAACAGGTAGTTATTTATTTTATTTCTATCTCTAGCATTTAGGGGAGTGCTTTATACTTAGTATTTAATAAGAACTTTTTTTTACTCATTCATTCATTCATAACATGCCTACTAAGTACTAGGTACTGCACCATCCACTAAGATACAGAGAAAAGAAATCCTTGCCTTCAAAGCGCTTCCATTCTTTTGTTCAGATCTTCTCAGGCTAACATATAATACAATTCATAAATGCCCTGTAGAGTTCACTGCAGTATAACCTGTAACTGACGGGAGATGAAAGACACTCCATCAAATTCAGCCTAGTCAGGCTTTTCACCATCACTGAGGTTCCACTCAGGAGAGGAATTCAGTTTTAAATCTATCCAAGCCCTTCCCCACTAAGGACTTAGTCTATCAACAACATCATCAATGTGGTCAAACGTTTAATGGACTAGACTCCTGCATGCATCAAAGTTGTGACATGATGTCTGCAGAAAGAGTTAAACATTCCATAACTCAAGTATAAAAAGGGACGCAGTAATGGTAACAGAACACATTCTTCCCCTCCACCTTGCCAATACACACACCTCAAAAAAGGAAAATGTTATAGAAGACGTAAGAAGGGGGTTCTATCTCAGAGAAGGAACAAAGGAAGAAGTGTGATTTAGCAGGAGTGATTAGTCTCTGTCATTGAAAACTTGTCCTAATGACATCTTTGGGTCAACTGAAGGAGACTGCCATCTCCCTTACAGCACAGTCATGCCTGCTTTATCATTTATCTATTTTTAATAATTTGAACTTGAGAATGGGGACACCATTGTTATATGTCACTGATCTGAAACTAAGCATAGTGCGAAATGTCTTATTATAGTTCATTATCTGTGCAGTCTAAAAGACAATTTACAACTTTTAAACACAACAAGCAAACCCAAGACTGTCAATTTTTTTTTTCCACAATAGGACACTGGTTTCCCATGCCTGGGATAGGATTCCTTCTCAGCTTTGACTTTCTATGGCCCTATTCCTTCTCTTAATGCCTACTTTAGGTCCCCACTCAACAAAGTGTTCCCTAACCTCTGTCAGCTGGAATTGATTTCTCCTTCAAAATGTCTTAGAGCAGAGGTATCAAATAATAACGCAGTCTTCTAAATTGTGTGTACAAAAGGATCTCTGAGGGATACAAACTGACTTAGAAAACAATATGTTAACATTACCTATGTTCTGTTGCATTTTTTTTTATTTTGCAAAATATTTCCAATTTAATCTGGTTTGAGGTTGCACTCAAGTTTGGCATCAGCTTGTGGCTTATGACTGGCATTTCTCCTTCCATTCTTAGCTATTCTCCCCATTAGCATTGTAAGATTCATAAGGCAGGGACTGCATTGTCTTCATTTCAGCTTCTTAAATGCCTAACAAAGCATTCTGCACAAAGTAGAAGATAATTCATAAAGGTTCACTTAATTGAACTCATTTTGGACAACAAAATCTAACTGCCAAAGGATCATTTGGGGAGAAATATCTTTGTGTTGAAAATAATGACCCTAACTTTGGTTACAACCTTTGCACCCTCCAATACCTTTTCTATATAACTGCTAGGTACAGCTGCCTAAACTTTCACTATATAATTCACATGCCCCAAATTCTACAATGTTTGTTTATTGCCTGTCACATTAAATCCAAATTTCTCATCCTAGCATTCAAGATACTCCATAATATGGCCCTCCTTAAGCTATGGAATTTCATTACCCACAATTCTACAACCTTCTCCTTACAGAAAGATTGGTCTCTTCAAAGACCCCTGATGACAGACTGTTCATTCCTTGCCTTACTGCCTTCAATAAGAATGATTCACATATCTATAGCACTTTCAATTTGCAAAACACAATCCTAAAAATAATACTTTGAGGCAAGTAGTGAAAGTCTATTTATTCTTCCCTGTTTATAGATGAGTAAACTGAGACTCAGAGAGGGCGGCTTACCCATGATCAAGCAACTTGTCAGTCATGTTGTTGTGACGATTCAATGAGGAATGTATGTAGAATTCTAGGTAAAAATTTAAGCCCTATATAAAAGTAAAGCATCACCATGAAGTGACATATTGGAAACAAAACAGAAACCACCTTCCTACTCTGGTATAAAGCCATGGTCTATCCATGCCTGGAACAGTGCATACTTCTTATGGCCTTACCAAGCTACAGAAGAGAAATTAAACTGTAAAGGGAACAAGGAACCCATGGTGGGATACGTTAAAAAGATTAGGAACTTTCAATCTGAGAAGAAATCTAAAAGTATGAAAAATAAAATAAACGAAAATCTACAAAATGATAAAGGATTGGCTTAATCTTTTTAAACAAAGATTGCTTACTGGATTATTGCTCCACAAATTAGTTAACAGGGAAACTAGAATTCTCTGGGATATAACTTTGGAGGGTTGACTTCATTACGTCCTTCCATAATATGTCTCGGTGTTGCTGTCAGAGTAAGAGAATGTGTTGGATGGAGTAGGAGGCAGTTATTTCTATAAGAACAATGTTATGATTTTGGTTATGATGTTATGATTGAGGAAATCTGCTTAAAAAAAGAAATTACAGTGGTATTTCATAATATTATATTACAGAATGGTGAAACTTGGGTTATAATGGGGCGGGGGGAATCATTTTTCCATCTAACTAGAAATCTAAGACCATGTGGAATTATAGTAGGAGCCAAGAATTTAGAAATAGGCAGCCTAGTTTTGAATCACCTTTCTGCTATTTACTATTTGAATTTAGATAATTCCTACATCTGAGCCTCAGTTTCCATATTTATATAATAAGGGGGAGGGGAGATTGTGATCTCTAAGGTCCCTTTAAATCTATAATGCTAGAATTCCAAGTATTTTAAGGGATATCATGTAAAATGGGTATAGATCTCTTCTTGACTCCAAAAGGTAAAAATAGGTGTAATCACAGAATTTGAGTCACCTGAGCCCTTAGGAAATATCAAGTTCAAATAATACATGAAAGGAACCTACTTCATAACATATCTAAAAAGTAGTCAGCAAAGACCACGATGGAACTACCAATTCCCTAAATCCTTGAAGTTATGACCCTCAATGCAGCCCAAGATTGTGTTAAAAGCTTTTCTGACCAAATCAAACTACTGTCTGAAAAAATGCCCAAATCTCTTTCAGAACAGGTACTGTCATTTAATGTCTCGCTCATCCTATGAATTTACCTGCGAACCTGATATTTGTACACAAGTGAAAAACTTTAATGGGTGGAAACTGCAGAGAAGATAATTTTGGCTTAATGAAAGAAAAGCTTCCTAATCATCAGAATTATCCAAAAATGAAATGGAGTATCTGAGGAGATGGTAGGTCCGCTCTCACTAGATCAATCAACCAAGAAATCAACAAGCATTTAAGTGCCTATTAGTTATTTGGCACTGGATTGAGTACTAGGGATAAAAAGACAAAGGAGAAACAGTTCCTGTTCTCAAGAAGCCTTTTTCTACTAGGAAAGCAAACAAGGGCATAGTATAAATGTATACACGTGTGCATACCAAATGGACACATGTCTTTAGGAAGAAATCTCTTACAAGATTCAAACTGAGTGGTACTCATTAATGAAGAATTAATTAAGGTCTCTGAAGACTTATTGTGGGGTTTTTTCTCTGACACTCCATGACATAAGCAGAAACAGAGGGGAAAGAGTATTAGAGATGACTCTAATTCAATCTCATTTTAAAAAATAGGAAATTGAAGTCTCAAGGGAGGGATGAGGGGGAGGTACCTAACCTAGGGTGCCATGGTGAGCAGCATCTGATTTTCAATCCAAGTTCTTTGACTACAGAGAGTGAGCAACAAGCTACTCCAAACACATTTATTTGTTTTCACAGGGTCGACTTTGGTCTACTCTGCTCTTAAGTGTTTTTCTCTTCATTTCTGATCCTGTTCTCTAACCCACTTTTACCCTCTCTCAAATCTGCCTGTGTCTTTGATCCTCACTCTGTCTCTCATGTCACTGTGATCTTTCAAGTTATTCTAAATGCTGCTTTCATCTTCTCTTCTGTCTTCCTTGCAGCTTCGATTCTGTGGCTGTTGTAAAATTACATCATTCTTAGAGGAGACGTGTTTTCATGGAAGCCATAAGGAATTGCACATCGAAAACAACATAAACCAGGCACAAGAGTATATCTGAGGGCTGTAAGCCACTCATGATCTCTCTACACATCCCTATTAGATATTTACATTCATTTAGGCTCCCCTCGTGCTGACCTGATTTATATTCCATTCTTAATATGATTCATATTAATGGAAAGTTAAGTTATACCTTAGACTGGCTAGTCTATATTGTTCTGCACACATCATAATCTTTTCCAGCATATTATTAAGCTCTATTCCTCTAAGTACATTTTTGCCCTAATTCTGTACCTTGTGAAACACCCACAATGCTCTGAGATCATAATAAATAATTCAAATAAAAATGAATAATCTTTTGCCTAAAAATATCTGTTTTCCTATTGTCTTTTTCTCATAGTTCCCTGTGTCCCTTTTCTTCCTTTTTCTAGCCTGGCTGTTCTAAATTTCTGGAAAACTCCATTCAAATGAAAATTACATTCTAAAAGAATTTTGAAACAAGTATGCCATCAACCAAGGATGAAATAGTAATAAGTGCTCATGTTTCTATAGAACCATTAGAGCATCTATGAGGTAGGTAATAGAAAGAGCATTACCTCCATGTTATGGGTGAGAAGAGTCAGTCTTAGATAAAAATGACTTGTCCAAGGACACATGGGCATTAAGGGATTTTGTGAAGAACATGGGTACTTAACTCTGGGGGATATCTTCTTCCCCAAGGAAAGAGGTCAAGGAAAGAAAAACACAGAGTTTATACTTCCCACCTTAATGGTGACAAAAACATGAGAAAGAATGATTTTATTTTGTAAAGGACCTCCATCATCTTCAAGATTCTGTGACAACAAAGGGAATTCTGATAAGACTAATCACACAGAAAAACATTTCTCAAAGGAATAAACTTAGCTTTTAGGCAACTTGTGTGACCTCTGACTTTGCATACTTGCCTCATATCCATTCTGCCACCAATTGAAGCTATGTATTCTAATTGAGCCTATATAGCTATAAAAACACTATCTGTGCCATAAGAAGGTGAAGATGCTATCAGGAAGCAGTCTGTATTTGTGTACTAATAAGTTTTTTTTTCCTTTCTGAATACTTATAAACTTAATGGTAAGTAATATTTTCCTCCTTCTCTCAAAGAACCCAAGCTGGGAAACTCCCATACCAATTTAAACTTGCCCTCTGCCTTCACATCAGGCTCTCTCTCAGACGTAGGTACCATGCTTTGTAATAAGCAATTTATTCCAGTCATGAGAACAAGCAACTTTTCTAGGCTTTTACATAATGAATTGGACTGACAAGGAATTTTAATGTTAATTAAAATGGCTATTAAGCTGGGTGGTCACATTATACTCAGAAATTACTGAAAAGTAGTGTTCTTTAATTAAGAAAACAGGAAAGTCTCAACAAATCAAGTGGATTCCAATAATGATCTATTATTGGATAGATAAAAAAAAAAGGTGTACATAACCTCGAGGAACTTCTGTTCATAGACCATGGACCAGACATTTAGAACTAAATGGGGCAGTTAGGTGGTGCAGTGGATAGAGTGCCAGTTCTGGAGTCAGGAAGACCCATTTTTCCGAGTTCAAATCTGGCCTCAGACACTTACTAGCTGTGTGACCCTGGGCAAGTCACTTTACGATATTTGTCTTAGTTTCCTCATTTGTAAAATGAGCTGCAGAAGGAAAAGGAAAACTGCTCCAGTATCTTTGCCAAGAAAACCCCAAAGAGGCCACTGAGCCCCAACACCGCTCCTCACTTTATAGGTGCAGAAAGACATTGAGATCACACAATCAGGGAGTAACTGGGTTAGAATTTGAACTCAGGTCTTCCTGAGTCCATGCCTAAAACTATATCCTCTATTCTATCTAGTCTCTAATTTAAAGTTACAATATTTACAAAAATAAATAAATATAAAGAGAGGCAGCTTTTCTTACTGGATGGTTCATCACAAAATCAAGATAACCCTGCTTCAGATACTGCCTTTCACACAGACTGGCTATGTGACCTTGGACAACTGACTTAGTTTTTCAGTGCCCCAGGCACCTTTTCAAGATTATAAACTGCAGAACAGTTTTTGGTCTGCATTGGTAAAGGGAGATTCCTCTTACTCCCTACACCAATGAAATCATGATCCTAAACAAACAAAGAGTAAATTTAATGTGAGGAAGGAGAGAAGATTAACATATAGATAGATTGGGGAAAGGCTTCCACAGGAGAACACATGATGTGTCCTGAGCAAACAGAAGTTACTAAGAGGAAGGAGTGACCAGAAAGGGGGTCAGGGTGTCCTAAATGCTGAATACGGGATGCTTCATCTGTTTGAATCAGACATGTGATGTCCTCAGCAGGGGAACCCCTGCTACTGATACAGGTCCACCCCTTCTCTGCAACTCAGAGTCTTGGAGAATTGCCTAGGGATACAGAGAGAGGAAGGTGTTAAGGGACCTTCCCAGATCATATAGCCAGTGTGTGGCATTTGAACCCAGGCATTTCTGACTCTGAGGCAGGCTCTTTATTCACTAAGCCACCACTGTGTTTGTGATTTTAGGTTTTTTAAAAACAGATTTATTTATTTGTTTTAATGTATGGTATAATGGAAAGAGGGCAGCTATGTGCAGGGAATAGAGCACCAGGTCTGGAGTGAGGAAAACTCATGTTCTTGAGTTCAAATCCAGCCTCAGACACTTCCTAGCGGCGTGGTCCTGGGCAAGTGGCTTCACCCAGTTTCTTCATCTATAAAATAAGCTGGAGAAAGAAATGGCAAATCACTCCAGTATCTTTGCCAAGAAAACCCCAAAGGAGGGGCGGCTAGGTGACGCAGTGAATAAAGCACTGGCCCTGGAGTCAGGAAGACCTGAGTTCAAATCTGACCTCAGACACTTAACACAAAAACTAGCCGTGTGACCTTGGGCAAATCACTTAACCCCAACTGCCCTCCAAAAAGCAAACAAACAAACAAAAAAGAAAACCCTGAAGGAGATCACAAAGAGTTGAACATGACTGAACAAAAGGGTAGAAGTAATTTATATTTGTGACTGTTATCAAGGATAAAAATCTGTTCAATCAATGTGTATTTCCAGATAGATGTAATAGAGAAAAAATAATCATAGAAATCTGGAACTCCAAACCACAGAATAGTACAGGCACAATGCTTATCACCATTAAAATAGAGGGTACCATTGAATCGATCACTCATTGTCCTTGACCACTGTGTTTGGTAAAATGCAACATAAAAACACATGTTCAATAAATAACTGAAGCTAAAGCGGATGTCATTTTTGGTTAGTTTTAAGAGAAGGTTGTGGTTCATGATAGAAGCCCACTAGCAACCATTATCATTCTAAACGGCTTTTTACCATGGACTCTCCATTATGTATCCACTGCTACCCTACATTTCCACTCTTTTTCATATAATATTAGTGTCATGGCCCCACGATATGCTATTCAACGACACTGTTGTAACTTGACTATTATTCACTGTGACAATGTTCCAAGAAGAAACAGAACTATATGCAATGAAATGATGCATCACTTCAATTATCCAAACACAACATAATCCTCTTTGAGCCCTGCTTACAGGAAGCACTTTGGTTCATCAAGGAACATTAGTAATACAAAAGCACTGATTAATCAAAATTCCCATACAGCATGACTAATGGGCCCTTCTTTATGAGACAATGCAACAGCAGAAGAGCATACAGTCATTAATAAGTGCCAGGAGCCATTTCATGGTTGTTATGCCTGAGGAATAAGTCACCACTTGCAAATATCCCGTGTCAGTAAAACCCACAAACCAGAGCTCATTACCATCATTACATAGTTATGTCACAGCCCACAGGCAGAAGCTTTTGGAGAGGCCACCTATCTGAGAATGGGCCAATCACTGCACAACGAATGGGGGGAAATATAATGAACCATTCAAAACCAACTGGAATATCAACACAACCTGAAAAAGTTCATCTGCAATGAAAATATGATATTGTGTACACTTGGGGAAAATATGAGAAATGAAAAAATGAGATTAGGTTTAAGATACTCAGACTCTGATAAATTAAAGAAGAAACTCTGTATTAGCATTCCAGCCTCTCTAGAATTTTATTGTTTTGGGGGCAGCCAGGTAGCACAGCTAGTAAAAGCACTGGCCCGAGTGATGGGATGACCTGGGGATAAAATCCAGGCTCAGATACTTAGCACCTACCCAGAAACACCTGGCCGTGTAACCTTGAGCAAGTTATTTAACCCCAATTGCTTTAAAAAATAATAATTTTATTGTTTTGAATTTTGCTTATCAGGACCCTGAGCCCTTATGCTTATGAATATTCCAAAATATCCCTATATATTTGGACCAGATTTATTGACCATTTACAAAGATGATATGTCTATTTGGAAATAGGGCAGTTTTTGAAATTTGGCTGAAACTTATTTGGGAGCAGGAGGGAACAGATGAGACCCAAGAATGTAATTTTATCCCTGTGGGGAACTCTCCCCCTTTCTACTAATGTGGCTTGGTAATCCTTTTAATTTATAGCCTTAGAGAACTGCCTGTGGAACTGAAGGGTTAAGTAACTTTGATTTATGATCCTATGAACCTGTTACTTGCCCATAGCCATATAGCTAGCATATATGAGGAAGACTCGATCACAGGTGTTCATAGCAACATATGATATGAGTAGAAGAGGAAGCAGTGATATGCACAGGGCAAGTGATTTCTCTTAGATTAGACTTACGGAAAACAGGAAAAAATGCTCCAGTGCCTACCTTATATTGTATTACATAAAGGGTTGTTTGGCAAACATAAGTACACAGTGGTAATTTAAGCATTATGAAGCTCTGAGTGTGAGGGCATCTTCATAGAAACCTATGGGCCCCCTCCCAGAATAACACTTCATACACATAAAATTAGAAGTGAAACTAATTATATTTAAATATCGTCAAAATACACACATTAAAAAAAAAAAGTTAACTCCAGGATAAGAACCCTTGCCCTAAGACAAAAATGTTTCATTTGTCACTTTATGCATCCCAAATCAAGTGCCATGTCTTCCACATGGTAGGTTAATAGCATTTTGGATTTAATAAATACATCGGACTGATGTAATAAAGTCCTAAACCAGGGTGGTATCTAGGAAAGGATAAAAGACAATGAATCAGAGAGATTTCTGTCTTTGCTTCTCTAGCATGCTGTCTTGCCCACGACAGATACCAAATCAATGCTTACTGTACTGAATGTAAAGTTATGGAAGTAGAAGCAACCTTGCATGACGAATAGCTGCTTGCAGGGAGTGAGGGAAAAATGAGAGATGGACTGGAGACTTCTAGGAGTGATAATCATCATCATCCCCATTTCTACTGCAACACTTTACATTCTACACAATTCTTTAGCTTACTGTCTGATGTGGATAACCACCCTGGTAAGGTAAAAAGTGTATTACTGTTCCCCTTTACCAGATAAAAAAAAAATTAAGGTTCAGAGAGGTTAATTGATTTGTCCAAGGCCATGTAGAACTCAAATCCCCTTTTTTCCCTGATCTTGTATTCTTTCATCTTTGCTAAATTGTTGGCCACTGGGAGCGTGGGGTTGGCTAATACATCACAAGAAGTGCCAAAGATGCCTCAGTGGGTGGCAATCTAATTACAAAACCAATGCATCATCACAATAAAATATTAGGGCACAAAATGCATTTTTGCACCAAATTTAATATAAAAGATGAGAGTGAAGTACTATTTGTCCACTTGCATATATTTAAAGTGCTAGTTCTCCTAAATACGAGAGCTGCCAGGAAAGAACACATTTTCTTTTCCAAAGAGCAAAAAAACAAAAATAAAAACACTTTTTCCTGTGTGATCTACTTTCAGTTAAAACTTTGAAAAAAAATACAAACAAAAAATGAAAATTCTAGACTACTTTGAAATAGTTTAGAAAGTTTCAGGAAAATATTTATTTAGGGGAAAAAAACATTTCATTACCTAGGTTTATAGGCTGTATAAACTTAGAGAAAATAGTTTTATTGATATAAAACAAATTTTTGTTCAGCAACTATGTTACAAATAAAATACAGATAAATAAAATACAAATAAAATAAAATGTAGAAGTGCATATGCATTATAAGGTGAGTAAAAAACACAGAAGTATTTTAACAACAATTTCACTCAATATGAATATTCTTTATACATAATCCTTAAAAGACATGAATAGTATTTCTGTAAATAACCCTACATGGCTCAATCTTACTAGAAATAATATCTGCTTTCACTTTGGTCTTTCTCCTATATTTAATGTGATCCCTATTAAAGTTATTAAAAACACCATTTTCAAAATCTTCATCTAAACTGAAAATAAAACCGCAGTAATTATTTGACACCATTATAAGCAGTAATTGGAAGGTCAGGTCTTAGAGAACAGAACAACTAGTTAACACTATTTCACTGGATCCCCAATTTTCAAGACTTTCTTAATTTTTTCCAGTAAGAAATTTTGACAAGTTCAAAGGTACACAAATTTGTCTCCCTTTCTGATAGCCAATTAAACTGAGACTCACCAAGGTCTATGACTTCCCCAAAGCAGAGCACAACCCCTATTTTCAGTGGGTATTAGCTGTCTTGCATTTGGACTAACATTTCCAAGAAAATTCCCTGTGGGCTTTAAAACAGAAATTTCTAAACTTATTAACCTGACCTAAAATTCAGAACTATCTTTAGTCTAAGTTGCCAATATACCATGCTAATGTCTTCTGGCCATAATGTTATTTCCTTTTAGAAATGCCACAAATACAGCCTGTTAATGCATTAAATATGAAAAGACTAACTGAAGGAACTCAATTTATTAATGATTCAATAGACCTTATGCTGAAAAGCAACTATTTGAGATTCATCTATTATTCATTTCACAGCTTAGCTGCCATTCCCATAGCAAATATTTATTAAATATTACTATGTTTTAAGACTTCTCCATACGTTTATTTGTAGAAGTACATATTTTCCCGAATAGAGGCCAACTTTCCTAAGAACATCCATCAGTCAATGGTAATTTAACATGTATTTTCTAAGACAGTGGCAGGGAGAGGCTTTCAGACACAAAGGATACACTATGCAACCAAACAAAAGAATTATTTTTAAAGAGAATAACTGACTATAAATTAAACAAGACACACTGATGGAAGGACATCATAAATATTTATAAGTGTGGTAATTAATAAACACAACAAAGAACTACACAAGGAAGACAGCACTTTGGAGAGAAAAAAGGAATAACTCACTCACCAATGGGTAAAGGAAGAGGTAGGTCACACTGGGCATACGATAGCATACATTTGCAGAATTTTCTGATTTACAGATACATTATGTAGAAATAGCTACTTTCCCCATTTCTTTGTGGGAACATTATCAACAGCAATAACAATAGTTCAGATTATCTTGGTCCTTAAAAAAGTACACAGGGCCAATCACACCCCTATCAAGAGAACAAAAGCACCCTCCAAAAGACCACTCTTGCCTTTACATGGACTTCTCTCGTAAACAAATACATAAACAGCTGTTAAGAGCCATAACTACAAAATGGTGAATTAGTTTAATGAGTAAAATTACCCTTCTAGACGAATCAACTAAATACCTGAGGTGTAGGGGTATGTGTGTGTGTCTGTGTCTCTATGTGTGTCTCTGTGTGTGTTTTTAAATAACTTTGGAAAGGACATTAATGAGGTTACAGGTGTGGGTGGCATGGAAGAAACAAGATCCATCTTTATTCAACCCAGAGTTCACAGATTCACAGAATTAAAGGTCACCTAATTAAACCTATACCTCAACAAAAATCACTGTAGGATAATGGCAACAAATGGTCACTGATAACTGGCTTTTGCTTGAAGATTTCTACTGAGAAGGAACTTTTTCTTTTCCCCAACACAGTTATGTCCAAATTTTGGAAGTTTTAGGAAGTTTTTCTTACATGTTACCTTCTTATTAATGAGTCTGCTCCCTCCAATGATGTAGATTACAAACAATTTATGAGCTACTATTATGTTTATTGTTTATTTCTGGTCTCTTATAAATATACTACAAATAAATTTCACAGACTCTCCATGAGTTATCCCTCTATCTTCCTTCACGTCCAGTCTATGCTTTTTCCTGGTCAAAAATCCTCTCTGTTGACAACTTTTACTCTGTTTCTGTCCTGTAATTTTTTCATTAATAATATGTTGCAGGGTACTGAGGCCTACCGTGCTTCTTTGCCCTTTGAATGATTCTCAACTTTGATTTTTCAAAGACAGATAGAGTTATAAGTATGATTTTTTTCCAACTTCCACCCACTGACCTAAATTCCAACCCCTGGAGATGAGCAGAACAAACCTAATCCCCTTATAACTCCTTAAATATATGTGACATCTAAATATTGCCAGCTCCGGGGTGGCCAGGTGGCGCAGTGAGTAGCTGGCCCCAGAGTCGGGTGACCTGGAATCGGTTCTGGGCTCAGATACTTAACACCCACACAAAAATAAGTGGCCATGTAACCTTGAGCAAGTTACTTAACCCCAACTGCTTCAATAAATAAATAAATAAATATTCCCAGTTCCTTCAGTCTCCCTCTATGTAATGATTTCTTGTACTTCTAACTATGATTCAGCTTCAAGTGAGGCTGAAGATCACAGAAAGAATATAGAATAACTCTCACTGACCTCTCTGGGACACTATCGATTTGAATGTGAACAAGGATAGAATTAGCTTTTCTCAGCAGATATATCACATTGTTAAAGTATATTGAGTTTGCAATCCACCATAAATCCCTTATCTTTGTCTCATGCATTTAGGATACTATTTTAATTAGAGTTCAAAATGTTTATTTTATGTCTTGTCTGGGAATTTTTTAAAACACTCTTTTACTGTCATCCTAAAGCAATCTGACAAACATTTAGGTGAGAAAGTAGTTTTTCAATAAGAATACAACAATTGGGGGCGGCCAGGTAGCACAGCAAGTAAGAGCACCGGCTCCAGTGTTGAGAAGACCTGGAGATCGAATCCCGGGCTCAGACACTTAGCACCCACCCAGAAACACCTGGCCGTGTAACCTTGAGCAAGTTACTTAACCCTGATTGCTTAAAAAAAAAAAAAACCAATTGAATTCAACACAAAAGTTTAAGTCAATTTATAGAAATCCATTTAAAACCAACTTCCTGGAACAGGCTGAGTATGTAAAATGTTATTTATCTGTATGTTAAACAAAAAAATTTATAATGGCTTAAAAAAAAGGTTCAAGAAAATCTCATTCAAAATTGAGTGAAATAAATGTTCCATTAGCAAAACACAAAATGTACAACAATAAAAAGTTTAAAGTAGTTACAATACTAAAATTTTAAGTAAAAGCAAAGTACTAAACCAATCATCCTTTCTTTCTATGAATCACACCTTGATTATAAGATTTAGATTCTTCCTAGAATTTTCCTGAGTACCAGGATCTAAATCCAATTAAGACACTCTCAGTGTAACACCTACTGCCTACTACTCTTTCATACTGGAGTAATTCACATTAACTAGCTCTTAGACCAGAGTTTCTCCATTTGTAAAATGAGGAATTTTTACTAAAGTATCTCTAAGATTCCTTCTACCTTTAAAGCCCAACACACTGCAATTAGCAGCGTAACAAAGAAGAACTTAATTGGAAATCATGTCACAGAACTGGGTTTAAATCTGCCCTGCCACTTAATTAATTCTACTTCTGTGGGCCTCATTTTCTTCATCTCCAAAATGAAAGGACTGTACTGGATGACCAGGACACTTCAATCTTTAAGTCTCCATTGCTCCTAGAATGTATATCTAAGATATTTATTAATAGTGTCTTATTAGTTTATTTTCTATAAGATGTATCTATGTCTGTTATCACTCACAAATGACAATATTTATGAAACATCAAAAGGTTATTTCTTTTGACTGACCATGTGTATATCAAGTCTAAATCAAAATTTCTTTCTGTATGACATCTATTAAAATTATGTTGCTTTCATTTCTTTATTATTACGAAAATATACTGTGCCTGGGTGAAAAACGATTTCTGAACTGAAGTCATGCAATTCCAATGATTTAATGAATTACAAAGAAGCTCTACATGCTGAGCATAAAAAAAATTAAAGGCTTTTGATTCACTGATTTAAAAAACATATATCATCTTGAGGAAGTTCAGAGACATGATTATTAATCAAAATGCTACCTTAAAGCCTAATCTCTTCTTTTAGCTGTAGCACTGGAATTGCATTTCTATTCTGCACAATGTGACTGAGATAAGAGGAAAAGGCAAAACTGTGTTGGTGTTGTCAAGGACTGCAATGGCACAGCTGCTCTTGGAGGAGAAAAAAAAAACAATGATGCTATCAGCATGTGAGAAACTCTAGTGACGGCCTAAATGGAAAATGTATTAGCATCTCTCTAAACTCGTGAGTCACTTCTAGCCCGCATGGCCTACCCACTCCTAAATAAATGAGAGTGCAGGGACTAATCATACTCAGCAAAGCCTGTGTTGGTAAATGAGGTCAGGCTCATTTCGCTTGATTTCTCAATAAATCAGGTACATTTTATCCTTGGAATTCTATAGAGAGAAGAGCTTGTAGCTCCTGTTATTACTGTCTCCATTATCAATAAGGCTGCACTCTATATATTAGGCTTTACATTTACAGAAGCAGGTTGCTATTCTTCCTCACAAGATGGCAAAAATGACATCCTGGAAATGGAAGCAGGTTGGGGGAGAGAGAGTGGAGAATTAATAATCTGAAAACATTACCTTTATTCTTTGGTCTTCTACATCTACAACAGAGGCAACACGAATTAAACTGGGATTACGCTTATCCACTGCTTCAAGTTTCATATTCACCAGGAATCCATGAGGCTTTTGCTGCAATGAAAGAAGAGTCACAACCATTAGGAAAACCCAAAGTCAAAAAGAGCAGAAAATGAAATCAGTATGCTCTTTAAATGAATAGTTTAATCATTTTAGAAATTAGGGAATTAGGGAAATTAGAGGAAATTAGACACATAGACACTCAGCCCTGGCAAATAAATTATTTCTTTCTGAAATTCATTCTAAAAGGAGGTGTGAGACATGTTTAACATTGTTAATGACTTTGAAGGCACTTAAAGGACATCTAGGGTAACTTACTTATTTTACAAATAAGGAAATTAAGGCCTAGGAAAGTTAAGTGATTCTCTTGCATCAAGTCACACAATCTGGGGAGTCTGCATTTGAATCCACATTCCCTGACCCCAAATCTAACACTCTTTACAGTGTCCAGTTTCATCATGGCAGAAAATTAACCTAAAATAACTTCGCAAATGAGTCAAAGAGATGAAAACCAATGCTTTTTTGTTAAAAGTTGCTTATAGTGTATCAAATGTTATTTTAGCTAACCAGTCTGTGAACCATCGATTGGTGGCTATTTGAAATAACTGAAGATTTTCAGAGACACAGCATATTTGAGTCATAAATTTAATGAATAAGAAGGTCCATCAGAATCTTTGATTTCTTCAAAGCTTATCTGATTATTTTGTGTGTTTTGGTGTTTTTTCCTGTAAACACCTTACAATTTGAATAACCATTGGCTGTTCTCACTTTGCAAATTTGTAATGAGAAACAAAAAAAGAAGAAAATGCACAAAGAGAAGACTCTTACCAAAATTAACTTAAAGAACTTAGATAAAAGCATTAGTATTACAATTAACAGATTACATGTAATATAAAGACATATGTATGCATTTACATGGATATACATATATATGTATCATACATGTTTATCTACTTATTTAAAAGGGTGAGAATTTAGATGATTTCCCAGATAAAATCACCATTCCCTGGAAACTACTCACTTATGTGTTTTCTTCTACTATTAGAATGAAATGTTGGTTAAGAATTCTTAACCAAACAAGGAATAGATGCATTCCAAAAGATAAAACAAATAATTTCAATTCTATAAAATTAAAAAAAAACTTTTGCAAGAAGAAAATTAATACAACTAGAATAAGGGAAGGAACTAAGAAAAATATTATTTTTTTTTAATTTTTTTGCTTTTTGGAGGGGGAAGGTAGGGCAATTGAGGTTAAGTGACTTGCCCAAGGTCACACAGCTAGTTTTTGTGTTAAGTGTCTGAGGCTAGATTTGAACTCTGGTCTTCCTGACTCCAGGGCTGGTGCTCTATTCACTGAACCACCTAGCCACCCCGAAAAATAGTATTTCAATCAAATATTTCTGATAATTAACTGATATCAAATATCTATATATAAGAAACAGAAATATGTAAGGCCAAAAACCATTTACAAATAGATAGTTGTTTAAAGAAAAAAAACTATTAACAATCACATGAATGATCCAAATCATTAATAATAAGAGAAATGCAAAAGTAAATAACTCTGAGGCTTTATTAGCAAATTAACAAAGATGACAAACAAGGAATTTAGTCAATATCAGAGGAATTATTTTTTAAAAAGGGAGGTATAAAAATGTACTTTTGGTGGAGTCTTAAATTGGTTGAAAAGAAATTTGGAATTAAGTGAAGAAATTGACTAAAATATTCATTACCATTAACCTAAACCTTCCATTGTGAGGCATATCCTCCAAGGAGATAAATGACAAAAAACAAAGGTCTCAAATACTCCAAAATATTTATAGTAGCATTTTTTCTAGTTGCAAAGAACTGAGGGAGGGAGGGGGAAGGAAGGAAAGGGGAGAAGGGAAAGAAAAGCATAGGAGGAAGGAAGGAAGAAAGAAGCAAGGAAGAAAGGGAGGGAAGGAGGAAGAGGGAGGGAAGGAAAAAGGAAAGAACAGGGAAGGGAGGGAAGGAAGGAAGGAAAAAAGAAAGGAAGGAAAGGAGGGAGGTATGAAGGGAAAAACAGAGAGAAGGAAGGAGGATATGTAGATGCCTGTCACTTAAAGAACGGCTAAAAAAAGTATAGTCACGGATATAATGAAATATTATCATGCTGTGAAAAATAACATAATGATGAATGGGAAGATGTATGCAGATTGATGTAGACTGAAATAAGCAGAGCCAGGAAAACAATATATATAATAACCATAATACTGTGAATATTGTTTTGAACTAACATTGTTGTAAAAGGAAAAAACAGCAACAACAAAACCACCGAATACAGTGAAATTATAATGTCAGAATGCCCAAGAAGAGTCAGGAAAAGGTACCTCCTTTTTCAGGAGTGCGGGACTATGGGTAGGGAGTACATATAGAATCTGTCTTTTTCAACATGATGGTCAGTACTACCACAGGCTTCCCTCATTCCATTCCCATTTAGTTTATTGTTTGTTATAGGTTATTGTTCCCTGGAAGGATGAATATATTAGAAAATACAATTTTTTTTTAAATAAAAGATATCAAAAAATTTTCTTTTTAAAGGAAAGAGGGGCAGCCAGGTTGTGCAGTGGAATAGAGCACCAGCCCTTGAGTCAGGAGGACCTGAGTTCAAATGCAGCATCCGACACTTAGACATCAGACATTATGTGATCCTGGGCAAGTCACTTAACCCCAACTGTCTCTCCCCCCCAAAATAAAGAGCAAGTCATTGAAGGGTAACTTATCAGATGTCCAATATAGGAAGTTAGAAATGGAAGAAGAAACTTCTGGCTTAGAGGATGGAGAAGCTAAATTATTTGCCCAGTTTCAAAAAGCTAGAGTGCATTAGAGGCAAGACTTGAACCCAGGTCTACATCGATTACACCACACTGCCTCTTTACAACTTTTAAAATATGGAACACTGTGTGTGTGTGTGTGTGTGTGTGTGTGTGTGTGTGTGTGTGTTTTAAAGTGCTGGAGTGATGAAACTAGGAGAGGAAAATATACAATATTGAATTACTCATTATTATAAGTAACAGAATGACGTAGGTGAATAAAATACTGGTTGTTGCATTGGGAAGATCTCAGTTCAAATCCTACCTACAACTCTACCTTTATGTATATGATCATGGCCAGATCACTTAAAACTTAACTGCACCCAAGCTATTCATTTGTAAAATATAAGTAGTAGACTCCACAACCTCTGAAGTCCTCAGCATTAAATCTGCTATGTAAATCCTAATTATGCTTTTTAAATAGATATTACTTTGCCCAAGTCACAATCTCTCTTGCTCTCAGTGGATTCCATCCACTTTCCTTTAATTTCTAAGATCCCTCAAGTCTTCAATAAATGACCTTATGAACTATGTGATCTCAGACAAGCAAATTAACATGTCAAGTCTCAGTTTCTTAATCCTTGAAACAAGGGAGGTTGTACTATGCAATCTCTAAGATCTTTTAAAATTCCATCAGTGTCTGACCAATACCTCAACTTCAACATGTACAAAGTGAACCAATCATTTTCTCCTCAGAAACGGCCTGCCTGTCACCTTCTATTGATGGTACTACCATCTTCTAGCCTGGAAACGTTTGTATTATCTTTGAACCTATTCCATATACAAACTGTCCCTTTTTTTGTGCTCCCACTGAAATCACTCTTTAGCTGATCATAACCTCAGAAATAGCTTATTACAGAAGGCTGCTAACTGGATATCCTACAGCCAATTGCTCCACTTTCCCATTTTCTTTCCAATCAATTAATCACACAGTTATCTTAATGTACTGCTAGGATGATATCATTCCTCTATTCAAAACCTTTTAATGTATCTTGGTTGCCTTGAGCATAGAATACAATCATTAGCCTGGTATTTTATACATACTCCCTATGGATGTATTTTATTTATACTCCCTAACCCATAAAGTGGTTCTATCCCTATTTCTAGCTCTCTCTCATACAGTTCTCCTTGATGTATTTTATATGACAGACACTAATCACTATTCTTATCCTGTTTTCTTTCTTCTTTGTTCTGTTGCACTGCCTGGAAAAGATTCCATACACCAAGAATCTGACCTTTTAAATTTTTCCCTTTCTTCTAAACCTAACTCACATCATCATCTCTTCCAAAAAGTCATCCCTGACTCTGCCCACAGCTAATTGCCCCCTCCTCTATAACAAAGCGTCATATAAAAATTCTCAAGTGTGGTCTGCAAACCTCTGGAGTTCCTTGAGACCCCTTCAGGGAAACTGCGAGATACTAATTCTGACATTAGTGTCAAAATATTGTTGTTCAGTCGTTTTAGTAGTGTTTAACTCTTGGTGACCCTATTTGAGGTTTTCTTGGCAAAGATACTGGAATGCTGGTCATTTCTTTTTCCAGTTCATTTTACAAATGAGGAAACTGGGGCAGAGTTAAGTGACTTGCCCAGGGTCACACGTCAGTAAGTGTGAAGGGCCATATCTGAACTCAGGTGCTTCTGACTCCAGGCCTAGCACTCTATCCACTGTATCACCTAGCAGCTCACTAAAATATTAATGCTTATGAAAATTCTCCCCTCTTTTCCAACTACATTGGAGTATGGGGCCAGATTTTCTTCATAGACTTGAACCAAAACAACCTATCACAACAAACTGAATGCAGAAGCAGATTGTGAGAATCCATCTGTCTTCTAAAAACCAGACATTAAATTTGTAAAAATATGTAAAATAATGCCACTTCTTTCTCATTATTTTTGAAATATAGTGAATTTCATCTAAAATGCATTTATGTTAACATATAATGGGTTTACTATGCTTTTTAAATGAATTAATAAATATTTTTAAACTTTAAATATTTTCCTTTCTAATACAGTAACTATTAACAAACAAAACACATATAAACAAAACTTCCAGGCCCACAACAATGTGTAAAAGTGTAAAGAAGTCCTGAGACCCCTGAGTCTGAGCACTGCTAGAGTGGCAGATATGGCACTGGACTTCGGCTCAGGAAGACCCAGGTTCAAATGCCACCTCAAACCCATACTAACTGTGTAACCTTTGGTAACTCACCTAAATCTTTCTTACCCCCGTTTCCTCATCTATAAAATGAGGAAGTCAGAATCAATGGTCTCTAGGAGCCCATCCAGCTGAAAATTTATCACTCCATTTTTTTCTAAAATTTACATAGCATTCTATTTGGACCACTATTTTGCTCTTACTATATTCTTTTGGATTATAATAATCATGCAGATTCTTTATTCAACTGCAAGCTGTTGAAGAGCTTTGCACTTAATAGGTGCTTAAATGTTCACTGAATTGGATCCTCATTATAATTCTTCTAAAAGTGCAAGTGGATAGCACACTGCCTGACGGAGCAAAGCTATCTCTGTTCAAAGATTATGCTCTAGAGTAATCTAAGTCATCAATATAAACACTAATTATTTCATAACACATTATATTTCTTCCATACTTTCTCCTTATTAGATCATAACAGAAGGGCTATGTTCATATGTGGGCACCGTATTTTATGATGGACGGTGACAAACTGGAGAATGTAAAAAGGAAGAGTAAGCAGAATGATGAAATTCATTTGTCTTGAGTATTGTCTGAACAAATTTAAGATGTGTAGGAGGAAGAAGCAAAGATACAGGAGGGACATGATAACTGTCTTCAAACATCTGAAGGGCTGGCATAGAGAAGTATTAGACTTGCCTTGACCGACCCCAAAGAATAAAATTAAATGAATGGAGGTTGCAAAAGAGAAAACACTTAGACAAAGTTTTATAAGAATTGTGTGTGTGTGTGTGTGTGGTGTGACAGAGAGACAGAGAGAGAAGAGAGAGAGAGAGAGAGAGAGAATCATGTCCAATTGAACAGGAATCAGCCAAACCATCATGGCAATAGTGGTAATTGGTGATGAGAAAGAAGTGATGTATCAAGATGCTGTAATGGGAGGGGGGCAGCAGTTTGGAGTAGGTAAAGTCATAAAAATGAAAGAGGCAGAATGGGAATAAGGGATAATCTAGTTTAGCTGGAATATAGAATATAAAAACTGGAACAGAATGACATATGGGTGAATATGTAGATAGGGACCAGACTGTAGAGGGTCTTGAATGCCAGGATAAGGGATGTGTAATGTAATTCAAAGATGCATAAGGCTTTCAAATAAGATAAGTGATGAGAGTAGAGCATTAAGTCAAAAAAGCTTATTTGATCTATTGTAAACAATGCATGAGACACACATCAGATTAGAAGAATGTAGCCTAGGAGACTATATTCTTTTGGAAATACACATTCTTTTTGGATAAAAGTACAAACTATTTCCTACCAAATAGTTTTTTTCTTCATAAAAGATAAATGCAAAGGGAAAGAAATCTAGTTAAGGAATCCTTTACATTGGTTTTCCAGATGGTTCAGTCCTCTTCTCCCATTTCCACATTTAATGTTTATATTTTGGCTATCTTTTTAGCTATCCAGAACTTTAAATCCAGAACGCTCCCTCCTCCCTTGAATAATGTGACACTATCATCTCTAGGTTCTGCTCCAATCTGCATGACCATTTAGCTTAATGCCTTTTGCTGAATCGCCATCCATACTCTGACCACTAAACCGGACCATCCCACAATACTCCCTCCTGACTATATTTCCTCTTCTCTCAGCTTACTTTCTTGCTTGGTGACTGCATTAGTTTCCATGCATTTAATTATCAGCTTTATGCAGAAAATTCCCAAATGTATACACCCAATAATAATTTATCTCCTAACTCATTTTAGATTGTCAGCTGCCTGCTGAGAATCTTAACTCAGATATTACTCACATTCGTAATGAAAAATCCACATTCCTTCAACAAACTTGCCAATTTCTATTGAGGACACTGTCATCTTTGTAGCCACACAGATTCAGAAATCTGGAGTCATCTATGATTGTTTCTTCCTTTCATTATTCCCCAAATTCAGTCAGTCATCAAGTCTTGTCAATTCTATATTAAAAATGTTCACTATATAGTAACCACTCTAGGTCAACCTCTCATTTTTTTCGTTTAGTCATTTTTTAGTTGTTTCCAACTCTCCCTGACCCCATTTGGGGTTTTCTTGGCAGAGATACTGGAGTGCTTTTCCATTTCCTTCTCCAGCTCATTTTACAAATGAGGAAACTCAGGCAAACAGGGTGAAGCTACTTGGCCAGGATCTCAGAACTAGTAAGTATCTGAGACCAGATATGAACACAGGAGGATGAGTCTTCCTGTCTCCAGGCCTGGTGCTTTATCCACTGCCCCACAGAGCTGCACCAAATCCTCATTACCTCTCTTTTAAATTACTGCAGAGCTTCCTAGAGTCTCCTAGCGATTCCCTTAATCTAATCTCTCCTTGCTCTTAACACATTCTCCACACAGCTCAATTCCTAAAACAAAGATCTGACCATGTCATTCCTCTAGCCTAGAGATTTTAGTGACTTCCTATTTATACTCTAAGACAGAATACAAAATCTTCATTCTGGCATTTAAAGAGCACTGCCTTCTAACCATCACCTATCTTTCCAGGATTATATTACTTCCCTTCATACACATTCTCTGTTCCAGGCAAACACTCTTGCTCACTCTTCCTACCCTATGACACTCTAGTCCATCTCTGGACCTTGAGCCCCCAGGTATGAAATGCACTCACTTCTTACCTTTACCTAATTAGACTCTATAGTCTAATACCTTCAAAGCCTGGTTAAAATGCCATCTGCTCTGGGAGGCTTTTCTTGATCCCATGTTAGCATTCTCTCCTTTTTGAAATTGTTCTTATTGTTTAGTCGTTTTTCAAGTCATATCTGACTCACCATGACCCTATTTGGAGTTTTGTTTTTTTGGTCTTTATTAATTTGTTAACTTTTAGTTTACAAGATTCATTTCCACAATTCCTTAAAGTTTCAAATTTTCTCTCCCTCCTCCTTTCTCCCCCCCCACAGTGGCATACAATCAAGAATAGGATCTGCAAATACTTTCACATTGGACATTAGTCGGGTTATAAAGAGGGACTGTATCAGATGGGATGAACAATGGGAAAGAGGAAGCAAACCCAAACAAGAAAAAGAAAAAGAGCAGGTAGTTTGCTTCAGTCTGGGTTCAAACTCAGTTCTTTCTCTGGATGTAGACATCTCTCTCCATCATGACACTTTAAGAGTCCAGTCTGTCAAAGTTGGTTGTCACACATACGTTGTGTCTGTAATTGTGTACAGATTTCTCCTGGCTCTACTCTTCTCACTCAGCATCAGTTCATATAAGCCTCTCCAGGTAGATATGAAGTCCATCTGCTCCTCGTTTCTTATAGCACAATAGTATTTCATTACATGCATATGTCACAACTTGTTCAGCCATTCCCCAATTGATGGGCATCCCCTTAATTTCCAATTCTTTGCCACCACAAAAAGAGCTGCTATAAACATTTTTGTACATATGCGTCTTCCTCCCACTTCTATTATCTCTTTGGGATACAACCCTAGGAGTGGTATTGCTGGATCAAAGGGTATGAAAGTATTTATAGCAATTCCAGATTGCTCTCCAGAAAGGCTGGATCAGTTCACAACTCCACCAGCAATGCATTAGTGTTCCAATTTGTACACATCCTCTCCAGCATTTGTCATTTTCCTGTTTTGTCATCTTAGCCAATCTGACTGGTGAGATGTGGTATCTCAGAGTTGTTTTGATTTGCATTTCTCTAATCAATAGTGATTTAGAGCACTTTTTCATGTGCTTATAGATAGCTTTAATTTCTTCCTCTGAAAACTGCCTGTTCCTATCCTTTGACCATTTATCAGCTGGGGAATGATTTGTATTCTTATAGATTTGACTCAATGTAATAGTAATGTAATTTAAAGATCCCCCTGTATTGGCTTGGTTTTTGGTTTGATTGTGTTAAAACCCAGAGCTTGTGAATCCCACTTGTGGGATGGACTTGTTGACCTGAAAAGAGAGGGCTGGACTGAGAGGAGCTGGTGATGTAAATTTAGAGAGACACAAGAAAAGAGAGAGGTAGAGGAACTTTTTGGAAGCAGCACCTTTGGAGGCAGAGAGAGACTGAGAGGATTGCTGAGGGCCACTTTGAATTGAGACCTGCCCCCGGAGCTGCCAAGGACTGAGGAGACATGGCTGTTATGCTGGTACTTTGTCTGTCTGTTTTGATGTTGTTTTTTTTTTTTTAAAGCAATCCGGGTTAAGTAACTTGCTCAAGGTTACATGGCCAGGTGTTTCTGGGTGGGTGCTAAGTGTCTGAGCCCGGGATTCGATCTCCAGGTCTTCTCAACACTGGAGCCGGTGCTCTTACTCGCTGTGCTACCTGGCCGCCCCAGTTTTGATGTTGTTTTGCCAGATTTGTCCACTGGTGAAAGACAGTCCTGTCGTTGCAGAGGTCCTGGAACCTGGCTGTTGGTTCCAAAGCCCTGAAGAAGGATTTTCTTGATGTATGTCTACAGAAATCCTGGGAGAGAGTTTTGCAAATGTTTTCAGGGGTCCTAGGACTGTTCTGCAGACAGAGAATGAATTAATGAAGACACTGACAATGTATCTCGTGGCCTTGCTAAGCTTTGTCTCCCCAGGAACAAAGATTGCTGAGAACTTGCCTAGTGTCAAGATGAAGAAAAGACCTCTCTTTGGGTATTAAATGCTGTGCTTGAGCTTGTTGTAACTCTGGGGTAGATTCAATTGTGATCCAGGGGTGGGGAACTTTTGACTTTTTTGTGCTCTGTGATTAAACAAATGAATGTACTTTACTTAGATTGGAAACTAATCTCCATTTGAGAAGAGGGGCTTTGTGATGGACTAAATGAAGGTACAGCCTAGGGGTGGAGTAGCATTTAGAAGAGGAACTTTGTGACTGATTAAATGAATGTAATGTCCAGGGGTGGGCTAGTACTTGATTAAATCACACTTGGTAAATGGTGTATTTTGAATTATGCTATATGTTGATTCTCTCTGTTCTTAATTTTTCACTGAATAAAATGGAGAGCACCTATGCTGGTATTTTGAACCCTGGGAAGTTGCCTTTGCTTGGCATTACATTCAATTATCTGTATATTTTAGAAATGAGTCCTTTATCAGAGATATAGGTTGTAAAAATTCTTTCCCAATTTTCCACTTCCCTCCTAATCCTGGTTACATTGGCTGTGTTTGTACAGAAGCTTTTCAATTTAATGTAATCAAAATTATCCATTTTGCATTTTATAATGCTCTCTAATTCGTGTTTGGTCATAAAGTCTTCCCCTCTTATTGGAGTTTTCTTGGCAAAGATACTAGAGTGGTTTGCCATTTCTTTCTCCAGCTCATTTTACATATGAGGAAACTGAGGCAAACATAGTTAAGTGACTTGCCCAGGGTCACACAGCCAGTCTAGATTTGAACTCAGTTCTTTCTGACTCCAGGCCCAGAGCTCTATCTACTACATAATTTATCTGTACACAAGCTTCATGGTCCAGTAAAACATAAACTTCTTGAGGGTAAGGACTTTTTAATTTCTGCTTGTACCCTCAGCACTCAACACAGCATCTTCAGTGAAGTAGAAGTCAGTGAATGTTTGTTGAATTCAATTGTTAAAAACTGACTCCTTTATATTTGTCAGACAAAATGCAATAACTAATCAGATTTAGTTTGGTTGTTTTGGGAAGGGTTTTTTTTTTTTTGAGAGGGAGGGGTGGGTTTTGGTCAGAACCTGTTATTCATCAGTGTAGGGAACTCCCAGTTCATATATGCACTCCACTAAAACACATCAACAAATTCTTTGTAACTTATAGTCTTAAAAAATTTGTCCAGTACACACGCCGCCGCCCCCCCCGCCAAATATACACACACACCAACCATTTTAAAAGCTTTGACTGGTACTGCAGAAGATTGAGTAGTTTCCAAGTAGTCTGTCCAAGAAAAATTTTCTGGGTCAGGATGACCTGAGAGAGAGAGGGAGAGACACCCAGAGAGAGAGAGAGAGAGAGGGAGAGAAACAATGATCATGAGACCACTGAAACATTAATCTTTCTTACATGTACTACATAATAATTAAAACAACAGTGGCAAATAATGACATAAATATTTTTCTACCAAAATAACAGTGCAATAGGGACAGCTGGTAAAACAGTAGATAAAATACTGGGCTGGGAAGTTAGGAAGACCTGAATTCAAATCTGGTCTCAGAAAGTAGCTGCATGACCCTGGGCAAGTCAGTTAATTTCTATCTGCCTTAGTGTCCTCAATTGTAAAGTGGAGATAATAACAGCACCTACCTCATAAGTTTGTTGTGAGAATCAAATGAAATAATATTTTTTAAAAGCACCTAGAATAGAGGAGCTCAGAACATTTCCCATTCACGCATCATGTAACTAAAGCAGGTTTTTGGGAATCAAAAAATTACCAGGAGATTCAGCAGCCCCTCTTAGGCAATAACATTTTCCTCCCAAAATGATGAGTAAGACCTTTGCTATTAGAACCTAATATAATTTCAGGTCCATTTCTCATAAAGGGAATTAAGCCAAATTTTAAGTAAATTGACTCCTAAAGATTAAAAAAGTTCCTGTCAGATTTGTGACAGTTTTCACTAAGAGATTTTAGAGAATATCACATTGAAGTCAATTTATGAAAGTGTAAAGCTTCTTTATTTTTGTGATTTAAGTTCTTTAAAACTGACCTATTTTTCCTAAAGTTATTTTATCTCAAATCTAAAAGAACTGAAATCTTTACTAGGGGAAACCACATGCTGTTCTACTTTCAAATTCTGTAATTGCTCTCAGAAGAGCAATTAGCTATAAGCTGTGACTGATAAAGCTAATACATTTTTCTGACAACAATGTAATTGCAACCATAAAATATAATTTGATATAAAAAATCCATAGGCTTAAAATTATGACAGAAAAAAATTCACTGACTTTTAGGAAAATAACTATAGTTAGCAAATCATTCATCCAAAAATTCTAAGAAGAAAATCACTGATGTGGACGCTGCCTAATCATTCTTATGAGTTACATATACTTAAGTCAACAGAAACCAAAAGGGAATGATTCAGACAGTCCTAGTCAAAGGAATGACTTAGAAGACAGAGTTTGAATGATAATGTGGTAGAAAAAATAAGGCAGAAATATTTTACAATAAGTTTAGGAAAAAAATCCTCTTTCAACAATTTTTGAGATTGTATTTGCCATTTCAAAAGTATAGTTTTATAATTTTCTGTAAATTCATCCAGATCAGCTGAGATTTTATTTTATTCGATTCCATTCAATTCAACAAGCACGTTTTAAGCGTCTACCTATAAAGAAGATGAAAAAATGCCTGCTGATTTTAATTCATGCTGTCGAGGGTCTTTTATATTCTACTGGAAGATAAAATAAATAAAAATTATAATTTGGGTCTGAACAATAAGAATTTTTGCTATCAACTATTGCCTGATCTTTGGAACTGCAATGAATTTCAGCACTGTATTAGGAAACCAGAGACCTGGGTATAAAACCCACCTCTGCCCCTTACTACCTGTATGGCTCTGGGCAAGTTTCCTCATATCTCTCTGACCCTCAGCTTTCTCATCTGCAAAATGAAGAGTAGAATGAGTTGACCTTCTAAAATTATGATCCCTAATCTATGGGGGATTTTGTGCAAATGTCAGGGACCAGATTTCAGACTTATTCCAATGAATCAGCCAAATGGATAAATGTGTCCAACTGCCTTTGCCATACATATGGATCTTCAGATTACCATAGTTGTCAACTCTCCAATTCCTTTAAACTGAAGAGAACAGCTCAAATCCTGTTATGTGGAGAAGCGCTTAGCCTTATTTAGGAAGACTGAATTGGACACTGGCTCAAGATAACCTTCTTCCTGTGCAGTCCTGAACAGAATGTGATATGATAAACGGAGAAGATGTTCTCATCACGGTATCAAATGGCACAAAAAAATGAGTTCTTAGCAGCAAAGAAGAGTAAACTGAGACTCAAGGACACCATTCATAGACCTTATCCTTAGGCAAAAGGAATCCAAGATCACAGTTAGTAAATAGGTTGCTATGGAGTGAACTCCCTAAGGCTTTTAAGGCCAGAAAAACAATAGGCATTTTCTCTAATTTATCCTAACTGCTAAGAGAGACAAAGTCTAAACCATGAGAAACAGCAAAAGCCAGAGAAATGTGGAAATTATGTGTTGCCACTCATCTCAAATTGTTAAACATTTACTAAGCCCTTCTTAATATACAAGGTGGCACAGTGAGTATGGAACCTGAAGTCAGGAAGACTCATCTTTCTGAGTTCAAATCTGGCCTCAGACACTTATTACTAGCTGTGTGACTCTGGGCAAGTCACGTAACTGTCTACCTCAGTTTCCTTATTTGTAAAATGAACTGAAGAAGTAAATGGCAAATCACTCCAGTATCTTTGCCAAAAAAAAAACCCAAATGGGGTCACAGAGAGTTGAAAAAATACTTAACAAATATGCAAAGCATCAAGCTAAGCACTAAGGATATGAAGAAAGGAAAATAAAAGAGTGTCACCTCTCAAAGAGTTCAGAGTCTAATGCAGGAGAAAACATGCAAACATCTATATACAAACAAGATGATAAATTGGAGATAATCATACAGAAGGCACTAGCGTTATGGAGGAATTCAGGTCATTTCAGCATCACATGTAGCTTCTAAGACATGTCAGCAATATACTGGGGAAGCATAAAGAACACTGTATGAGATTCTGAATGTGAAATTATGGGACATGAGTTTGCATCCTGGCTCTGCCACTGTGAAACCACCCGTATGACTAGAATAAGCAAACAAATATTTACTAAGCACCTAATGAGTCGAAAAGCAGAATAGCTCAAAAGAAACATATGCGATGTTCAAATTTAGAGACATCTCCCTTCCAAATGTTCTCATGGACTGTTTGTGCATGGCCTGTGACACAGCCTTCCAAGCTCATACTTGTCTGATCAGCCATAACTGCACACACTATACATCAACCCCAACACAGTGATATCTTTGAGTACAAAGGACAACAGCCAACTATGGGAGGCAGATGTGAAAAGTGCAGGGGATATAATATACAGTGAATGAAACAATCCCTACCTGCAAGGCATCTGACCTCTCTGAGCCTCAGTTTCCTGATCTGTAAAATAAGAGGGTTAAACAACATGACCTCTAAGGTCACTCTAAGATCTAGGAACATATCAGTGGACTCACTTTCATTTCCTCCACAATGCTTGACATCTCAGCTGGTCTCTACCAGACCCTCTTTTAAGCTCTTCTCAGTCTCAAGAGTGAACGCAGATGTTATACAAGTGATGAGATAATGAAAGGGAAGTGAGGAGTGGGCCCTTAGATATCAAGAGCGGGAGGAAGAGAAGTTCTCTGCCTTCTCTTTGTGATTACTAATACAAAGTTTAAGGTTCATTGCCTTCACATTCTCATTTTTTTGTTGATCTTGAAAGATTAGATATTCTTTTGCCTAGCTGTGAGAAGGAAGGCTTTCATTTCTTCAATACTGCAGGGCATAGCAATGGCTAGATCCAACGAACAATGCACTGTAATTGCCAAATAGTCATGGAAGATAGAAAACCACAAACTTGGCAGTTTTTCTTTTTCTTTTTTTAAACCTAACATTCATTCTATGGAGCTTTAGTGGAGTGTTTCCAGCCTATTTGAAACCAAACTAAGGTATGGTGGTTAGAGGAAGGCACTAATCCTCCCCCTCAACGGCATAAAACTGAGTTGAACTCAATAATTTATTCATTTTCACAAACTAACTGATCCATTTTATTACTCACATCCCTCCAGGGCTCTAGAGTCTCTGCAATATCAGGAATTTTTTCCCCCATCATTCTGCTCTTGGCTCATGACAACAAAAGTGACTTTGTTTCCATATCCTTAATGTGTTATCGAAACTATTTCTAGATTTTCTCAGTGCCAAGAAATAAGGGTGATGGACTTCAACTCAAGTATCAAATTTCATCCCCTAGGGAAAGAGCAATGTGAAATGAGCATGGAGGGGAGTCTTCACCAGCAGAAAAAGTGGAAGGAACATCCTGCTAACTCCAAGTAGAACAACTATGTATATTTTGAGATCTGACAAAATCGTCAGCTCATCTTAAAGTGGATTATACTAAAGTTAGCTTTAGCCATTTTTTTAGAGATACAGGACAAGGGCCTCAGTATAAGCTTGATTTATCTAAAACAGATTGAGTAAATAATTACTTGTCCTGGGAAATCTTCCTTGACACAAGTAGCAGGCTTAAATATCTTCAATTTCTTAGTGAATAGTCATTTTTCATAAACTCCTTAGAATTACAAAGTGAACTTCTGGATGCATTCTGGATATTTTTAGAACAGTATGTCCACCAGAGAACAGCTGATACAGGATCTGTATTTAAATTAAAAAGTTACATTTTCCCCCCTGTGAACTGTTATTTAAATACCATGCTAAGATTAAATAGATAGCTACCATACACTACTCATTTTTTGTTGTGTGCCAGATGCACAAATGGCAAGAGCATTAACGGATCATTTCTTCAAGGGTTGCTATAATGAATAACGTGTCAACTCTTTGATCAACTTTGTGGCCTTTTAGAGGTCCTTTGAAAGAGTTCTCATTAATTTAACTAACCTATTAAGAGACTTCAAAATTAGCTTGGTGAATTGAGTTTGAGCTTTTACACTGGGTCACAGATTTAAAATTAAAAGGGCTATCAAAGGTCATCTAATACAAACCCTTCCTTTTATAAGTGAGGAAAATGAGGCCCAGAGAGGTTAAGTAAGTTGTTCATGGTCACACAAGTAACAAATATTACAGGCAGGACTTGAAGCCAGGTCCTGTAAAGGCTCCTTTTTTTCTAGATTTCCATATATTATGATGTACTTGACACTTCTACCAAAATTGACTTAGATAGAATGATGTGTGTGTGAACACAATGATAAAACTGGTTATGATAAATTTGTAACTGTTTAGCTATCAAATCATGGTATTTAATTTACAAAATAATAATAATTCAACATTATGTCACTTAAGTTTTTCCTCACAACAACCTTACTATAGGTGATATTATCTCCCTTCTCTGCTGTTGTTATTCAGCTGTTTCAGGCATGTCTGATCTATGTGATCACTGGGGTTGATTTGTCATCTAGTTCTCCAGCTCATTTTACAGATGAGGAAACTTGGGCAGACAGGGTGAAGCAACTGGCCCAGGGTTACCCAGCTAGCAAATGTCTGAAGCTGAATTTGAACTCGGGAAGATGAGTTTTCCTGACTCCACAATCCATGCTTTATTCACTATGCCATCTATCTGCCCATCTCCATTTTAAAGATATGGAAACTCAGGGTCAGAAAGGCCTGCCAAGACATGTGCTAAGTAACTAGTCAGTGTCAAAGGTATAATTCAGACCTTCAGTCTCCTGATGCCAAAGTCACCTTCATCTTTCACTGCGTCATCCAGATCTCACCAAATTTCACATTCTGCTTAGTTACTAGCTAAAACACTGTGTGTTTTCAATGACTTTCTACTTTGCCTTATAATCTCATAATGGGAAAGGTATTAATAGGTGGAGAGGGAAGATTTCAAAAGCTTGCTATTAAAATTAGTTGACACTGTTTCATTTTGTTCTGTTTTTGTTGCTGCTAGAATTCACTTTCCATATCCCAAAACACACTGGAGTTTGCCATTCACACTGTGACTATGGTACAGATTAAAGGACCCACTCACCTTGTGGAGCTATCAGAGTTCTCGCATTTTTCTGACACCATCCAACTGGCTGAATAAAAGGACTATTAATATCACACCTGCCAAAAATATATAATATTACTCTAAATAGAGTATTCTTCTAATTAAAGCAAAAGAAAAAGTTCAAGATTGATGACAGATATCAAGAGGAATTATCTTGAAAAAAAGAGATGACCAAAAATAGCTTTACATAGGCCACTTTGTATTAAACATTCTGTAAGGTGAATAACTGTGCCTCAGTATGCCGTAACTTATTTGAAGTCTCACAAATCCTATATATATAACATAAACCAATAACAAAGTCCTTCCCTGCCTCAAACCTATATTTTGCATGATGCTCTCATTTCATCTTACATTTACTGTACAATCAAAATTTGTACAGGTTCAGTCATTTTCAGAAGCAGCAGCTCTTTTAGTTAAACATTACATTCTGGGAAGGAGCGCTAGAAAATTATTTTAATTGCAACTTCTTACTTTTTTGAGGGCTGTTGCTCAGGAACACCATCCCTCCTTTCTAATGCCATGTTGGCTTAATACCATTATATGATCTACGTTCCTTGCTTTCTTTAGGCTTCTTAAGAACGCACTACCACTTACGTCTGATCTTCCCTAACAGATAGCAGAACTATCTCTCAAAATTGGGGGGAAAATAAAATGAAATTCTGGGGTACTCCTTCACAAGAATGTTCCCTTTACTAACTAGACAAACTGTAGCAAGATGATCTTACCTATCCACATTAATTCAAATATGACATGATTAAATAGTCAATAACATACTATAGGGGGAAAATAAGCTCTATAATTCAACTCTGCCTCAGGAGGAAGAAAAAAGGTGGTCAACTTCTCCCATGCTTCAACCACCACTGAGTAGTCCACTTTATTTGAATGCGGATCACATCTGAATATCTTTACCAATAAAATGGTGTACTTGTATTGAAAACCTTACAACATTTATCCAGAGGGCTTCATGCACTGGCTGGGCACTCAGGAGGGCAGCCACTCTCCTGGCCACTGTAAACAGCTCCCAAATTGGTGGGAGGAATTCACCATTCTCTCCTATCAGTGCCTGGATAAGTGTGAAGTCGCAACATTTTAGATTAACAAGGACAGTTTCCTCACCAATAATCATAGCTGGCATCCCAGTTGTCAAAGTGTACAAGTAGGCGATCTCCAACAATATCTGTGATGGTGGCCACACACACCAAGGAAGGGTTCTTCCTGTCCACGGCTTCAAGTTTCATTCCTACCTGAAATTCTTGTGCTGGGGTTCCAATCTAGCAAAGCATCCCCATAGAAATGAATGTCAAAGAAAGCATGAAAGACAACTAAACTAATATACATATTTTTTTAATCCCATGATATCTGCTGCATTTCATCCCTTATCCTCTGGAATTATGCTAAGAATGTTCCAGTAAAAACTGTGAATAGGCTAGTATACCATATAGAGTTGTTATAGTCATATAAAACTAGCTAGCATTTTTATGGCACTTTGAGGTTTGCAAAGCACTTTAAAAATATCTCATTTTATCCCTCCAAAAAATCCTGGGAGGTATTTACAATAATAATAATAAAAGAAAAACAACTATTATTATACCCATTTTACAGATAAGGAAACTCAGGCTAGAGGCGCATATGTGACTTGCTCAGAGTAAGTAAGGTCTGAGGCTAGATTTAAAGTATTCCAGACTCCAGGACCAATGCCACCTATCTGGTGGGTTACTTTTTTTCCTTTACATAATTATCTTTCCTTGCAGTTCTTAACTCAAATTAGATTTAAAAAAAAAACCTTAAGATTACTGGAAGCAGTAGTGGTTTTAAAAAAGAACAGACTTTTAACTAAAACAAAAGTTACAAAATATATAAATCATATACTTCAGTCACTTCAAAACAAAAGTTAAATAATCTGACCACTTGTTCTTGAAAATTATGTGGACTCCTTCAAAATTAAAACTGCGTATCTAAAAATTAGTAGGAAAGTTTCTAGCATTTGCTCATGACTAGAATTCATTTTCAGGTTTCAGCAGGGTAAAGTTTACCTGCATACAAGCTCTATGGCCAGATTCAAAATTGCAATGTAATTTTCAAAAATGGCTTTAACAACATAAATGCCATTTCTGAATTCTGAAATCTGTGGAAAATAATGGGATTGGAGGTGAAAGGAAGCTATCTGCACCAAAGGATCCCTGGATACTCTCACACATAACTCACTAAATCTTCACAAAAGCCCTCTGAGATATGCAGAGTAGATATTAATGTCTTCATGCCAAACAAAATGAAACTGATGTTCAAAGAATTGAGCTGCCTACAAGCAAAGACATCCAATAGGCTGGAGGTAGGACAAGGAAAGAACTCTTTTTCCTAATTTCTAAAATGTACTATTTATACCATGGGGGGAAGTTGGGGGGGGGGAAAAGAGGGGGGACCCCCTGCGGCCTTGAGGCCACATGCAGTCCTCTAGGTCTTCAAGTGCAGCCCTCTGACTGAATCCAAACTTCACAGAACAAATCCCCTTACTAAAAGGATTTATTCTGCAAAACTTGGGCTCAGTCAAAAGGTCACACCCACGAACCTAGAAGGTCACATGTAGCCTCAAGACCGCCTCCCCACCCCATAGTAGACCATTTAGCCTTCAAAGCATGGGAGGTGCTGGTAACGCCACTCTTGCCAGATTAGAAGGTGGGCACTGTACCTTGGCCTTTCCCTTCTCACCATCTATGTGTTCTTAAGGTAGCATGAAAAGAACAAGCACAAAGAAAATCCTACCTGCTCCCTCACAGAATCTGTTCCCTGAATGTACAAAATCTGGTGGATGCTTTCCCTTTCTCTTCAATTCGAAAGCAGATTTTCTTCTCCTCTTCAAGTGTCTGTCCAAGACATATGTATTAATGGTTTCAATGGACTACCCATTCAACTTCATTTCAAAATCTGTGTAATATGCATTCTTTGTAAGATCCTGCTGTTTTTCAGTCGCGTGTGACTCTTTATGACTGGGGTATTCTTGGCAGATTCTGGAGTAGTTTGCCATTTCCTTCTCAAGCTCAATTTACAGATGAGGAAGGAAACTCAGGCCAATGGGGTTAAGCAACTTGCCCAGGTCGAAGGAAGGTAAGTCTTCCTGACTTTAGGCCTGACCCTCCATGCCCTGTACCACCTAACTGTCCCTTCTGTAGGATCCTATGACTTTATATAAGTAAGAGTAGTATCTTTTAAGAGACATAGCTAGAGATGCCCTCCATTGATATTAAACTTTTTCCATATATAATTTGCTCAGGACATCCCATGTGACACTACCAACACCTTGATCAAGCCCATATTTCCCTACTTTCTACCTTGTTAGTGATCACTGGAGCATCACTGAACAAATTGTTACGGTAATTGCATCTGACTGGGAATCTTATTTGATCTTGATATAGATACAGGAGGCACAAGGCTGGAGAGCAGAGTTCTAAAAGCTGTGCTTTGCTACTCTAGAAAGTCAATTTACTTTTTAATCAACAAACAATAAACACAGTAGGATCTTATATTGTCTAACCCTCTCAGTCAAGTTTAAGCAAATTCTATATAAGATGCAACTGGCTGTGGAAAATCATTTGCCAGATTCTGACCTTTTCCTTCTTGTATTTTTATCAAGTATGTCCTCAATATACTCATGGGCCTATTGCCTGGTTCATAGATAAATAATTCTCATAAAGGCTTAAAGGGAAAAGAAAGTTATGTCACATGTAGTTACTAATACTTTCAACACCACCATTTTGGAATAATAAAGTCATCCATTTTTTAAGCCATTTTCTCACCCTGAGATATCTTTAAAATCAATTTTTCATTTATCTCCTAATTATGTCATCTCTAACACAGATTGAACATGCTCAACACAAACGACCTATGTGTTATTCTTTAACTTTTTAATTTCTATTTCCTGACATAAGACATTCTACACCAATAGCCTCAATGTGGTGCTTCCATTGTAATCGATAATGATAATGATAACATACTGCTATCTCATTACATTTTTCTCCTACAGGATTATGCTCAGCCTATCACTTTGGGTTTAGTTGAACAAAGTAGAATACCTGAATATAATGAAATACTATTGTCCTGAAATCTGATGAAACAGATGATATCAGGGGATATTTTGGGAGACTTGTAACAAGAGTCATTTATACTTATCAATTGGTTGGTTGCTGTCCTTTGTTCTTGAAGAAGACCAAAATGACATCACTATGTTAGAATCGAGTTATAATGTGTCTGACTGGCTGGTCAGACCAATACAAGCTCAGAATGCTCTCACACAGGTCAAGTACAAAATGTCCATTTGAACATTTGGGATGGATTCTCCAAATTTGCTTATCTTGCATTTCTTTTGAGTTATTTCAATTCTGCTTTGTTCATACAGCACAGTGCCTTCTTTGATGTGGGTATGCCATGTAGCATGGTCCTTTGCCAGTGTCTCCCACGTCACACAATCAATTCCAAAGTTCTTCAGTGAGACCTTGAGAGTGTCATATTGCTTCTTCTGACCACCAACATTCACACCTTGTGTGAGTTTTCCATAAAATAGTATTTAGGCAAATTTTGGCATTCAAATAATATGGCCAGTCCATCAGAGTTGTGGTTCTCTGCAGTAGAGTTTGAGTGTTTGGCACTTTAGTTTGAGAAAGGATCTGCTACTTTATCCTTCAGGTGATCTTCAGAATCTTCCTAAGACAATTCAAACGGAAGTGATTCAGTTTCCTGGCATGGCACTGGTATACTGTCCAGGTTTCATAAGCATGCAACAATGATATCAGCACAAGGCTCTGTAGACCTTCAGTTTGGTAGTAAGTCTAATACATCTGTCCCACACTTTCCTTTGGAGTCTCCCAAACACAAAGATAGCTCTGGCAATGTGTAGGAGCACAGCAAGGCCAGAGAACCAAATATTCTATGTAATGGCATTCTTGATACCTTTGGAGACATGATGCTCCTAGGATTACAGACTTGGTTGGAAGGAACCTTAACAGTCATCCAGTTCAAACTTTTCATCTTACAAATGAGGAAACTGAGGCACAGAGATTAAGTGTCTTGTCCCAAGTTGGAGGGACAGGATTTAAACACAGGTTCTTTGACTCTAAAATCATCACTCATACTTCACAGCCCAAAGAAAGTTTCTAAGCTAACTCCACTATTTGCCTCTAGAAGGAAAACATACGACCCATCTTTCCATGCCACTATAATTTATGTCTTCTGATTTCATTTATTATAATAATATGAACACTAGTGAGTTTCAGTTCCTGTAGTGACGAATCTTTTTGTCATCAAAAACAGATTTTGCAATCAGAGGCCTACCGTGTTTCCTTGATAATAAGACCTATCCCGAAAATAAGCCCTCCCCTTACTGTGTAAGATTCCTCTAAAATAAGCCCTCCCCCGAAAATAAGCCTTATTGAGATTGTTACTGTAGTGAAGGTGATCCCCTGCGCTACACGCTACATTACGGTACCCTCTGTATGCACTGTCCCCCCTCCCCCCCGTGAAACGCACGCCGCGCTCCGAGCTGCATCCAATCAGAGCTGCAGCAGTGAGCGCGTCATCCTGTTCCCCAGTGATTTGCTTGCTGGTACATTTTTTTGTTCACATTTACCTGTTTATTAAAATTGCTGTCAATGTTCATTAAAATAAGCCCTCCCCTGAAAATGAGCCCTCTGGTGTTTTTCTGTCAAAAAAAAATAATAAGACAGTGTCTTATTATCAGGGAAACACGGTAGGAATGAAATTAATATTGGAGGCAGTCTATGAACTAAGTGATGCTAACAATCTCCTGAAACACTACTCTACTACCAAGGAGAGATGACCCAGGAGAAAGAAGAACTTTGTGCTTTTCAGTTTCAGGGTTTACTTCATCAGCTAGCATTCAAACCGCTGAAGAGTCTCCAGATGCTTCTGGCAATGATGATCCTTGGAGAAAAGTAACAGACAGAGGCAGGATGGCAGCTGGAACTTGTCCGCCCAAAGGGAAGAAAATCATGCTAGTGTCTATCATACTAAGCACAGTTTTTCTAGGTATGTTCGGTCTACCTGAAAACTCTACACTGGTTTGAAAAACACACAAACTCATATATAGGTCAATTTGCAGTATGAGCTATGGGGAGGTTTTGAAATGAGACCTTTAATTTTTAAGTATCCTCAAATGTAATCCTTTTTACCTATGGCTCATTTACTTTCCATATTTAAATTATTCTATTAAGAAAAACTGATTATCTGCCCAGAGAAATGGTTGGTTTTTAAGGTGGAGAGAAAAAAATGAAAGACAGAAAAATGAATTCTTAATGAATCATCAACAGGGGCAGTACAGTGGCAGGAGTGGGGAACCTGTGGCCTGAAAGCCAAAGCGGCCCTCTAGGTCCTCAAGTGCAGCCCTTTGATTGAATCCAGACTCCACCGAACAGCTCAAAGGGCCACACTTCAGGAACTAGAGGACCACATGCAGCCTTAAGGTTGCAAGTTCCCCACTTCTGGTAGGAGAAAGAACAATATTGAACTTGAAGATCAGGAAAGAACTAGGTTCAATCTTTGCATCTAAACACTTACTAGTTGTATACATATATTATGTTTGTACATGATTATTTGTGACCATAAAAAAAAGTTTCTGAGTTTGTGAGCCTTGACTTTATCTGTAAAATGGGCATAAAAATACCTGTAGGCATAGTAATTCATGAAAAATGCTTTGTATACATTACAGGTAAAATAATTTGGGAACATGGGATTCGAAAAAAATATAAAGTAGATACTTACACTACTTCTGCTTAGGAACAGTTTCTTTGGAGCATTTTGTAATTTGGAGGTCTTCAAGTTGTCCATACAAGTAACCTTGTCCTTTCTGTAACCTAACGGAAATAAAAATTCCTATAAATACTCACCATACACATGGTTAATGGATTAATGATTGTTATTTTTATTCCAATTTTTAAAATCGTCTTGCCTTTATTTCTTTGACATAAATGAAACTTTTGGATTTATGTATTAGGCCTCTCAAGTCCCTAATTTGTTCAAAGATCTAATTCATAAAAGGTAAAACTGGTCACCTGAATTTTCTTGTACAGAAATCATTTCCTACTACAAAGTCAATCAGTTTTGGGTCCTTAGACATCCAAACCAATCATCAAATAGTTATCAAGGAGGGAGAAAGATAAGATGACCACAAGAAAGCCTTTCCAAATCACTCAGACACCCTGGTAAAGAGTTAAACACAATTATTCCCAGTCACTCAGAAAATCAATGCTGCCCCCATACCACTAAGACCACCCCATCATTATATCAGGAACAGTATTAATTGTATTAGTTTAACTGGTTAATTAATTTCCAGTTCTGTATCAAGCAACATGAGGAGGTCTAGTCCTCAATTCCTACAAACCACTCCTAAGAGTATAATGGACAGCTGGGAAGGAAAGAACCATTGGGGCCTATGTTCACCAGAAGTCATTTTTCAGTTAATTCCAAGGGAAATGACGGAGCTTCTAGAAATCAGATTCCACTGAATTACCTAGTAAAAGGAGAGTCAGTCTGACAATTTACTTAGCAAAAAAAGTAGGCCTCTAATTAGTTTATATCCATCTGGAATTTGCCTTAATTACTAGTAAAGAGGGTCTAATATAATGATAATTGTACTGGACTCAGGAGATTCCTGGTTCTAGCATTAACTATCTGTGTGACTATGCTTAAGAAAGATGATCTCTCTGAATCTCAGTTTCCTCATCTGTAAAATAAGAATAACAGTATTGTAATAAGCACTTGTGAGGACTTTATTTTGAACAAAGTTCTTCATAAATCAGAAAGATAAATATATATACACACACATATACAGACACATATATGTGCCTGTGTATGTGTGTATATGCACATACACACATACATATGTATATGTATGTGTATGTGTGTGTGGTGAGTGTGTGCATATGTTTGCTCCTATTTTCATAACAACAAAGCTGAGCCCAAGAGGGGCTCAATTATATTTAATTGTCTATTCATGGTGTCTCTTCCATTAAACCTCTCTGGCATTAAGAAGATGCATAACACAACCTCCTAATTTATTCAATTTAAAAGAATGCAGATGATGGCAATTTTTTTCTATTTCTTTGATGGCTCATTAAGAAACACATTTTTCAAACAAATGGTTAATCTTTATCAAACAGCTTCCCAATGATGAAAGCTTAATTTAGGAGAATGATATGGAAGGTTTAGAGCTGGAAGGGGCTTGAGAGATCACGCAAGCAATTAGGCCCCTTTCATTTTACAGATGAATTAAGTTAGACCCAGGGTGGCAAGGAGGTAGAAATCCAGGCCGTCTAACTCTAAACTCGCCAGTTTTCCATGGCACCACACCGCCATAAGACTGTAAGCTTACTGAGGGCAGGGATTGTCTTTTTTTGTATCCCCACTGCTCGGCACATAGTAGGCGCTTAATACACGTTGATTAGCTGACTGCCTCTTTCTTCAGCATACAAAGGGTCACAGATTACTTTATTTCCAACAACCTTGTAAGATCAGCAGAGAATGGGTTATTATTCCTATTTTACAAAAGGAGGAAACTTCTCAGAGATGAGTTGACCTGACTGTGAGAAGAGTTAGTAAATGTCAGAGCAAGGGTCTGACTGTCTTTTGACTCTTGAGTGCAGGGCTCTTTGTATGACACCAGAATTCATTAGGCTAAAGTTCTGGTGTTTCTGTTTCATAAATCAATGATAAAGTTGGGTGCTGAAATCAAATGCACTCTTTTCATTACCCAGAGTCCGTTTGCTTGCTTTGTTCTAAATTACATCATGACAACATTTCAAGTGAACTCATGTTGATATGTTTGATGTTATGATGCATGTGTTCCTAAGTATTTTTTTTTTGTTTGGTTTTTGGAGAGGGGAAGGCAGGGCAATTGGGGTTAAGTGACTTGTTCAAGGTCAAAAACTTGTTAAGTGTCTGAGACTGGATTTGAACTCAGGTCCTCCTGACTCCAGGGCTGGTGACTGTGCCACCTAGCTGCCCCCCTAAATAATTTGTAATGGTAATAACTGCTGGACACTGTGCCTCCTTCTTATATGGACTCCTCGTCTTGGAAACTGTGCTATGGTGGACTCTCATGTTCATGTTTTGTGAAATAATGTTTAAAGGAAAACTGGAATAGCAGTTGACCACCTTTCTAATGGGTAAACATTTCCCCGCTTACCCTTAGGGACGTGCAATTCATGTTTGGTCTTTTCACACCACCCCACTGGGTGAATATCAGGGGAACCTGCATTGGTCCAAAAATCATAGCAGCTTAAATAGCCGTCAAAGTGAAGTCTTAGGCGATAACCACATACCTATAAAATGGGACATGAGGAAATAGCTGTAATTTTGTTTGCTTTATTTAAGACAGATGCAAAATTCATCAAGTACTAAATGTTTTTAACTTAAATCAACATGTAAAAGTATTAGTGATGTCATTAAGTGCTATTCCCTTCTTAAAAATAGTATCTGATTTCTTCTAATCTCCAGAATATATAACTAAGATCTAGCAGAACAAAAACTTTTGAACCTGTAGTCCCAAAGACTAGTAAAGTTTCTTTCACATAGTAGTGGCTTAATAAATATTTGTGGAATTGATAAAAACTGATTTTTAGTTTAATTATATGGTTTCATTGGGTTCTATTTGGGATCTCTTTATTGAGATATTTTTCAATGATATAAAATTAATTTTAAATGCATTGAAATACTATTCTGGGGCTAAAAACCCAATCTGTTATTCTCTAGGAATTTATTTTAAATATTATAAAACAGTTAATGAAACTATAATAGACTTCTCTTACCTCAGCAACAGAGAGCACAAAGTATTTAGATAGATCCTAGGAGTCAATGTCTTCTAATCTCATTCCAATTTGAAACATTCGGATGCAGATAATGTAAATAGGGTCTGTCTGGTAAGTTCATAGAGCTGGGGCTCTTCTACCAAGAGCCTTTCTTTTTCCTTAAACCGTGACTCTGAAACACCAACTTGAACATACCGAGCCCCATCCTGTCAGCAACACTGACTCTAGTCCTTCTACACTACAGCTAATATAGAAAGGCCAGGCTTCCATAAGGTACTTAAAACTCTCACATATAGATCCAATAATTTCATATGCTTAAAGGGGGGACAGCGATGTATTCCCTCTGAAGTACCTTATTTCTTCTTTATCCAAGCACTATGTATTTGTTAATTTGACAAGTAAATCCAATTAATAAAACAAATATTTTTTCTACATTTAATACTATCAAAACTCATAAGCACAGGAAATAAAAGTGGAAAGATATGCAGAAGTGAAAACTGTAGAATTATATAAAAATAATATACGTTAAATATGATTACTAAAAAATAGTATACAAATGTGAAGAAATCAATAATAATTCACCAATATTATTAGTATGTTAAAGGAATGAAGGTGGGTTTTTTTTAACTATAGTTATATATCTATCTTCATGCTGCCTCCTATGCTGATAATGGAATTTTTAAAATTAAAAAAAATAGTATTTTTATTTTTAACAGTTAACCTTGTTTAGTAAATATTTTTTCACAAATCATTTACTTCCATCACACATTTTTTTTTATGTTTCAATAACATAATACCCCCACACATTTTTCCTGAATTGAGCTTAAAGGCTTAAATACAGTAGGAAGATGAAATCTTCAACATCAGTAGCCTGGGATTCACCTATGACTGTCACACCTTTATGCACTCCCTACTGAGGGTAATACAGGTATAAACAAATTCAGAAATGTTTATGTGGTGGCATATGTCCGGAGATAATTGATTTTGAATTGGAATGTGGCATGGCATATCTGATCTTGAGCCCAGGAGGACCTGGCTTCTGTTACATACTAGACATGTAGGCCTGGAAAAGTCATTTAATCTCTACGTGTTCCAGGAAACTCCCTAAGCCTTCCAGCCTCACCCAGGAGCTCCCCATCCCAATGAAATCACAGGTTCTATTTTTATTCCTATGCACTATAAAAGATACATTCACCCGTCCCTGACTAAAATTTTTTTTAAAATGAAACAGTAACCTAATGAATGAAACCCTTTTCAACTCCAATCTGGCAATGCACAACAATAATTACAAAACTGATCATATCCATGGACTCGATGATGTAATTCCTACACTACAATCTAAAGGCCTACTAAAAAAGGAAACAAAAGTCTAATTTGTATAAAAATATTCACAGCTATTTTACCTCTAACAGTGGAAAAACTAGGAAACGATCTCCATATAAATGGTTAGAAAACACCTAAACAAACTGATATATGAATGTAATATAATACAAATGAACCACTAACAAAATAATAAAATGAGAACCATAAGGAAATATGAAAATACATATGAACTAAGAAAAAACAAACTAAACTATATGAAAACTAAGAGCTTTTTGTGTCTACAGAAAGAAGATATCAGGAGGAGTAACAGAAATGCTATTGTTATATTAAATTATTCTTTTAAAATGTAATTAATTTTAATTATATGGTTTCACTGGGTTCTATTTAGGGTATCTTTATTGAGATACTTTTTAATGATATAAAATTAATTTTAATGCATTGGAATACTGTTCTGGTGTGGAAAACCCATTTGTAATTCTCTAGAAATTTATTTTAAATAATATAGAACAGTCAATGAAACTATAATAGACTTCTCTTACCTCAGCGACAGAGAGCACAAAGAATTTAGATGGATCCTGGGGGTCAATGCCTTCTAATCTCATTCCAATTTGAAAACCATTTTCATGCTCAGGAAAGGACTGATCCTAGGGATATTCAAAATACAGATAATTAAACCATAGCTATTAAAATATTAATATACCAATACCCTGTAAGTAAAGATTCAGCATGCATATGAGCAAATGGGAATCCTCTGTACTACTTGTAAAATTCAGCAGTATCGACCTCTATAAAGTAGTCTGTTGAAATTGCTTAGTGAACATAAATGGTACACTAAAGTACTTCAAATCATTCCAGATTATAATCATTTAAGCTTTTCTTTTATAAAGGGCCACTTCTTATTTCCATGAAACATTTAAAGCAATGAGTTAGAGTTGGGAACTGGGAACAGACCCGATCTATACATGGTAGTGTGGACAGGTGTGTGGCTCAGTGGACAGAGTAATGGGCCTGGAGTCAGGATGACTCACTTTCTAAGTTCAAAACTGGCCCCAGACACTAATTAGCTGTGTATGACCCTGGAGCCCTGTTTGCCTCTGTTTCCTCATCTATAAAATGAACTGGAGAGGGAAACAGCAAACCACTCCAGCATCTTTGCCAAGAAAGTCCCAAAAGGGGTCATGAAGAGTCAGAAAAAACTGAAATGAATGAAGAACAAATGCACAATTGACAAAAGCTTTGAGCAACATTTTGCTAAACAAATGTTACCATATAGTGTAGGAGATCCACAAAAAAGTAAAATAAAACAAATATTTCTTTATAGCACAACGGATCATATCATAAAATTACAAATAAACACATATACACATGTTTTATCCCATCCTTAAACCCTGAGTGTCCACCAAGGTCCCTCTTCTTTTCTTCTCTGCACCTTGTACTTTCATCACATTAGCTCCCAAGGGTTCAATCATCATCCCTAAACAAATAACTCTAAAATCTATGTATCTAACTCTAATATTTCTTATATGCTTCAGCCCCACATCAACAACTGCCTGATGGAACCATGCAATTAAATGTCCTCTAGGTACATCAAATTCAATACGTTGAATATAGAATTCATTATCTTCCTCTATAAATCTGTGCCTGACCTACTAATTTCCTTGCTTCTGTTAGAGTACCTCTCTCTTTTCAGGCAATGTTGGCAAGTTCTTAATCATTCTCTCTCCTGTAGTTAATTAGCTGCCAAGTTTCCCTCCCACCTTCCTGTTTCTCTATACTCACAGAGCAAACAGACTAATTCATATTTTCATCATTTCTCATCTAACTGATCTCCCAGATTCAATATCTCTCTTCTCCAGTCCTTTCTGCATAGCTGCAAATCATCTTCCTAAATGACAGGTCTGACAAAATCACTCCTTTACTCAAGAATCTCAGTGGTTCTCTATTGTCCCTAGGGTAAAAAGCAAACTCTCCAGCCATTCAGTCTGGTTCTAGCATTTTCCAGACATTTCAAATTTCTCCTCATGAAAACAAACTACATTCCAATCAAGATATCCTGCTTGCTGTTTCCCAAACCCAGACTTTCATTTCCTCTCTCTGACTATGCCTCAAATGTACTCACACCTCAATCTCCCATTCTAGATTTGAAAAAGACTTGGCATCCCTTTTCAAAGTCCAATGGAGGCATCACCTCTTATGGGAAGTCCCTCCAGATTGTCCTCGTTATTAACCCTCCTCAAATTATCCTGCACTTGGATCTATGTGTATATTCTATTCCCACAGGGAAATATAAAATCCATGAGGACAGGCATTTTGTTTTCTCTTCGTATCTCCAATGCCTTACATATAGAGACACTTAATGCATATTGAAGTATGTGTCTTTTTTTCCACCTCTAGATATGAGAAGTGATATGTATAGGAGCCCTTCGACATCACTACTGATAAAAGGAAGAGCCAACAAAACCTCGTGTTACAAAAAATGTTTGGTGGTGCCTTAAAAAGGTAGACAATTACTAGGTTTGAAAGTCTTAAGGGTTTAAAAAGGAAGACGAGTTTCTAGAAGAGAGGACAGATGTTCAGCCAAACTGATAAGCAGACACAATATAGACAAGTTGTTGATAAATTCTTAACTACCTTCCAACAACAAATGAAGGTCAACAGAGACGCAGGGGTTCATTCTCCTTATTAAAATGACCAATGGAATTGGCATTTTCTGGAAATTTGGAAGTCTAAAAGGAGCAGCCTGGACAGCCTCGTTTACACAGCAGGGAAGGTGACTCCCTTTGTGAACATTTAGAACCATAAAAATGGTGAAATTCAGAACTACAAGATTAGAATGCTCAAAGTTCAACACCCTTATTTTACAGGTGAGGAAATTCAGCTTCAGAAAAAAAAGTAACATTTCACAAAATAAAAAAAAACATTCAAATAACAATTGTCACTTTTATAAAAATGCCCAAATGGGGAAGACAGCTGAACATTAACACCAACAATAATAGTTTCCTGAAATTTTGATCTTTAGCTGATATAGCTGTCAACCACATTTTTTATGGACAACCAGAAAAACTGGAGGGACAGGGAAGGGGTGGGGGAGAAGAAGGGGAGAAGTGTGACCTGGTCTATACTTCAGCTACTGTGGGGTACTTCCAATGAGGAAACTCCTTCTACTAATAAAAGGAGCACCTGGGTTGCAATTTGTGACCTTGGAAAGTTTCCTAAAACACTATAAAGTTAATAAGTGAGTTGCCCAAGGTCATACAGCTAGTATGTGACTTAGGCAGGACTTTAACCCAGGGTCTACTTTCCTGAGGTCAGTTCTTTATCCACTCTGCCATGAAAATGACATGTAAGCCTTTTCTTTTTTTTTTTTTAAGAAATCGGGGTTAAGTAACTTACTCAAGGTTACATGGCCAGTTATTTCTGGGTGTGGTGCTGAGTATCTGAGCCCGGATTTGATCCAGGTCATCCCTGCACTGCAGCCGGTGGTTTACTCGCTGAGCCACCTGGCCGCCCCTAAGCAATTGGGGTTAAGTAACTTGCTCAAGGTTACACGGCCAGGTGTTTCTGGGTGGGTGCTAAGTGTCTGAGCCGGGGATTTGATCTCCAGGTCATCCCAACACTGGAGCCGGTGCTCTTACTCGCTATGCTACCTGGCCGCCCCGTAAGCCTTTTTCTCAAAGATTGAAAACGTATGAATATCATATTAGTCTTCCACATCAATGCTTATTTGTAGCTATATTAATAAAGGAGGAAAATGTGACTATATAATGCCCATTTTCCCCAAAGATAAACTCAATTTGAGTGGAGGAGTCAAAATTGTAACCTCAAGTTATCTCACTTCCCATTTTAACCTCTCTTTATCTTGGCACACAATTTCAAAACTCTAATAAGAAGAATCTAGATTAAATGTTGACCATCAATTTTTTTATAATTAGAAATAAAATGATCAGTATATGAAAATCAGATTATGATTAAAAGTCACACACAAAACATTTCATCCATCACTGTTATGTTAATAGAAAGTACAGCTTAGCATTTTAATTCCAATTGGAACATGAAATATTTGTTCAGAATCTTAGGAAATGACCCAAAAAAAATCCTGAACAGCTGCCCCATATGCCTGTATCATTTTAGATTTTTTACCAAGAAAGACATTCTTTAAAAGATGACAAAAAAGCTAAAATGAAATGCTAAGATTGAATGATTTCTGAAGCATTTTTTATTTGTACAAGAATAAAATGCCATGTGTGTGTTTAACTCTCCCAGGCTTCTTCTCACATCTACTCTGTTTTCCAGCAGATTTTATTTAACAAGTTTTATATGACTACCTCCTGTTCACTGCTGTGAAATTTCTCTGTGGTTTCTACCCCGACATCACCCTCAAATGAAAACAAGGGAGAAAATGTGTATTGATAACATTGAAATGTAATTTAAGCAGTTGTAGGAACTGACAGAAGATGCTTTTGTAGAAATGTCAGTCACAAAATAAAAAGGGGGGAAACATGACTTCCTGGGGAGCAGACTATGCCTTATTATCACACATGAAGGATAGAGGCAAGACACTTGCAGAAATTCACAGCCAGAAGTTAAGATGATCAATGTTACTATTATCAGCATATCAAAACTGCTTCTCAATTGAACATTTGGGAGCTTTATATAATACTGTAACTAACACTGTATATATAACACAGCAGTGTCTTTCCTCTTCGGGTTTCAAATGAAAATAAAGCATACCATTTTTACAATTTTGAAGGACAGCATTCAGCAGGAAATGTCACCATTTTATGAGCTCTTTTCCAAATATTCTCCTTTAATGCTTCGTTCACATGATACATTTAGGGAAAGAGGGAGAAAATAAACTTTTATTAAACACTCACTATGTTCCAGGAATTATAGTAAGTGCTTATTGTGGGGGGAAGGGGGGAGGGAACAAACTTTGCCATTAAAAAATATTTCAAGGGGGTGGCAAAGTGGCTCAGCAAGTAAAAGCATTGGCTCCAGTGTCGGGATGACCTGGGGATCAAATGTGGGCTCAGATACTTAGCACCACACCCAGAAATAACTGGCCGTGTAGCCTTGAGCAAGTTACTTAACCGCGATTGCTTAAAAAAAAAAAAAATTTCAAGACTATACCAGGTAATGAGGTTCACAGAATGAGTTTCTACTATATCCCATGGTTAATAAAAAACATTTTAAAAAACTTTATCTCCCCTAAATCCTGGACTTAATAAACTACCATTATTGAACACAATATATTCTAGTGAACTAAATCCAACCACTCTGTCAATTAACCTCTAAAGAGATATATGCTAGATACTTGAGGGAAATTATTTCATTCCTTTATGTTACTAAATAATTATTAATAAATGTTAATAAATGTGTTCCTAGTGAACTAAGAAAAAGTCAAGCAACAAATCAGTATCTATCCTAATACTCCAAGACCAAAAGTGTTCTTTGCCCTACAGTATATGATATTTAAGAATATGCATCTTTGATTAATCTCTCTCTCTCTCTCTCTGTCTCTCTCTAGGTCTCTCTAGGTCTCTCTGTCTCTCTCTCTGTCTCTCTCTGTCTCTGTCTCTCTCTGTCTCTCTCTCTCTGTCTCTCTCTCTCTCTTCAAATCTCATCAAATACACACCAATTTTCCTTCCAAAAGGATATACTATTATCCTCACAGCACATCACAGTTTCTCTATGAACTCCAACTAGATAAAAAAATCAATTTTTAATTTCCTCATGACATAAATGACTCTTGATCATGATCGATTTGTTAGATTAGTAGGAATTGTTTTTAATTTCAAGAGGAAAAAATAAATGAATTTTAAAACTGAGGCTAACCTAATGGCGAAGGATGACAGAAGGGCTATTTTGCATCTCTTGTTATATATGGTATTTTCTTATTATTTAGGATGCCTTTAAATTCCAGTCAGATTTCTTAAATGGCTTCCAAATATTCATATGCACAAATAACATGTGCACAACACAAATACAGAAGGTCTATTTTGCAACTCTTGTTTAAATGGCATTTTCTTATTATTTGGGATGTCTTTAAATTCCGGTCAGATTTCTTAAACGGCTTTCAAATACCATATGCACAACACAAATAGAGAGAGCAATATATCAATCAATCAGGACTTAGTAGGGGCCCACCACATAGCAGGTTCTGTGGCATACAAGCACAAACGATAGACCATCTCTTTACTTAAGGAGCTTATATCCTACTGGGGAGATAGTCAACATTTTCACAAGTTATGTACAAAATGAATGCAAAGTAAGGAAATGTCCCTTTTTGGAGCTGGAAAGTGAGTGAAGAGTTCCAAGAAGTGAGAAGGGGAAAAGGAAGTGCATTCCCAGAATAGTACCTATGGCCAGTGTGATGGAAGAGAGGTGAAGCACAGAACTCCACGTGTAGTGTAACAACAGTACTGCTGTATAGATAGGTCAAATCTATATTTTTCTGGGTTTTGTTAAGTAATAACCTCATTCTCTTTATTCAGTTCTAAACAACCCCATTTCACCTCTAAAATATGAGAAAATTCTGTTAACATGTTTGATTTCACAATTAGAGTCTGCACTCAAAAAAACATGGCAGACATTTCAATAACTGACTGGATTAAATTCTCAGAAACAAACAAACAAAAGCATACAACACATCTCTTTGTGAGTGAAATACTGAAATGGGCAAATCCTAATATGGCTAAAAAAGTTCTCTATGAAAAAAGTAAAAATGCCACCTAGGTAAGAGACTGTACGTAAAAAACTCAAAATACCACAGACCACTTCCAGTGCCCTTATCAAAGGTGTCCCCAAATTCTTCAACCAACAGAAAGTTTATGTCAAGAATCCTTGGAGAACATTTTGTCTAAAACAAACAAAAAGAAAACCCAAAACCTTTTCTCAAGGGGTAGACCCTTCCTGAGCAAAGAGTCAGTATCACTTTTAATATAAACTTCACTTACAGGACAGTTGTAGAATTTGTCTTTCCTTGACTGGGACAAGGGGAAGAGGGGAAGCACCATTTTGTATCTTAATCTCCCTTCTTAAACAGTCATGAATGTGGCATTCAACTTCCAGATAAAACAAGCTGCTGTAACATTTGCAGAAAATGAGAATGCCATTTTTTAGAACAAATAAGCAGCACTTACGTAACCCTCAAATACTATTGCTTTAGATTTGCTGAACTATTAGATATCAACCACTGAATTTGGAATTAGACCTTTTTCAACTAATGGACTGATCATGGTGGTTAGGAACTGAGATTAATGATTAATTTGGGGGTTTTTTCCACATTGCATCACTTAACCATACACCTCCCCCAAATTAGAGATATAGAGAAATTCAGAAAAATAATATTATTATAAATAGAAAGGTAAGAGACAACTCAAATAAAAATTCCCTTTTTAAAATAGAAGTAACAAACATTAGTTAGCTTGACTACTAACAGCAGTATGTAAAGGTGGATCCTGGTTTTCTTTTTTTTTTTCCTGATTCTATAATGGTTTACTTAGAAAACTGTAGGGAATCAGTAAAAATACTAAGTAATACAATCAGCATGCCTGCAAGCTATAAAATAAAACCACAAAAATCAACTACATTGCTACATAATAATTACAGAATCCAAGAGGTAGTAATAGGAAAATGCCATTCAAATATAAATACAAAATGCATGATATTTAGGGATACAAAGTGCTTATATAGATTCGGTTACAAAATGCTCCTTAAAGAAATAAAGAACAAATTAACTAGCTAGAGGAATATTCAGTGTCCATGGCTGGGCCCTGGTAACCTAATAAAAATGATAACACTGCCTATGTTAATTTACAGTTTTAATGCTAAACCAATCATATTATCAAAGAGATACTTTACAAAACTTGATAAAATAATAAAACTCATTTAGAAAAATAAAAAATCTAGAATTTCCAGGGAGATAATAAAAAAGTTAAAGATGTACACTTAAAACTGTAATGTAAAGGAGCAGTCATCAAAACTATTTGGTATTGATTAAAAAAATAGAGAAGTAGACCAATGGCAAAAAATGAACCACTTTTCAGTAAACCTTAGAACATAGATTGTGTTGGAAAGAACTCTCTACTTGACAAAAACTTCTGGAAAATCTGGAAAGCGTTCTGGAAGAGATTAAGTTTAAATCTTTTTTTTTTTATACACACAAACACACACACACACATATATTTGAATATTTGATTTTAAAACTTTCAATTCCAGATTCATTCCCTTGCCCCCCTGCCACCCATCCCCACTGGGGAGACAAGCAGTTCAGTATAGGTTGTACATGTGCGGCTAATGCAAAACAATAACGTAGTAGATGTATTGTAAAAGACTGACTATATTTCCCTCCCTCCTATCCCACCTCCCACTTGTTCTATTCTCTACTTTGATCCTGTCCCTTTTCAAAAGTGGGTGCTTCCAACTTCCCTCCCCCTCAGCCTGCCCTCCCTTCCATCATCCCCCCTCACATCCCCTTCCCTCCTATTCTCCTGGAGGGTGAGATCCCCTATTTAGTGTGTATTTCCCTCCCTCCTCAGGCCAGATTCAATAGGAATAAGGTTGACCTATTTATTCCCTTTTGCCTTCCTATTCTTCCCCTCCATTGTAACCATTTCCCCTTGCCTCTTCTGTATGAGATAGTTTGCCCCACTCTATCTCTCCCCATCTCCTCTCATTATATTCCTCTCACCTCTTAATTTCACCTTTTAAGTATCATCCCTTCCTGTTAAATTGGTCCCATGCCCTCTATCTATGTATATCTGTAAAAGTATATACACACATTCACATATGTATTCATGTGTCCGCATACCCTCATATAAAGACATATATATGTATTTCTAATCCCTTCAACTACTGAGAAAGGTTTCATAAGTTACAATTATTGTTTTTCCATGTAGGAATGTTAATAGTTCAACTTTGGCCAGGTGGCTCAGCGAGCAAGAGCACCAGCTCCAGTGCCGGGATGACCCAGATCAAATCCAGGCCAAGACACTCAGCACCACACCCAGAAACAACAACTGGCCATGCAACCCCGAGCAAGTCACCCAAGCCTGAGTGCTTAAAAAAAAAATAGTTCAACTTTGATAAGTTCCTTATGATTCCTTTTCCCTGTTTACCTTCTCATGCTTCTCTTGCTTCTTGTATCTGAATGTCAAATTTTCTATTCAACTCTGGTTTTTTCAGCAAGAATGCTTGAAAGTCCTCTATTCCACTAAATGACCATATTTCCCCCTGAAACACGATACTCAGTTTTGCTGGGTAGGTGACTCTTGGTATTAATCCCAGCTCCTGTGCCCTCCGGAATATCACATTCCAGGCCCTTCAATTCCTCAGTGTAGAAGCTGCCAGATCCTGGGTTATCCTGATTGTGTTTCCACAATATTCAAACTGTTTCTTCCTGGCTGCTTGTAATATTCTCTCCTTAATCTGGGAATTCTGGAACCTGACTATAATATTCCTAGGAGTTTTCTTTTTGGGATCTTTTTCAGGAGGTGATCGGTGGATTCTTTCAACCTCTATTTTGCCCTCTGGTACTAAAACATCAGGGCAGTTTTCTTTGAGAACTTCCTGGAGGATGCTTTCTAGGTTCTTACTTTGGTCATGGCTTTCAGGTAGTCCAATAATTTTTAAATTCTCTCTCCTGGATCTATTTTCCAGGTCAGTGGTTTTTCCCATGAGATATTTCACATTGCCTTCTATTCTTTCATTTGTTTGGATCTGTTTGACAGCATCTTGGTTTCTCATAATCATTAGCTTCCATTTGCTCCAATCTAATTCTGAAGCAATGATTCTCCTCAGTGAGCTTTTGAGATTCTTTTTCCATCTGGCAAATTCAACTTTTTAAAGCATTCTTCTTCTCATTGCCTTTTTGAGCCTCCTTTGCCATTTGAGTCAGTCTGTTTTTTAAGGTATTATTTTCTTCAGTCAGGCTGCTGACTCTCATTTCATAATTTTCTTGCATTGTTCTCATTTCTCTTCCCAATTTTTCCTCCACTTCTCTTATTTGCTTCTTAAGGTCCTCTATGGCCTGTAACCAGCTTGTATTTTCCTTTGAAGCTTTTGGTGCAGGAGTACTGACTTCACTGTTTTCCTCCTGTTCCATGCTTTGCTCCTTCTTATCCCCAAAATAGGAGTGTAATGTTGGAATCTTCTGTCTGCTTTGTTTCCTCTGCCTGCTCATTTTGCCACTCAATTATTTGACTTCTGGGCTTTTTGCCACAGTAGGACTCTGCCACCAGACAGGGGAGTTTTCGTCCCAAATGCTGGGGTTTTCTCAGCTGCCAGAGGTATTAGATGGGTGCCCTCTTTGAGGTCTCCACACGCTCTGGCAACCTGGACACACACCCCAGGACCTCCACCCTAGACTGCAATCCAGATCCAAGCAGGTTAAAGCAAGAGCAATTACCCCTCCGACTGCTGCTTGGTCCCCCTACACTCTGCAGGCCAGGAGCTTAACCTGCCACGTGGCGCTGGCTGGCTGTGCTGGCGTCTCAGTGGTTTCTCGCCCCAGGGGGTAAAAGCCACGCACTCCCACTTACTGGTCCCAAAGTCCAGAATGCACTGGCCTCTCACCTTGTCCTTCGCATCTATGTATTGATAAATCTGGAAAGGCCACAGCTGCTGATGATCTGGAGTCCTTCTGGCAGGAGGCTGGTCAGTCCCGCCCTGGGGCTAAAGCCTTGGCGTGGTGCTGGGCTTGGCTCCCAGAGCGCTGTGCTGGCCGGTTCCTGCCGGCCTGCCGGGCTGTCCTCAGCAGGAGATTAGCTTCTCTGTGTCATTATGTGGGTTCTGCCTGGATCCTGGTTTTCAAAAGAGATTCTTCGTATGACTTCTGACACCATAATTCAAACCCTGGCTAACACGGAAATACACAGGATGACTGTCAAAATTCTGCATGTCAGAGTTTTTCAACACATTGGTCAGTTTATATTGTTCCCTATTTTTGATTGTTCATTTTTTTAAGAGATGTCTCAGTAATACAATAGGAAATGTTGGTAATATAAATGCAAATGATATCAATAAAATTTGCTTAAAATATGAATTCAAAGAATTATATAATTGGGACAGGAATAAGAAACAAGGAAAACATGGAACAACCACAGTAAGGTGAGAAGATTGCATATTATATGTATGCACACACACAAAAACACACAAATATACACACATGATGTGGGGATATAATTTGATTCCCAGTAGTGCCAAATTCATAAAAAAAAAAAAGACTGTGCCATATCATGGAAAAAGCTAATAGGAGTAGGAAAAATGTACAGTCCCTTAATTTACAGCGCCAATGTACTTACCATGTAATAGAACACGCATGTATTTTTATCTTTGCTGTAATATATTCCCCTATTAGAATATTCCCTTCTATGAAAACTATAAAGAATGTCCTCAATAAGATCTGGGGCTATATTTCATCTAAAATTTCTATCTCTTCAATGTCTAACACAATTATTAGAAAAATACACTCAATAAATGTTGATTTAAAACTTATAGTGGAAATAATCATATTGAACAATTTTTTAAAACAGCATTTCATGACAGCTATACCAATTGATTCTAAGATTAATTCCTATGTTAGAGTAATGGAAAAAATTATTACCTCTTTCCCCACTATTCCATTTTTTAACCTTAATCACATATAAAATCTAATGAAAAATGCTTAGATGAATACTATTAATCAATGCTGTTTTATAATAGGTAAAACATTGCATTATAAATCCTATTTGACAAACGCCTAACTTTGATATTTCATATTAATTAAACCAAATGGTACTACGTTTCCTAAGATGTACAGAACAACTTACTAGGCAAAATACTGTTAATAATTGCTCATGTGTAAACAATATTTAAAATGCTTAATAAAATAAATAAATAAAAATAGTTAATAAAAATAAATAATAATATTTAATATGTTTAAAAAAAACTCTTAAAAACAGTCTTGTGGTATAGAAAAAGCAGACACAGAAAGACTTGGCAGCAACTTAAACTTAATTTAAAGTGAGGAAAGGTAGTGGTGCCTTGGAGTCAGAAGACCTGGGAGGTCCCTAAACTGAAGTCATGAGAGGGCACACGAATCTGGATTTATCAGACAGAAAAGGATCTCAAAAGGCTTTACATGGGGTTTGACGCACATAAAACATGAACACCACAGCATATTTACTTCCCCACACACACACATGTCTAGGAAATTCTGCATTCCATTTGACAGTTCTAAAATTCTGACTACATGATTAAAACAATTCATAAGCAGATACTGTAAGTACATCTGCCTGTATAGAAAAAGAGTTTAAAGGTTAGAAGGAGGGTGAAGGGGGACAATTTAAATGTGCACGATGAATTTTACTTCTACAGGCAGTAATTGTTTTTAATACTATAGAATGGGTCTCAAGCCTTTTCAGATTAAAAGTGAGTTGAAAAGGTAGTAATAATATGATAGCCACAAGATATATTTTCAGTTAAGTTCCAAACTGTACAATTCATACAAAGACACACATCAAGCACCTATGTATTGATCTTATGTTTGGCAGTATGGTTCACATAAAAGCAGAAAGAATGTTCATAGACACTAGGGAAGACATAATCGAATTAGGAAGTAAGAAAGAATACAAGTGAAAGAAGAAGAAAATCATTTGGGTGGAAATTAGCAGTATGAGAATTCAGGCTAAGGGAAAGATCATTAAAAGCTGGGGTCAAGGTTCTCAAAGACCAAGTCACTTCCAGTTGCATAGGTCCTTAACCATAGTAAAATAATTAGGTACCGTGAATTTAAAACAAAGCACAAAAGATGAGAAAATTTTTTATTTTAGTTTAAAATACAACATTTTTTCTTTGTTTTTCTGATTAAATACACACTATCAAGGAAAAGTTAGACTTTTGTTCAATGTCACACGTATCCTCTACCTGACAGGGCTATTTTGAGGAAAGCCCTTTGTAAACTGTAAAATGTTATAAAAATGAGAATCATACTATCATTCTGCAGCATCAAACAATCAGCATTTTTAAGCATCTCTACTGTGCCACTTGAGAAGCAGCTGGCACAGCTGGTAGAGAGTTGACTTGGAACTCGGGGACACCTTTGATACCTTCTCTGTGACCCTCGGCAAGCGTCTTAAACCTTCAGTTTCTTCACTGAAAGTTCCCTATACTAATAAAATGGAAAATCCATTCCTATGCTCTGGGGATGTGTGTACACACAATTGTATATGTGTACACACAACTATATCTGTGTATATTATAAATACTCTGTTCTCTCTCTCTCCTCAAAATGTACCTACATCTATCATATATATTGCATGTATGTGTGTATATACATACAATATATGTGTATATACATATAAACATGTATATATTAAGTTGCATATAAACAAGAAATATATGCGATGAATATACATACAAATCACTCAGAGAAGGAGAGAGGGAAAAGAGGAGAGAGGGAGAGAAGGGGCAGGGGAAGGGGGCGGGTGGTGAGAGACTCCTCAATGAGAGCTATCTGTATCAGTCACAAGTACAGTTCCTAACTGATCCATAAATTCTGTCTTCCTATTGAACTGGCCTATTGGCTGTTCTCTATCTGAGATACTTCACCTCCCACTTTGTATCTTTCTTTAATGCCTAGAATTTTCTCCCTGGTTAATTTATCCTTGCCAAATCTTCATCCTTCTTGAAAGCATTACTAGTGCCATGATCTACAAATGGTCGTTCCTGACCTCCCCATAGAGATGCCCTTCCACAGCCCCAACATACAAAAATTACTTTGCATTAACTCCATATCTATGTTGTATATTTTTATCTGTGTACATGCTGTTGTCCCCCAAGAGAATCTCATAATTTGATTCCTGAGCGACAAAGAACATTTTGTCGCTTTTTTTTATCTTTTTCTCTCCAATACTTAGAACAATACCAGCTTTACAGTAGACACTCAACAAACATTTGCTGCCTTGAGTTGCAAGTGAATTTGTCAATAATATTCTACATTGGCACTGACATAGGTATCTTGAGTTTTATTACTGTCCTCTTCCTTACAGTCTACTTTTAATTACTAAACCTCTCCAATAGCATTCTTCTTCCTAAAGCATGCCTTCTGTACTCTGCGGTATCTGCTTGAAAGATGTATTTGAACAATCTTCTCCCTCTCCATCCATTGTAAGTTTAAAATTATTTTGATAAGAACTGCATGTCTCTGGGAAAATATATTTACCAGTGCTAGCTATTTGCAGTTCCTGCCTGATCATTCATATGTCTTAAACCTTGAGGGAGAAATTCAAATCCTATTTTCAATTACCATCACCTTAACTGTCTATTTACTTTGCAAATTCACCTCTCTTCAGAAGAAGTCATCTTCAATCAGCAGCTATTATGAAGAAACTGTCTAAATTCCAAAGAGCTTTAATAATTTTTGCCCAGACCTTTATAATCCATACCCAAGACTTTATGGAAAATTAAGTTTTTAATAAGAATTAAGGGGGGGGGGGGAGGAACATCACTGGAAGATTGTCAGAGAAGGAAGGATAAGAGGCACAGACAGGGGAGAACAAATCTACTTAATGGCACGGTTTTGCTAAGCATCACAGTCTATGTAAAGATAAAAGGGAAACAGACCAAGAATTCTCCATTTTTGTGAAGATTTCAGTTCATAAGGGTTAAAGGAGGAGGAATGGGCACAGGACAGGAGGGATGTTTTGAAAAACTTGAAATTAAAAGAAGTCCAGAATTTCAGACTTGAGAGGGCCTACAATGGATTTTTCAGCTATGAGTTAGACTAGAAAGCATATGAACAGAACAAATCTAATCCCACTGCCATGCAACAGTCGTTCAAAATAGTAGCTGGCACATAGTAGGTGATTATTAAATGTTTGTTCAGTTAAATGAAAATACTTGAACATAGGCATCCCCATCCCACCTCATCATACCCCACCCTGAGTTTTTGTTTTCTCTAAGGTAAATAAGCCGGGTTCATCTGATCTCATTGCACTTAAGACCCTTCATCATCTTGGCAGCCTTCTCTGGTGCTTCACCATCGTAATATCCCCTTTAATGGCACCACAGAGGCATTTTCCCAAGAAGCATCACGTGTAGTCAATAGCAGTTTGCTCAAACTACCCTAGGCCAAACAATACGTTTTAAAAAATCATCCTATAATGGATGAACCAGATGGAGCATACTTCAATTGTATTCTATGGCATATAAATTAGGAGAAACTAGGATGACCTATGATCAGGGAAATGGGTTTTACACAAGACGAGGGAGTATTACAGAGTCTAGGGGCGCTTAGACCGAAAAAGTAGGAGTAGAAGAGTTATCAATAGGTACCAGTGAAGGTGAAATAAAGTAAGAGGGCAGAGAAGGTGAAAACAAACAGACAAGAATGTACTAAGGTCTCCTATGCGCTAGGCACTAAACATATCAACAAGAGGGATACTGAAAAAGAGAATTATGTGTTAAGGGCCATACGATAACATCTAGGGTATGATCATATTTATGAGCTAGCCTTCAGAGAAGACTTAATGATTCATCTCTCACATATCCAAGAGAGTTCCGTTTAGTCTCTTCTATTCCAAATACGATACCAAAAATATCTTCTACTAAAATCACTGTGGAGATGAAACTGGAACAAACGCACTGTGCTCAAGAAGCAAGTGAAATGATGATAGGATTGAGAATTCCTTATATCCAAAAATATTTCCAAAGACACATCTGAAAAAACATTTTTAAATGCTTTAAGAATCTCACAATTTCTAAATAATTATGATAATAAATAGCTAATATTTATATAGCACCAACTATGAACTAGATACTTTCTAATTATCTTCTCATTTGATCCCCAAAACAAGCCTGGGAGGCAGGTGTGATTACTGCCTTATAAGTCTTTTTTTTTTTAAGCAATCGGAGTTAAGTAACTTGCTCAAGGTTACACGGTCAATTATTTCTGGGTGTGGTGCTGAGTATCTGAGCCCGGATTTGATCCAGGTCGTCCCGACACTGGAGCCGGTGCTCTTACTCGCTAAGCCACCTGGCCACCCCTAAGCAATTGGGGTTAAGTAACTTGCTCAAGGTTACACAGCCAGGTGTTTCTGGGTGGGTGCTGAGTGTCTGAGCCCGGGATTCGATCTCCAGGTCTTCTCAACACTGGAGCTGGTGCTCTTGCTCACTGTGCTACCTGGCTGCCTCAACTGCCTTATAGTCTTATAGATGAGGCAAAAAGACTTAAGGGACTTGCCCAGAGTCACACAGCTACTCAGTGTCTGAGGTCTAATTTGAACTCAGATATTTCAAACTTCAGGCCCTATACTCTATCTACTATACCACTCCCAGTTACATTACAAATGTTGTTTGGAGGGAGTGACCAGAGAAGTAAGGAGGGGAGGCCTATGATTTCACTAGTGAAGGAGAATTCCTGATTCAGAATCTTGCTACCAATGGAGATCAGCACCAAACTCTGAGATGGATGGATGGATGGATGGACAGATGGATAGAGAGGGATATACATACACAAGTACAGATATAGCTATGTGTACACATGATGCTTACAATATATAAGCAGAACAGAGATGATACTGATTTCCTATGCCTGTAGCACTACAATAGTTAATCTAATATGCATTTTGGCTTTAAAGGGCTTACAATCTCACAGGCAGACAAAATTTAGAAATATGGATTGCTATAAGATAAGGGGCAGCTAGGTGGCACAGTGAGTAGAGTGTTGGGCCTGAAGTCAGGAAGACCAGAGTTCAAATTTGGCCTGAGACACTTACTAACTGTGTGACCCTGGGCAAATCCCTTAACCCTGTTTGCCTCAGTTTCTTCATCTGTCAAATGAGTTGGAGAAGGAAAAGGCAAGCCATTCCAGCATTTTTGCCAAGAAACCCCCAAATGAGGTCACAATAAGTTAGACACAACTGAACAGCAATTAAAAAACAAAATATTACAAAATAAATGTTGTTCAGTCGTAGCCAACTCTTCATGACCCCATGGGAGGTTTTCTTAACAAAGATACTGGGATATTTTGTCATTTCCTTTTCCAGTGGATTAGGCAAATAGAGGTTAAGTAACTTACCCAAGGTCACACTGCTATTTAATATCTGACGCTGGATTTGACCTTAGGTCTTCCTGACTCCAATCCCAGCCCTTTATCCACTGAACTATTAGCTGAATAAATATTAGTGTTTGTTAAGTCTGGTGAGTCATGATCCTGAATCTACTTTTCAGCCCTAGGTCTTAGCCCAGGGGAGGAGAATTTGCAGCCTTGAGGCCACATGTGGTCTTCTAGGACCTTGGATGCAGCCTTTTGAATGAGTCCAAGTTTTACAGAACAAATGCTTTTATTAAAGGGATTTGTTCTGTGAAGTTTGGATTCAGTCAAAGGGCCTCACTTGAGGACCTAGAGGGTCACATGTAGCCTTGAGGCTGCAGGTTCTCCACCCTTGCCTTAGCCTCACAAGACTCTAAGAAGCCAACCATAAGATTTTATCACAACTCATGATGATTTACATAAGTTTTCTTGCCTCAGTTCAAAATGCCCTTATCTCTGATACTTTTATTCCCATTTCTACTCTCTAGTCTTCCTAAATTTTAGCTATTATTCAGTTTCAACTGATGGTCTCCGTATGCCCCCAGCTGAATGCCTTTTGCTTACCTGGTTCTTTCTTATACATCATATCCTTAAGATCTAATGAAGTTCTGAGTCCAGAACTGGTAATATTACTTAGTGACAGAAGGTATGGTATGAAAAGAAAGTGATCTGAATAAAGAAAAACTGAAGGACTAGAAAAAGAAATATCTCCACCTTCCATTTCTCCCAGAGGATTTAGCAAAGATGGTCAATAAATACTTATGGAGCTGGACCATCAAGAGATGGTCAGCCTTTGAAGAGAACAAGAGAAAGTGGGAAGTGAGGACTGGGGAGCCAGCATTCCTCAAGGGACAAAATTAGAATCACAGATTCTGAGCTGGGAAGGACCTCTGAAATCATCTGTTCCAAATATTCTCATTTCACAGATGAGGACCCTGAATGAAGCCCTAAGGTCACACAGATAATAAATGGCAGAGTAGATTAGAACTCAGATCCTCTAACACCACTAAGGGTTTATGTGGCAGCAGTGAAAAAATATGATGCAACAGGATAGGCAATGTACCTAAAATCACTTTTTATTCAAGAGGCAATAGAGATTGTGGGTGAGGAGATAGCCAAGAAAAAACACAACTATTCAAAGGATCCAAGTCAAGCAGTTTATTAGTCCCAGGACAGCTCCCAGTTTATCATCACTGCAACCTTATGATCAATCTTAAGATTATCTTAGAAGCAGTATAAAAGATTGATGAGAAAATTAGAGACTGAAGGAAGGGTGGAGAAAGAAAAGGCTCTTGTGAAAAATCATTGAGAAAGGGAAGACAACATGATACAATGGAAATAATTCTGGAAATAGTTAAGAAAAACCTGAATCTTCTCTCTCCTATTTTCCCACCTGTATGGTCTTAAGCAAGGAACCATATTACTTTGGGTCTCAATTACCTTACCTGTAAAATGACAGGATTAGACTGTACAAGATCTCTAAGGTTCCTTCCAAATTTAAATCTCTAATAATGATGAAGAAATAGAATGCTGGCTATGTGAGTATATAGAAACAGATGGGAGAGATTTTGGAGGTAGAATTGGCAAATGTTGCTAATTAGTTGGATAAGGGAGATGAATTCATGATTATGAACTTGAATTATGGTGGTACCAAGAACATAGCGAAGTTTGGAGTAGAAAAGTTTGGAGGAGGAGGAGGAGGGAGAAAGAACAGAAGTTTTATTTTTAAAATGTTGAGATTTAGGTGATGATAAAATACACAGGCTGAAGATGTCTAGAAGACAGGTGGTTATGAGAAAGTGGAAATCAGAAGAGACATTGGATGAATGAATAGATAGATGATAGACAGTTATTTAGTTGTTATTTGGAGATGAAAACTGAAGCTATGGGAGCAGATAAAAAAAATCACTAAAGGAGAGAAAGAGAACCCAGAGAAAACAAGCCAAGAGGAATGTCCAGACTCTAGGGGCAAGAGATGAATAATCATTCAACAAAGGCTAAAATGTAGAAAGAGAATAAGATTGAGGTCAGCAGGGGAAGACTCACATTTAAGAGGTTGTAGGAAGAAGAAGGCCTAGCAAAGAAGAGAAGGAATTATCATATAAACAGGAAAAAGAGGTTAAAAGCTCCCTCTGATCTGTCCTGTTGCTTCCCATGACTTGGCACTAATGAGAAGAGGTATATGGTAGACCTTCTGTATCTCTGTCAGCCAAAGCCAAACCACGAAAATGGTCTAAGACCTTTCGAAGTCTCTATAGACCTAACAGAAAAGAACTAAATACTATGAACACAGTATTCATTCACATGGTTTGATATATTTACTTATGCTCAATACTATACTTGTTATGAACAAAATAAAAATGTCTTTTGCCCTTGGAGATCTTCAGATCTATGAAGTGAGTGACCTTAGTCCTATGGGTGATAACCAATCACTAGGCAGAGAATAAAACAAGATTCTAGGGTCAACTATAAAGTAGCCTATCAATATGGGAACTTCTATATGGTTGCTATGGCATGCCAGACCTTTGATAACAGATCACACTTATAAAGCTGGCACAATGAAATCCAAATCAGTTCAACAAAACTATATTAAGTGTGTACTGTGTTCCATGCCTCATAGCAAGGTCAGACTAGAAATACAAAGACAAAAACACAAAAATCTCTTCTCTCAAGAATCTTACATTCTACTGCAAGGGCTGAATTTTTAAATATACTGTATCCTTTATTATACAAAGCAACCAAAATGCCAAGTTGCTGCTTCTACAACAAAGTTTAAAAATTCAAGTTAGTGAATCAATAAGTATTTATTAAGTATGTATTACATACTAAGCATTGTACTAGACACACAATGTAAAAATAGTATAGCACATGGTTCTTCCCATCAAGAAACTAGTGATTTCATTGAAAAGACAAGCAATACATTTGAAACAATAGGGAACCAGATGGTATATAATGAAGTGTTAATGCCTAAAAATATCAACAGTAGGTTTAAAGAAGGAGATGATAATAATAGCTAGCATCTATATAGCACTTTAAGGTTTGCAAAGCACTTTAGAAATATTATCTCATTGTATCCTCACACCATAAGCAGGCATGTTTTTCTGTACATTTTACAAATAAGGAAACGGAGTGACTTGCCTGGGATCACACAGCTAGCTAAGAAGTATCTACAACCAAATCTGAACTCGGATCTTCCTGACTCTAGGAACAGAACTCTTCTCACTGTGCCTCCCAGCCGATGTGGACATAGAGAGGCAAGGTTGCAAGGATAAGGTGTGATCAGAGCTGAGTCTCAAAGGATGGGCAGGAGTTGGGTAAATGTTACAGGTGACAAAAATAACCATGTAAACAAAGGAATGACATGGGAATAGCAGGGCATCTTCAGATGCCAGTGAATAGGATGGCCTAAAGTTAGAGGTTAAATGTTGGGGAGTAACATGAAACAAATCTGAATCGGAAGCCATGGATTTTAGGTTCACAGTGCCCAGTAGATGGGAGCTGTCAATATATCGGATGCCAGTTTAGAATAATCTATGATCCAATTCTGAAGGCACCAGGACAGTGAGATGAGGAGGAAAAGGTAAGAGAAGGAAGCATTGATGCCTCGAGGGCCAGATTATATCTCTGAACCTCAAATCAATGGGAGAAAATACAAATCAATCTATGAAGATACATGTAGATTGTTTTTACTCTAAATTACCAGCTGCTAAGGTTATATATGACAAATAAATCAGGGACTTTACTTATTGTGTTGTTCAACATCTGATCTTATCCACCAACTTTTATAATCCAATTCACCAAAACAAAACCACATCTGAATGGGAGATGCACAAAGCAGGATGAAAACAAACAAAACTGCAGTATCCTTCCTATTCTGGATGATTCTTTCTGCCCCCCACCCACCCTACCTCTCACAATAACAATTAGCAACCCTATATTTCTTCTGTAAGAAGAGGAACCGTTGTTTACTTACAAGTAAATCACTTAAACCTCAGTTCCCACTAAGGCTGTATATAGTGTGAATCTGCTTTAAAGGGTCCCTCCATGGATTTAAAAAATAATAATGCTATATGGAACTTACCCTAGAAAACAGCTGAGCAGGGGCTGCTACAGCATTTTGTTCCTTTAGGTACTGATCCCAAGACCAAGTCTCCTGTCGAGCAGCTAAACTTACTAGAAGAGAAAGAACAAGAAATGTTTCCACAAGTCAAAAGTTTGTTTTAATCGCTAGAAATCTATGAAGTCAGTTAATTAATGAAGTAACAAACTAGAAAGAAAATCCAGGAACTACATGCAGTTCTTTCTGATTCGTCATAAGGAATTATGTAACTCATAGTCTCCCCGTGTTCTAATTCTTCTTCTATAGCATAAGGAAAACATATTTCTACCTCTTGGGGATTTTGATTTGAAAAACGCTTTCCCAGTGGCAGTGTCTATTCGAAATTTTAATCACTTCTCCTATTGAAGACAGAATGCTCTCTAAGAAGACTATAGGGACAGTTTCCTATGAATATTGTTCAACTGCTCCGCCCCCCACAATGGAAACAGCTGGATGCCAACCACCTCTGCCCTCTCCTGCAGCTGCTGGAGTTGGAACAGAAGTCACTACCAGAGGGAGCTGTTGTGTTCACAGTCTCTGTCTCCTCCCAAGCTTGCAAGATGCTCCCTAGTGAGAGCCAGAAAGCTCCTTTTCTCTCCTCTAAGCTGGGCCTTTGCCCCCATTCTCCTTAGAGCAAATGTGTACAGTTGTTAAAAAACTGATTTCCAACGTTAGTTTTGTCACAAAGCACCTTGTTAAAAGGGATGTCTCTTTGATAAAGGAAAGGGAGAGGGATATAGCAGGAAATTCAGGCAAGGTAAAAACCAAATACATTAATGATTTTTTTTTAATGAAAAGAGCCTGAACTTTGCACTCTGTTTTAAAACAGCTAACACTCCAAATAGATTAATTTGACATAACAGATAGTTGTGAAAATTTTATTCAACCTGAGAAAGGATAACCCTCAGGATCTAATTTTTCAGAATTTGGGACAGGAAAAGGCAGAGATTATTTAGTCTAGCCTGTTCACTCGAACAGGTAAGAAAACTAAATGCCTGGAAAGTACATAAGATAAAAGAGGAATTTTCAATAAAATTAAAATCTGGGGACTATATGAACATATTCTCATTGTTAAATACCTTGCGACATAAAGTTATGACACATAACAGTGCCTTTTTTTTCAATATTTCAGTTTTATTTTTGAAGTTGCCTTGTGCACAGTTTCATTTCAGTTAAATTCTTGTAAAATAACTGTCATTAGCTGCCTAACATCTGAGCATGCTGCGTTGGATAATGCCTCTTCTCAGGGAACCAATTGCAAATGAAGTAATTCCCCTCATGTTATCGAGGCATCACTCCAATGTAATGAACTCTTTAAGTAGTCTGTCATTGAAATTATGGTAACTCTTAAAACCCTTACTTCACAATGACCTGGCAATGCTATTGTAGAAAAAGCCTTCCTTCCCAGACTTAACTTGGAATCATTCTCCTTTGCAGTCTTGTGTGGTTTTCCTAAAATTCACTGACCCCAGGGTCTCCATAAATTTGTCCTAATAGAATCAGTGAGGTCTCTATGACCATCCCAAACACAGAGTAATTCATTCAAATTTACAACTGCTGAAGCAAGATGGCAAAATACCCTTCATATAATGATTAACTACAAATTTATTTGACTTTCTCTAGGACATAAACTAAACAGCAAACGGCTATAATCCATCAGACTGATGAATTGAGCTGATTCTATCACCCAGAATTCTGACTTACCACTTAAACCAGAAATCTCCTTCCTCTTGGGCCTCAAGAGAGGAATAATTTAATTAAAATATTATTTAAAGTTATTTTCCCCATGATCTTCAGCAATGTATAAAAGAAAAACCACTTCAAGTTCTTTGCAAAATTACATCCTAACTTCATAAATTCCTGACCTTTCCAAACTCTAGTTAGATATCACACTACAGGTGACTACACAAATTGAGGGATTTGAAAGGTGCATTAAATCTCAGACCCCTGATGTCTGAGCCCAGGAGAGCACTTTTACTAGATAAGAACTAAATCAATGTTGTTTAGAGTAAAAAACTGAAACTTCTCCCTCCAAAGTGGATTTTCCCCTCAATCTTTATCCTTCTTGGCCTCTCTGAAGCATTTGACACAGCTGGTCACTCTCTTCTCCTGGACCGTTCCTCTCCAGGTTTGCATGACACTGTTCAATCCAAGATCTCTGGTCAAACTGCTCCTCATTCATCCGTCTCCTCCTTGAAGCATGAATCCAAGACTTATCCAAATGGATGACAATTACCCACTTCTGGCATTTCATCTGGTCACAGTGTATACCTCTGGAGGGAAATTAAGTAGTACTGACAAGAATTAAGAACTCTTGAGTGAGAAACTGAAGACCGTAAGGGCACAGGTGTTGTTTTGAGGATTTGTTTGTTTTTTTTTTCTCACTGAAGGTATTGGAGGCAAAACAGAAAAATTAATTTGTGGAATAAACAACTAGATAATAAGATAATGTCTAAAAATGGGAAACGAATCACAGTTTAAATGTGATTAATATGATTATACATGTAGGACCTATATCAGATTGAACACTGTCTCGTGGAGGGGAGAGGGAAAGGAGGGAGAGAAAACTTGAAACTCAAAATCTTATAAAAGTGAATGTTGAGAACTAAAATGAATAAATGTTTTTATTTTATTTTATTTTTGAGGGGGGAAGGCAAGGCAATTGGGGTTAAGTGACTTGCCCAAGGTCACATAGCTACTAAGTGTGTCAAGTGTCTGAGGCTGGATTTGAATTCAGGTCTTCCTGACTCCTGGGCTGGTGCTCTATTCACTGTGCCACCTAGCTGCCCCTGAATAAATATTTTTTTTAATAAAATATAGAGCTGACAGATTCCTGGAACAAAGATGAAGTACATGGAACAAAGGTGGTGGGAAGGCAGAGGCATGTTAAGATGAAAAGTATCTCATACACCCCACAAACACTCCATCCACTAAGAGATAGAAAGAAATCACCTCAAGACTCCCAACCAACCTAGGAATACACTGAGACTGCCCTCACCCACCAGTCTCACAGAGATCTTGGGATGGACAAGCCAGGGTAGACTGAAGAAGTAGCCTATAACAAGTTCTGATAAAGCCATAGAGAGAAAAAAAAAAGGCCTTGCAACAGGGGCCACAGTTATACCTGATGAAATCAACAAGAAACATAGAATATAAGATTTAGAGAGGTAAGAATGACAAGAAAAATGGAAAACTGACACTTTAAAACAGAAGATGAAAAATCTCACTCTAAAACTGAATGCCCCCAAATTAAAATGGGCCAGACAGGGGGAAAAAGACATAATTTGATAAGGAATATCAATACAAAACCCAAATATTAAAAGAAAATATAAGGAATATAATATCCAAAAAATGACCTAGCAAATAGATCAAGAGATAACTTAAGAATTATAAGGATGACCTGAAAACTATTATTGGTGAGGGGAAGCCTACATTGATAAATAGAGAAGAGATAATACAGTCACAGAGAAAGATGATTGATCTCTGGCATTAACTGAATAGAAATGGAAAGAAATATACTTTTTTTCTTTTTTTAACATAACACCTTTACAAAAATTGATCATGTCATGAAGCATAAAGAAAATACCAAAGAATGAAGAAAAGTAGAAATGCTCAACACATCATTTACTGATCATTACTCTTCTTTAAAAAGAAACACATTTAATTAAGGACACTTAAATAATGTAAAAGTAATTAGGGGCTAAAAAACAACAACACAATTCTAAAGAATTGATGGGTCAAAGAAAAAATATTAGAAACAACAGAAAATTTCATCAGAGAATACTGCAATAAGGAAACAAAATAACAGATTTATGAGATGTAGTTAAAGTAGTTCTGAGAGGAAATTTGTAGCTCTAAATATTTTCATCAACAAAGAGAAAGAATAAATCAAAGAATCGAGCATGCATTTTTTTAAAAAATTGATCAAATCCAACTAAATAACAAGGTAGAAATTATGAAAATTAAAGATTAATAAAATTGAAAACAAAAAGGTCATCTAGATGACAAAACAAGGAGTAGGTTTAAAAAACAATAAAACAAATTAACAAGCAGCTAATCTTATTTTTTAAAAAAGAGAAAAATCAAAATGTATTTTTAAATGAGGAAAAAAAAACTTACAACAATTTAAAAAGAAATAAAGGAAACGATCAGAAACTATTTTGCCTAATCATAGGCAAAAAAACCCAAAAACAAAAATCTGATAATTTAGACAAAAGAGATGAATATTCGTTAAAAAAATCCAAATTGACAAAAGACCCAATATGAGAAAAATAAATTTAACAAGCCATTAATGAACTTCCAAAGGGAGGTTAAAAAACCTCCAAGAGTAGATGGATTTACATGTGAATTCTATCAAACATGGGGAAAGCTAGTTCCAAACACTAAAGAAATAAAAGGCACACTTCCAATTTCTTTCTACGATATAAAGGTGGTCTTAATACCTAAAACAGAGAAAGACAAAGAAAAAAACTGCAAATCACTATTTCTAATTGGTAATGACAAAAATAAATAAAAATATTAGCAAGTAGTCCACAAAAACATATTAGAAAATTTATATACTATGATCAGATTAGGCTTATGCCAGGAAAGTAGGGTTGGTTCAACATAAGGAATTGAGTCAAGTTGCCAAACATTTATTAAAAGTGCCTACTATTTACCAGGAACTAGACTAATGAGGATACAAAGTACAAAAAGAATGTCTGTCTTTAAGAAGCTCACAGACTACTCAGGATGCAAACAACTGTGAAAATAAAATATGTTCAAGATAAACTGAGGCACAGTCTCCTAAGAGAAGCACTAAGATTAAGAAGGACTAGAAAAGCTTCTTATAAAAGGTAGGACTTAACTTCCTTTTAAAAGGAAGCTAGGGGGCAGAGATGAGAACGGAGAGCATTTTCCATCCTGGAAAGGCAGGGAAGGGCTGGATATAAAAAAAAAAAAACTAAAAAATAAAATAAGCATCAAACAATACAAACATAATTCATTGTTTTTATTAATTAATAAAATTTTAATAGTGAATGAATAGGCTATGGTGCTTTGATATGAGTAATAAAATATTGCATGATAAGATGCTTAAAGTACTTTTGACATAATTAAGCAATTTGATCAAAAACTCTAGAAATCATAGGAATGAATGGCCCTTCCCTTAATATAGTAAAAAGTATTTAGCTAACAACTCTAAGAGCAAACATGCGTAACAGAGAAAAGTCAGTAAGACTAAGGGTAAAGCAAGGATGCCACTTATTACCACTACTAGTTAGAATATGTTAGCTAGAGAAATATGAGGGAATAAACATAGACAAATTAAAACAAATATAACTTTTTACAGATGATACTTAGAAAAACTGAGAAAGCCAACTAAAAATTAACTAAAATAATAACTTCATCAAAGAGGTAAACCATAAGATAAATTCACATAAATTGTTAGAATTCTTATATATAACCAAAAAACAAACAAACCAGGAGGTAGTGCTAGAAAGCGAAATTCCATTCAAAATAATTAAAGTTATAAAATATTTGGCAGTATATCTACCAAGATTCACTCAGGTATCATAATACTTTTTGTAGTGCCTCCCACTTGCTAAACACTTAATAAATCTATCTATCCATCTATCTAACTGTGCACAGTAGGTTCTGATATTTATTTCTTCTATTTTGCTGTGATTTCTCCTTATTCATATATTATTTTGTTGATTTTTTTCTCCTTTTTAATCAGATTTGTTAAACATTTAAGAATTTTGATTTTCTTTTCAAAGGATAAGAGATTTACCAACTAGTTGTTTTTTAAAATCAGTTATATCTTTTTAATTTTCAATTTACTTATTTGTCCTCTAATTTTTGAGATTTTCTTTATTACTTATTTTGGGTATATTAGATTTCCAACTTTTTAAAATGCAAACTCTGTTCACTAGTTATCTTCATCTCCAATTTGAAAATGTATGTTTTTAGGGATATCATTTTTCCTCTGAGGGATGAGCTAGCTAAATCCTATTACTTTTAGTAGACTGTTCAGCCCTTGTCTTTCATATAATTATCGTTTCTATGATTTGTTCTGGAAGCCTCTCATTATTTAGAATTCAATTAATTTGCCATTTAGGTATTTATGTCTTGTTAATATTTCCTGAAAGGATTATTTTTGTATTATGGTCAATAAAGGATGTCTACTATTTTTGACTTTTTAACATGTATTTGTAATTTCTCTGTGTCCTAATACATGTTCAATTTCTATAAAAGTTCCATATGTTGCTGAGATATATATATATATATCTATATTCTTTAGTGGCCTCATTCAGAAGGCAGTATATCCTTTAGCTCTAATTTCTCCAGGAAGTTCTCCAACTTTATATTTTCCCTTTTGCTTACCTATTGGATTTGTCGAAAACAGAGAGAAATATTAAAGATTCTTATTATTGTTGTATTACAATTTGTGTCTTTTTGCAATTCAGTTACGTTTCCTTTATGAACTGACACTGTCATTTGGAATATATGAGTCTGATTTGATATTAATATTGATTATCTATGACTCCTTTCAGTGCAATGCAATTTTTAAAAATCTGTTTATGTTGTGAATTTATTATTGTTGTTTGTTTCTTTGTCTGGTGGCATGATTCTAACTCTAGCTTTTCTGGATTCACCTGAAATTTCATCATTCAGAATGACCAGACAGAGGTTTCTATCACTCTTCCATTTCTCAACCCTTTCTCTAATTTTGGAGTTTTAATTAATTTGTTGGTTTCTTTATCTTGCTTCCATATATTTATTTATTTACTTATTTGATTCCTTTTGTCTTCCTCTCCCCCTTCTTTTCCTGCTCTCAGTTACAAAGGAAATTCAAAATCCTCTCTCCTTTCCCATTTCTCCAACTTCTTTTCTTTGTTAGGATGGGTTTTCTTTTCTGTTCATCTTGTTATTCTTTTCTGTTTTTTCTAAATTTTTGTTCTTTGATTCACTATCTGTGTGTTAACTTACTCCTTCTGGAGCCTTTTTGTGCTCCTATGGGAGGACTCACATGACCTAATACAAAGTGAAGTAATAGAAGGAAGAAAAAAAACCATATCCAGTTATCCATTTCACACTGTGACTTCCCCCATCTAGGTTTCAGGATAGAGCAGGTGGGCATAAGAAATTAAATGGGAATTTTCTGAAAGTTTGGCAGAAGCCCCAGATGACACATGAAAGCCAGCAAATGAATGACACAGAAAAAGTTTGGAAACTCAGAAATGCATAAAATATTTGTGTAGAATTGTATACTATCGACACATTTAATTTTAATACCATAATAATTCAGACTTCTCCAGTATGGAGAGGGACAAGAAGTTTTACAAAGATTTTCCAGATTGTGGGGGCACTGTACCCCTAACGCCCACAATGCGGAAGGGGTAACTGTATACAATGATTACAACTATATAAATGGAAAGAAAAAAAACACAAAATAATAAAAATTGAATGTTGTAAAATTACAAGGCACAAGCTTAACACCAAAGTGGAAAGATATAAGAAGATAATTCTCCCATTTCTTTACCATGTATAACATCAGATTTGTTTCATTAACTGATCAGTGTTGCTGTATTTCTCTTTATCTTTCTATTGTTTCTTTTAAAAAGTTTTGTTATTGGGGCAGTCAGGTAGCACAGCGAGTAAGAGCACTGGCTCCAGTGTTGGGATGACCTAGAGATCGAATCCCGGGCTCAGACACTCAGCACCACACCCAGAAACACTGGCCATGTAACCTTGAGCAAGTTACTTAACCCCGATTGCTTAAAAAAAAAAAAAAGTTTTGTTATAATGCATTTGGTAGGGAAGAGAGAGGGGAGATACAGCCAATGTAAAATCAAAAGATATCAATAAAAATCTCTAAGTAAACAATAAAAAAGGAGAGTGTATGTGTTTTTAAAAATATAAGTAGAACTTGAACACAAATTACTGACTCCAAGGTTGATGCCTATACATAACCCCCACTGCTGTCTCTATAAAAAATTAACTACAATCACAGTAAACACTTACAGAGACCAATTCTGTCCCATTAAATTAGGCATTGCAGCTGAGTTCTTCAATTAACTACCACCATTAAGTAAGCCATCCAGGTATTTCCTCTTATCTGACTATCATTGTACCTAGCCTCATGACTTGTACACACAGAAGTATTGTTAGATAACAGCTTGTTGAATATAATTGCTTTTGAATGGAACTCTTTGTGACTCTAAGACCCTATTAGTACTAACTTGAATTATAAAGTTTTAAAATGCCAAGAACAGATTCCATGAACTGTTATAACTAATGACCAAAGCACTTAAAACAATATACTAGAATAAATCAATAATGGTACTGTTCCCTTAGCAACAGGGATAGAATAGGTCCCATGGATAGCAAGCAAGCCATAATTGTCTAATTTAGCACCTCACTGGCAATGAAACAGTTAATATCAGAAATAATCTGCTAAATTAGAGCCTTCACTATCACCCAAGAGCCACTGCTCATGTTATTTTGATAAATTTCTCAATAAACACCTAAATCCCCTACTTCTACCAAATAATAATAATAATTTAAAAGATAATCCAAAAATAAGTTCATCATAATTAGAATTCACTCTAAGAAATAGATATAGCAATTAAGAGAATGGACAGAGCACTGTAATTTTTTGAGGTGATTTTCATTAAGGTGATCACATACAGATAATGCTAATACATCACACATAAATGCTAAAAGTCAGATCCTTGACCTAAATGAATTAATGCAGAGCTTATAATGTTCTCTTCTATAAGTAGTTGCAACCATAAGTTTATTTAAAATAAGTTTATTTACTAATGCATATCAGAAATTATCATAATAATAACATTCCTGAAACCATAACTCAATTATTTATATACAGGCATGTTTCTGCTTTGAAATTAACACCTAGAAAGATCCACTGAGAAATTACTGAATGATTTCACAGTTGGACAGTACTAGAGGCTAGGGATACACACTACTTTTACCAGCATCAATTGATTTTCATAATTACCTTTTTCACATAAGTAAAATGGATGGAAAGAAATGTAGAATCAACCATAAACAGAAAAAATTAAGTGCAAGAAAAGTTTATAGCCCCTTATAACTATCAAAGAGCTCTTTCTAAATTTGATACATAAGCAGTAGGATGTAGTGTCAAAAGATTTGAGTTTGACCTCCACCTAATCATGAGATCTTGAACAATTAACCTCTTTCTGCCCCAATCTGTTCTTTAAAAAATGCAAAAAAATGTTTTACAATTTATTATGCTCTTGGCAACATCGCTGTGTTCCTCTCCAATTTCAGTGTTTTTTCCACTTTATCATGTGTTCTCTCATAATTTGGTGAAGAATAAGTGGAAAAAATGGAACTGTATTACTTGTTAATAAGAATTAGATTGAGATTTTTAGCCTGGAGAACCTGATAACTTTTATATAAAAGTAAGGAAAGGAGAAATAAAGTGACAACTAAGGCTCAGGACCAAGAAATAAAGGAGACCAAAGGCTTACCTTTTTCTGAGAAGCCTCAGACTTTTTGTGTGTCTTTTTTGGAGAGGGTAAGGCAGGGCAATTGAATTTCAGTGACTTGCCCAAGTTCACACAGATAATAAGTGTTAAGTGTCTGAATCCAGATTTGAAATCAGGTCCTCCTGACTCCAGGGCTCGTGCTCTATTCACTGTACCACCTAGCTGCCCCAAGCCTCAGACTTTTAAGTCGTGGCTCTATTCATAAAGAAAATCTAAATTATGAAGACTATTTTATTCCCAAAAGTATAAAATCCTACAAAGTCGTTTTGACCTTTCCAGGGCTGTCAATACTTGTCTGTCTTACAGATTTCATTCCATTTTCACAGCTTCAATTATCATTTTTATGCATATGACTCCCAAATTTGCAAATCCTTTCCAAGCTGCTTCACACATCTCCAACTACCTAATGAACATCTCAAGCTGAATAACCTAACAGTACCTCCAACAAAAAATAAAAACTTAAATTCATTTGTCACCCCAGACCTGCCTCTCCTTCTAACATCCCAATTTGCTGTTGAAAGTACCATCGTGCATCCCAGTTAGTCAGAGTAAAACTCCTGGAGAATCATTAGCAATCCTATTCTCATCAGTCTTCTCATCTTTTCTTCTGGCATTTCACTGATGTGGCTATTTCTTCTAAGAATCTATCCATGCCCGTCTGTCCTGTGCAGTTTTTATCCATGTCCTGCTGCCAATATGCCATGAGGGGTCACAACATGCAGAGGGCTTTTCTTGATTTCTCTCAACATTATAAATATGCCAGAGGAATATCCAGCTGTTCTTCTGTTCCACCTTGCAACTATTTTATCTTTTCCTTTTCTTGATGAGACATTTCTTTGGAGACCTGCTTTACTTGGGTTCTTCTTCATAATTCTTTGTTCATAATGTTACTGCCTATTTATATCCACTGAACTTGGGGTGACTTCCCTTTTCACTTCTTCAGAAATCACAGTACTCCATGACTCACAGTCACAGAACACTGAAATAATACCGGTTTTCAAAACTGAATCTTTGTTTATCTAGCTGCCAAAATCATCTTACTAATACGAAAAATACTTCACTCTCCTACTCAAAAATTTCAACTTCATACATTATTCTTCCAATGATGTCATAGAGCTTCGAAGACTGTATTTATACTGTAGCTTCAAAAGAAATGAAGTTGAAGATCACCCAAAAAGCAACAGCCACAACTTAAACAACTGAACACAATTTTTAGAGAAATTTATGAAAGACAGCACAGGCATATATTTAAAACAATGAACACCCTGAAAGCTCCACTGGCATCTCTGCGATGTCAAAAGAGAAAGCCGACTGCAAGTTATATGGAAATGATTGAGACACAGCTTTAATTATCATTTTTTGAGGAGACACAGAAAAAAGTTACATAGAATAGAAAGACATGAATGGACTGTGGTCTACAGCAGTGATAGTAGGGTGGAATGCAAATAGAAAAAAGGGGCCACTACATTGTACATAAAGATGCCTACAGGCACATACTGGCTTGGAAAAACACAGATTTTTTTTTTCTTTATTAGTACAGCCACACATTAAAGTCTGATAGGAGCTACATTTTAATCTCACTCAGGCTGTACTCAGGAGTATTGAAAGCCATGTGTATGACACCTCTGGTCTACAGCCCTGGAAGAAGATATTGCCCATTACATTTGGGGTCATAAGAACATAATAAGGTCACATATCTAGAGCTGTAAAGGACCTTAGAGACCACATAATCAAACCCCTCTCCCCATTTTACAAATGAGAAAACTGACACCCAGAGGCTGCTATTTGCCTAATGTCACACACATAAGCATCAAAAGTAGGCTTTGAATGTTGATCCTCTGAAGCCAGACACAAAGTTCTTTGAGTTATTTCTCTCAGGCTTTATTAGGAAGTCAGGAAGTTAATCAGTCAGTCAGCAAACAAAAATGAGAATGGCAAAATAAAGCCATACCCATCACTGTTAAGTTGGAAAGTTTCCCAGAGCAAAACAATCAATAGACAAGAGTACTAATATACAGTTTTAGCTATTTGTGGTAGAAAAAGGTAGCCAGCCAAAGGCAATGTCAATTTAAAGAACAAATTAATTTGCAAAACACTACAGAAGAGGGTCATTGAATATGGCATAAGAATCATAACAACAACACATAAAATGCCTTATGGTTTGCAAAGCACTTTACACATATTACTTTATTTGATCCTCACAACAATCCTGGTAGGTGCTATTATTATCATTATGATGATGATGATTATAAGGAAACTGAGGCAGAGGTTAAGTTAATAATAGTCCATCTTTTTATAATCATGTCAGGCTCTGTGCTAATACTTTTACAATTATTATCCCATGTGATCCTCACAACAACTCTGAAAGGAAGATGCTATTATTACCCCCATTTTACAGAGAAGAAAATTAAGGCAAGAAGTTGTGATTTGCCCAGTCACACAACTAGTTAAGTGTCTGAGGCCACATTCCTTTTATATCAATATTTCACTTTCCCCAATTATATGTAAAAACAATTTTAATGTTCCTTTTTCAAATTCTGAGTTCCAAATTCTCTCCCTTTACCCCTCATTGAGAAGGCAATCAACTTGACATAGGTTATATATGTGTAGTCATATGTAATCATATATAATTATATATGTGTAGTCATGCTGTGAAAGAAAACACAGACACACACACAAACAAGAAAAATAAAAGGAAAGAAAAAATACGTTCAATCTGCATTCAGGCTCCTTCAGTTCTTTCTCTGGAGATCTGAGGCCAGATTTTAACTCCGGTCTTCTTGACTCTGTATCTGGACTCTAACCACTATGCCACCCAGCTGCTCTTTACTTTTTCCTAATTCTCCTCCAAAAAAGGGAGTGGGAGCCAGGAAAGGCAGGGGGACGACCTGACAATAGCAACATCTACCTAATTTCTCATCTCTTTAAGGTTTTGATAGAAACTGTCTATTCACTGAAATAATCAATGACAGAAATACTGATGCTACTTCAAAATTATTTTCCTAAGCAGAACACATTTGAAAATCATTCAGCTAATGTAAATAAGATTTCACTCCATTTTGATGTTTTAAAAAGCTTCTGACTATAAGAAAAAATTCTCTAAATTACTACTGATTAGAGAAATGCAAATTAGAACTCTGAGTACCACATCACACCTATCAGATTGGCTAACATGACAAAACAGGAAAATGATAAATGTTGGAGAAGACACAGGAAAATTGAAACACTAATGCATTATTGGTGGAGTTGTGAACTGATCCAACCATTCCAGAGAGAAATTTGGAACTATATCCCTTTGCATACCCTTTGACTCATCAATACTGCTTCTAGGTCTATATCCCAAAGATATCATAAAAATGAGAAAGAGACCCACAAGTACAAAAATATTTATAGCAGCTTTTTTTTATGGTGGATCTTTTTTTTTAAGAATTGGAAACTGAGGAGATGCCTATCAATTGGGGAATGGCTGAACAAGTTGTGGTATATGAATGTAATGGATTACTACAGTTCCATAAGAAATGATGAGCAGGCAGACTTCAGAAAGACCCAGAAAGATTTACATGAACTGATGCTGAATGAGGTGAGCAAAACCAACACAGCAACAGCAACATTGTACAATGACCAACCATGATAGACTTATCTCTTCTCAACAATGCAACTCCAAGAGACTCAAGATGGAAAATGCTGGCCACATCCAGAGAAAAACCTATGGAGTCTAACCGCAGATCAAAGCATACTATTTTCTCTCTCTTTCTCTCCCCCCTCTCCCTCCCTCTCTCCGTCTCTCTCTCTCTGTCTCTGTCTCTCTTTGTCTCTCTGTCTCTCTCTGTCTCTGTCTCTCTCTCTGTCTCTGTCTCTGTCTCTCTCTCTGTCTCTCTCTCTCAGTTTTTGACTCTATTAAGAAAACAGAGCTTTGAAGGTTCTCCTTTAAGATTTCTCCTATATATGCATTAAAATTAGTCAAGATTCCGTAATATGTGACTACAGAAATAAGTACCTAAGGGGAAAGTTCCCAAGGCTTGAGGGGTACAAGTGAACAGAGGCATCATGTTGTCAATAAATCAGTAAATAATCAGGTCCCTCAGATTAACAATCAGCACCAGACCTTCAGAATCATCCAAAGACAGCAGAGAAGAAGACAAACTCAGAAGAAACCAAGCACACAAAATAAACACTGGCTCCTCAGTTCAGACAGGCAAGAAGCACTAGTACTTTTCCCACCCAAAACAATTTGTCCAATATGTAAGATACACATGAAAGCACCCGCACCCCAACCACACACATTTATACTCAATATCTGGCTAAATGATCCTTAACATAGCTTATAGTTTTGAGACCCCTGCAATAACACATAATAAATAAAGCATCTGGGAACCTTCAGAGCAGCCTAAACTCAAGCATGGAGGCAGTTATTTCTATATAGCCTCATTTCAAAATGGTGGGGAATGAGGGATACTCAGAAGTTATTCTGGATATGGATCAAGCACTGACCTGCTTGAACTATCAGTCCATGGAAGCAAAAGTCCCCTAGATCTTTGGTGCCCAGAGAATTAGGATCTCCTGATGAATCTATTAAACTTGGGTTTAATAAGTGGGTACCCTTCAGGGCAGGCACCCTTGTGCTTAACCCTCCCTGGGACATAAAGTAGAACTGCCCAGGATAAAAACAAACAGAGACATTGACTACTCACTGGTGAAGAGAATATCTGACCCAATCCATATTTTAATAATTCTACAGAGATGTGATTTTATCAAAAGGGAATGTCTGGAGGATGGTAAACAAGATGAGATCACTCAAAATCACCTGTTATAAAGAAGGCTTATGTCACTGTGTTGGAATGGGATGTCCCAAATGCCTGAAAGGTAATTCTTCCCAACAATTTATAAGGGCGATTCTTCCCATTACAAAATCAAATTCCTTCAAGACTCAACTCAAGTACCACTTCCTACATAAGACCTATTCTGGGAAGTGAGGGCTTCAGATTCTTACTAGCTGCATGACCACAGGCAGGTCAAGAGACCTCTGATTGCCTCTGTTTCCTCCTCTGTAAAATGAGTATCTTCCAGGTTGTTGTAAGGCTCAAATGAGGTAACAACTGTAAACCACTTCTAGTGCCTGGCACATAAAAAGTGCTATACAAATGGCAGCTGTTATTGTTATTCTGATCCCCTCAACTGCTGTTGTCCTCAACCTCCCAGAAATTGGTATTTACTTAATTTTACTTTACTTTAATTTTTTAAGTAATTTAAATTCATTTAATTTTAAAAATTAATTTACTTTTACTTTGATTTACTTAATTGGTATTTACTTAACTGTGAAGCTTATTTTCCTCCCTTGTGATAGTAATGGCATTTAAAGATTCCCCTGTATTGGCTTGGTTTTCAAACTGATTGTGTTAAAACCCAGAGCTTGTTAATCCCACCTGTGGGATGGACTTGTTGATGTGAAAAGAAAGTCTTGAACTGGGAGGAGCTGGTGACATAGATTTGGAGACACGAGAGAGGCAGAAGAACTTTTTGGAAGCAGCACCCTCGTGGAGACAGAAAGAGAGACTGGGAGAATTGCTGGGGGCCACTTTGAATTGCCCTGGACTTTTGAGACCTGCCCCCTGAGCTGCCAAGGACTGAGGAGACATGGCTGTTTTGCTGGTACTTTGTCTGTCTGTTTTGATGTTGTTTTGCCAGATTTGTCCACTGGTGAAAGACAGTCCTTTTGTTGAAGAAGTCCTGGAACCTGGCTGTTGGCTAAGAGCTCCTGAGACTGTCCTGCAGACAGAGTGAATACTGTCCACTGGTGAAGGGCAGTGCTGTTGTTGCAGGGGTCTGGAGACTGTCCTGCAGACAGAGTGAATACTCACTAGTGAAGGGCAGTGCTGTTGTTTCAGGGGTCTGGGAACCTTTCTGTTGGTTCAGAAGCCCTGAAGAAGGATTTTCTTATTGTATGTTTACAGAAATCCTGGGAGAGGGTTTTGCTAATGTTTTCAGGGGTTCTAGGACTGTTCTACAGACAGAGGATGAATTAATGAAGAGACTGGCAATGTATCTTGTGGCCTTGCTAAGCCTTGTCTCCCCAGGAACTAAGATTGCTGAGAACTTGCCTCCTGTCAAGATGAAGAAAAGACCTCCATTTGGGTATTAAGTGCTGTGCTCAAACTTGATGTAACTCTTGATTCAATTGTGATTCAGGGGTGGGGAACTTTTGACCTTTTTGTGTTCTATGGTTGAACAAATGAATGTACTTTACTTATGTTTGGAAAATAATCTCCATTTGAGAAGAGGGGCTTTGTGATGGACTAAATGAAGGTACAGCCTAGGGGTGGAGTAGTATTTAGAACAGGGACTTTGTAATTGATTGAATGAATGGAAGGTCCTGGGATGGGGTAGTACATGGAGATTATTTAATCACACTTAGTAAATGCTGTATTTTGAATGATATCATATTTTTACCTTCTCTGTTCTTAATTTGACACTGAATAAAATGGAGAGCACCTATGCTGGTATTCTGAACCTTGGGAAGTTGCCTTTCCTTGGCATTACATTACATCCCTCCAAATAGGATGCAAATTCCTTGCAGTCAGGATGCTAGTTCTTCCTACTTAAGTCCAAATGGCCTATTATAGCAACTAATAGGTCACATATAACTTAACATTTCTTCTTTCATGGAATTCTTATGCTGCACATGCTTGTGAAAGGATGTTTCCTCATCTCTGACAAGTTAAACACAAAATAAAGGCAAAATCTTGGTGGTACTTATATAGCTATGAAGCTAATATTTATACAGAGTTTACTATGTGCCAGGCACCGGGCTAAGCATTTTACAATCATTATCTCATTCATTTGTGCATATTCACATTTTAAACATGACAAATTCTAACTGCTTCCTTTTCAGTACTTACCAATTTGAGAGAAAATTAAAACGAAATAAGACCACAGGCAATTCTACTCATTAGCGTAAGAATTAATAAAGTCTTAAATTCACTGTACCCTCACTTTTTTTTTTACATTTTGGTTCCTCACAATTAATTGGGTTAATATTATTAGTCTTTGTTTCATCCTGGCCTCAAGGGCCAGAAAAGGTCATCTGAGAGAAGTTAAATGAAACAAAAAGAACAGAAAATTAACAGAAAAAAACTGGAAAGCTAGAAAACCCCATTTAGCTTTTTAAAAAATCCAGCTACCTGATTTTGTAGTGAAAATTATTGCAAAAATATTTATTGGTAGTTTGAAATAGCAATATCATGGTAGAATTAAAAGATGTGTCCTTTTATTTAATAATAATCATATGTATTTAGCACTTTAAAATTTACAAAGCACTTTCTAATCCTTATCTCATTTAAGCATCCTAACTACCCTATGGCCTAGAAAATACAGACAATATTACCTAATTTTTTAATGTTTATGTGTGTGTATTTGTCTTCCCCAATTACATGTATTATGTATTGTATACATATAAATATGTTTTCCCCAATTACATGTTTTTTTTTTTTAAAGCAATCGGGGTTAAGTAACTTGCTCAAGGTTACACGGCCAGTTATTTCTGGGTGTGGTGCTGAGTATATGAGCCCAGATTTGATCCAGGTCATCCAGACACTGGAGCCGGTGCTCTTACTCGCTGAGCCACCTGGCCGCCCCTAAGCAATTGGGGCTAAGTAACTTGCTCAAGGTTACACGGCCAGGTGTTTCTGGGTGGGTGCTAAGTGTCTGAGCCCGGGATTCGATCTCCAGGTCTTCTCAACACTGGAGCTGGTGCTCTTACTTGCTGTGCTACCTGGCTGCCCCCCAATTACATGTTAAAACAATTTTTAAACTTATTTTTAAAAGCTTTGAGTTTCGGGGCAGCCAGGTGGCTCAGCAAGTAAAAGCATCGGCTCCCGTGTCAGGATGACCTGGGGATCAAATCTGGGCTCAGATACTTAGCACCACACCCCGAAATAACTGGCCGTGTAACCTTGAGCAAGTTACTTAACCCCGATTGCTTGAAAAAAAGTTTTGAGTTCCAAATCCTATCCCTCCCTCCCCCCTGAGACTGTGAGCAATCAGATATAGGTTATACATGTGCAATCATGTAAAACATTTCCATAATAGTCATTTTGTACAAGAAGACTCAAATAAAAGAGAATGAGTGCAAGAATCAAAGTGAAAAATAGCATGCTTTAGTTTGTATTAAAAAAAATAACAGTTCTTTCTCTGGAGCTAGATAGTAAACATCAGTAGTCCTTTGGGATTGTCTTGAATCGTTGTAATGCAGAGAATAGCAAAAATCATTCGCAATTCTTCACCTTACAATATGGCTGTTACTGTATACAATGTTTTCGGGCTTCTGCTCACTTCAATTTGCATCCGTTCATATAAGTCTTTAACAGGAAAAAATTTAGAACGGGGAAGCTAGGTGGCTTGCCTCAATCACACAGCTAGTAAGTGCCAGAAGTAAGATTTAAACAAAGGTTCTGCTGACTCCAAATTCAGCACTATGCAAGGCTGCACAGAATAAACAGTTTAAGGATTCACCAGTATTCCAAAAAAATATTTACTCTACAACTAGAAACTACATGTAAAATGCCTCTCTTCCTCCCCAAGATGAGAGTGAAGGCAGAGAGAGGCAACATGGGGATCATGTGGAAGTTAGTTCTTGTTAACATCCAATTAAATTTGTCATTTACAGACATAACAGAAAATGTAGATGATTACACTTAAGAGAAACTGAGAAAGATATAGTTAGTGTGCACCTTCATCACTAGAGTTTGTCTTCAAGACAAAGTCCTAAGAATAAAGGATATCTTGGGAATAAAAGAAAACTTAGGATATGGCTTTAGATTGTGGAGTCCAATTTCAGTGCAGAGGACCAATTTTAGCTACTTTAACTAATAGCTTAGTGAATTACTAATGATGCCTGTCTAATCAATTCCTCATGGATGAAATTACAGTGTAAATATAAAAAGAAGTTTATTAATAATAAGTACCTGAACTTAACTATGGGACTTAGAGGAACTTGGCAATTTTCATGGGCACAAATTTCTCATCTATAAAACAGGGATAATGCAACCCTTCCCTTGGCCAGCTCATGTTACCGGGATAAAAGAGAATGTAAGCACTGAAAAGTTCAAAGCGTTCTATACATGAAAAGGAGAATTATTATTGTTCTTAAATTTGGTTTAGTGCATGAAACAAATATTAGCACCTAGGATAAACAAAATATGTGCTAGACTAAAGGAAAATAATTCCTTCCTTTATTCTGGAAATGACTTGGAGGGTAAAAGTCTTAGAACAAAGATATAGAGCTGAAACAGACCTTATTGCCTATGCAGTAAAACTCCCATCACATTTTTTAGATGAGGAAACCAAGCCACAGACAGGTTAAGTGACTGACCCAAGGTCATGTGGCTGACAGTCAGGATGTGAATCGAGGGCGTTAGGTTCTAACTCCAGCATTCCTCTGACTGTACAATATTCTCTATCAGAGGTGTCAAACTCAAATAGAAATGAATCCCTGTGTCACATTTTGACTTACAAGAACACAAATTAACATGATCTATGTTGTATTAAATTTTTATTTATTTTGTTCAACATTTTCCCATCATATTTTCATCAGGTTCAGGACTGTACTCAGGAGTTGTGGCCTCTCCAGGCCACCAGTTTGACAACTCTGTTCTATATGATTTGAGAGGGTGAGAAAAATACCTTTAGAAAAATCAAACAACTGAAACTTGAACTGTGGTAAAAAACAAACAAACATATTGAAGGGGGGAAGACTTTAAGGGTTTTCCCAAACTTAAGTCCTAACTAAGATACTACACTTTCCCCAACCCCTCTTAATTCCAGTGCCTATCCTCTGATAATTATTTCCTATTGATCCTGTATATAGATTGCTTTGTATATGTTTATTTTGTATGTTGTCTCCCTTATTGGATTCCAAGCTCTTTGAGGGTAAGGACTTTGTCACTTTTTGCATCCCTAATCCATGGTCGGCACTTAACATTTGCTGACTGACAATATAAAGACAGGAGTGAAAAATGATTTCTTGGGTTTTTTTTTTTTTGTAAAGGAAAACTGCCTGCATAAAATTAGGTAACATGCAATGATGATCTTCAAGGCAAAAAGAGCAGGTATATACTTTAACAGGACATCAAGGGAGATTGTTATATATAATCTCTTCTTTGGACAAGAGAGACTTTCATCTATCTCACATTATTTGGTTATTAATCTGGAACGATTTGATATGAATCTAAGGCAACTTTATACCAAGAAATTTTCACAGTATATTTTTGGAGTTTTGGTTTTGTTTTGTTTTTAAAGTAAATTGACTCTACCACCACCACCATTTTCTACCTAAATATCCTTCCCTGCTCCGGCCCCCACTCTCCTGCCCCAGAGTATAGGTACAAAATATTGCATACATTCTTTTGATATGTTGGTGGATTCAGTGGAATTCTTTTCTTTATTCTAGGTGGCTCTTTGGAAAAGTTTGAGGAAGTCATAAAAATGGAAAATATAAGTGATGGGAAAACGAAATATGTCAACATCATTATCTCCTAAAAAACAAACTGATTTAACAAATAAGTGTTCAGATTTTTTAAAGATCCTCCTACCATTCTAAAGCAGGAACTTTGCTTTCTCCTTGAACCACCCCAAGTTATTATCATTAGCCTACTCCCAAGAACATAAAGATAAGGCCCAAACTAGGCCTTAATAATAATCCTCTTTTTATTCACAATGCTCTCCCACAAAATTATTTTGTGCATATCCCAGAGTGACTATTTGGGAGAGATTTGAGGAAAAATATATTGTGCTCCTTTCAGTTATGCAAGAAAAGGAAACTATTATAAACCAAATGAGTTTTAAAGATTAAAAGTTCATATCTGGCTACTCCTAAAGGAAAAATAACTTCTTCCTTAAGCATTAGGAAAACTAAATACTAACACAATTTCAGACCTACTTCACTTAAAGGAAACTCATTAGAGGAAATAATAAATGTTGTTAATGAACCATTAGCCATTTCTCTATGCAAAAAGAGAAGCTAAGCCTCCAAGTTCATCACAAAGAGCATAGAGACAAGAAACTGAAACAGACAAATCATCATCCTACCTATAGATACTCTTAATTGAGCCAACCAGTCAAAGACTTTATGCAACACAAAAATCCTTTAAAACCCCAAACTTTTAGCTCTTTCTAGCAATAATGTAACCTAGGACAGAAATAAGGGTGTAGGTTGAATTCTAAAAAGCCAGTTGGCATTTAGAAGACTTGACTTTCTATGCCATGAATCCAGCCTGAAACAAATGGGGTTTGGAGGCATCTGCAAATACTCAAATGAATGTATAACTTCATCACTTCAGAAGCTCCTGCCATCTATTCAAACCATAACTGATCCAAGTCTGTCCTATATGACTCTCTTCCATGACCTACCAAAAGTTCATGACAAGGGCTCTACACAATATGCTGGAAACCTTCTTCACTTTCTCCTGACATCTCACAAGTGCCCATGAAGAAATCTAACCATGTAACTGACCACATGATTAGGTCATCTTCTTTCTGTCATCGAAATGGTAATGGTAATTTCAAGACCTTCCCTGCTTTGCAAATATACTCTGCCCCCTAATAGGCTGAATGTAATTACACGGAGTCTGTAGTGGAAGGAATTTGCTGAAGGGAGGAGCAGAGGCCACAGGAAACTGGGAGATCGTATCCGAGGGAGACAGTTAGGCTTGTGAGTAAAAGTTGGTGTTTGCTGCCTACAGTGACACCTAGGCCGTTGGTTTGTGGGAAGGCTAAAGGATGCTGTAGGTCTATGTGCTGTTATGGCTTATCAAATTCTTTGCTACTGATAGTAAGATAGTATCGGCTTACTGGTTTTGGGATTAGGTTGTCTGGTGTCATTCGTTTGGTCTTTCTTCTGTGGATGGAAAGATCAAACTCATTTGAGTTATTACAGATTTCTTCCCAGGAGACTCTTCTTAGGATTTGATATCATCAAAACAGTTTCATCCCCCAACAGCAGCATCTGGAGGACCTCATCATCCACAGGGAATCTTCCTCCACCTGGATCTGTTCCAGCACAGCAGTAAATACTTTTACTCCCTCTTTTATACGCTGCCTGATGTAGTAGATCATCCAAGGATTAAATAATCAAAGAATTATTTCTGTTGTTATGTCTTCTAAGGAACTTTTAATGATGTCAATATACAAACTGGAGCAGGGCAGCAGATGGAACCAGGTTATGCTGGCTCAAGGGAGATGACCATAAAATTTTCAGTGAAAGCCTTTATACCTTAGAAATAGGCAAATGCTACAAACCAGGACTTGATTTACTGCTTTGTTGGTTGTCTATGCTTAAAGAAAGTGATGGAAAAAATATGAATAATGAAGATTAAACTTAAAAGTGTGCTATTACTATATCCTCATTTTACAGATGAGGAAACTCAGGCTGAGAAAGGTTAAGTGACTTGCCCACTTATCTTATTTACATCTAGTAAATGTCTGACAATGCATTTGAATTCTTGTCTTCCTAACTCCTAAGTCCAGGGTTCTGTCCACTGAACCACCTAAATGACTCCCCTGGCTATAAGGAGATTGGCCTAGAAGATCTCTAAAACTCAAATGATCATTTCTATTCACCCTACTTAAAAATGACTATCAGGAGGGCCCAAAGATGAAATCCCAAAGATGAAAAGTATCTCAAAGATCATTTCTTCTAACTTTACACAAACTACATACCTCTCTTAGCAGTTGAAGCCTGACAAGGAAGACCTCCCAAGGCAAGTCAATTTAAATTTTGGTATAGTTATATGTAGAGAGAGAAAGAATAGTATTATATATGAACATAATATATTCTATATTTTATATATTACATGTATTATATTATATATATATACTCTATATTTAGCAGGATTCTAGAACCCCAAAACTACCAAGAGACATGTTTCATGCTAAATTTGGCTATACCAATTCTGCTAGCTCCTTTATTCACTACTCCAAGGAGAGTGCCATAATTAGCCTTCCATTACATTGTGTCTTTGGGTTTCATTTACAGTGACAATGTCAGTATAAATATGGTTCAGTTCTAGCAGCAGTGTTTCAATTTTCTCATCACTGCACCAAGATAACAAAAAATAAATTCACACTGCAATATAAGAACCATGTGACTCTTTAGCACCCTCTGTCATCCTTCTGTATCCCTATGACTGAAAAATTGTAAAGTGAGTCATTCTATATTTTTGTCCATTACATGGACTGCCATGGCATGGCCAAAAATAATAAATAATAATCAACACCAACTTTCCAATAGTTACCTTCTCTCCTTGGTTATATTTGTCCTTGAACAAGAGATACAAAATTTATAACTGGAGGCATATTCAGATCCTGTCCAGTTTGGCAGAACCTACAGAAAAGGTGTTCTTAACCGTAGGTCTGGGAATTTGTTTTTTGAATATTTTGATAGCTGTATGTCAATATAATTGGTTTTCCTTGCACTCTTATATATTGTATTTTATACATTTGAAAAGAGTATTCTGAGATGAAGTCTTCTGGCTTCACCAACCGGACTGACAAAAGGATCAACACAAAAAAAGATTAAGAATCCTTGCTATAACTTCCATTCTATAAAAACAGCCCTTGGATAAACTCAGGAAAAACCTTCACACATCATGATATGGCATCAGAATAGGACCCTACAGGAAAATGAATGACAAGACAGCACTTACCACCCACAGGCCTACTTCATACATTTTTATTCATTGATAACCTATACATTTAGACTCCATTAAAATATCATTTTTGGGGTTTTGTTTTTCATTTCTCTCATCTTATTTGATGAAATATATTCCTAGGAAGGTTGGAAAAATGAAGTAGAAAGTTTGAACACCGACTAACTTCAAAGTGAGATTGTATTAAAGTTTTAAAATTCACATATATACAAAAACAAATGATATGAATACACTGGACCTTCACTCTAATTTTATTGTTATTCAGTCACGTTAGCCATCATGTGTGAATCTTCATGATCCCATTTTGGGTTTTCTTGGCCAAAGACACTGGAAAGTTTTATTATATCCTTCTCCAAATCATTTTACAGATGAGGAAACTGAGGCAAACAGGGTCACACAGCTAGTAAAGGTCTAAGGCTGGATTTGAACTAAGGAAGGGGAGGCCTCCTGACTTAGACCCAGCACTCTATTCACTGGCCACCTAGCTGCCTCTAACACTTTACACTAAGGAATATTAAATTCAATAAGATTTAGGTGTAAAAGACACTGAGGTATAAAAGACACTTGTTAAAAGGGGGATGAGAGGGTCTCCCTTATAAAGATGATCTCGCAAAACAGATTCTAAGGCTAAGGGCTATGAAAAAGATACAATGTAATTATTTAAATATATAATGGTGAGTGGAAACACTATTTGTGAAAATAAAAAAAGGAAATCAATGAAAAAAGAATCGTATTTGGTTTTGTCTTTGTGGGTTTTAATATCCTTCTCTAGCTAAGATATTAACCAGGATAAAAATACATCTCACAAAGGAAAACAATGCAGACACTCAGTCTACCTTCAGCTGGGACTAAAGTGGCCAATTAAAGTACCCACCAGCCTACCTCAAATAGTAAGGAAAGCTATGTCCATGGACATACAGTAAGCTTTTCAATACTCTTCTTTGGAAATGCATCTAAAAGCTTGAACTGCTGATGGTGCACAGCTATATATTTTGTAACTCATCAAGTTACATGCTTTATAATGAAGGGGAACAATTCTGAAACTCTGCCTAGGGCGCACAAATGCTTTGTTCCAACTCTGAAACACATTTATTTTCCACAAACTTGCCATTGTCATTACCCAGAAAGTCAGCTAAGGACTCTGACAAAAAACTAACGATCATATTCAAAGGGTTTTCTTGGAAGTCTTTAAAAAGGTATTTATTAGTGAGCCTCATTTTCAAAGTCAGTGTTTAACACCAATCCTTAGAATTAAGTTAGGCAGCTGGGAAAATGCATTGTTTTCTCTTCAAAATTAAGCAAACTATTGCTTAAAAATGCTTTGCTTCCTAATGGCTTAAAAGGGTTAATGTGACTTCCAAAGCTACTTAAGTCAATGGGAGACCTCCGTATGTTTAAGTATGTGTATAATGTATAGTTAAAGCAGTAGGAGGAAGAGAAAGGAAGGAAATAAATATTTGTTGAGCACCTACAACATAGTAGGCATTGTGCTAAGTGCTTTACAAATATAATCTCATTTGATTTAAATAGTTTTCAAAAGAACTGCAATAAACAACCTTATAAAATTATTCTAAATCATCAGAAAAGAAAAATGCAGATTGATACAATACATAATTGTTTGCATATTACCCTCCCCTCCCTCATTTGATTGTGAATTCCTTGAAAGCAGGCCCTGCCTTCTGCCTCTCTTTGTAACTTCAGTTATTAAAATGATGCCTGGAACATAGCAGGCACTAATTGTTTACTGAATGACTGACTGAATACAACTGAGATTTCATGTAATTTCCAGAAAATTGGGAAAGACAACAAAAGACCGAAATAATCAACATTGGAAGAGTTACTAGAAGACAGGCACACTGATAATTTGATAGAGGAGCTATGAATAGCTTTAAGCATCTTGGAAAATAATTTGGAATTAAGTTGGTTTTTTTAATGTCCTTAAGATTATCTTGTTTTAGGGGCGGCCAGGTGGCTCAGAGAGTAAGAGCACCGGCCCCAGTGTCAGGATGACCTGGAGATAAAATGCCAGGCTCAGATACTTAGTACCACACCCAGAAATAACTGGGCCGTGTAACCTGGAGCAAGTTACTTAACCCAAATTGTTTAAAAAAAAAAAAAGAATATCTTGTTTTATTCCATAAATTAAAAATAAAAGAAATTTTTTTTTAAAAATTATAAAAATATCACTAAATAATTCATACCCTTTGACTCATCTATCCCATTACTGGACACATACCCCAGAGAAGGTAAAGAGATAGAGAGAGACCACATATATTCTGAAATATTCATAGTAGCAGTTCTTACAGTAACCAAATACCTACAAACAAATTTGCTACCCAATGACTGAGAAGAACAAACTGTGCATTTGAAAACAATGGTGTATTATAGATTGCATTGCAATACATGATATGAAAAATTCCAAGAAACAGGGGGTTCCATGAATTGATGCAGAATGAAGCAAGCAGACCTGAACGGACAGTATATTGGGGCAAGGGCCTGTATTTAAGCCTTTGTAACTGCTTACTGTCCCATCTCACAAATGCAAAATACCTCAAAATGTGAAGGTGGCAAGACGGGTAAGAGTGCTGGGCCTGGAATCAGAAAGATCCAAGTTCAAATCTGGCCTCTGACACTTACTACTTCTGTCTGCCTTAGTATTCTCAACCGTAAAATGGTGATGATAACAGCACCCACCTCCCAGGTTTGCTGTGAGGTTCAAATGACATAATATTTGTGAAGTGCTTAGCACAGTGACTAGCACAGAGCTGGAGCTTAACAAAGTCTTGTCCAAGCTCCCTCTTGGCCATCATCTTACCAATGAGTTGATATGATATCACAGATGGTTTCTCAGGATAGTTGGTTGAGCTCTAATTTGAGATTTAGATCCAAGAACCATAGTACTCCTTCCCCAGTCCCCTTTCTAGCCTTCCCAAGGCGTTGGTTGGCTATAAAAAATATCCTTCTGAAAAACCTCATTATCGTGTATTAGTTTTGTTCATGAGCTGCATTTTCTTTTCTAGCGTGGCCACTGACTTGCCATAAAACCACTTATTTGGAGAGTATTCACTATTAAATGATAGAAAAAATGGATAGGAAAGACTTATCACCTACCCCTTTCTAATTTTGCCTGTGAAACCGAGTAAGGCAGCTTGCTTGCTAATTCAGAAAGAAAAGAGGTTATTAGTAGAGGAAGTGAACAAATCCAATATTTTTATTACAGGGATGCCAACTTCAAACACTCTGACGAGTGAGAATCAGGTGGTAACTTACAATAGAATTTCATTAAGTCATAGACTTTCCTCATTTAACATGTGGAAAAAATTAGAGTCCACAGTAATTTTTTTTAAAGTAACTTTGTGGAATGCCTGGACAGAGTTCTGTAGCGATGAAATCAAGTTTCCTCTGTGAAAAGCTCACTGCACCATTCAAGGAATGAACACAGAAGAATGGCATCACTGAAAAAACTAGGTAACCATTCCAAGTTCCTCGCGCTACCTTTATCAATTTTGTCATCATTTCACAATGATTCTCAGAGGCAGAATTCAAATACCTGCCCCCAAATTTCCAAATCATTCTATCTCATGCAGAATGATAGGAAGGGTATAACAGAGAACTCCTACCTTATTCACTTATCTTTTTAAAAATTATTTATTTTTTCATTTACAACATTCAGTTCCACAAGCTTTTAAGTGTTAGATTTTCTCCCCCTCTGTCCCCTTCTCTCTTCCTCCTCCCCAAGACAGCATGCAATCTAATATAGGTTCTACATATACATTCATATTAAACATATTTTCATATTAGTCATGTTGTAAAGAGGAATTATAACCAAAGGAATGAACCATGAGAAAGAAGAAACAAAACAAAAAAGGGAGGGAGCAAACAGTATGCTTCAGTGTGCATTCAGCCTCTGTAACTCCTTCTCTGTATGTGGACAGCATTTTCCCTTATGTATCTTTTTGGAGTTGTCTTAGAACTTTGCATTGCTGAGAAGAGCCAAGTCTGTCAAAGTTAGTCATTGCACGATGTGGCTGTAACTGTGTACTGTGTCCTGGTTCTGCTCCCCTCACTCAGCATCACTTCATATAAGTCTTTCCAGGTTTTTCTGCAATCTGCCTGCTCATCCTTATTCAATTATCTTGTAAACAAGAAATATTGTGGTACATGAGTGTAATAGAATATAGTGTTGTGTTTCACATGAATTGTGAATGTGGAAATGACATATATGATGCATACAGAGAAGCACGGATAGATTTCTACAATCTGGTGCAGACTAAAGTAAGCAGAGGCAAGATAACTACACACACACACACACACACACACACACACATGTATGTATGTGTGTGTGTATAGTGACCACAGCAGCTAGGTGACAAAACTGGTAGAGCACTGTACTTGGAGTCAGGAAGGCTTGAGTTCAAATTCTACCTTAGACACTTAATAGATATGTGACTCGAGTTCAACTGGTCTGCTTCAGTTTACTAATCTGTAAAATGGGGATAAAAATAGTACCCACCTCCCAGGATTGTTGTGAGGATAAACTGAAATAATATTGGGAGACTGTTTTGTAAACCAGAATGCTATATATATTCTAACTATTAGAAGAAGTCGTATTAATATTGTTATAATCACAAGAGAACTGGAAAGAACTACATAACAATAAAAAATGAATGTAGCAAATTACGATAAACAATCAAGCATAGCTTAAAAAAATGTAAAAATACACCAGCACCCCACTCCTTTTTTTAGAGGTAGAAGATTCACAGGGGAGATAGACTGCATAAATTTTCCAATATTTTCAATATATTAAATAATTTTGCCATTTTTTTTGTCTCTTCCTCATTTCTTTTTCATGTAAAAATATGATTTGTTATAGGACAGAGCTCTCTGGAAAGGGGAGAAACAATGGGATAAACTGTGGAGATGTAAAAACAAGACATCAATAAAAATTCATTGGGGGAAAAAACCAGAAAAGTGAAACAGAAGATGCCATGGGCTTATGCCACATCAAGAACTATGGAAACAGATGGTACATCACCTGACAAAGGTCCTCAAGTCAGAAAAGAGTTTCATAAATTTAAGCTAGATCTTGATTCCCAAAGAAACCTGCGATTATTCCACCTTGTCAGATCACTTAAGGATGAGCTAGATTTAAGGAATGATAGACATTTAGGGCTGAAAGAAGACTCAGAGGGACTTCCAGCCAAACTCCCCATTTTAAAGACTAAAAAATTTAATTCAAAGAGGTTGTGATTTGTTCTGAATTGTACACCTGGTGATTAGAAGAAATCAGATGAGAATATGGGTAGCATACAACTAATCCAATGTTTTTCTTAGGGATGGAGGCTTTAGAAAGGGGAAGCCAAAGCTTCAAAAAGTTTGAGTTTCCCACAAAAGCTGAAAGTGTTTAGCAAGAAAATTTGTTCATCTAAAAAATATTTATTACAAACCTACTATATCTGTACCTGTTCCAAGCCCATTTAGAATGCAAAGTCTTGGGGACAGGGATTGATTTGTTTTTGTCTCTGTATTCCTAGCCCCTAATACAATGTCTGCCACACAGCAATCTAACAAATTCTTATTGACCAATTCACTGATTGATACTGAAATCGGGATGCTACTCAAATCAAGCATTCAAAGAGATGAATGGGAAAGAAAGAAATAGGCTCAAATTTATCTAATTTGCTTCAACAATAATTCCTTATGCCTAAAAGGTACTTTTGACTTTCAAAATACTATTTTATTATTTTATCTTCAGAGAAAAGCACACAAAACAACAAACCCTGAAAATCAAGGAAAGTTTTATCTCCATTTTTATAATGAAGAAATGGAGTTCTCCAGTGCTAAATGTATATGATCAGCAATGAACAAAACTGAAAAATGACTGAAAAATACCCTCTCCTGGGATAACTGGTTACTTTTGCTAGCTGCTTTAAACCCTTTAGATAAATACTGTCAAATTCAGATAGAAACAGGAGCCACTAATCTGTGCATAACGATCCCTATGGGCTATACGCTGACTCAGTTCTAAAATGTAAAATTATGTTTTATTATGTTTTCATTATTTTATTAAACATTTCCCAGTTACATTTTAATTTGGTTCAACTGCACTTGGAAGTGTTGTGGGTCACATGCCACAAACTCCGTCAAACTCCATTTGACACCTCTGCTTTTGATTAATAGTCTTATTTAGTCTTAAATGCCTATCTGCTGACTTTTTTCTCATGATATATTCCTCCTTCTACACTTCCCCACAACATTTACTATGGCTGACAAGCCTCTAGGGCAGGTAGGTGGTGCAGTGGATTCATCTTCCTGAGTTCAAATTTGGCATCAGTCACTTACTAGCTATGTGACCCTGGGCAAGTCACTTAACCCTGTTTGTCTCAGTTTCCTCATCTGTAAAATGTCTTGGAGAAGGAAATGGCAAACCACTCCAGTGTCTTTGCCAAGAAAACCCCCAATGGGGTCAGGGAGAGTCATTCGCAACTGAAAACAACTTAATATCAACAACACAAGCTTCCTCTCCTAGCTATCCTCAGGGTTTTCATGACACTGTCCGATTTGCCTTTCCTTGCCTAAATCATCCTGCACATGCGACCTTCTCAATGTGGTTTTGCCATTAAGGCTCTTTCTTAGGGCCCTCTTCCCTCTCCAGGACCATCTCCATGACCATGAAGACTCCCCAATCGGAACTACAGTAGTAGGAACTGTACCTGACCTGGAGAAATATGGAATATAATCTTGTCTATAATACTGCTAGCAGTGAATGACCTCAAACTCTCTGACTTCATGTCCAGTAAGACTAATACGACCTGAATAACTCTCTCATGGAGGTTTTAGGAATATCACCAAAATTATACATATATAAATACACACACATATATAAAGATATATATATGCACATATAAAGAGATAGATATATGGTACTCTGTAGACGTCATCTATGATTTTTATTATTTCTAAAACTGTTAAACTAAAGTAATCTGGGAGTATTATGGTTCAGACTACAGAATTGTTGTTCAGTCCTTTCAATTGTATAAAATTCTTTGTGACCTCCATTTGGGACTTCCTTGGCAAAGATACTGGTATGACTTGCTATCTCCTTCTCCAGATCATTTTACAAATGAGGGTTACAAACAGGGTTAAATGACATGCCCAGGATCACAAGCTAGTAAGTACCTGAGGCCAAATCTGAACTCAGAAGATGAGTCTTCCTGATTTCAAGCCCAGCACTCTATCCAGTGGACTACAGAGTTGCTTTTAATTTCAGAAGGTCCTTTATAAAATACCTAGCAGAGCCCAAGTATAAGAAGTTACTTTTCCATTTCTACAAAATTTATAAATTTTATGTAAATTTATGTAAACATATGTACTTATGTATGAAAATTTTACAGGAATAAATTTTACGTCTGTGAAAATTTCCTTTCCTTTAATAATACCTCATTTACCACCAACAAAGTAAAAAGTAGTATTGGGACCAAGAGCTAGCAGGGGAGACTGTGGTCTACCATGCATCATGCAGGTAGGGAGAAGGGAAGTAATGAAGGAAACTTTCAGAAATTACAGTTTTTATATGTGTACATATGTTTAATGCCAGAAATTTCTACTCTCTGTGGTTTATAGTTATTTAATTTATGATAAGTCAAGTCAAATGTACTAAGGAAGGCTCAAAAGGCCCTTTGACCATAACACATGAAAGGCAGGAAGACTTCCACCCACCCAAGTTGGGTCATAATTTTTAAACACTGCCAGAGGAACAAAAATGTATTGTCCTGGCTAAATAAATCCGAAAGGTTTTCTGAGAGTCTAAATAACAATTTTTAAAAGTGTATGACATATATAGATACAGACACAGATGTAGATAAGATATAGATATATATGCACATATCTATACTAATATCAATATTTCGTCCTAAACTCCTTCTTTTTCTAAATGTGTAAGCATGCATCAGTGCTCAAGGACAGATAGATAACAGGGTAATTACATCTTGCTTTGAAGGTCAGGAAAAGAGTATGCTATAAATATAGTGGGTAAAGCATTGGATTTGGGGTCAGGTAACCTGGGCTAAAATCCCAGTTCTGCTACTAATTAGCTGTGTAACCTTGGTTTTCTCATCTATAAAATGAAGTAGCTGAATAAAATGACCTGGCACTAACCCTTGTGTTTCTTTATACTGTGAAACCTCAGAAAAACAGACTACGGGATCAGTCTGACAAGGGGATGTGTTTCAAAGGATAAACTCAAGGTTACTTTAACCTTCAAACTGAAAAAATATTTTGTGACATACTACATATCCACGAATAACAAAACCACATGCTAAATTATTAAAGAGACTTAATTTTAGTGACTAGACCTGCTAAAATCTTTGACTGGAGTCTGTTTTGACACATGGAACAAATGCCTTCAGCGTGATACAAGAGATGCCAAAAGCAAATTTGCAGGAGTATGTGAAAAAAACAGAACAGGAAAAAACAACAACCTAAAGCATAACAACTTATTGGTGACGGTGAACAAAACATCGTTTCTTCTCCCTCCCTCTCTCTGCAACCATACACCCCTGCTGTTAGGCCTAGGGACACTCACGTTTATTTTTGAGATGCCACTGTTGCATAACTAAAACGCGTTTCAATGGCACTGAATGTCAAGTTACATAATTGCCAAGATTAGTGAATTCTATTTTGCTTTTTCAGCAAACGTTAAGACAGGTCTCTGGGGAAGGAAAACTACAAAGCAGCAACTTTCTATTTACAATAGGAAGCAAGTTCTCTATTATTTGAAACATACATCATTTGAGTGAAGGATCCCATACTTAAAGGAATCCATGATCTCATCAGTCTGAGTGTGCCCTCCACTGGGAGAGACCGAAAACCCTTCTATGCTTTTTCTTCTTGGAAAATTCCTGTTCATGTTTCCAAATTACTTCTTCCTGCCCCGATCTAGCCAAAACAATGGAGTCTTTCCTTAATTTTTTTCAATATTGCAAAGGTACCAATATAGTACTTGGGATGGCCATTGTGCACAAGTGGAAAAAAATCACACATCACTGACAAACATGATGTTCAAAGATTATGTAACAAGAAGAGTCAGCTAATGGATGGAACAGCAGCCCTGAAGTCAGGAGGACCTGAATTCAAATCCAGACTCAGACACTTACCAGCTGTGTGAGCCTAGGCAAATCACTTAACTACAGTGGCCTAAAAAAATAACCCCAAAAAATTGTGAAACAAGATGTTATCTGTGAATCCCAATTTTGGTTTATAGCATTTTTCAGACTCTCACTTCTTTGTCTGTAAGGACTTCTAATATTATGGAACTGTGCTCACTTAAATACTTTCATCAATTCATTTAATTAGATACATCCAACAATACAGAGAGCAAACTCAGTTTAGATTTGTACTAATCAAATATTTGAGGAGGCAGCTGGGTGTCAAAGTGTGGGACCTGGGGTGATGAAGACCCAAGTTTCATTTCTGCCTCAAAACATTTACCGGTTATATGACTTTCCTCGTCCTGTACTAGAACAAGTCACTTAACATTTCTGAGCCTCTGTTTCCTCAACCTATAGATATATAGATATAGACATAGCTATAGATATAGACAATACATGTATATGTACGTGTGTGTGTGTGTGTGTGTCTTTACTAACCTTAAAAGCTTTGTTATTCTGCTGTGTCTGACACTACATGACTTCATTTAGGGTTTTCTTGACAAAGATACTGGAATGGTTTGCCATGTCTTTCTCTAGCTTTTCCAGATGAGGAAACTGGGGCATACAGGGTTCAGTGCCAGGGTCCCACAGCTAGTAAGGGTCAGATTGGAACTCAGGAAGATGAGTCTTCCTGACTTCAGGCCCAGTACTCTTGCCACCTAGCTGCCCTTCAAAAGCACTACATAAATGTTAATGATTTTTTTAAATGCATAGGTAGGACTTTTTTTAAGAAAGAAAGTTTACTATTAAATAAAACTATGCTTGGGCCATATTCTTAAATATAAATGTGACTTCTCTATCAAGAACTGTCAAAATTGCTACCCGTCTAATTGTAATGCATAAAAAATATTGCAACAGAAGCAATAATCATACATCTAGTTAAATATAAGTTAAAAGAATTTACAACTTGTAAATAAGATATTTTAAACGACAGTAATTAAAAAAGAAGACAGATTAAAAATCTAGTAGGGTCTATAGCACTGTGCAAGATTATTAATGACCATAATATGTGAAATTATTTCCACGAGTAACATATTTGTTTCTGAAACAGAGAATATATATAATCAGATCTTGAATAAACTGGGTTTGAGGAAAATTTAAGTAAAAAATTGGAACTATGTGAAATACTATTGAATTTAAGCTTTAATTAATCAGGAAATACTGGGGTTTCACTCAGCTTTAAAAGTGTCAAAGATCACGATGAAGACCTTATGTAAACAAACTACTTGCAAAAACTCAGCTGCAGCTTATTTCCAACAGTGACCAACATTTACTAAGCAATATATCACTGAGGAAATGCATGATGAAAACATGAGTTTGACCATGTGACAGTTCAATTCAAACATTTATTAGGGGTCTGCCATATGCAGGTACTCAACTAAGCACTGAATATACAAGAAGGATAATGAAGTAGCCCCTGCCCTAAAGCAGCTTATATTTAACTGGAAGGCTATAGGATCAGATACACGCATGGAGTTATGGCTTCTGATCTATAAAATACAAGGAATGTTGTGCATGGAAAGAACATCCACACCTAGGAGTGAGAAGCAAAAATTCTGAAATAGTAGAAAGAAGAGGTAGCATCTGAGTGGAGTCTTAAAGGATTCCAAGAGGCAGGGTTAAAAGCAGTGCATTCTAGGCATGAGGAACAACTTCTGTGAGTGCTGAGATGGGTGATATGATGTATAAAGACCAGGAAAGGGTTGGCAGTCCATTCTGGTTGGATCACAAAATACACATAGAATGAAATAAGGTGGGAAAGGTAGGAGCTAGACTGTGAAGGAACAAGAGTGTGCCAGACAAACAAGCCTATATTTTATTCTATAGGCCACTGAGGTTTTGGGGGTTTGGGGGTTTTTCTTAAAGGAGGTGGGAGGACATGGTTAAATTTGCATTTTAAAACATCAATTTGGCAGCTGTGTGGAAGATGCTTTGGAGAGGAAAAATCAGAAGAAATGAGGAAACGCAATGATGAAGCCATTGCTATACACCCAAGGGATGAGGGCATGCATTTCAAGAGGAACAGGTTTACCAAGGAAGACAATGAATTCACGACAAGAGAATAGGAAGTGAAGGCAGAAGGGAAAGGAATACGCATTTATTAAGCACCTACTGCATATGCACCAGACACTATGTTAAGCACTTCACAAGTATTATTTTGTTTGATTCTCATGACAACCCTGGAAGGTAGGTGCTATTATTATACTCATTTTATAGTAGTAGAAACTAAGACAGAGGAGTTAAGTGACTTGCCTAGAATTACACAGGTAGCAAGTAGCCCAGGCTAAATTTGAACTGGGTCTTCCTCACTCCAGGCTTAGAACTCTATCCACGGTGCCACCTCTGAAGAATAACAGATGGACCACCTGAGTGCTCCACCGGTCCCCCAAAAAGTAAAAGACTTGGAAAAACAAAATGGGAAGTATCAAACAAAAAGCCCTAAAAGAATGTCAAGCTATTTATTGTAACTACAGTATGCTTTAGAGATTAGAGCCTGTCTCAGGAGAATTAAAAATTCAGACCACAAATACAAATGCCATTCCGGGGGGGGGGGGGAGAATTGTTTGTTTTTGCCATAAATCCCTTCATGAAGGAATGGACACCTAGGACCATAAACTGAAACAGTTAGGTGGCACAGTAGATATAGCACAAAGCTTCGAGTCAGGAAGACCTGAGTTCAAATCCAGCTTCAAACATTTCCTAGCTGTATGACCCTGAGCAAGTCACAACCTCTGTCTGCCTCAGTTTCCTCAACTATAAAATGAGGATAATAATAACACCTACCTCACAAGATAGTTGTGAGGATCAAATAATATAATAATTGTTAACAAAGGTTAGCATAGAAGATAGCAAACAGAAGCATTTAGTAAATGCTTATTCCCCTTCTCTTTCCATTTTTAGGGTTAGAAGGGGTCTTTTAAGGTATCAAACTCAATCAGCTAATTCTACAGTTCAGGAAATGGACAGAAAGTTTACCTGATTTGCTGGGGTCACACAGCTAACATGTATCTGAAGTGGAATTTAGTTATAGAGGTATAAGCCCTTGGACTCTTAGAAATCTATAGATCAATGCTTCAAAGGGTCCAGCCAAGCTCATGAGAAGCAGGCCTGACCTTTATGAGAATGAGCCTGAAAAATTTTAAATTCAGTCATGGAATAAGTCCAAATCTCTTCCCAATTCCCTCCCTTCATTTCTTCCTTTACTCCCTCAACCAATTTAAAATGCTCAAAGATCACAAAAAGTAAACCTAACAACGGAAGTAAAAGATGACACTTTTATATCCCTGCCAATCAATGCCTAAGAATCCCCAGGAAGTGAGAGGTAAGAGTGAAACACTTTTGATATTATTATCAGAGATAAGACCTTGCTTGCACAAAAAGGGAAACTTGGGAAATCGCTGGGGGGCTACAGCCCCCACCCTCATGAACTGACATGATACCATAACTGACCAATCTACTGGAAACCCACAGGAAAACACAGAATGGAAAATTTGCAACATCTTCCAAAACTTTCTAACAACTCAGTCTGATATAAAGAATATCTTTCAGTAAATCTCACTTGGTTGTCTAAGTTCTGTATAGGATCCCTTTTAACTTTCTGAGTGCAAATGCTAACTTACGACAAAAATGACTTAGAGAGGCATTTGCCACTAAATATGAGAAATAATATGGATAGGATTAACTGACCACCTTCTGTTTCCACATTATATCTACCTTCTGCTTCCACATTATATCGACATACAGGGTTAAATTAACTGGGTGATTCCTGCATGGGGAAAATCTGGAAGATCATGGGAAAGAATCACACTATACAAAAAGGCATGGATGAGTTGTAACATACACCAATGTTAGGAATCCACTGATTAATTCCAAACATTGAAGAGATCAGGTATTTACTGAAGCACTGACATGTACACAACCATATTTTACCAGAAAGCTAAACATCCAAACTGTGGCATTACTAAAATATTCCCCTTAGCTCTTATGGTTCACCACGGAGTTAAACTTTGAAGAAGATAATTATAGTTACCATGACAGGAAGTGGTCAGGCCATTCTTCTTTTTCTTGTCATCTTTAGCTTGTTCCTACAAGACAGAAAACTTCCAGCTTAGAGGATACTTTGATTCATTATTAGAAAAATTAGACACTACATTTTCTATATGGTCTAGGAAACAAGAAGTAGCAGTCCTCACATGGGCACGCTGTGCTACATGATCTGCCAAACAATGTCCTGTTTCAATATATTTGATTGAAGAGGAAGTTCTAAATTACTCAAGACTTGGTGCTTGAAATATTCAACAATCCACAGCAAGTTAAAAATATATGATTTCTGAGAGCTAACAAGACATAGCTGACAAGATAGGATGTCTTGAAAAAAAATCAATAAAATACTCTATATAACTTATTTACTAATTTTCTTTTATTTCATAAGGCATTCTCAGCCTCCTGTGATACACACTGATTGTAGAACTCTGAGTAATTAATTTAACTTTTCAGTCCTCTCAAGCACTCCTGTAAGATTATCAGTCACAGAATCATTACAGCTGCTTTGATGAAAGGAATAGATTATCTAAAAATCCCCTACACTAATATAATTAGAGGCTCATGCCCCTCTCCTTTCTCACTTACCTCCCCAACCCCAATATAAAAAAAAAATCAAAAGATTTTAAAATCAATTTTTTTTAAATAAAAAGTTTAAGACAGCTCTGATTTACTATAAGGATTGTATATCATATGTTTATACTGACAAATTTATGCAGTAGGCATTTAGAAGGAAAATAAATAAGTAGGAGAAAAGATAAGTGGCATTATAATGCAACCTGCTAGCTTTCCCCCCAAGGCTAATTCAACAACATCCAGTACTACCCAATGGTATATGAAATGATGGTCTCATTTTCAAAGTCCTTTATATCAATCCCATTCCTATGCACCCAATACACTGTGTAGCCATTATAAACATACAGTCAATCCCTAATGAGCATTTGAATCTCAGGATAGAAAAGGTGATGAAAATCAGAGTTCAAAGTCATAATAAGAGTTCCCACTTACATAATTTCCTTAACATTTTCAAGGCACTATAAATACATACATACATATATATATGTATGTGTATATGTAACATATGTATCCCTCAATACGTATACATACACATACATGTGTATAGTTATTTATTTACCCATTTGAATTACACAAGAATTCTTTAAGAAGATACTATTATTATCACCCCTATCTTACAGAAAAATAGAACTCAGAGATGTTAGAGAGATTTTCCTATTGCCACACAGCTGATGAGTGTCAGAGGTGGTATTCAAACCTAGGATATCCTGACTCCAAGCTCAATACAGTTTCTACTACCTCATTCTGCTCCTGAGCCAGTAAAGACAGCATAATATTTACCTGGGTCACACCCAATTTTGTACAATACAAACAGGTTACCTAATTCTTTTTCATAAGCACTTAAACACTTAAAACAAGGGACATAATAAGTCCACACCCACCATTCCACATGAATTTATTTACCCAGAATTTATATAGCTAGCTAGGTAGCGCAATGGATAGAATGCTGGGTCTGGAATCAGGAAAATTCATCTTCCTAAGTTCAAATTCCTAGATGTGTGATCCTGGCCAAGTCACGTGGCCCAGTTTGCCTCAGTTTCTCATCTGTAAAATACACTGGAGAAGGAAATGGCAAACCACTCCAGTATCTTTGCTAAGAAAACCCCAAATGGGGTCATGATGAGTTGGACAGGACTGAAACAACTCAACAACTGTTTCCTTTCTATCACCTCCTTTCTGTGACTAATACTACCACCCTAATTCAGTCCCTCATTACTTCTTGTCACAGACTATTATAATATATGGCACACTGAACATCCTGTCATCTCTTCATCTCTCACTGCTGAAATCATTCTTGTTGCTGCCTAATGAACAGTTATGATAATAGCACTGCCCTATCTCGGAACATTTATCAATTCCCAATTATCTAATGAGATAGTACAACACCTTAGTCTGGTGGTCAAGATTCTACACACACACACACACACACACACACACACACACACACACACACACACACTCTCTCTCTCTCTCTCTCTCTCTCTCTCTCTGTCTCTCTCTCCCTTATACCTCAGCACTTTTGCTCATTCCATGTTTTGGGGGGGTTTTGTTTTTGTTTTGGATGGGGAAAGGCAAAGCAACTGGGATTAAGTGACTTGCCCAAGGTCACACAGCTAGTACATGTGATCGTGTCTGAGTATGGATTTGAACTCTCTGCGCCACCTAGCTGTCCCTCATTCCATCTTTAATGTCTGCAATGAACACTCTTCTTTCAATCTGTTGTAATCTACCCCCTCCTATGAAGTTCAGGAGCTGAAAGGCTTCCCTGATGCTTCCAGAGAGAAATGATCTCTATCAACTCAAAATTTCCAAAGTAGTTTACCTGGCACTCTCATCTACTTTTCATTTTCTAATTTGTACTTTATTAACACAAATAGCTACTTTACATAGTACTTGGAGGTTTACAAAGCACCTTGTGAAAATAAACCAAAAAACTATCCAGTAAAGGGAACTAATGATTGTAAAGAAAACTAGATGGTAAAATCAGAGGATTGTGCCTGAACTCATATCAATCAGTAAATCCCCAGCTCCTACAGAATCCTTTGCACAAAGCAAGCTCTTTATAGAGTTAGGTGGAAAAATGAATTTCATCTGCAGGGATATAATGGGCTTCACAAAGCCAGAAAACTGAGCATAATTTTGAATTTCAGGATAATTTGTACTACTGTTATGATCAATTAATCCCGCGTGTTGGATAATTTTATAAAATTTGAAAAGATAATGGCTTATTTCATACATCTACATGTCATAAATCCTAGCTGTAATTAATTTTTAAAAGAATCATTTTAAAAAGAGAAAAAATTGGGGATTCAGTCTTTTGTAAATCCTACCAAATAGGTTATAACACCTAGAGGGTTAATAAGGAACAAATATAATCAAATCACAAAGGATGGAAAAAGTTAGATTTGAAAACTGAGAATAAATCTCAGTGTCCCGCCCCCAAGAAAAATATGCAAAGAGTGAATGTCATTTGCATAATAAAGTACCAGAAAATAAATTCAAGATAAATGAAATTTTTCTGCATGAAAATTTCCATTCACTGATTTAAAATCCAACTATTCAAGAGAGAGGATTAGCAAACAGGGAAAACAATCCAAAGGGTTTAACGTTCTTTTCCTTCAATTGCCTATGCTTCATCATGTTCTTTTACTGTAACAGAATAATTTTTTTCCTAATTAATCAGCTTCTACATTTCACTGGTCATAAATTCAAATTGGATGAAAGAAAATAAAAAGATTTAAAGCTTTTTATTCCTACTACTTGCCAACTTCAAGTCACCATCTTGGAAATGAAAATTCCTTTGTGCCTTTACCTCTCTGAGAAAGAGAATCTCCCCAAAGGTTACAAGATTTCCCAATATCATGCTGGATTTTTGTCTTTCTTTATATGCCCAAAATTTAATACAGTGCCTGGCATATAGTAAGTGCTTCATAAATGCTTGTTCATCTGTTACCATGGTATCAATACCCTAGATAGCAATATACACAGGCTTAATAAACATTAAAAAACACTGAAAACTGATTCAATAATCCCCATAATAAACTGCAACTTGAAAATGAACTGTCAGACATACTAATTTTCTTTTTTGAATTTTAACTCTTCATGATATATTTTTGTTTTTAATACTGTTTACATTTACCAATATGTCCTTCTTCCCTTTCCCTCCCAAAAAGTCATCTCTTAAAACAAAGGATAAAAATAGTGAGAGAAAAAATCAGTTCAGACAGAGTGAAAGGCCTATCAACTAAATCGTATATCAAATGCAGTTTTCCACACAATCTCCTGACCTGTATGAGCAGGAATGGAGATGCATTCCCATATGTCTTTTTAGGGACCAACTTTGGTCATTACAATTTCTCAGCATTCATATTCAGTTATTCCATTCTTTCCTCTTAAAATGTTGGAGTGATTATTTATATTGTTTTCATGGTTTTTCTTACTTTATCCTGTATTAATTCTTATAAGTGTTTACATGATTCTCTGTATTCCTCATAAGTCATCATTTCTTATAGGACATGTATAACTCATGACATTAAGTGGGGGGTGGGCTGGAGTCAGCTCATACTGGTGAAATGAATAATTAGATTTTTAATGAGAACATTTACAACTTAGAAATCAGTAAATGCTACAAATCAAGGCTTGATTTATTGTTTTGTTGATTGTCTAGACTTAAGAAAGTGATGGAGAAAACACTAATAAAGCAGATGAAACTTAATAGTGTGTTATGTGAGGGACGAACAAAGTTAAGATGGCAGCTTAGTCAATCAATAACCTTTTTTAGTGTATATACGATTTAATAGGCACTCAAGTAAATGCTAAGCATACAAAGAAAGGTAAAAGGCAGTCCTTGCCCTTAAGCATTTCACAATCAGATGGGGGAAGACATCAAGCAAATATGCACCAACAAGCTATATAGAATAGAGCTTAAATAGGGAATAATTAACAGATGGAAGGCAATAAAATTAAGAGGGATTAGGAAGAACAAACAGTAGGGAGAAGTACAGTATAGTTTCCCACCAAATCCAGGCATTCTACCCAAAAGTATGCCAAGTCTAGAGCTAAAATAATGTACACTGACAAGTATTTGAGAAGAATGAGCAAATAAAAAAAGACTCACACTAAAAAGAGTTATCATAGAAGCCAGGAAGTTCAAAGTAAAAACAAAGAAATGAATGAGTTAAACACATCTACAAGCAGTCTCAAAGAACACTGGACAACACTAGTTAAACTTCAGACAAACCAGAATTCCAGGAAGAATTAAAGCAAGAGGGTTTTTTTTTTCAAGATTTTAAATGATAATTTTTAAAAACAAGAGTAATGGGGGAGGGGAGTGAAGGAATGGGAAAAATGAAAGCTAGGGAAGAAAGATATGATTAAAGAATTGACAGCTTAAAACAAGCAGTATAAAACCATACCCTTTATGAAAATTAGAATGGACCATATAGAAGCTAATAAATCATAAGATATTAAGAAATATTAAAACAAGTCAAAACACTGAAGAGGAAAAAAAAGAGGAAAATGAGGTATCTCATTTTTTTTAATTACCTGGAAATCAAATAGAGGAGAAAAAATCTAAGAACCACTGGAATGTATGAAAGTCACACCAAAAAAAAAAAAAAGATGGATATCATATTTATAAGAAATCACCAAAGAAAACTCTTCAGTTATGTTGGAACCAGGGGGGAAAGTACAAACTGAAAGAATTCACTGGTCACCTCCTAAAAGAATCACAAAATAAAACCCCCCAGGAACATACAACCAAAATGCAGAGCTCCCAGTAAAGAAAATAAAATACCACAAATAGCCAGAAGTATAGAATTAAAACAACAATGAACCATAATCAGGATCATACAAGATTTAAGAACCACTACTATAGAAACAGCTAGGTGGTTCAGCAGATAGAGAGCTGGGGCTAGAGTCAGGAAGACCTGAATTCAAGACTCAAGACACATTTAACTGTTCAATGCTCTAGGCAACTCTCTGATAACTATAAATTGCAGAGATGATATAGAAGAATTTCTTCACTTGGAAGAAACTATACCAGTAACACCACAGGTCCAATTCCTGTCCCTATTTTGCCATTTTACTTTTAAAAGTTTATAATTTTCTGCATTCTGAACAGAACATACATGGTTTTGCAGATTCTATCAGTATATGAATTGGCCATAATTATAATTCTGTATACATAAAGTAAAAAAAAAAATACACACACACAAATAAAGTATATCTAGATTTAGATAGACAGACTGACAGAGTCAATCTTAATCAACTCCTAAAAATATAGTGTTGGATGAGGAACTTGGTAGTGATGATTAGAAAAGGAATGTATAACTATGGCTATTCATTTTACACAGAAAGTCAACATGTATCCTAAGGGATCAGATGTTGAGGTCTTACCCTGCCTCTTTCCTGAGTCAGATGGTCCTTTGAATCTACATTACGCTTCCTCTTTTTGTGAAGCTGTTTCATTGTCACTTTCTCACTCTTCACAGTGGTTCACTACAAAAGAATATAAAATGAGAAAAGAAATATCTTTCTACAGTTCATTAAACATGCTTTAAATTACAAATCTTACAAATGGTGATTAGGGACTGCTTCCATAAACATATTAACAAAAATTACACAATGGATCTGCAATCCTCAACAAATGAATGAAGCTATAAAATTTTAAACAGAACCATACAATTATACATAGAAGAAATATTCTCCAACACATCTGGAATTTACTTCTAAGACAAATATTGCTGCAATTGTTATGTCAGGTAATTTTTGTTTTGTTGCTTAGCTGATTAAGTTATCACACTTAATTCTCCAGAGTGGAACAGGAACATTAAATTATAAAAAAAAAAAATGCAGTATACTATTTGTAGAACAAATTCACACTAAGATGTCTACAATGCTTTTATTACTCTTAACATGCTTCCATTCCCCTTAAATGATGATTTGGGGAAATATATCATAGTCTTTTTTCTTTTATGCTACCTACAAATGACAGCACTCACATTTTCTAAATGACTAGAACTGTCCAGCCAAAGGCAGTCTTCACCAAAGGTATGAGTCATCAAAAGCATATCACAAAACTCTGAAACACAACAAATGAAAACAAGATTTCCACAATGAGATATAGATATATACTTATACATTTACAGGCATAAATGTATATTACAAGTATATATGTCTGTATATGTATATGCATATGCACATGAACATACATACTCAGAGTCTAAGAAAGTGCCTTTTTTATAACAAACATTTTCTCCCATAAATTTTTTGAATTTCTACCACCAGATACATGTATGAATTGATATATGATGTGTATGTGTATATGCACATGCATGTGTGTATACATGCTAATATGTAATCACATTAGCATGAATGCATGTATATGTTTGCATGTATACATACATTATATATATATATAATAATCTGATGTCAGACATTCAAAAACCTTATGGGAGAGAACGTCTGTTGTAAGAAATCACTATCCTAGGCTGTCCCCATGCCCAAAACACTCTCCTCATCTCTGCCTCCTATTTTTCCCTGGATTCCTTCAAGTCTCGGCTAAAATCACACCTTCTGCATGAACTCTGTCCCAGTCTGTCTTAATCTTAGTGCTTTCTGTTTCGAGATTTTATCCTGTATACATCTTGCTTATACAAAGTTGTTTGTACCTAGCCGTTTCAATGCTGCGCCCCTCGTTAGACTGTGAGGTCTGTTATCCCCAGTGCTAGGTACAAAATGTCACTACTAGGTTTGTGTCCCAAAGAGATCAAAGAAAAGGGAACAGCGCCTATTTGTACAAAATGTGGATAGCAGTTCTTTTTGCATTGGCAAAGAATCAGAAATTCAGGGGATGCCTATGAATTGGGAAATCGCTGAACAAGTTGCAGTGCAATATGACCATGATGGAATACTATTGTGCTGAAAGAAGTGACGAGGACAGTTTCACAGAAACATGGTAAGACTTATATAACTGATGCAAAGTGAAGTGAGTGGAACTAGAAGCGCATTGTACACAGCAACAGTAATATTTTAATGATGATCGAGTGTGAAAGACTTAGTTACATCAAGGCAATGATCCAAGACAATTCTAAAGGGCCCAAGAAGAAAAATCTTATCCATATGCAGAGGAAAAATAATCAACTGTGAGGATAGATTGAAGTAGAATTTTTTCCCTTCATTTTTCTTGGGGTCTTTTGAGTTTTCTTTTGCAACATGGCTAACATGGAAATAGGTTCTGTGTGGAAAAAAACAAATGCTGTTTGATTTACTGACTTTGGGCAAGTCACTTTAAAACCTCTGAGCATCATCTCCTTTGTAAAATTAGGGAAGTTGGTTTAAAAAAATATGGAATTTTAGAACTGGAAGGAAATTTAGAGATCATTTTTTTAAATTCCCACTTTATTAATGAGAAAAAGAAAGCCCAAAGTGGGGTAATGGCAGCCTTTGGTAAGCTTAGGCGGACAACCTGAGTCTTTGACCTTCTAGTTCAATGGATTTCCAGTTCATCAGGCTAACTCCTGATGTTTTACAGCCTCTCTAGCTCTAAAATCCATGTACCCATGAGCTCAAGTGATCTGTAAAACAAAACATCAAAATAATGTTATGGCTCTCATTACAGATGAAAAGCAAAAGGCATCCCTCTGAATAAAAACAACAATATGTCGCTCCTAATCAGGCTTATATTTGTGGCCAATTTGTTAACTGGATTATGAGGGCCATTAATTGATCAGGTCTTGATTTGTAAATAAGATTCTCATTTGAATGCTGCTTGGCTTCATTGTACATAGTTACTAAGCTTACCAATCTCCTCATTTTTCTCTAATGTATAAAAGTCTGTTCTTCATGGCCAGTAACTATTTGCTTCAATTGAGAAGCTATTCATATCCCTGAGAAATGTACTTGTCTGACTGAACTCAATAAAATAACATTCATTTCATGGACTATAAATAAAATTTATCATGACTAGCTCCCGGTGATATCTATTATACACTTCTATGCAAATGAACTATTTAGATTTGATGCCTCTGGCAAAGTATTATTGCACAAGACATAAGCACCACCCAGTCTGGCTCACCTTTCATTATTAATAATGTCCCAGAATTTAGGAGATTAAAAGCAATCTGTCTGTTTACAGCCCCCCCCCCCAATCTCATCTCTTTTTATGCCTCTCATCCATGTCAACACTCTGCTTTTCTTTTCAATAGTGGATTTTTTGAACACCATAAATATATAAGAAATGTGATGTAATGGTTAAAGAAGAGGCTAGACTTAAGGTCAGAAAGCCAAAGACTCAAATCCCACCTCAGACATTAAAATGAGTGACCTTGGGTAAGTCCTAACTTCTTTTTGCCTCAGTTTCTTCCTTTAGAAAAAAGGGGATAATAATAGTAACCACCCCACAAGGTTGTTGTGGGGATCAAATGATATAATATATGCAAAGTGCCTTGTAAATCTAAAGTGCCACATGAATGCTAGTTATTTTATGAGATAAACATGGGTTTTTCATGTTTTATAACCAAAGAATATGTGCCACGCTATTTAGAATAGCTGTTTTTAAAATTTCAATCACAAATGGTCAGAGGATATGAACAGGAAGTTTTCATATGAAGAAATCAAAGCTATCTATTGTCATATGAAAAAATGCTCTAAATCACTTTAGAGAAATGCAAATTAAAACAACTCTAAGGTAACATATCACACCTATCATATGGGCTAAAATGACAAAAAAGGAAAACGATAAATGTTGGAGAAGATGTGGGAAAATTGTAACACTCATGCAACCATTTTGGAGAGCAACTATTCCCAAAGGGCTATAAAACTGCATACCCTTTGACCCAGCCATACCAGTACTAGGTCTGTATCCCAAAAAGATCATAAAAACAGGAAAAGGACCCACATGTACAAAAATATTTATAGCAGCTCTTTTTGTGGTGGATAAGAATTGGAAATTGAAGGGATGGTGGTCAATTGGGGAATGGCTGAACATGTCGTGGTATATGAATCTAATGAAATGTTACTGTTCTATAAGAAATGATGAACAGGTAGACATCAGAAAAACCTGTGAAGACTTATATGAACTGATGCTGGGTGAAGTGAGCAGAACCAGGAGAATGTTGTCCAGTAACAGAAACACTGCATATTGTTCAGCTGTGACAGACTCAGCTCTTCCCAGCAAACAATGTTCTCAGATAATTCCAAAAGACTCAAGATCGAATACACTATCTACATCCAGAAAAAGAACTATGAAGTGTGAATGCAAATCAAAGCACACTATTTTCTTTTTTTTCCTTTCTCAAGGTTTTTTTCTCTTTGGTTCTGATTCTTCTTTCACAACATGACTAATGTGGAAATATGCTTAATATGACTGCACATGCATATAGCCTATATCACATTATATGCCATCTTGGGGAAGGGGGAGTTGAGGAAGGAGAAAAAAAATTGGAATTAAAAATCTTATAAAAGTAAATGCTTAGAACTATCTTGACATGTAACTGACAAAAAATGCAATAAGGAAATAAAATCCAATCGTGTTATTTATGTGTGATATTTAACAGCATCTCTTTTCAGCCCAGAAACAATAAAGCTAATACCTAAGAGGTACCTAACCAGAGACAATTAAACATTCAATGCCTTAGAGAAAAAGAAACCTAACAATCAGTCAGAGCAGAAAATTAAATGAAATCTTTTAATCCCTTCAAATGCTAGTTAAGAATGTATATGGCCCAACCAACCACATCTCAGCTGAAATAAAACTTGATTTGATTTTCTTGGCAAAATATCAAAGTATCAAATCTAGTACCTAGATTGCACCTGCTATACAGCATAATAAAAACAGTCAAAAAAATAATACCCACAAAGGCTGGCTTCCCAAGAAAGGTGGGTTTTACAATGAATAAATAGGAATGGGCAATCCTGAAGATATGACTATAACACTTAGGGACACATGCTAAAAGTAGTGGTGATTCAGAGGGAAAATACCCCCAGGGGGCTGTGGCTTTTGCAAAATGATCCAGACATTGATCTTCAAATAATGATAACAGCAGTTAACACTTATATAGCCCTTTAAAATGGGCAAAGTATTTTATATACATTATCTCATTTGAGCCTGACAAACACATGATATGAGGAAAACGTGGCCCAAGGCAGAGGAAGAATTAAAATCCTGGTCCTTTGCCTCCAAACTTCCCCGCCTCTTTCCAGGCTTGCCAAGCTGACATCAGTTGGTGGGCCAAACCTTACTTCCATAGAGCAACAATGAGGTTTCATAAGCTGTTTACTCCTATTTACACTCAATCCTAACAAGCTGAGTTAGCTGTTTTTGAAAACCAAAGCAGCAGATCTTATAATCAAATTCCAAAGCTGGAAAAGAGCTCAGAGAGAATGAAAGGGCAGAAAAATATGACAGCAGGCCCAAGAGGCTAGACCAAAAGGACTATTAAAAAATGGGAACAAGAACGAAAAAGCAGCGATTTAAAGGCCACTTAGGGTAAAAGCACGCAACCTACACGCCCTAAGAGGCCCGAAAGGCATAAATGTATTTTCATACAGCACAATCATTCACGTTCCAACTGATGACAATCATTTTTAAAACAGGTTAAGTTCTGTGCAGACTTTCATTTCTTCATTCATTTTTTAATATCATAATCCTGTGTGGATATAAGTCCTCATCCCACCTCACCCCCAAATGAACAAAGAAAAAGCAAATAATAAAAACAACAGAAGAAATGACAATGACGTCTGACAATGTACACAACTTTCTGCTCCTACGTTTTGTAGCGAGAAGGGAGACAGATATCACTGCCCATCCTTTGGGACCAAGATCAGTTATTTATTACAACAATTACCGAGTTCTCCATGTTTGGATGCTGCTGTTATTACTAATAATAATAACAACAACAATAATAAAAGCTAACTCTTACACAGCACCCACTTCTATACCAGGCACTATGCTAAGCATTTCACCATTACTTCCTCCCAACCCTGGGAGGCAGGTGCTAGTCTTATCCCCATTTTACAGATGAGGAAACTGAGGCAAACAGAGGTTAAGTGGCTTGTGCTTTACAATTATTATTCACAACAACACTGTGAGGTAGATGCTAGTATACTATTATTTCCATTTTACAAATGAGGAAACTGGGGCAAACAGAGATTAAGTGACTGGCCCAGGGGTCAGCTGATAAATGTCTGAGGCAGAATTTGAACTCACGTGTTCCTGACTCCAATCCCAGAACTCTGTGTACTGTGATGTCACCTACCTGCCTATATTATTAGAATCACCGTGTCATTCTTTTGATTCTGTTTAGTTCACTCTGCATCAGTTTACACATTTCTTCCCATGGTACTCCAAGTTCTTCATACACATCATTGAAATTCTATTCTATTACATTAATTTACCATAGTTCAGAAAAATTTCCCAACCAATGAGCATCTACTTTTTTTTTCTAGCTCTGCTATCACAAAAAGTTAATCATACATTTAAAAAACACTGCTTCCTAACTTTTTAGGGTGTCATGGACCCCTCTGGCTATCTTTTCAAGTGCACAACACTAGATACAAAGGATTACAATGGAAATCAATTTTATTGAAACACAATTTTATATATCTATATGAATATATCTATCTGATATATCTCTATATATCCATATGTATATATATATGTGTGTGTATACATATATAAATATGAATATATATATACATATATATATATAAAGTTCATGGATATCAGGTTAAGAAACTCTGGGCTTTTTTTTTTGGAGGGGGAAGGTACGGCAATTGGGGTTAAGTGACTTGCCCACGGTCACATGGCTTGTTTTGTGTTAAGTATCTGGGGCCAAAGAACCCGTTTTAGAAAATCCTTTCCTAAGTTATTAAAGTGTGCATGTGCATGTATAAATTTATACATTTTATACTTACACAGATAAGCTTTCAACTATCCAGAATAACCCAAACCTCAAGAGAGAGAAAGAGATAAAGATCTGCACCACATACTGCACTATTATTTCAAAATACAATCTTAGTTAACAGTAGCTTTAAACAACTATAGCAGATTTTGCTACCGTTAGCTCCCTAATAATAATATTACTTAAATAATTCAGCTCAGATCAAACATTTATTAATCATTTAATATGGACAGAGTACCATGTTTTTTATTAAGGATACAAATTGAAAAATGCTATTTCAGTCCCTATCTTCAAAGAGCTTACAAACTAGGAACAGAATACCACTCTTTTGAATTTCAATTTTGCCTTCAATATCCAATTGAGGAATCTTCATGATGGAAATCTCAAACTAATTCTGTATTCATATGGTATATGACCTATATAGGAATCTCACTAAGTACAAATATGCCTGAAGTCTGTTTGTAATACAGTTTAAAATGCCAGATGCATTTTCCCACAAAACAATGCTTTGAAGAGTGACTTAGGTTGTTAGGTTAGCCCACAAAACTCTTATCTAACCCCTAATGCAATTTTATTATGTAAGGACACTCCTATCGCTACAAGACCCCTGGAGGTGGTTACATGGACTCCCCTACATCCACTCAATAGCCTTTTATCAAGTGCTTACTAAAAACACCAGGCACTGTGCTAAGCTCTAGATACATAAAGAAAGGCAAAAATATAGTCTGTGCTTTCAAAAAGGTTTATTCTAATAAGGGAGATTAACATGTTAATATTAACAATGATAGCAAGGCCAGTGTCACTGAAGAGTGGGTGACAGGGAATAAAATATAAAAATGAAAAGGCAGAAAAGGACCGGGTTATTAAAAAAAAAAAGCCTTCAAAAGCCAAACAGAGAACTTTCTATTTGATCTTGCAGGTAATAGGGAACCACTGAAATTTACTGAACTGGGGCAAAGCAGGGAAAAAATGCTATTGGTCAGACTTGCATTTAAGGAAGGTCACTTTGGAAAATGAGCTGAGGTGGACAGGAGCGGGGAGAGAAACATGAAGACAAGTCAAAAGTGGCAGCAGTCCGGGTGTGACAGGATGCGGACATATATAAGAGGTGACAGGAGGGTAGAAGAGACACGGCAAGACTTAACACCACTTTGTTTACATGGGATGAAGGGAAGTCAAGTCAACAAGCATTTATTAAGCACTTTCTAGGTGTCAGGTGCTAAGCACTATAAAAATATATACAGCAACAAAAAAAATCCCTGCTTTCAAGAAGCTCCAAGTGTGATGGGAGAGACAACATGAAAACAGCTATGTACAAACAATATATAGTTATCCCTCTCTCATCGCGACTTTTCCCATCTCGGTCTGCATAAGAAATTAAATGGGAATTTGGGGGGAGTTTTACAGAAGCCACAGACAATACACAAAGGCCAGAAGGTGACACATAGCCTACGACCAAGTACTTAACCCAAATTTTACAACAAGGTACTGTAAACACTGCATAAAAGAAAAAAAACACATTTATCTGGTACGAAGGGAGAGCCAAAAACTTTTACATGGATTTTCCAGATAGCAGGGGGCACTTTTCCCCTAACCTCCACAACGCAGAAGGGAAACTATATAAGCAAGACAATATGGATAAAATCTCAGAGAGAAGGCACTAAGACGAAGGATAGCAGTGGGAAGCCAGGAGGAAGAGTCAAGAGAATGAGTCAAGAATGATACCAAGGTTACAGGACTGGGTGACTGGAAGGGTGGTGGCACCCTCTATAGTAACAAGCATACAGGAAAAAGGGATGATCATCAGTGTCAAAGAGGTACAGAGAGGTTAAGAAGGATCCAGATTAAGAAAAGGCTGTAAGATCTGGCAATGCAGAAATCACTGATCATTCTGGCGAGAGTGATTTCAGTAGGATGATGGGGTCAGAAGCCAAATTTCAGAGGGTTTAGAACAGAGAGGGAATTTAGTAGATTGAAGCAATGGGAAATTAGCAGGAAGGGGACCAGTGCCCCCTGAGCAGGCAGTGTAGAATGGGAAACAGGATTTGTACAATGACAGCTGAAGGTTCAGAATCACAGGGATGGGGAGAACATGAAGGGTTGAAAGTATTCTAGCCACTGAGGAATGGGTCCATACAGAGTATGTCTGCCTGGGGAAAGAAGGAAGCAGCTTGGGGATCAATTAATTCAGGGGGTTCTGATTTGAAAAAGGCCTCTAGAGCAGAGGTGTCAAAACCCTGACCTGCACAGAGTGATGCCTGACCCAGATTAAAATGAATTTGGGAACTATTTAACTAACTAAATAATAATACTAGAGAACACAGATAAAATTACTATGTGATCCACAGGGAATTTTATGCACAGTTTGTAGGTAGCAACCATTCATAAGTCAGGTTTCTCTAACTCTGGGACTGTCAATCATACTTTAGAGCTTTTTTAGGCAAGTATATATCTTAGACTCCATTCAAAGGAATATAAGTAACTGAAGGACAAAAAGCCAGTGTCACCTATAGGGTTTTCCTAGGAGAAAATGTTTATCTATCTTACTTTTATATTTATTTCATAGTACTTCATGTACTTTTATATACTCTCCTGGAAAACTACATTATTTTCTATTACACAAAAGCATAATCTCAGTGACTTTGTCCAGACTGTCTCCCTCCTCACCTCAAAATTTTATAATGCCTAGCCTCCTTCCAGGCTCAGCTCAAGTACCAGGAGATTTTCAGGATCCTCCCTTCTTCTCCCACGCTACCCAATACAGATATGTTGGTTCTCTCTCTTTCTCAAATGATCATGAAGTTTCTTATCTATTTACATGTCACATTTCCCCAAGAGAATGTAAGCTTTAGGTCAGAGGCGGCTTTTTATCTTTCAGTAAATACCCAGTACTTAGTACTAAAGATAATAGGCATTTAATAAATGAAGTCCATTATATACCCCACCCCCCCGAAGAGACACATGACAATCATTTTTTAAGAAGGCACATTCTTCCTAAAAAAATTCTGCTCGACTCCTAAGAGAAAATGAGTACTTAACAGCAGAATAACTTGAGAAAATGATGCCACAATAAATGTATCCTACTTACTGATGACATTTTGAATACAGTGGCTTTCTAAAAAGTGACATGTGAAAACACCGCTGAAAGAAAATTTCCCCAACATCACATATTTAAATGTTGTTCAAATAATTTTCCTCCCAGTAATTTCTTTAAAACATTGGCACTTGAATCATAACAAATAGTAGAGTTGCCAGAGATGATTAAGCAAGTTAAAAGACATGAGCTTACCTTCCTACTAAGGCAGCTAGGTAGTATAGTGTATAGAGTGCTGGACTTCAAATTAGGAAGATGAGTTCAAATCCTGCCTCAAGACATCATTTAATTTAAAAGTTTAACTTTAGGGGTGGCTAGGTGGCACAGTGACTAGAGCACCGGCCCTGGAGTCAGGAGGACACAAGTTCAAATTCTGCATCAGACACTTAACACAAAAACTAGCTGTGTGACCTTGGGCAAGTCACTTAACCCCAACTGCCCTACTTTCCCCCCTCCAAAAAGCAAAAAAAAAAACTAATAAAGTTTAATTTTGACAAGTTTAATTTTAAACTGACAAGTTTAAATTTAAACTTTCTCAGCTTCACTTGGGGCAGCTAAGTGGTACAGTGGATGACTCATCTTCCAGAATTCAAATCTAGCCTCAAACACCCACTAGCTGTGGGACCCTAGACAAGTCACTTAACTGTTAGCCTAAGTTTCCTCATCTGTAAAATGAGCTAGAGAAGTGAAATGGTAATGAGAGAATTTGAAGATCTTCCCTGCCCCTTAATAGGCCAAATATAATCAAATGGAGCCTGTGGTTGGAGGAGCTTACTGAATGATTGGAGCAGAGCCCAGAAGAGGCTGGGAGTCAGAGCAGTTATAATGGAGGGAGGAGAGAGGATGCAGGAAAGGAGACAAGTAGGCTTGTGAGTGTTTGTGGGAAGGTTTTGGGATGGTGCTGCTCTCTGCAGTATTATTGTGTATAGATTTCTTTGTTACAATGATGAACTTGGTTTTCTGGTGTTGAAATCTGGCTTTCTGTTGTCTGAATAAAAGTTTTGCTTCTGTCTTTTATGTGGAGAGTCTGTTATATTTTGTGATTCAGTATTATGTTGGCATAGTCATCATCAGTGCCATGAATACTGCCTTGGCAATTCAAGAAGGAAATGGCAATGTACTCCTGCATCTCAGAAAAGAAAGCCCCAAATGTGGTCATGAAAAGTCAAATACAATTGAAATAACTGAATAACAGCAACAGCCTTAGGTGTTTCATCTGTAAAATGAAGATAACAGTAGCACCTACCTCACAGGGTTGTTGTGAAAACCAAGTGACATAATATATACTATGCTGCTATAATATGTGTTTCAAAAACATCAATTTGTTCCAACATAATTGATACAAGGGATCATTCTGAGCATAACTCAAATTTTGAGTTTGTCTCTGTCTGATTTCTTCCACTGGAAAAGAACAAACTCAGAAACCTAGCCCACTTCATTATAACTCACAAGCTACAACCCTTTGGACTTACCCACTTTCACAAGCAAACTGTCAGGTCTTTGTCAAAGCAAAATATCATATTTACTGTATATCTTCTGGTGCAGTAGGAGTTCTATGGTTTGCCCCACACCCTCACTCCTATCTCTTCCATCATGACCACTGAACCCAATTTACCCAACCTGTGGGGCTCCAATAGAGCCACCATACACATATAAAACTGTACTATCATTTTTATTAGGTCCATATCTTTTTTTATGTGTCACTGATAAAGTTCTTAAGTGTATGGCCCCTAACCCCATTTTCCATATAAAGTCTGGGTTTTTTACTGTGATTTTGCATAGCAAGATGCTTTCTAGGCACATGCATGTCCACTAGAGCAGAATTGTCTGTTTATTAAGTGCTATATAAATGAGGAAGAGGAGGAAGAGGGGGAGCAGAAGGAAAAGGGAGGGGGCAGCACACCTGACATACTTTTCAATTGAATCTATGTTGCTAACATTCTCCATCACCTTCTGAAGTATAGACAGTCAACAAAACAATATATCAAGCATTTACTGATTTCCCACATGTGAATGCTTAAGCTAAAAACTTAACAATGGGCTCTCAGCCCAGTGGACCTTGCTAAAGAACCCCCGATCTCAGTTTATACTATTCTTGGTAGAAATAAGTGAGTTCTCTTAGTAGTTGGCTCTACTGCCACAAATGTGACCCTTTTTCATCAGCCTCAGGCAGCTGGTGCCCCGCTTGCCCTGTTATTTCTGTGAATCGTTTTTCCTCTAGCTCAAGATGATTCACTGAAACAGAGATTGACAAAGCAATTTTTGATGATCCTGGCACAGGAAGTTCATTACCTCTTATCTAGGATCACAATCAAAAGTACATGCTAGGCTAAAGCATTTCTTAACCTGGAATCCACAGACCAGAGGCTCCATGGGCAGAATTCTGGGGGTCTAAAAATCTAGATGGGAAAAAATGTAGATCTCTATTTTCAGTAACATCTAACCAAAACTCAGCATTTTCTTCCACTGTTGCTTTTTTTAACTTGTTCTTAGAAGGGGCTCATAGATTTCACCAGTTTACCAAAAAGGTCCAGGACAGAAAAATGTTAATAACTCATGGGATAAAGGGATGCTACCTGAATGTTGCAGGACTTTCTTTTTTACTTCCTTCTTCTGATCTCATAATGTGAACTTTCAGAAGACGGTTGGGAGCAGATGGAATTATCAGGCTCTAGAGGGAGAGGTAAGGATACCATGACCATTCTATCAGAGGCTATCATGCCATGAGGAATGGGACTTTGGAAGTCGCTACAGCAGAGATCACTTCTGATCCTAGGACGGTTACAGTGAATGAAGGTCAAAAGGAGAAAAGATCCAGAACTTCTGAGACTGCTAACAGTATGAACACTCATTTAGCTAGTGACCTCAAGAAGTTGCTTTTCTCCACTAGTTCACATTCCTAAAATGGGGATTAAGAGTAGACAGAACCGCTTCATTGTCTTCTCAACTTTCCTGGGCTTTGTTCATTTGTTCTGGGGTTAAGTCCCTAAGACTGAAATAGTATACAAGCCCTTCCACCATTTTTTCCCATAAACTATATATATCTAAGGTTGGGAGACTATCCAATTGCACTCAAAGGTCTGGGAGGAAAATAGGAAAAAATGACTAGGAGACAATCAGATGCAAACACTACTGTCTGGTGTCTACCTTTCAATTTTACTCTGTGGTCACAGAATGCTGGTCCTCTGAAAGCACTGGGAAGTTACCTGAAAGGACAGAATCCACTCTTGGATGGGGGCTGGGAGCTAAGTGAAGAGAGCAAACTTCACATTTTACTATTTTGATCAATATTTTATTCTAATCCCTTTAATTAATTAATTAATGTGAGACCTCATCATCAAGAAAGGGGATACCACAGCTGTTTCACAGGCATCAAAAGAGTTGGTCCCTGAGGGCTTAGGATATTGCAATTTCTATTGCTATTCTCCATCTACCCTCACCCCTCACCCCCATCTTTCAGGGAGATGGCTTAAGTGGATTCCACACAGCAAGCAATTCAGGTATCATACTGAGTTAATTAAACCACCCTTCTGGATAAATAAAGTGACACATTTTCTTTCTGAAGGCTTAAGGAAGGCAATTCAAACCATGTAACCAAAGGCCAGTGCAAAAGATTTTGAACCAGCCCCTCAGATGAGAAACCAAATAGCCATGGATCCAGTTCCAAACTTAATGCTCTGATTCTTCCAGGTAGACCAGTTATGGCACACATAAATGGGTTACAGCATCCTACATGGCCAAAGGAAAAAAGGTTAATGACTTAGCACAGTTCCTGGCACATAGTTAGCTGTATAAATTATATCCACTACTCAGTGCTTTCACACTAATCCTGGAAAAGTCTTCTGACAATCTTCCTGACATGGTAACCACATTTTTATCTGTTCTCTGTTTCTCCTGTGTCTACATGATCTTCTAATTATTAAGGACTTCTACGTACAGAGAGTACCTAGGACAGATACAAAGTCTGGATAAGTCCCTGACCTTAGGATGTTTACACTCTAATAGGAGTCCATGCACTTTGACTATTTTGCATCATAGCAACATAACAATCTAGTGAAATAGCTACTATAAATATTTTTCCACATTATACAGATAAGGAAGCTGAAGTTCAGAGATGTTAAATGACTTATCTATAACACAGCCTGGTAAATGTTGGGGGTAACCTTCAGCTAGACCCATATTCAGTTCTTTGTAAAAAGCAGATGACAGGATTTAAGAAGTGGACTCTTATTGTATGGACAACATGATATCACAGGGAAAATGGCCTAAGACCATCTCTCACTGGCACCACAAAAGGATTGTCTCTGTCACTATGATCCCTTCTTTATTGGGTTCAAAATCTGTATTAAAAGTGTCAAGACTCTCAGAAATCAATGGCACTTTCAGAGACAAAAAAATACCATGTATTACAACATACTAATCATGTGGGTATTACAGCTTCCTTGACTGTTTTGAAATCAATAGGGCTTTGCAAGCTAAAAATAATACATACATATCCCCCTTTACAATGCCAATTTATGCCCCGTGGTTCTCCTTGAAAGTATGACTTGCTACTTGAAAGGTTTTTTTTTTTCATTTTTCTTGTTTCTCCTATTGATCTTTAAAATTCCCCATGTTATGCAGTTGGCTGGATTTCTTTTCCTCCAGCTTCAAATCTAACCTAATGGTACATGAGAATCACAGGTCAAAATAATTATATCCAGTTTCTCTGGAGGCACATTATTTTCTCTTGCCATAAAGTGTTATTTTTCAAATGACTATCCATTTTACCCTTAGACATTTCCTCTTTATTCCATTCCTATCAATTACTCAGCAAGAACCACTTTGTTACATAGATTCCTTTCATATATACTATAATTTTTTTAAATAATTGAGCTATGGAGCCCCTCTAAATTCACCCAAGGACATGTTGAAATCTGAACTTAAAAACTTATTAAACTTATGTAATGCCAAGCAATTCCCAAGGTTCAAAATACCAGCATAGGTGCTCTCCATTTTATTCAGTGAGAAATTAAGAACAGAGAGAATCAACACATAGCATAATTCAAAATACACCATTTACCAAGTGTGATTCAATAATCTCCAAGTACTACCCCACCCCTGGACATTACATTGATTTAATCAGTCACAAAATCCCTCTTCTAAACACTACTCCACCCCAGGCTGTACATTCATTTAGTCCATCACAAAGCCCCTCTTCCCAAGTGGAGATTAGCTTCCAATCATAAGTAAAGTACATTCATTTGTTCAGAGCACAAAGAGGTCAAAAGTTTCCCACCCTTGGATCACAACTGAATCTACCCCAGAGTTACAACAAGCTTAAGCACAGCATTTAATACCCAAAGAGAGGTCTTTTCTTCATCTTGACAAGTTCTCAGCAATCTTTGTTCCTGGGGAGACAAAGCTTAGCAAGGCCACAAGATACATTGTTAGTGTCTTCATTAATTCATTTTCTGTCTGCAGAACAGTCCTAGGACCCCTGAAAACATTAGCAAAACCCTCTTCCATCATTTCTGTAAACATACAACAAGAAAATCCTTCTTCAGGGCTTCTGAACCAACAGCAACGTTCCAAGACCTCTGCAACAACAGCACTGTCCTTCACCAATGGACAGATTTCACACTCTGTCTGCAGGACAGTGTCAGGAGCTCTGAACCAACAGCCAGGTTCCAAAGCCTCTGCAACACCAGGACTGTCTTTCACCAGTGGACAAATCTGGCAAAACAACATCAAAACAGACAAAGTACCAGCATAACAGCCATGTCTCCTCAGTCCTTGGCAGCTCTGGGTGGCAGCTCTCAAAAGTCCTGTGCAATTCAAAGTGGCCCTCAGCAATCCTCTCAGTCTCTCTCTGCCTCCAAGATGCTGCTTCCAAAAAGTTCTTCTGCCTCTCTGTTTTCTTGTGTCTCTCTAAATTTACTCTAAATTTTTGTCACCAGCTCCTCCCAGTCCAGCCCTCTCTTTTCACGTCAACAAGTCCATCCTACAAGTGAGATTCACAAGCTCTGGGTTTTAACACAATCAATTTGAAAACCAAGCCAATACAGGGGGATCTTTATATTCTATTACTATTACAACTTATTAGCCTATCATTCCTAGATTTCCTTTAATTCCACATGTATAAATATGTATAGCTGAATACCTGGTCATATGCATGCATATACATGTATACTTACATATGTGTAGAATGGGATACTAATAAATTTAATAAATCTTTAAGTGAGTTTAGAGGGGCTACATAGTTCAATGATTTGTTTTTTAAATACAGTATGTGTGGCAGTGATATATCAGAAAGTGGATGCTGCTGAGGAACCTGCGGACATGATTATATGCCTATATATGTACATGCATGCTTATATAGATTGATATAAATCTAAGCTGCATATATGTGCATAGTTACATATGTGCAATTGAGTATGTATGTTCCTCACTGTAAAATGGGGATAATAGCACCTACCTTCCAGGGTTATTGTGAAGATCAAATGGAATAATTATTATAATACTGGAGGAGTTTTGGAATAATTAATACATTAACACACTATTGGTAAAGCCATGAAGAAATCCAACCATTCTGAAAAATTATTTAGAATTATGCATGAAAAGCCACAAAACCATTTATACCCATTGTCCCAGAGATCCTACTAATGCCAAAAAGAAAGGTCTCATACACATCAAAACATGTAGAGCACAATTTTTGTGATAGCAAAAAACAGATACAAATTGGGTATCCACTATTGATAGGATAATGACTAAACAAAGTGTTATATAAATGATAATTCGTGTGAATGGGATTTATCTTGTACCATAAGAAATTGTGAATATGAGCAATTCTGAAAAATTTAAGACTCACAGGAATTGATACAGAATTGGGAAAGAAAATCTAGAAGAACAAATTATACAATAGCAATAATAACGTAGATGAAAACAGCATTAAAAGCCAAAACTCTGCAATGACCAATCTTATACTAGGTGAACAGATGATAAAACATGTGAGGACATAAGTTCCGTGGGGTCAAGGACTATTTTATCTTGTATGTTCAGTGTCTAGCACAGTACCTTTTACAAAACAGGAATCTAACTAGTACTCACAGAATCTAATTGAATTTCTTTCCTGTGGGTAAAGGCTACAGGAATAGAATGTGACATATGAATCAGACACAGGCATTTTGAAGGTCAGTTTTGATTGACTATTTTTCTTTTTTACAAGAGAAGATTTGGGAGAGGGAACAGTGAGAAATGACTGATTTTGTTGAAAGGCATCAATAAAATATTAAATATAGTTCTAAAGAAGAAAAGTTACAGTATGGAATCGCCTTTTTTTAAATGTTATAAGCATGAGTAGAACTTGAAATAATTAATGCTATCACTTCTTAAGCATTAGCAAGTGTTGACTGAGTACCTATGTGGCCATAATGCCAAAGTAATAGAAGAAATCACGGATTTGAAGGATGTGTTGAAATTATCAACACGCAGGAAATAACTAGGAAACATGGAAAGGATAAATTGTTTGGTGCTAGTCAGGAACACAAATAAAGAATAGATCAGTTTAGATTGTATTAGACCAGAAAAGGCTCCTGACAAGATGTGGGCCTTGGTCCAACATCTGTGAAAGCGGCTGGTCAAAATTTAGATAAAGGAGAACTGTTTAGAAGGAAATGGGGAGAGAATATTCAAGGTGGGGACAAGTAAAGAAATGATACAAAAAAAAATGAAGAGGTACATATTTTCTGAAAAATGACAGCCAAAAGGAGGATTTTTTAAAGGATATTTACTTTGAATAGTTACAAATAAAAATATAACAAAACCTATAAATTCACAGAAAATAAAATTAAATATCATTTCTAAAAGAAGCATTCACAAATATTGTGGAAATTAGCTAAAGGTATAGAAAAAATATACAATATATGTATATATAATACACACATATTATATATATGAATCTATTTCTCTCCCATCTTGTGCAATATAAATTTTCAAATCAAGCTGTTAATAAAAGGATACAAAAGGAACCTTGAAAAGTAAAGCCAAACCCAAGCATCTCCAAAGAGCTATGCTTAATTATCTATAGGTTTTAGGAAAAAATTTCAATGAAGTTTATTTCTTCTTTTTATTTTTTTAAACTAGACCTGTGTTCATTGGCATAAGCCAGGGAACTGTCAATGAGGATCAATAACTTTTTGGAAAATTACAATCTATGAGAGTTGCCCAGGGCACTGAAAAGTTAAGTGACTATCTAGGGTCAGTCACAGGTTCAGGATATGTCTGAAGCAGGACTCTAAACCTGGGGCTTCCTGACTCAGAGGTCAGTGTTCCATCCGTTACGCTATATGGCCTCTAACCTTGAAGTTTATCTAAGGTTAATGTCACTTTAAAATTTATTTTCATATAACATAAATTCTTCTTAGGTACCATTTACAAAGAAAATCATTCACTAGTTATTTGTTCAAGAAAAGTGTCATTTTTTTAAGGTTTTGTTTCTGAAAAAAAAATATCTCGCTGTCAGAAAAAAACTTAACGGACAACTTTGAAGAGGCTGGAAGACTTGTGAAAGAATTATTAAGCTCCGTGAACAGCATAGAGATGAAGCGGAACAGACAGAAACAAATGGCTGAGGAAGTAGACACAAGGATGAAAATGCTACCTACCTCCAGAGAGAGGGAACTGATGAACTCTGAGTACAGACTGAAGCATCATTTTTTCACTTCACTTTTCTTGCTAACATGCCTAGTATGGAAACATGTTTTACATGACTTCACATGTATAACTGATATCATACTGACTGCCTTCTCAATAGGTGGCAGAAGGGTGGAAGGAGAAAATTCACAACTTATTTTTTTTTAATTAATATTAAAAATAAATAATAAATTTGGGGGAAAAAAAGGAATTGGACACAGGAAACTTCATACTCCAATTTCATGCTCAATATCCTTCCTATGTAGGAAAAATAGTCTAGGAAATCTAATCAATAAGGGATGGAGGTGGGAGTGAGGGAGCCCCAAATGAAAGACAAAGCCAAACTCTGGGAGGTCAGAAACCCATGCTCTGGTCCAGGCTTCCCTACTCCGTTGCCATGTAACGCAAGATAAGTCCCATCCCTTTCCAGGCATAACAGATGAGAAGAGAAGCTGGACCAGCTCCTCCCTAACCTCCTCTGCCTCCAAGCAGCCTCTTCTGATTTGATGCAAAGACAAGAAAGTGATTTCAGAGTCAGTCCCTGACCCGTCCACAAGTATTGGACACCTAATTAGCAGAAGGCTGAAAAAGAAAGCAGGTCTACTTACTGAACAGCCTGCAGGGTTCACAGACAGGTCAAGGGAAAATTCACCATGTATAGCCTGATTGAGGGCCTTGATCAGTGAATCCATTGGCAGCATCCCCTTTCCTCCCTCCAATGCCTCATTGTGGTGGGGAGGAGGCCCTGCATTCCCCAAGGCTCTCAAAAGGGGCTACAAGGTCTTCACAAGTTGGAAACTTTTCAAGTGTGGGCCCAGGGATAGATTATGTGTGCATCTTGTCTCAGAATTACCCTCACTAAATTAAAAAAGGATTATAAAGGGCTCGTGTTCAATATATATATATATATATATATATATATATAAGAAATTAGAATAAGAGCCATTCTTTCAAATGATAAATGATCAAAGGAAATGAACAGACCATTGTCAATGGAAGAAATCTAAGCTATCAGTAGCCATATGAAAAAGAAGCTCCAAAGGACTAATAAGTATAGAAATACAAATGAAGTATTTCCAAAGTTCCATTCCATACTCATCAAACTGGCAAAATTTGCCCATAAAAAGGGAAAATGACAATTCTGGAGATGCTCCATTTCTTGGGTCTGGGTATTTTCAGTGATTGTCCCCCATGCCTGGAATCTTCTCCCTCCTTACCACTACCTCCTAATTTCCCTGACTTCCTTTAAGTCTTAGCTAAAATCCTACCTTCTATAGCAAGCCTTTCCCAGTTCTTAATTCTACTACCTTTCCTCCACTGATTATTTCTTCTTTGTGCTATATATAGCTTTCTTGTACATAGCTGCTTGCATGTTGTCTCCCCCATTAGACTGGGAGCTCCTTGAGGGCAAGGACACTTTTTACCTTTTTTATATTCCCACAGTTTAGCACTGTACATGACACACATGCTTGCTTTTTCCTTTTCTTTTTTGGGGGGAAGTAGTCAGGGTTAAGTGACTTCCCCACGGTCACACAGGTAGTAAGTGTCTGAGGCCACATTTGAACTCAGGTCCTACTGACTCCAAGGCCAGTGCTCTATCCACTGCATGACCCAGCTGTCCCCCCACCTTTTTGTTATTATTTTGGGTTTTTCCTTTTTGGACGAACATCTTTGGGAAATCAGACACATTGATTCACTGCTGGCAGAGCTGTGAATTGCACCAGATGTTTGGAAAGCAATTTGGAACTATGTCCAGACATTTATCAAACTATGTATACCACTGATCAAATACCATGACTAGCTTTATACTTAAAATCAAAGAAAGAAGAAAATGACTCATATGTACAAAAATATCTATAGTAGCTCTTTTATCATGGCAAAGAACTGGAAAATAAGAGGGTTCCCATCAATTGGGGAATCTTTAAATAGATTATAGTATATAAAAGTATCATGTTGCCAAGAAATGATGAATGGGATGGTTACAGAGAAATTGGGGAAAAGTCACATGAAGTAACACAGAGTGAAATGAGTAGAAACACGAAAACAACTTATACTAGAACAAACATCATTGTAAAGACAAATTACTCTGAAAGATGTAACAACTCTGATCAATGCAATGACCATCACAAATTCCAGATGACCAATGATGAAACACGCTACCCACCCCCTGCTAGAGGGGGTGAAGAACTCAAGATGGAAAATGAAACAAAGTATTTGGTCGTAGCTGATGGAAAGCTAGGTGGTGCGACAGATAGAGCGCCAGGCCTGGAGTTAGGAAGAGTGATCGTCCTGAGTTCAAATCTGGCCTCTGATCCTTACCAGATTTGTGACCGTGTGCAAATCACTTAACCCTGTTTGCCTCAATTTGTTTTACGTGTAAAAGAAATGCTGGAAAAAGAAATGGCAAACCATTCCAGTATCTTTGCCACAAAAACTCCAAATGTAGTCGTGAAGAGTCAGACACAACCAAACAATAACAATACCAAAACTACGTATTTGTTGAAAGCTTTTTATTTCTATATTCTTTTTCCAAATGAAGATGGAAAGTGGGTAGAGAAAATACTTTTGTTAAATGAAAATTTAATAACTAATTTTATAAAATTTCTGAAGGAAAATGAAGCATCTATCACAAAGAATCAACACAATTTCAGGAAGGTTCCTCGAGAGAATGCTACAGATAATTTAGGTAAATTATCCCGTTATATTCTTGTAGAAAAGATGAGGCATGTGAGCTATACAATAATACAATCAGGTGAACTTGCATCTAGATGAAAAAGTCAAACCCAAGGAATAATTATTAATTGCTTAAAATCAAACCCAAAGAGTAATTATTAATTGCTATATGTCAACTTGGGAGATTTCCACTGTAGTTGCAGAAGACATCTATTTAACCCAAAGCTACTTAATATTTTCATAAAAGACTTGGACAAATGCATAGAAAGTATCTTTAAACTCCATAGATAACAGTATCTAATTTCATAGGGTCGCTGTGAAAAAAACCAAATGAGATAATGCATACAGTTCCAACCCAATTGATACATGGGAACATTCTAAGCCTAACTCAAATTTTGAGTTTTTCTCTGTCCAATATCTTCCACAAGAAATGATAAAACATGGAAAACTACCCCAAAGCTATGCCCCTTCGGACATTCACTTGTACTACACGATCAAACTTTCAGGTCTTACTGTGTATCTTCTGTTACAGTAAGAACTGTGAAAGAAGAGCTAGTTTGTACCACGTCCCCACTCCCATCCTCTTCCACGATGGCCACCAAACCCAATTTGCCTAACCTGTAGAGCCCCAAAAGAACCACTATACATGTATAAAATTGTACTAATCATTTTTATTGGGTTTCTATTTTTTTTATGAGTCACTGATAAAGTTTTTAAGTTTCTAGTCTCTAACCCAATTTACTCCTCTGTGGGTTTTTCTGTGTGATTTTTGCATAGCAAGGTGCTTTCTAGGAACACGTATGTCCATTAGAGCAAAATTGCCTGTATATCTTAAAGAGCTATATAAATGAGGAAGAGAAGAAGGGGGAGGGGTTTACATACTAGATGACAAAGTCAGGATCCAATAGATCTTGAAAGGCTGGAACACTGGTTCAAATCTAATAGCATGAAATGTAACAAGGATAAGTAAAAAAATCTTACATTTGGTTTAGAAAAATCAACTTCACTTGTAAAAGGCTATAGAGACACAACAAATGACAGGTTTCCGAAAAAGATCTTGGGGTTGTTAAAAGTACTTCAAGCTCGAATGCACCAATAATACAATATGACAGCAATGGGATCTAGCGCTACCTTAAAAAGCAAAGTTTCCAGCGACAGGGTGGTGACTGTTGTCTTATTGCGTGTCCTTCATTTTAGACGAAATGACATCAGGAGGATGATGTCTTGACTTGCAAAACTGGATTTTAGTGAGGCAGGACTGTGCAAAGTCATCAGCCTCACTCTCTTCTCCAGGGTCATCTGAGTCCAGTGGTGTTGTGAGAATGTGGATTTAACCTCTTCCCTGCCCCTAGGTCCTTTGATAGGCTTAGATGCACCTGCAGCCTGTGGCTGGAGGCTTGGTTTTCGGGAATGCTTTTGGATTGGCCAGTGGATCAAGAGGGTTCTTACATTCTCTAAGCCAGGAGAAGGCTATATAAACTCTGATGTAAAACTTTGTTTTCAGGCTCACTTTGAGAAGTGTTGTGTGATTTGACCAGACGAGACTGGGCAGCCGTTGAGAAACCCCCGACTTTGAAAACCCAGATGTTGATGCTTCTCTCTCTGGTAACTTTGACTAGGTAAGGATGTAATGGTCAGACAGTTGGAGGCCTGTCTGCTTGAAATGTTTCTCTGTCTTCTTGTAACTTCTGTCTGTACACTCTGAAGTTCGAGGTGCTGACTTTTTACCCTGAACTAGGTAAATTATATGTTTGATTGATTAAAACTAGATTGTTAACCCATTTTGAGTTGTTTTCCTTTAGAAAAGCAGATCTAAGAGTCTGTGTTGGCAATCACCCTGGGGATGCTGGGGTGCTTGCTGCTACAAGTGGCAAAACATAAATCAGGTTGACTGGAGATAACCCCAGATCAGAGAAGTGATCATTAATAAACTAAAGAACATCCAGAGGACAGGATACAGGAGAATGCAATCCCTTAAGATCTTGACAACATGAGGACCATCTGAGGAAACTTAAGATGCTTAGCCTGGAGAGAATAAGACTTAAAGGTGTAAATAAAGGGTGTGTTCAAGCATTTGAAGTACCACTATGTGGAAGAGGAATGGACTTGCTCTGTTTGGCCCTAGAACAGAATCAGGAAGAAGTGGTGGAATCTGCAAGACAAACAAAGACTTGCCATAAAGTACAACTTCTTAGAACTATTCAAAAAAGGACCAGGCTGATCTGAAGGTCTTCCCTTCTTGAAATGTCTCCAAGCAAAGGCTGAAAAACCACTTCTGGATAAACACTGATCAAGTATATGGTAGGTGAGATCCTTTTTCAGTGATGGGTGGGACTAGGGAGTCCCTGAAGTTCCTTCCAACTCTGAAATTCTATGATAATATGAATCTCTATGCACAAGAGGCCAATTAAGTTTATTCAGAGGGTCAAGAGGGCAGACCCGAGGTAGAGGAATAACTCACCATTACAGTTTTAAAACGTCTATCATTAAACGAGGACCAGAAGGCTGGAAGAGACAAGAAGACAGATCCCAAAAGTAGCTGTCTGTACCCACTATAAATTTAAAGGACACTTGCTGGGGGAGTCTAACAGAGAACAAACACACAAAGAAGAAAAAATACAGGAGATGCTTGACTCCAACTGCTGTGCCATGACCAGTCATGCTTAGACAGTAAAGGCTCAAGTGGTATCAAAGAAGAGATTAAAGACTGTTAACAACTAAGACTTAGACTCATACCTAGATGCCTACAGCTTTCAGGAACAGTCGGTAAATGCAGACAAAAGCTTCAGGGTCTTCCTGAGGACCAGCATGGCAAGAGGCTTCAATGGGATTTCAGAGAGAGCAATAAATTCAAGCTAGGAATAATATATTTTTTTAAAAGAAGAAAAAGGGAAAAAAGCTCAGTCCCTAAGCTGAACAAAGCATCTGCTATACTTATACATTACATTCTTTTCTATTTTACCTCAAACAGGACCTTTTCCATAGTTAATAAAATAATTAATATTCAAATCCGTTTACAAAAGTCTTTTTCTTTACAACAAGCCTACAAGGTAACTAAAACAAACAGTATTATCCCTATTTTATAAGTGAAGAAACTTAGGCCTAGTTAAGTGACTTGCCTATAATTATAAAATTAGTAAAGCATCTTCTTCCACAGCTCTTTCTTCTATAACAAAATTTAAACAGTAATTAAGTCATATGCATCTTAATAACTGTATTTTTAAAATATATAAATTATATATAAACCACATGTATATATAGATACATACACACATACACACACACACACACATATATATATATATATATACACACACTGATAATCATTTAATATCAATTTAATAACCTCAATTAAGAGCCAGAGCCTCAACTAATCAACCAGGAGAAGAGCCTGGACCTAATAACTTCTTTCTTCTCTGAGTACACTCAGAGAGTACCTCTTCCTATATCAACAAAGTCAGATGGGGCTGACTTTTATGGCCATTAAGGATGAGACCCTTAACCCGAGGCACTACCTTAAGAAAAGGCACTTTTTCTTATCTTAATTTTTTTTGGACATATACTGTTATGGCATGTTAATGGTAAAGAAAACACAGGTATCATGGGTCATAATTTCAAGTGATACTTTGTCAACTCTCTTATTTTATTGCATATACCACCTATTAAATTAAGAAAATTCTTTTCTGGGGCAGCTAGGTGTCCCAGTGAATAGAGCACGGGCCCTGGAGTCAGGAGGACCTGAGTTCAAATCCATCCTCAGACACTTAACACAAAACTAGCCATGTGACCTTGAACAAGTCACTTAACCCCAATTGCCTTCCAAAAAAAAAAAAAGAAAATCCCTTTCTCATACCATGATTAAACATATATGGAGATCATAAATTTGAGTGACAGTCACCCTAAATTTGGATGGTTCTACAATGTATTTAAGCCTTCTTATTCTTTTGTTCAGGCAGACAGATTTTATCTGGCTCCATACATGTATGTATTCAGCTAGCTTTAAGGGCATAAACAATATGGATTTATATACCACCCAGCCTGTTTGCCTCCTTTAACCAAACTTTCAAGTTGATAATACATATTATAATAATATAAAAAGTGCAAAGATAGCTTACTATTTATCTAAATCTAATTTCTTGCCAAATAGCAGATTTTTTCCTAGGTAAATTGTTTTGGAAGATCTGTTGAACACAAGGTCACTGTGTTCCCTTTAATTCCTACTTCCCCCTCCAAATATCCCCCTTGATATTCCTAGCTCTTTTGTTCTCCAAAGTAATTTTAGTATTTCTTTACTCTCCAAAGTATCTCTTTGGTAGGCTGTTTTGCATAGCATTAAATCATTAAACTAATTTCAATCATACTATCATTTTTGTTGTATTGGCACTGCCTAGCCATGAGGAGTGAGCCTTTCTCCATTTATGTATGCAGCTTTTTATTTCTCTAAGGGACATTTTGTAACTCTATCTATATATTCAGTGTGTCTTGGTAATCTTATGCCAGAAATTTTATGCACTTTGTAGTTATACTGAATGAGACTTCCATTTCTAATATTTTCTACTAGGTTTTCTAATTGCTATGCAGAAATTCTGTTGACTTTCATAGATTTATTTTGCAGCTTGGAACTTTACTCAAATTAGTGTTTCATTTTCTTTGCTAATTCCCAAGGATCTTCTCAGTTAAATTTCATGTCATTAACAGAGGTAGATTTATCTCCTCTTTGTCTATTATTACACTGTTCGTTTCTCTTGTCTTACGGTCATTCCCAGCATTTCTAAGTCTACATCAAATTACAGCAAAGAAAGGAGTAATCTTTGCTTTATTCATTTATGAACAGAATTTCTAATACTAGTTTTTTATTTGAGAGAAATTTTTATCATATTTTTAAAAGATACATCTATGCCTACATAAATTATAGAGATTTTAGCATAAATAAGTATAGAATTTTATAAAGATTTTCTCCATTTTTCTATTGATATAATCACATGGTTTGGGATGGTTTTGTTTTTAATATGATCATCAATTATGCCCACTATTTTCAAATGTTGAATCATCCTTGCATCTAGACTATAATTCCAATTCTATCAGCTTCATCAAAGCAATTTTTTTTTTATAAATTAGTGGAGCCTTTATTTAACATTTCTGAATTGCTATTCATTAATGATATAGGTTTAGGATGGTCTTTTTTTTGCTTTATCCTTCCCCAGTTTAAGTATTAGGACTATATTTGTCTCATAACATGAATTTGATAGTGTTTTCAGTTGTAGTTTTTAAGATAATTTGCAGAGTATATACTTAAACTGTTCTTTAAAAAGTCTGATAGAATTCTTCTACAATTTGATCTGGATCAAGAGGCTCCTCTCCTCCTTTTTGGTTCCCCTCCTCCTTTATAGTTGATTCCATTTTGTTTTCTAAGATTAAATTACTTAAGGTCTCTACTTGATATTTTGTTCATTTGAATATTTTCTATGTTTGTAGGGAATTCTCTATTTCTTTTGAATTCTCAGTTCTGTTGGCAAATAAACTGGGTATAAATTCAGATAATTCTTTCTATTTCTTGTCTGTTGTGATTCCACTTTGACCATTTTTCTAGTTAATTTGATTTTCTCCTTTCTTCTTTTTAATAAGTTAGCTATTGGCCTCTTCAAAAAATATGGTTGTAGACTTATTAATTTACAATTGTTTTGGTTTCTAATTTACATATTTTTCCTATAATTTTAAAGATTTCCTCATTTGTGCTTATTTGGTATTTATTAGTTGGTTTATTTTTAATTTCAGGTGCAGCTCATTAATTCCCTATTTTTCTATTTCATTATTATATCTTAGGAATATAAGATTTTCCTCAGAGGACTGCTTTTGCAACATACCAGAAATTTTGGCATATCGTCTCATTCATTATTATCATCGTCTTTCACAATGTTATTATTTTTATGATTTGTTCTTTGACCCACTTACTGCTTAGGATTTCATTAGTAAGTGAAATTCAGGTATGTCTTTTCACTGTGCTCCCAGAACTGAATACTATTTTTAATGCACTGTAGTCTATTTCTGCTTTTTTACATTTATTTGTAATTCTCTGTGCCTTATATGATCTCTTTTTGGAAAAAGGCTCTATGTGCTACTAAAAAATAAAAAGATGTGTATCTTTAATGTTCCTATTCATTAGAAGCAGATCATGTACCAGTTATAGTAAGGGGATGAATTCTTAAGCAAGTAAGGAATGAAGGCAATTACAAACTAGAAAACAGTTAATTTTGATGCTATGAAATCAAATTGATTAAATCAACTGATCATCTGCAAAATTAATGAAACTAGGATAAGGAGGGAAGAGGATAACTAGAAAAAATCGTTTATCAAAATCTCCAATAAAGGTCTGATACCTAAGTGACAGAGACAACTAACAGAAACACGTAAGATCAAGTCATTTCCCAATACGTAAATGGTCAAAGGATAAGAACAAACAATTCTTGAAAGAACCGTGAATTAACAACTATATGCTTCAAATCATTAATAAGAGAAATGCACATCAAAACAACCCTGATATGTTACCTCACACCTAGCAAACTGCCAAAACTGGAGGTGCTCTGGAGGTGCTGTGGAAAAACAAGCAGACTAATGAACAATTATTGGTGGAGTTATGAATTGGTGTCAACATTCTGCAAAAGCACTTTGCAATTATGTCTAAATAGTAGCAAGATGACCATACATTTTGATCTTGAGACTCCATCTCCCCCCAAGGAAGGCAAGACAATACAGGAAGGCCCCATATACACCCAAATATTTATGGTTGCATTTAAAAATGAGAAGCAAAGTAGAAACTTTTTCATCAACTGTGAACTGGATAAAAAAAAATTCTGGCCATCAATCAATCAATAAACATTTAAAAGCCCCTGCCATATACCAGGTACTGTGCTAAGCACTGGGGATACCAAAAGTGACAGAAGACCATCCCTGTCCTCAAGGAGCTTAGAATCTAATGGGGGAACACATGATGTAATGGAATATTACTGTGCTGTAAGAAACAATGAAAAAACTGAACACTGAAAAGCATTAACTAATGCAAAGTGAAGTAAACAGCAAGGCAAACATTATACACAACGACAATCTCCAAATAATAAAGACTGAATGCTACAAAATTATAACGGTCAAGTTTGGTCCCAAGGAAGAGAAATGAGAATACATTTCCATTTGTTATGGAAATAGAGGTGAGGAATCATGAGGGTGTGGAATACTGCATATATAATGAATGTCACCCTTTATCAGTACGTTGATTAATTTTGCCAGACTTTTTTTCTTCTTTTACTTAAGAGATAATTCTGGAATGAAATGGGGGGAAGAATACAATGGGAAATGTAGGTGATATAAAAACAAAATATAGTACTAAGTTTTAAATTGTTCATTCTTAACTGTGACCTATGAAGAGACTTGGATTGTGGTCTCCTAACCAAATGAGGAGCCTTGACTCATGACAAAACCCCTTGTTCTGAAGAGACTCTGGCAGAAATCTCCCCCAAGAGCATCTCTGAGGGGTGATCATGCTCTTCAGTTTATGTAGTCTGATCAATTACATCACAACTTGTTTGGCTGACACCTTATTTCCCTTTTTTTATTTCCTATGCAAGAACACTTTTGTAACAAAAATGCTTAGCCCCTACACTTAGTCCATTAAATTAATAACATTCCAAACATGAATCACTTGGTTGGAACAATCTATTCTCAGCAAAGAATGATGTTATTTTCAGGAAGATATACAATATAAAACAAAACAGGTTTTTTCTTGATTCAAGCCTTAGCAAGGAACCTTCACTATTTTGCTAAAAAAAAAAAAAAGGTTAGAAAATCAGACCTACTCATAAAGACAAATTACTACAAAACCACATTTAAGAAATAATTACAAATTAGATTTGATGCCATTTAAAAAAACAAACAAAATAAGTTTTAAGTTTCTCCCCATTCTAAAACATCCTCTACACATCTGCCAAGATGATTTTCCTAAAGCATAGTTTTGACCATGTCACAAATCTACTTGATAAGCTCCTATGATCCATTATTATCCCTAAGTGTCAAATTCAAAACTTTTATATTTGGCATTAAAAGCTCTTCATAACCTAGCTCTATCCTACCATTACAGGTTTACTGTAAGGTTTTCTGGGTCACAAAAGCAAAAATCCCCACAACTTTTCCAAAACAGAAATTATTCACCAAAGATAAAGTAACTTCAGATGTCTCCATGGTCAAGATCACTCAGAATCTAACATAAGCTTTAAAAACAAAAACAAACAACCCAAGAACTGACACTCACTAACTCTGACTTCACTCAGCACCCCTTGCCTACCTCCCACACAACCAACAACAAGGCTGCACTTGGGCAGGGTATGTGCCACAGTGAATAGAGCACCAGCCCTGGAGTCAGAAGGACCTGTGTTCAAATTTGGCTTCAGACACTTAACACTTACTAGCCATGTGACCTTGGGCAAGTCACTTAACCCCAATTGCCCTGCCTCCCCCCCCCAAAAAAAGAAAAAAACAAAACAAAACAAGACTTCACTTAGCAGACCCAAAGACACAACACAGATTCACATCAAAACCCACCCCATGGCACCCGCATGCCCCCTCCCTTCTTCCAGTGCCGTAGAGCTCTAGAGCTTGGGCCTCAATGGCCAGCTTGGCCATAGTCTTTCAGAAACAAAAGCCTGCTAAGGGGCTGAATCCCAAAAGCACTAGAACTGAAAAACTCTGAACTGCTAAGCAGGCTCTGAATTATCTGTGCCAAACTTGAGAACTGAGAAACAAAGGGAATGGGACACACCGCCAGGATAGGGCACTGCATGTGGGGGGCTGTGCAGTACGCCATCAAACTTAAAAAGAGCAAAAGAGATCAACATTCTGCTAGGGCCAGTTCTAACCACCCAAACGCTGAGTTAGGGCAGAAACCAAAGCTGTTCTCTATGAACTTCTGAGTATGGAAAAAGGTTGAGATGCTTTAAGATCTAGCCCCCCAAGGAAACCATAATCAGAGGGGAGGGAGTCAGAAAGTGAGTGATAAGGAAAATAATAGCAAAAAGATGTAAAGTACCAAAGATTTCAGGAAGAAGAAAACTCAAAGACCTTGAACATAAACAGATGAATCAACAGGGAAAAGAGTAATATCAGAAGGAAATATGTCCTCTAGATATAGTAAATGAGTTCAGACATTTATGAATAATTATTGCAAAATAAAGAATAATGTCCCAACACTTGATGAGACAGAGGACCCTGTGGAATTCGAGGACATAGAAACATAACACACTGTTCCTGAATTATTTAAAAGAAAAATGAGAATTATGAGAGCAGAATTTATGTCCTGAACAGAAAAAAAAATAAGCAGAAGAAAAAAACTTGACTCTGCAATGGCAAGCCTCACCAAAGAAACCAAAAGGGAGAACAACAGATTAGGAATGCAAAACACAGACGTGAAGGACAACATAAAAGATGAAAAGCAAAAAACAATTACAGTAAAAGAATATTTGCTCATTACACAAGCAAAACATACTGACCTCAAAGACAGGATGTGTATAGAGACAACATAAAGATCACAGTTCTCCCAAAAGAACACAAAGGGACAAAAAACATTAACACCATAAAGAACTTCCCAAAACTTCTAAACATGGAAAACGAAATTCCGGTTGAAAGAAGTCTCAAACTGCTGCCAGAAAATAAAACAAAAACAAAAAACCCAAGGCTCCAAGTTTATTATACATTATTCCTTTTCAAATGCTTTACACTTCATCCAAACTGACCTTCTTACTTCCTCACATGACACTCCATAAAACCATCACTGTTCTTTCAAACAGTCTACCTGCCATTCTCTTTTCTCCTCTGCGTTTGAGATCTCTAGTTTTCCTCAAACTTAAATTTAAGTATCACTTCCTACAGATTGCTCTTCTTCCTCCCCAAATGCTAGTTTCCCTGAAATTATACATAAATATATCGTTCCCACCAAAAAAATGGAAAGCAAAGAGTGTTTGCTTTCAAAAAAAAAATTCTTTTTGTTTATCGCCAGTGCTGGACATGTAGACAGTAAAGCACCTAATATATGCTAGATGACTGACTGAAACAATCATAGATTGAGATTAGCCTTACCCTCTTCCCTGTTCCAATGGCTGAGATAATAATACATTTATGTAAAGCTATAAGGTCTGCAAGGCACTATATATATAGATGTTCTCTAATTTGAACCTCACAATGGCCTTGTGAGACAGGGGCTATTATTATTCCCATTTAACAGATAAGGAAACTGAGGCCAAGAAAGAGTAAGTGATTTACCTAAGGTTATACAACTAATGAGTAGGCAGGCTTTGAACTCTGCCTTCCTAACTCCATGTCCAGTACGTGGGCCTCACCCACCATTGGTGAAAAAGACAAAGCAACAACCAGGTAAACCATCAGAACTTTTCATTCTACCCAACAAAGAACGTCTGAGTGATGAAAACAACAGAAACTTTTGGGAGAGGAAAAAAAAAGTCTTCAAATTCCTGGAAAGAAACTATGTCTCAAGGCATGAACTCTAGACATCAAGTACTTAGATTTTAAAATAAAAGAGAGAAAAAAGTATGATCCCATGACAGAAAATCTAAAAGGGAATCAGGTGAGGAGGGGTGAATCAGGCTTTAAAAAATCAGATTCTAACAATATATCCACATATAATACCACTGGGCGGGGGGGGAGGGGGGAATGGGGAAATATCAACAGAAACTACAGTAAGAAGTTGCTGGGAGGTCTTCATTTTCAAAGGTCAAGCAGAGGTCTGGAAGGAAGGACACATAACCAAAGATGACACACACAAAAACACAGAATTATAAAAAGCAAGTCAGATAGGTTAAAGGTCATGATGATCTGAGACTTGTATAAAAATGTTAAGGATATCAAAAAAATAGCCTTCACTTCCACAAACGTCTATTCAGCATCTGTTGACAAAGAAGACTGGACACTACTATCTTCCCTTTTCTCCATGCCTGTCTCCCAAGTCTGGGGTCTAGCATTTCCAGAATAACTTCATTGCAGACATGGTCCCCACCAAACTCTAGGAGGTTCCATGATTCCAGAAATTATGTCATAGCTAACGAGGAAGCAGAGAGAGGATTCTCTCTGTTTTCTCCCTTCAAACATTACCAACAGGGAAACGAAATCCAAGATAGTTAAGGAAAACACCTATCAGTTCAAGCTCCATTCCTTCCCTCATGCTTTCCCCTGGATCCTCCCAATTTAAAGCATTCTCTCTTTCTCCTTAAACTTTCCTTGATTCACCTTTTCCTCACTCCTTCTCCTCAAATATTCAGGTCCTGTTCCTAGGTCCACTGTATCTCAAATTCATCCATTTCTCTCCACTCCCACAGTCACAATCATAATTTGGGTCTGCTGTGGACTATTTATTGCAAAAGCCTACCAACTGGTATTGCTCTCCAAACCACCCTACACAGAGCTGCCAAATTGCTTTTTTCTAAATTGGAGGCTGGCTATTATTATCTTATTCAATAAACTCCAGTGGTTATCATCTGTAGACTCAAATATAAACTCATTTGCTTTTCCAAGCTTTTCATACCTGGCCCTAACTTACCTTTACAGCCACATTACACATTACTCTTCCCATTTCTCACCCCCTATGAAACAGTCACATGGCCTTCTTACAGTTCTTAATACAAGACACTCCACCTGCTGTCTCCCCATTTTTGGACTATCTACCACACCTGTATTTCATTCTCACCTTTCTTCTCAGAATCTCCTTCAGGCCTCAATTAAAATGCATTTTCTATATGAAGCCTTTCATGATCCACCTAACTGCTAGTGCCTCCCTATTCCCCTCCCCAATTACACTGTATCCATTAGGTACCTATTTCATATATACATACACACACATGTAAAAACACATTTATGTACAGATATGTGTGTATACATATGCATGTTTTCTCCTCCCAGCAGAATGTAAGCTTATTGAGGGCAAGGACCATTTCACTTTTGTATTTTTATATCCAGGGACCAGCACAGAGTAAGCACTCATTGATTAATTTATAAGAAGGCATACCTATAAGATCTGAAGATGTCATAATCTTAAAAGAGACAGCTAATATTTTAGAAAACAGAATTAGGATTCAAAATTTTCTCAACAGGCTAAATTGAAACAAAATGTAAGAGAGATAAAATGTAAAGTCTTGTATTTAGGTTTAAAAATTAAATTTTTGAGTATATGGTAGAGAGCGCCTGGCTCAACTACCATTTGTATAGATAGGATGTTTTCAATCTAGTTCCAAAATTAAAGTGAACCAAAACTGTGACAAAATAAAGGCTAGAGACTGGTCCTGTGATTTTATGAGTATAGGGAACTCCTAAGTGAGGAAAAATTTCCCGGAGTCAGTCATACAGCTTGTACATGTCAATTGCAGCACCTGAATCCAAATCTACCTGACTCCAGTATCACGGCTTAAGTCTTAACATAGACTCAAGATAAATTAATAGAATAGAATCCAGGTGAAGGGGAGCAGTCAAAAATCCGTGTTCCATTCTTTAAGCCACACATTAGGATGGCCATTTGAAACTTGAGCTTGTCCAAGAGTGGGTGGTGAAGGAGCTAGAGACCAGATCATGTAAGAAAGCTGAAGGAAATGGAGATGTTTCACTTATGGAGAAGTAAAGTTTTCAGACCAATAGGTAGGAGGTTACAGGGAGGCAGATACCCTATACACAAGAAAATACGAACAGCAGTCAGAGCTGTCCAGCAATGAAAAGAGCCTATTCTGTTAAGTAGTGAATGAAAGTACTGAAGCTATAACAGGAATATATATGAGCGATGTATAAGGCATTCTGTACTTGGTTAAGAGGCAGAACCAGATCAGATGACCTCAAAGGTCCTTTCCAACTCAAATATTCTATGATAACTAGAAACTAATTTTAATTAGGTGGTAAGGGATATTTTTAAAGGGGAAAATAATAAACATTCCGACTTGCCTTGGGAAAAATCTCAAGCAGAAATGTTCTTTACATTCTTCCTCCACCCCAAATAAAAGGCTACATAAAGGGCATCAGTTCCCAGTAATGTATTGTCACCTCTCACAGATCAAAGCATAAACAGGACAATTATGTCAAAGATATTTTCTTTCTCTAGTCAAACTAAATTAAAGCTGTCCCTGAAGTACGTCAGGATATTACCCAGAGGTAATACAAATTCTCACTAGTTAAAGAAGTCATTAACAGTCAAGTGCTGATTCTGAACTTGGGAATGAATCAAATGAATTAAACCATAGCAGATCAACATATTAAAATGAAAGCAATAGACAACAACCAGTGACTTCAATCCATCACCATTCACAATGGACACATTCTTCTCCCTGGCCTCTCCCTCTTCCAAATACATATTTGAAAAATGGTGCTAATAAAGGAAACTATCCTGGCTTCCTGCCACTGGTGTAGCTCATAACACAACAAAACCAAAACCTAATTGACTGTGCATAAGGTGGTTCTAAAATATCACATTTCAAAGAAAGATGATGAAAGCAGAAAGGGATATGCACATCTGTGTGATAGTAATCACATGTGCATTCTACTCATTTGTAATAAGTATCCCCGTTACACTGAGTCAGTATCAGGCCTGATGAGGCAAAAAGGCTTCAGTTTAAGCAGATGTGATTAAACAAAAGGCATGATAAATATTAGGAATATTTGATGCCTGATTTCAGTATAGAACATACTAAGCAGGTACTCTGAGAGTTTTTTAATAATTCATTTCCCTTTAGTGACTCAGAATGTCTTTCATAACACCATGATCAGGCAGATTCTTTGAAAAATAAAAATGAACGCAGGCGTAAAGCCCTGACGGCCTTCCTTGCTGTTTTTCTTTATAGAGGGGAAAAAGTCAAGACAAAGGGGGACTGTTATCTTTTTTAAGTAATAAAAATGAGATTTTTGGTGGTAGAGCAAAACCTCACAAATTAAGGGGAAAATCCACCTGAATTTGTGAAAAATATGACAGCATATTTTAAATAAAACTGAATTTTGTTATTGACAATTGCATGTAATTAACAGCGGGATAGCAGTAGGCCTGGAGTGGGTTCTCACATACTACGTCTGCAAATAATCATTTTGTTGTTGCTGCTGAGTTGTTTTACTCATGTCCCTGGATGAGGGACCCCAGATGAGGTTTTCTTGGCAAAGCTACTGGAATGGTTTGCTATTTCCTCCTCGCACTCAATTTAGAGATGAGGGAACTGAAGCAAACAGGGCTAAGTGACTTGCCCAGGGTCGCACAGCTAGTAAGTATCTGAGGATGGATTTGAACTCAGGAAGATGAATCATCCTGATTCAAAGCTAAGTACACTGTGCCACCTGGCGATCCAAAAGAGAAAGACCTGTTTCTGGCTGGTTTAGAATGCAGGACCTTTTTCTGCCTATTAGGTTAAAGTGATAAGCACTACACTATGTGTGTCAGGCACTGGGCTAAGCATGGGAGAATGAAACGAAAGACAAAAGATATCCCTGCTCTCCAAGAGTTCACAATCTAATGGAGGAACACATTACAAGAAACTGAAAAAGGTGGCGGAGGGGAGAAATGAAGGTTGGAGGGCAGCCAGGTGGGAAATGAAGAGATGGCTGCCCCAAGCATCCTTCTTAAATGGGGGACATGGGAAGGGCTCTCTAGCATCCACCCTATCCAATGAGGAAGGAGGGAGGGGGCCTTGGGCAAAGGGGTACTTAGAAGGTGTGTGACTTTCAGGATTTCTGTGATTTTGCAGGATGACAAGACTGCTGAGAGCATGATAAAGTCCAAAGGAATGCAGCAAGTGAGAAACAGAACACTGGTATTCTTAATTAGTTTGTCAATTACATGTAAAGGGATGCTTCTATAATACTTGGAAATAATCTGTTCCCTTAGACAGTTTAAACCCCCCCCCCACAATTTTATATAAGTCAATTTGTAGAATCTGTTTTTTTTTTAAATGGAAATGCTAAACAAAGGTAAATATCAGCTCCCACTATCACCTAAATTACTCTATTACAGCTAAGTAGAATGCTAAACACTGTGATTTTCCTCTATGTGAAACATTTCTAATTAATTAACCCTAATATCTATGAGCTGGATTGGGTTAGTTAGCCCCATTTTTGGAGCTGAAAAAAAAAACCCTATAATGAAATACCAAGTTAGCAAGAAGGTTGGAATTCCAGCCATCACAGAATTTCTCGACCTTTGCCACTGACTTCTAGTGCACAAAATAACTCTTACTAATTTTGGATGTTTTTTGTAACATGATATAGATACTATTAACCTCTATTCTTTTCATTCCATCCTGATGATGCTTTCTTTGTGCCCTACTTGCTGAGATAAGCCATCTGAATCATCTGGACTTCTTTTATAAGAAGGGGGAAAAAAATCAGACCAAAAATAACTCTGCACCAGACTCCTCTGTGTGAGCAGTGATGCAAGCTCTGAATCACCTTCACCAATCTTCTGGACCCTAAGCTATTTGTACATAGGGCACTTCATTTGAACTTCCAAGTCACACACCAGTCCTCCAGACTCTAAGCCATTTATACATGGGGTAAATCATCATTTGAATTTCCAAGTCACATCACAGAAAAGCAAACAGTATAGGAAAAAAAAACACTTATGAAAGAAGCCAGGATCAAACTGTTCACTGTCTTAGGGAAGGGAGAAGTGAGGGAGGGAAGGAGAAAATTTGGGATTCAAAAATGTTTTTTATATGAAATGTTCAAATTTGTCTTTACCCGTAATTGTTAAAAAGCAAATACTATTAAAAAATAAAAAGAAGTCATGTCACTAACCTCACATACATGTAAAATTCCTTGCTTATTAAGCACCTGAAAGTGTTCCTCTCCTTTCCCTTTAGCCATTGCAGAACGTGAATTTCTCTATTTAAACGTATCTGTCCCTCCTCATCCACAGTGTCAATCATGTGTCCCATAGGTTCCCATATGTCACCTCTCTTCAATCTATCAACATGCATTTATTAAGCATTTACTATACACAAGGCACTGTGCTAAGGCACTGAGAATACAAAAGCAAAAATTTTTTAAAATCCCTGCTCATTGGAGCGGCTAGGTAGCACAGTGAGTAAGAGTGCTGGAACCGGAGTTGGGAGACCCTGGATCGGTTCCAGCCTCAGATACTTATTAACACCCACACAAAATAACTGGCCATGTAACCTTGAGCAAGTTACTTAACCCCAACTGCTTTAAAAAAAAATCACTGCTTACAAAAAATTTATATTCAAATAGAGATAAGAATATATAAACACATACATGGAGTCAAGATAAAAATAATAGGTACAAATAAATACAAAGTAGTTAAATACAAGGTCATCTAGGAGGAAAATCACCAGCAGTTGGGGAGATAATGAAAGCCTTCATGTAGAAGATGGTACATCCTGAAAGAGATTATATTAGGTAGTGAGGAGAGGAGAAAGTGGATTTCTGGCATGCAGTACAAAGTCAAAGAGATGGGAGATGGGGTGTTACCTCTGAGGAAAAAGAAAAAGGCTATTTTGGATGGATACCAGAGTACGGAAATGAGAAGTAATTTCTCACCTGGATGGAAAGATATATTGGAAACCATGTAATAAAGGGTTTTAAAAGTGAAACAATTTGTATTTTTATACTAGAGACAACAGAGAATCATTGGAATGACTGAGAATGAGAGTGACATGGTCAAGTCTGTGCTTTCTGAAAATGACTTAGGCGGAGGTGTGCAGGATGAATTTAAGCAGGAGAGGCTTCAGGCAAAGAGACCAATTAGGAGTCTGTTGCAATAATCTAAGGAGGGGGGTTACTAGTACCACTGAACTGAGGTGGTAGCTGTAAGAGGAGTGTGGTCTAGATGTAAGAGGTGTCACTGAAGTAGATCTGGCAACATTTGGCAACTGGCTGGATATGTAGGGTAAGGGAGAATGGGGAGGTGCCGAGGTTATGAATTTGGTAGACTGGAAGGATCATGGTGCCCTCAACAGAAATAGGGAAATTTGGAAAATGGAAGTTTACAAGGGAAAATAAGTTCAGTTTGGGATATTTTAAGTTTGAGATGTCTCTGAGACATCCAGTTAGAAATGTCCAACACACATCTGGAGATTAGGGACTGATGGTCAAACCCATGGAAGCTGTTGAGGTTACAGATATAAGAGTGTAGAGATTCTAGGACAAAACCTTGGGGAACACCACTATTACCGGACATGGCATGTGTTAGAAGCCAGTCAAGGAAATGGAAAAGGAGTGAATAAGACAGATAAGAGGCAGGAAAACCAGGACAAAAAAAGGTAAGTAAGTGAAAGGAGAAGGTGGTTAACAGTGTCAAATATAACAACAGATAAGCCTAAAATTAGTCTGACTCGGAATTTAATTAAGAAATACATTTGTCTTTTTTAGAATTTGGCGGGGGGGGGGGGGGGGGGGAGGCATTATACATTTTTTTTTCCATTCTATGTCCTAGTAAGGATGTCTGTGGGGTGGGAGGATGAAAAATTGCTACATTTTTCTTATGTAGAACTTTGCCACAAAAACTATGGCTGAAGTGTACAGCAAACCCAAAATCCTGAGTAGCTAGGTAATAGATATTATTTTGCTTTCTGTACCTGTTGGATGTCTCGTTTAATTTTTGCATCTTTTCCATGAAAAAATGTGTTTTTTCAAGCCAAGAACTTATAATTCTGAAGTGCCCATCAGAAATTATACACCAAAGCCCCCTAAACCTGCCAGAAGGGGCCCCTACCAGGGTCCCTGGAAATCACCAAATAGGCCACAATAGTGAAGGAAGTTTTCACCTGTAAACCTGCCCCAGACACAGGTTTGTTTTTGTTTAAGGCTTCACTAGAAACAGCATTACACCCCTTTGGAACCGCATTTTGTTGATTAGCAACACCTAGCTCTATAAAAGTATACCTTTCAGAAGACTCAATGCTGTCTTCTTTATCAAGGAGGCAGTCACTGGCTAAATAAACACTCCTTTTAAATTTCAATTGGCATTGCTGTCCTATTTTCTCCGGTGTCCACTTCAATTCCTAGGTGCTAAAGTTTTGGAGGACAGCTTTTTCCCCCTTCTATTATGAATACAGCATTCGGCCTTAAATACTACATAATTTAAAATTCCCATCAGGATTTTTCATAAAATCATTAAAGTCAAACTAAACAAAACCAAAAAGGAGGTTCTTTTATTTTCATCTGATCATTTAGTAGATAAATCAGTTACTTAAGCATCTACTTCCTTCTGACTACATGACCCAGACAATACAATAGAAATAATCCCTCCTCTATCCATTAATCTTAAGGTTAAACCTGTTTAATGATTCAAAATTCAAAATATAATCTCATTAGTACAATTCAGGTCCACTTAAAAATATGAAGTTTAAGCAGGGAAATCTGTGTAATGCCAAAGTATAGAGTGTATCTGAGAAGGCAGATTTCACAGAACATTAAACTCTCTGGACATTCTCTTCAGAAAGACTGAAGAGTAGCTGAAACCAACAATGGTTCACACCTACAAAACCCCTTGTAATTTACCAAATACTTTCTTGAAAATAACTTAGAACATAAAGAGAGAGGAAACAGTTATAATTCTCATTGTATATATGGAAAATTTAGATGTAATTACTTGTTCATAGTCACACAACTGAATTAGAAGAATCAGATCTCAAATCCAAGTCTTCTTATCGAAGTCTAGCACTTATAAACACTACATAAAATAGTATTATTCTGAACTGTTAGGCATATCTTTTACCCTTTTGAGAGGACCCAGGTAACATTCCAAGAAAACTATCCTGAAAAAACAATTTTACTATTTTAATTTCCCAATTGCATTCCTCCAGTGCCAAAAACATTGTCAATAAAGCTTTAGAACTCAGTTCCAGCAAAGAGCTAACAAGAAAGGGGAAGGGGGAGTAGCCAAAGAGTGAGGGATGGGGAAGGGGAGGTTGAAAAAGGCGAAGGGATTGAAGGAAAGGAGAAAACTATAGCAGAGATCTGTGGCTTTGGGGTTGAAAAGAAAATACATGGTGAAATAATCCCTTACCCCATGGCAGTTAAGATCACAATTCCTGGCTTCATCTGAACTGTGTCAACCAAAATAGAAACCCCATCCCAAATCCATGCTGTTGGGCAAACAATCTGGGGCAGTACAAAGAGGGATAAACATGGAGGCCTGAACTTGAGTCATGGGACCTGAATCTGAAACCCTTGTCTGCCATTTACATTCTGTGTGACCCCCATTAACTCTCTGGGCCTCAGTAAAGGGAGGGGGTTGAACCAGATGACCTCCAAGGTCCCTTTATATCTTAGATTTTTCATGCTATGATCCTAAATCTCAAATAGTCTATTCTAACATACTGATCTTACAATTCCTTTTTCAACCTCAGGATCTGCTCCTTTTTAGACAGCACTACTTCACTAAATTCATATCATGATCACAGAAAAGGATCTGAGGACTGGAGGGTAACAAACATTTTCCTGATTTTTCAAGTCTGCATGTGTACTGCTAACCATAGAATGTGACTTCAATTTCTAGAAAACTTCTACAACTTAGCGTAAGAGATGCTTAATGAACATCTGGAAAGGGAAGTGATCACAAAAGCCAACATCACAATTAGATCATGGCACACTAAGTTCACTTCCCTTTCTAACAGATTCATTAAACTGATAGGCAAGAAAATAGCACCCTTATACTTTGTTGGTGGTGGTGTTCTTGTGTCTGATTCTTAGTGATCCCACTTGGCATGTTCTTGGCAAAGAAACTGGAGTGGTTTGTCATTTCATTCTTCATCTCATTTTACAGATGTGGAACTGAGGCAAACAGGGTCAAGTGACTTGCCCAGGATCACACAGCTACCGTAGTAAGTATCTAAGGCCAGATTTGAATTCGAAGTGAATCTTTCTGACAACAGACGTAGCACTTATCCACTGCACTTCCACCTAGATTTTTAAAACTCATGTAGAAAAGATGGAAAGATGTTGGCTAGAAAAACAGTTCCTTTAGATAGATTCATAACTAACTGAATTTCTAGATCCAAATGATAAATAAGTAATGGTTCCATGACAACTTGGAAGATCAACAAATGAGTATCTCAGGTAGCAATGCTTGGTCCTGGGCTTTTCAACATTAGTATCACAGGTTTTGACAAAAGCATAAATGCCATGCTTATAAATATGCAAATGATATAAAACTCAAAAACAGAGCTAACACTGCATGACAGAGAACAGGATCCAAAAAGATGTCACCAGGGAAGAATGTTGGACCAAATTTATTAAGAGAGCTTTTAACAAGAATAAATAAAATCTCTTAGTTTAAAAAAAATTTTTTTTCAATTAACAAGCATGTATATTATTTCCCTCCTGCAGTTCCCTCTCCCACTGGGGAAAAAGACAACATAAAAATCTGACAGGTAACTTCTTCCTTTTCCCTCTAATTTATTTATGATGTAGTTCTGCATCATGTCCCCATTTAAAGCTTATGCAATGTGAGATAATGGTTTGTAACTAGTTTCTGTCAAACTGCTTTCTATTTTTCCCAGAAGTTTTTGTCAAAAAGTGGGTAATTTTACCTTAGTAGATAAGTCTTTAGGTTTAGCAAACATCAGGCCACTGTACACCTTTTTTTCTGGTACGCTGAACACTTAACCTGTTCCACTAATCAACCTCCCTGTTTCTTAACCAATACTATATTGTTTTAATGATTCCTGATTTGTTGTAGAGTCTGAAATCTGGGACTGCTAGGCAGCCTTACCACTTTTTTTCATTATTTACCATGAGATAGTTGACATTTTGTTCCTCCAGATGAATTTTATTAGTTTTTCTAACTCTATAAAGTTATTATTTGGTAGTTTAATTTGCATGGGGCACTGAATAAATTAACTTAAGTAATACTGTCATTTTTCTTAGGCTGGTTTGACCTACCCATGAGTAATTAATATTTCTCCAATTATTTTAGATTTGCCTTTATTTTCATAAGCAGTCCCAATAACTTCCCCGACCCTTTTTTCAGTTTCCTTTTCTGTGTTGTCTTCCTCCATTAGATTGAAAGTTCCTAGAAGGCAAAGACTGTCATACTTTTTTATATTTTTATTTTCAACCCTCTGCACAGTGCCTGGCACATGTAAATGTTTAATAAATGTTTATTGACATTGTAGTTATAGTCATATAGTTTACCATTATAACATGACAGATTGACTCAAGTATATTGTGTATTCTGTAGAAATTTTAAATGAAATATCTCTCCCTATCTCTTCCTGCTGGATTTTACTGATAATATACAATAATTCTGATGACTTATGTGACTTTGTTCAATAATGTGGAACTTCGCTAAAATTATTTTTTCAATTAATTTTAGATGACTCTCTAGAATTCTACAAATAACGGCCATTTGAAAAAGCAAAATGCCCAAAGGGCTATAAAACTATGCCAAAAGTCTATAAGCTATAAAACTGTGCATACCCTTTGACCCAGAAATACCACTTTTAGGTCTTATAATATTAATGGAATCTAAAGATCTTCCAAGCCCCTTTGTATTGGCAAGTAAGCAGGTACTTAGCACCTTGTTTCAAGTTAACACTTTGTTTTTAACACCTTGGGAGGAAGTTGCTGATGTAATAGGAAGGGGCAGAACAGGGAGAAGCTATACCCTATAAAGGGAAGAACACAAGCTGTAGAGACAGAATTTACTGGGGTAAGCATCATGGAGGCAGGGCAACTGCTGCTGGATTGAAGACTGCACTGAGAACTGAGAAGAACTGAGAAGAGGAATAAGAATTGAGAACTGAGACAGGATTTCTTAGAGCAAGCCATGTGGAGGCTGGATAAAGTGATTTTGATTTTGAGAATGGAACTTGTGGTGCTGAGGATTTCGGAGGGCCAGCTGGAGCTGCCGAGGACTGCCAAGGGCCAGGTGGAGCTGCCAAAGACCGAGTAAGTATGACTGTGGTGCCGGTATTTTGTACAAATATTGTTGTGGCTGTGTTGATGTGCATGAATGGTATTGAGGGCTTTGTTAAGGCTTGTCTTCCCAGGAACAGAGACTGTGAAAGATTTGAGATGGACTGGACACTGTGAGCTCTAATGAGGAGCAGTAACTGCATGGAGAGCTGGACAAGGAACTGGGAGCTGTCTGCCTTTGAACACAGGTGACAGTTTAGTAGATTCAGGTAGGAGCTACCTGCCTGGAGTCAAGATGAAAAGATCTCTCCCTGAATACTGAGTAGTGACTGATGAAATTATAATTTACTTGTGACAGAGGGGTGGATGGCTTTTGTACTTTCCACTACCCGTTAAGTGTGACTGTTGAAGTTGTAACTTAATTGCACTCCATGGGTGGAGAACTTTGACTTTTGTACTTTGTGACCCCCTTAACGATGATTGAATGATCTAGTTACTAAATGTTCGTACTTTGTTGAAAACTATGTGACTATTTTAGTGATAAGTTGTTGAGTTGTGACATGGTGAATGTAGGGGGTGATGTCAAAGGTTAGCTCTGAGGAGTCTGCCTTGGGCGCAAATCCAGGCCAAGGACCAACTTGAGCCTTGTTCCCACCCAGCTGGGCCCATTATCTCAGAATGCTGACTCACCATGCCCGCTAATCATCCTTCTGTGCAAGGGAGGCTCAGAACATTCTAGCCATTCCTGGAACCCTGGCCACTTCAGCGATACAGATAAAGTAGTGACACATGAGATAAGAAAGCAGGGAAGCATCCCACCAGAGTAGCCTCCTACAAAGTTGCAATTTAGGTGCCTCATATAACAAACTACGGGAAGTTTCCCATGAGAAAGTATGATGTAAGTGCTTCAGCTACAGTAAATAAACCCTAACCCTCACATACTTAATTGGGATTTGATTAACATACATGCAATAAGCGTATGAATGCTTTCAATCTCCACCTGGCCCACAATTCTTCATTTGTTTGTGCTCTCCCGTACGGTCAGTGCTGCAAGGTGTAAGCATCAGGTGAATGCTGTATTTTGATTTTCTGTGATAAGCTGTAACATTGTGAATGCTGTACCTTGATTTTCTGTGAATGTTTTGTTCTGATTTGTTATTGAATAAATTGAGAGTTCGCTATACTATTTAATAAGAACCTTAAAAGCTATTCACAGCAGCAGTCCTCTGAAAACTGCTTTATAGGCTTTATAGGTCTGTATCCCAAAAAGATCATGAAAAAGGGAAAAAGACCAACATGTACAAAAATATTTATATCACCTATTTTTGTGGTAGCAAAGAACTAGAAACAGAGGGGATATTCATCAATTGCTGAATGGCTGAACAAGTTGAGGTATATGAATGTAATGGAATACTATCCCATAAGAAATGATGAGCAGGATGATTCAAAAAAAACCTGGAAAGACTTACATGAACTGATGCTGAGTGAAGTGAGCAGAACCAGGAAAAAACTGTACAAAATAACAGCAATATTGCACAATGACTAACTTTGATAAACTTAGATCTTCTCAGCAATTCAATGATCTAAGATATTTCCAAAAGACTCATGATGGAAAATACTATCCACATCCAGAGAAAGAACCATGAGTCTAAATGCAAATCAAAGCATACTATTTTCTCTCTTTTTTTGGTGGTTTTCCCATTTTGTTCTGATTCTTCTTTCACAATATGATTAATGTGGAAATATGTTTAATAAGATTGGATACCATTGGGGCGGTCAGGTGGCGCAGTGAGTAAGAGCGCCAGCCTCAGCGTCAGGAGACCTGGGATTGGTTCCAGCCTCAGATACTTGGCACCCACACAAAAATAACTGGCCATGTAACCTTGAGCAAGTTACTTAACCCCGATTGCTTAAAAAAAAAAAAAAGATTGAATACCATGTATAGCCTATATCAGACTGCTTGTCATCTTAGGGAGGAGGGAGGTGGGAGGGAAGGGAGGAAGGGGGGACAATTTAGAACTCAAAATCTTAAAAAAGTGAATGTTGAAAACTAAAATTTTAAAATATTTTTTTTAAAAAAGTAATAATTTTGTTTCTTCTTTGGCTAGATCTCAATTTCTTTTTTTCTTTTTTGTCATGTTACTAGAATTTCCAACTCTAACATTATTTTAAGTGGTGATGTTGACAATGGACCTCCTTATTTTAGCCCTGGTCTAATTAGAAAAACCTCTATTTTTACCCCATTACATATGATGATGTCCCTTGATTTCAGATATATACAAATTACCATCTTTAACAGAAAGTCTATTTCTGTGTTTTCTAGTGCTTTTAATAGAAAAAGGTATTATATTTTGTTACAAGCATTTTCTGCCTAGACATATGATTTTCTTCTTGTTATTAAAAGTAAATTATGCTTATAGTGTACCTAATGTTAAACAAAGTTTGCATTCTTGACTAAAATCCAACCTGAGGGAGGAGAATAGGAAGAGGAAAATCATAAGGATGATTTAAAAAATAAAGTATATAAGCCTATGATTGGGGTCTAGCTGAGTGAAAGAGAATGGTAGGCAAAAAAAAGCTGATTGCATCAAAAACAAAATACTTGTACTAAGCATATGTTTGTCCCATGACCCTCTTCTTTTTAAAGAAGAAACAAGAAGCAAAGAGAGGAAAAATTATAATAGAATAGGATATGATTTATGAGCATATTTGTGAACGTAATGGACATCTTCAAAATGGAAAATAGCAAAATACATTAGAAAGCATATCCAATAGCATGTCTTTCTTTTTGTTCTTTCCAAGAAACAAACAGTCATACAATTAAGAAAAAGAGCATGGGGCAGCTAGGTGGCACAGTGAATAGAGCATCGGCCCTGGAGTCGGGAGGACCTGAGTTCAAATCCAGCCTCAGACACTTGACACACTTACTAACTGTGTGACCTTGGGCAAGTCACTTAACCCCAACTGCCCTCCAAAAAGCAAAAAAAAGAAAAGGAGCAGGAGCAAAAATCTATTATGTTTCAGTTGAACTCAGGAAAGAAGAGGTAGAATGAGGAAGCAATCAGACATGACAATGGACTAGAAATGGGAGGCGAAAGAAAGTGAGGAGTCAAGTGTTCCCAAACTTAACATAAAAATCATTAAAGTCCAGTTACAGCCCAAAATGGCAGGACTCAGTTGAGTAATACACATTTCTGTAGAAAACTTGAGGAAATCTGAAATCAAATTCCTGAGATTCACATCTCTTGAATGGGCTTGGGCATAATTTGTTTCTAAGAGATCATAATCCTGGGTAACTAGATATTAGCGCCCTCAATAGTAATAGAAGAGTTTGGAATGTGGGGCTTTCTGGGGGGAAAGAGAAGGAAATAAGAGATCTCTCTTGGATTTGCTGAGGTTGAGAAGTCTAAGGAACACCTCATTGAAGATATCAAAAACACAGCTGATAATGCAGGACTCGAGATGGAGACCAGGAGTAGATATATAGAAATGGGAAACATCTGCCGAGAGAGGATAACTAAACCCACGGAAGTAAATGAGAACACAGGGTAGAAAGAGAAGGTCTGGGATAAAGCCTTGAAGATCCTTGTGTTTTAGCGGGGATGCCGTGGATAAAGTACCAGCACAGGAGCCTGAGGAGGAGTCAGACAAACAGAATAGGAAAACCTAGGCAAATATACAATTAAAAGCCCTAACCATGAGTGTGAACGAACCGAATTCACCCACAAAAGACAAGGGGACATCAGAAAGGATTAAGAAGTAGAATCCGACTTGTTGTTTAAAAGAAACCCCCTTGAAACAGATTCAAACAGTGATAAAATAAAAGACTAGAAGAGAACTTGTGCCTCAAGTGCACTCAAAAAAACAAGTGTAGGGGGAGGCTAGGTGGCACAGTGAATAGAGCACTAGCCCTGGAGTCAGAAGGACCTGAGTTCAAATCCGGCCTCAGACACTTGACACACTTACTAACCGCGTGACCTTGGGCAAGTCACTTAACCCCAATTGCCCTGCCTCCCCCCCTCAAAAAAAAAGCAGCAAGTATAGCAATCATAAATTTTATACAAGAAAACAATAAAAATATACAAGGTTAAAATAGATAAACTTTATGGTTAAAGTTATCAGAGGCAATACAAAAATATCAATACTTAATATTTTTATTGATTAATTTCATTGACTTTTTAAGAGTACTCTGGATAGAACATCATTTCATCTGCAAAGAACAGTCATTTTGCTTCCTTTTTGCCCCTGTTCATTTCTTTTCTCTATTACATATGATCTGAATTTGGGGGAGGAGAGAGGTAAGAGATTTTTTAGGCATAGAATCTAAGTACTTAAAGGTAAAGTTAACCTGTAGGAAAGGAAGGAAAAAACAGATAGCAAAATTAAATGTTGGGAACCTCTATGAACTCTCTTTCAGCACTAAACATATCTAAGAAAAATAAACAAGAATTCTAAAGACTTGAATAGAATTTCAGAAAAGTGATATGATACCTCTCTGACCATTATTCAAAAAGAAATGAAAGAAGTATATATCTTTCAGTTATGTGTTGTAACTTCAAAGACTGATCATGTGCAAGAGAATAAAAATCTCAATACATAAAGTAGAAATACTAAACACACTTTTTGCTGACCTCAATGAAATTTCAAAAACAAACACAAAAAAAACCCATAAGAATGAATTAGGCATTGCAACAACACCAAAAAAATACTGCAACCAACCTGACATGCACCACTAAAATACCAAATTAGAAATTCAAAATCAAAGAAGACATTAACAAAACTGAATGGAAAAAAAAGGTAAAAATAAGGAGCTTTTTTTAGAAAATTAGATACTGTGATTTAAAAAAAAGAAAAAAATCAATGCCCAGTACAAAATATTTTGTTCAATTATATGCCAATAGGTAACAAGTGCAATGAATGAAAATTTATCTGAAATTCCTATATTAATAGAACAAAAAAACATAGAGGGAGAGGAGGGGGAGAAGAATTTCCACTTTCTATAAATTACTTACCAAAAGAAAGATCTTGAAAAGTAATGGATTTTTAAACGTTCATACCATCAAACATTAAAAAAAATCCATATTATATCAACTATTTGCACAAATAGGAAAAAGAATCTTTCTAGATGCTTTATATGACAAAATATTAAAAAAAATAATCTAAACCAGGATGAAACAAAGCCAAAAAGGAAAACTACAGACCAATATGCCTAATGAAAACCAAGGTAAAATTTTTAAATAAAATATTAAAAGAGGTTACAACATATATCTCCAAAAAATTATATACTTTAATCAGGTAAGATTTATACCAAGAATGAAGGGTTGATTCAATATAAAGAAAACTAAAATTATGGAATACTTTTATAACAAAAATAATAAAAACCACATGATTATATCATTAGATGCTGAAAATGTTTGATAAAATGTGACACATTTCTATTTAAAGGGCACAAAGCATACAAAAAAATTTCTGGTATTTCCTTACTATGATAAGTAGTATTTTCAGAGACCAGAGATTTGGTCTGAAGATCTAATTTATCATTCTAAATCTCAAAGTTTCATGAGGCAGAAATCTGAGCAAGAACCCATGTGAGACCAAGAAGGGCAGTTCACTTCACTTAAAAGTGAAAGGGGGTCAGAGCCTGGCTCTAGTAAAAGATGAAACTAAATTTCAGGAACTAAAGATAGAGAAAACCAAAAAGCAGAAGCTTGCTGTGGCTAGATCTGCAGCTCAGTGTTTCTCTATGCTGCAATAGCAACTCAACCAAAGAACTGAGAAACAGAGAAAAGTGGGGCAGGATGCCAACATGTGGGTGGATCCACCAGGCTAGCCTGAAGCACAGGGGAATGGAAACCAGTTGGGGCCATTTCTTTCCACCCCAAGAAGTCACTTGGGACACGGACTGAGGCAGGTGAAATGTAACTTGCCTAGAAGAGAAGAAGGTTGAGACCTCTTTGGGAGCTAAACACCAAGGAAACTACCATCAAAAGAGGAGTCAGAAAGTAAGCAATAGGTCAGTATAAAGAAAAAAAAAGACTGACAGGCAAAGTTCTCAGCAGGAAGAAAATTCAACAAATAAACCCACAGGGAAGATATTCATAACAGAAGGGAATATGGCAAAATGAGCAAAATGAGTCCAGACATCTATGAATAAATATTGCAAGACAAAGGAAAATGAATAAACACACCTGATGAGGCAGAAGACCCTGTGGGCTACCAAAAAAAAAAAAAGCATATAACTACAGCAGTATGTTTGTGAATTGTCGAAAAGAGGAAGAACTGTGAAAGCAGAATTTATGGACTGCAAAGCAGAAATAATGGAATCCACAATGGCAAATCTCAAAACAGAAGCAAGAGAGAACAACTGATTAAGAATGCCAATACACAGACAAGGACAATTGGAAAGAAAAGAAGAAAATGCATAGCACAAAACAGAAAGATAGTCAAAAAGAAATACAGAAAAAGAATACAGCTTTCAAACTGGCATGTTTAATTTACTCTATGCTTTGAAGAAAAATCCAAGCTAAATGTAATTTTTGTTAAAGACTAATCCCATTAACCATAAATCTGCAAGTCCTATCTTTTATTTTCCTTTAGGTTTCTATTTATTTTTTATGATATTTTGGTTGTATATCCATTTGTATTTACTTTGGTATAGGAGGTTGAGCTAAACTAATGCCCACCATACGGCTTTCCACTTTTCCCATAGTTCCTGTCCAACATAAAGTCTTTCTCCCATAGTTTCTGTAATACAACTCACTTGAGGTTTATAAGTCAAAGCTGTACTCTAAGAGGGTTGCAGAGGTAAGAAGGATGCACTGGAGTTGCTGTCAATTATCCCAGGGATGAGTTTCTTAAGGAGATTCTGATAAGAGGAAGATGCCAATTTGGGCCAGATGGACTTATATTTCTCAAATTAGATACTCCACCTCGGGAGTGGGTTCCCCCCTGGTGATTCTAAGAGGATTTCAGGTTGAAGAATGTTTTATGTGAAAAAGATTAGTTCAGAACTTTCCACCTTTATTAAATCTGAAACACATACAAAGCCAATGAGCATAATAGCATGCAATTATAACATGCCATTAAAAATTAAATGTATTTTGAAAGTAACTTTTAATAAAAAAATAATGTATTTCAGTTTTTGAGACAGGTATCAGGGAAATCTCATGACATTTTATTTATGATTTGGTAAAATAAATCTTGTAATTGGTTAGAAATGAATATTTGTCAGAAATTCATACAGAAATTCTCTCTTGTATCTATGAGGTTTTTTAGAAGAGAAAATTTTAATCAGCACACTTAGATTTCAAATAGATAAATCCATCCTTTTTTCTAAACCATTTCCCAAAAGTTCCTTATTCTAGTTAACACTACAGGGAATTCTCCCACAATATATCAATTTAATTCACTGTACAATTTAATTCCCAGCATTACAGATTTAGTCTTATCCTTTATGCTGAAGATGACCACAGCAATCACTCATGAAAGTTGAGAGCTTGTGAACTGAGCATTTTACTATTTTTACATTCAAAGATGCTCTGTTCTCTTCACAAACAGGCAACTAAAACAGGTTTTTGCACTAAACCAAATTTGATCATACTGATTTTTTTTTAGCACTCCAAGAATCTGAGAACCAAGGAAAAACTTAAAGGAATATATAGATTTGTACCTATCTTTCCTTTTTTCCTCTTTCTATTTAATAAATTACTTAAGTTCAAATTGATAATTCAGAACTACTACATGACATATTAATAACGAGTTGGCAAGGAAAAGGCAATTCTGTCACATAAATGCAATACCTAATACAAAAATAGACATTCTAATAAAAGAATGTTTAAGAAAGATTAGATGATGGAGGAATTATTTCAGAATCATCTCTGTCTCTCAAAGGCTGGATGTTCATATAATTTTTCTTTACAGCATCCTAGCACTTTATATCAAAAATTCAATACACTTTACAGATGGGTAATCTGAAGTGTCAGAAATAAATAACATAACCTTGTAACAAAGGGCAAAGACAAAGTTGGGCCAATTTTGGAATGCCAAATATTCAGGTTATCAGTGATAAAAATCTAAATTTTAAACATAGTACTGGAATACAGATAAACATTTAAAGAGGCAGCTAGGTGGTACAATAGAGAGGTAGACATAAAGAAGAAGGCCTGGGTTCAAATATAGCCTCAAGGTAACTAAAACCTAAAGTAACTACTAGCCTCTCAATCCCTGTTCCCTCAACTGTAAAATGGGGCTCGTAACAGCATCCACCTCCCAAAGATATTGTGAGGATAAGATGAGATATGTGTAAAGCACTTTGTAAACTTTAAAGCATTATATAAATGCTATTATTATTACGAAACAAATCATAGGAGTAATCTTGACTCCAAATATTACTGTTAGCTTTTCAGTAACATTGGCACTAGATCTTTCCTGATTACTAATATATGAAGAAAGAAAACTAGTTAAAACTTCAGAAGAAATCTTTAAAAGCCATATATGATCTTTGGAAGTTAGTGATTAGCCTCACGCAAAATATGACTTCAAAATCCCATAATTTGAACATTAAAGCCTTGAATGAAATTATATGCGAGGGTAATAGCATTTTTCTCCAAATTCTTCAGGTTAAAAGAGTTGATAAACTTAAGAAATAAAAGAAATATATTATCTTTAAAATTACACTTGAATAACTTGCTTCCATAGTTTTCCACTTCAGTATATTCTGGAAAAGCCTTAAAAATAGATTAAATTCTTACTATCAACTTTTTAGCAAAGTTGCAGGATACAAAATAAACACACATAAATTATCAGAATTTCTATATATTACCAACAAAATCCAGCAGCAAGAGATAGAAAGAGAAATTCCATTTAAAATAAATGTAGATGATATAAAATACTTGGGAGTCGACCTGCTAGGGCAAACCCAGGAACTATATGAACACAACTATAAAACGTTTTTCACACAATAAAGTTAGATCTAAACTGGAAAAATACTGATTGTTCATGGGTAGGCTGAGTCAATAAATAAAAATGACAATTCTAACCGATTTATTCAGTGCCATATCAAACAAACTATCAAAAATTTATTTTATAGTTAGAAAAATAATAACAAAATTCATCTAGAAGAAACAAAAAGCTCTAGGATATCAAGGGAATCAAAGGAAAAAATGTGAAAGAAGGTAGTCTACACATACCAGATATCAAAATATATTATAAAGAGGTAATTATCAAAACAATCTGGTACTGGCTAAGAAATAGAGTAGAAGAGATTAGGTGCAAATTGCATTACAGTAAATGACTATAGTAATATGGCATACGATAAACCCCAAAATCCAAGTTTTTGAAACAAAAACTCATTATTTGACAAAAACTAGAAAACAGTATGGGCAGCAACTAAGTATAGACAAGCATCTAAAACCATATACCAAGATAAGATCAAAATGGGTATATGATTTACACATAAAGGGTCATACCATAAGTAAATTAAGAGAACATGGAATAGTTTACCAGTCAGATTCATGGATAAGGGAAGAATTCAGGACCAAAGAAGATACAGACAGCATTACAAAATGTAAAGTAGATAATTCTGATTATATAAAATTTAAAATGTCCTACACAAATAAAACCAATGCAAGAAAAATTATAAGGAAAGCAGGAAACTGGGGGAAAATCTTTGCAACAAGTATCTATCACTGATAAAGGCTTCATTTCTCAAATATATAAAGAACTGAGTCAAATTTATAAAAATACACATCATTCCCCAATTGATAAATGGTCAAAGGACATTGACAAATGGTCAACAGGCAGTTGTCAGAAAAAGAAATCAAAGCTATCTATAATCATATGAAAAAATGCTCTAAATCATTAATGGTAGAGAAATCCAAATTAAAACAACTCTGAGGTACAACTCACACCTATCAGAATGGCTAATATGACAAAAAAAGGAAAATGTTGGGTATTGGAAGGGATATGGAAAAACTTGGGACACTAATGTACCATCTAACCATGCCAGAGAGTAATCTGGAAATATGACCAAAGATCTATAAAACTGTGCATACTCTTTGACCCAGCAATACCACTTCTAATCCAAAAAAAAAAAAAAAAAGTAAAGGACCTATTTGTACAAAAATAATTATAGTAGCTCTTTTTGTGGTGGCAAAGAATTGGAAATTGAGGGGATGCCCATCAAATGGGGAATGGCTAAACAAGCTGCAGTATATGAATGTAATGGATTACTACTGTTCAATAAGAAATGATAAGCAGGGACTTCAGAAAAACCTGGAAAGCCTTACATGAACAGATGCATAATGAAGTGAACAGAACCAGGAGAACATTGTATACAGTAACAGTTATACTGTTCAATGAAGAATAGGCTTAGCTATTGTCAGCAATACAATGAGCCAAGACAATCTTAAAGGACTAATGATGAAGCATACCATCCACCTCCAGAGAAAGAACTGATATTATCTGAATAGAAACTGAAGCATACCATTTTCTACTTTCTTTAATTTTTTTTCTTTTCTTTGAGTCTTCTTGTACAAAATGGCTAATATAAAAATGTTTTACATAATTGAATACATATAACCTATATCTGACTGCTTATTGTCTCAAGGCATGGGGGCTGGGGCGGGGTAGAATAGATTAAATTCAACTAAGATGAAGAGGTAGGCTACATCAGGAAGAGACTAGATAACAGACTTCAAGTTCATGGGAGCAAGAATATATTTTATTGGGGCGGCCAGGTAGCACAGAAAGTAAGAGCACCGGCCCCAGAATCGGGATGACCTGGGGAATCGAATCTGAACTCAGACACTTAGCACCCACCCGGAAACACCTGGCCGTATAACCTTGAGCAAGTTACTTAACCCCAACTGCTTTAAAAAAAAGAATATATTTTATTAAAACTCTGAATCTCCCCCCAGTGTCTAGATCAGTGCTCTTCACTCAAGAGATACTTAATAAGGAAATCAAAATGAACATATCAGGGGTGTTCTAACCAACCAATCCACAGATTAGTGCTCTGTGTGAAATTGCAGAGTTCTTTTGTAAAGAAGCCAAGATTTTTAATACCAACATCCTGCTAATGTTGCTGAATAGCAGTGAGAAACCGAACATAGTCGTCTCTGAAGAATTAAAAATTAATTATCACACAAAGGGCAATGGTGAGACCCATGGTGGGAGAACAGGCTGCCACACAGAAGCAACAAAGGACTGAAGAATAGGCGGAAAGGACAATAAGGAAAGTTAAGGAAATATATGGCAGGTAGAAAAATTCCCCCAATTGCATGGCAAGAGATGACAGGTAGACAGCCAGAGTATTCCACTGGCACCCTCAAGACTTATATATGAACTGGGGCAATTAGGTGGCAGTGAATAGAGTACTGATCCTGGAGTTAGGAGAACCTGAGTTCAAATCCTGCCTCAGACACTTAACACTTACTAGCTGTCTGACCTTGGGCAAGTCATTTAACAGCAACTGCCCTGCCCTTCCCCCTCCAAAAGGACAAAAAAAAAAAATAGGACACACAAATGATACAAAGTGCGGTGAGCAAAACCAGGAGAATATTGTACGTAGTAAAGGCAATACTGCACGATGATCAACTGTGAATGACTTAGCTATTCTCAGCAATACAATGATACAACACACAAACTATACAATACAAATTATCCAAGATAATTCCAAAGCACCTATGATGAAAAAGGTATTGATCTCCAGAGAAAGAACTGATGGAGTCTGAATGCAGATCAAAACATACTAATTTTCACTTCCTTTATGTTTTTGTTTTTTTTTCTTTTGAGTCTGTGTCTTCTTTCACAACATGACTAATGTGGTTAATGTTTTGTATGATTGAACATGTATAACCTATATGAAATTGCTTACTATCTCAGGAAGGGGGAGGTAGACAGAGAGAAAATTTGGAACTCAAATTTTTAAAAATGAATATTAAAAACTGTCTTTACATGAAACTGTGGGAAAAAATGAAACATTAAAAAAAATGAGCACTCATCATAACCTATCTTTAGCCTAAACTTCTCTATTTCTCTTATGGGTACAACTACCTCAGACTCATTCTTAACTGCTTTCTCTCCCTCAACTCCTATTATCTAACCAATTGTTCAGTTTCACTGATTCTATCTTCATGACTTCTCTGGAATTCATGTCTTCTTTCTGTTCACAAGGACACTACCCTAACTCTGTTCCTCATCACTCTCACCTGAATTAATGTACTAGTTAGTCTCTTCACTGGTCTTTCTGTTTTTTGTCTCTCCTTTCTCTAATACATCCTCTACACAGCACCAAGTTAATATACCTTTCTCAGAGCACCATACTATCCCATTACATATATGTCCCATGATGTGTGTGGACATTTCCCAAATGACGGGCATCTACTTCAAGTTTTTTGCCATGGCAAAAAATAATGCCCTACGCATTTTTGGTATGTATAGGACGTTTTATTTTGTTCTCGGTCTCTTTGGGTGCCTCAGAAAAGAAGGAAGAGAAGAGAATCTGAGTCAAAAGAATGTGTTCATTGTTGGTCAATCTCTTCACATAAATTACAGATTGCTTTCCAGATTCACCAGCAGGGACTCTTTATGTAACTCCACCAACATTGACTGTTCTCATCTGTTATCATTCTTGTCAATTTGCTAGGTGTTAGATGAAACCACGGGTTGTTTTGGTTTGCATTTCTCTTATCATTGGTGATTTGGAGAATGTGATAAATACAGAGGAGCATATGGGAACTGATTCAAAGGGAAGTAAGCCAAGTTAGGAAAACAATAAACAATAACTATAATAATATAAATGGAAAGAATAACAACACAGAAACTGAATACTGTGAAATTACTACAACCAAATTTGTTCCCAAAGAAAGGAGATGAGAACGCACCAGCATCCCCAACCCACTCATGACTTCCTTGCAGAGGAGAGTAATTACAGGTAGGAATACCGCAATAGAGTGTCAGACTTTTTCAGTATGTCAGCAAGTTTTGCAGAGCTTTTTTTTTTTCCCTTTTTACTCTTTTTTTCTTCTTCGTTACAAGGGTGGTTCTCTTGAAAGGAAGAGCTGGGAGAGATACAATAAGAAATACTGGTAATATAGTAACAAAATATGTCAACACAAACATTTTAATAAATAGAAAAAAGAAAATAAATGAGCATATTTATAGCACATGGTTGACCCAATCACTCCTCTGCTCACAAATCAGCAGGGGCTCCCTATTCTTTTGGAATAAAATATAAAATTCTTGTCCTCTTCTTTAAAGTCCTTCACAATTTGGATCCCACCTACTTTTCCTGGGGTATTTCATGCTATTCGAGGTCATAGGACTGCTGGCTGGAAAGAACTTCAGAGATTCCTTTAAACAGTCTCCTCACTTTATAGGTAAGGACACTGATACCCAGAAAGGTAAAGAGATTTGCCCAAAGTTAGAAAGATGGTTTAGTACCAAGGACAGGGCTCAAACCCACATCCTCAGACTCCCAGCTTCAATGCTTTATCAACATATCTACAACATCAAGTTTCTCTTCAGCATGACTATGGTATCACCTCTGGATAAGAGCTTTTCCTCACTCATTCCATTAACAAGAATGAATGCAAAAACATTCACTAAGCTTAAATACAAAAGTCAGTCCCTGCCCTCAAGGAGTTTGCTTTCTAAAAGGGGAAGACAATACATATAAAGGAAAAGTGGCAAGAATAAGGTGAAGTCACAAGGATGGTGGCATCTGAATGATGTGCCCTCCGCAGAAGCAATGGAAATGCTGATTTAACCGCCATTTCCAGAATAAGAGGAGGAAAGAGGGAGAACATGGAGGCAGTTCATATGAGGCATCATGGGAGGTAAAGGATGCCTGGGATGGCTGAGCCAGCTGACTAGATGTAGGGAGCTCTTACTGGAGATCTAGTGGTAACCTGGAGACAAATTTCTTACCACCAGATAGTGCATGACATTAAATAATGACTGCATAGTAATGAGAGGCTTTTCTACATTTATTGTACTTACAAGTTTTCTTCCTTGGTTTTTATTGCATTTAATTAGGTCAGATACTATTTGAAGCTATTTTCCTGTGTATTGTTTTTATAGAGATTCTTTCCTGTGGGGAGCAACTGACTATTTAACAAGGGCTGACCTCAGACTAAAGCATCTCCCAAGTATATTACATTGAAGGTATGCAGCATTTTATTAGTTTCTCTGTTATTTGCTTCCAATTTCTTTGTTGGTTCTACTGCTGCCTCTGCAATCTGCCACCATGGTCACAGCACTGTCCCAATTTGTGTTCCAGAGACAGCATCTTGCAAATTTTTCTTGGGATAATATTTCTATGATACTGCTGTGTTTAATAATTGACTTTTTGGTGTCAGACATAGTCTCTCTGGCAAGCTCACCTGCTGTGTAAGGGAGGTAACGCTGGGGTTGGAAAAAACTGGAAAGAGTCTGGAACAGTCACTACAAGGAATGTAATGGAAAATCAATAACAGATTAATGAAAAGGCTGCACAGAGTGTATCATTGGGGGCCCAATTAAAGTTATTCAGCTTGAATTTGTAGTGGAACTAAATGGACTGGCACTGAAATTTTCTCCAGCACAGCTTGGTAGCATGGGAACGGAAACAGAAAATATCAATTGGTTGGGGTTACCTAAGGTTGGAGACTAGGGAGGCAGGTATGAGGGAGGGTCAAGAAATCAAAAGATTTGACGGAACCAGGGTGGTCCACAAATACCTTTGATTTGAGAGAGTCTGAGATCCATAACGTACATAGGTGACAGACTTTGTTCTGGACACACCTCTATCTACCTGGCAGGCCCCTGTCCCTTTCTGTTATCAATATCCATTTCTGTAAACCTAGAAACCCTGGAAAGGTCCTACGTATTTGCTGTATGTCTATATTATGCCGTACCTATATTATGCACGTTGGAATGTAAGCTCCTTGAGGGCAGACATGATTTTACCTTTGTCTTTGTGCTTACAGTAGGGGTTCAGCAAAGACTGGTCGAATGGCTGACTTATTCCATAATTCTATACTCAACCAATTCCATACAACAATCCCCAGGGGCTCCCAGCTTGTGACAGAGGTAGGAAATTGAACAGATACCTAATTGAGTCCCAGCTCCTCACTGTAACAGCTATCTCCTCCTGATTCACTGCTGACTCAGTAAGTGGGTTGTCCTAGGATGCATCAGCACGTGAACAATATATGAGGACCAACGTGTCACCTATAATTTAAAATGTCCGTGATGTATGAAGGACAAAGGACACAGACTTTCTACCCAAGGGCTTAGCATAACCCAGATGTGTCCATTCCAGATGGTGACCTCTCAAAGGACAATCCTCTTCCTGTCAGAGACTAAAAATCATTACACTTAAGGTTTCAGGAACCTCCCTACTGGTGTCCTTGATTGCCCCATCTCTACCTTGACTGTCCCTGCCCAACCCAGGATGTCCAGTCCATGTGAAGGTGACTCACATCTTCCCAGATATGAATTAAAACATTGCTATTATAATAATGGCCTATTTGCATTTTTAAAAATTTATTTTATTTTCAATTTACAGAGAACAAGCATTTCCGTTGCCCATGAAACTGCAAATCTACCATGTACTACTTACTATTCCCTCCAAATATACTTCAACGTTAACATGTAAATTTCTTTTTCTCTTTCTTTTCTTCCCACCTCTACCCCCTCCCCCACCCTGGAGATGGCTACCATTAGACATAATTAGGTATATGTATGTGAAATCATTCTATACATACTTCTATTTATCAGTTCTTTCTCTGGATGCAGAGAACGTCTTTCTTCATATTTTTAATTTGTTTATTTTCTATTTTTATTATTTATTTTTAATTTATTTATAATTGTCAAAATGACTTAGGTGCTCCAAGTCATAGAAGTGGCTAGCCTATCTGCACTTGGCTTTACTAGTTCATCTGGCTCTTCTTGAAAGAAAGCGTTAAGATCCCAAAATAGCTGAAAGAAAGGAGAGTTATGGAGGCAGAACCAAGATGGCAGAGTAGAAGCACAAACTTGCCGTGGGCTCCAGCTCCAATCACTTCCAATACATGTAAAAAACAACTCTGAACAAACTTTAGAACCCACAAAGTGACAGAGAGAAACAAATCTCCCGCTGAAGGAAGCCCGGCAAGGAGACAGGAAGGGTCTATCGCACTGAGCTGGGAGCCAAGTGCAGTCCAGCTTGACCCATATGCTTCCAACCCCAGAGAGGCCCCAACCAGCAGCTGCCAGAGAAGACTTCAGGAGAGTGAATCACCAGCAGCTGTGGCAGTTTTCAGACTTCTCAACCCATAAACACCAAAGACAAAGTAAAAGGTCAGTGTGGAACTCTGCTGGAATGGGGGGACTAAAGAATGTGGTCAGGCCCCCGCCCCCAGGGCAAGAAGCAGCCAGAGGCACAGTGACCATGCAGAATGCATGCGTGGCTGTTTGCAGAGCTCCTGGACTGCAGATTGTAAGGGGACCCAGAGACCATTCAGAGGGTAATCACTCTTGCTTTAACCTGCTTGGATCTGGATTTCAGTCTTGGATGGTGGTCCTGGGGTGTGTGACCTTTGAGCCAGAGCTTGTGGGGGCTGTAGATAGGGTGCCCTCCTAATAGGTCCAGCAGCTAAAAACCCCAGTGATTTGGGACATAGCTCTCTCCATTCTGGAAGCAGAGTTCTGCCATGGCAAAGAGCTCAAAAGTCAAGTAATTGGCTGGCAAGATGAGCAAGCAGAGGAAGCACAAACAGACCACAGAATCCTTTTTTGGGGACAAAAAGGATCAGGCATGGAGCAGGAGGAAGACAATGAAGTCAGAACTCCTGCATCAACAGCCTCCAAGAAAAATACGAATTGGTTACAGGCCATGGAGGAGCTCAAAAAGGATTCTGAAAATCAAGTAAGAGGAGGAAAAATTGGGAAGATAAATAAGAATGATGCAATAAAATCATGAAAAGTGAGTGAACAGCCTGCTAAAGGAGACCCAAAAATACACTGAAGAATTTAACACCTTAAAAAATAGACTAACTCAAATGGCAGAAGAGGCCCAAAAAGCCAATGAGGTGAAGAATGCCTTAAAAAGCCGAATTTGCCAGACAGAAAAGGAACTTCAAAAACTCACTGAAGAGAATAACTCCTTCAAAATTAGATTGGAGCAATTAGAAGCTAATGACTTTATGAGAAATCAAGACACCATAAAACAGATATAAACAAATGAAAAAATAGAAGACAATGTGAAATATCTCACTGGAAAAACCACTGACCTGGAAAATAGATCCAGGTGAGGTAATTTTTTAATTATTGGACTACCTGAAAGCCATGACCAAAAAAAAGAGCCCAGACACCATCTTTCAAGAAATTATCAAGTAAAATTGCCCTGATATTCTAGAACCAGAGGTCAAAATAGAAATTGAAAGAATTCACCAATCTCCTCTCGAAAAAGATCCCAAAAAGAAAGCTCCTAGGAATATTATAGCCAAATTCCAGAGTTCCTAGGTCAAGGAGAAAATACTCCAAGCAGTCACGAAGAAACAATCTGAGTATTGTGGAAACACAATCAGGATAACACAAGACCTAGCAGCTTCCACATTAAGGGATAGAAGGGCTTAGAATATGCTATTCCGGAAGTCAACAGAGCTAGGCCTAAAACCAAGAATCACCTATCCAGCAAAATTGAGTTAATGCTACAGGGGAAAATATGGTCATTCAATGAAATAGAGGATTTTCAAGCCTTCTTGATGAAAAAAACAGAGCCAGAAAGAAAATCTGACTTTCAAATACAAGAAGCAAGAGAAGCGTGAAAAGGGACAGGCGCAAGAGAGACCTGAGGTGAGAGCAAAAATTACTTCTCTTTGCTCATCAAAGGTGGGAGATCAAACAGACAGCAGCAGGTGAAAGTTGTCTTGTACTCCTGTCACAGGAAGAAGTCGAGCCTGCCGGCCCCTGGCAGCCTCTGGGCAGGACAAGAGCAAAATGAGATGGAAGGCTTATGGGCAGAGGAGGATCCTGTTCTTCTCTCCCCCTGAGGCCGGACAGGAGGTCTGCCTGGGGTAGCGGGAGCACACATACGTGTTGAGCCATGACCCTGACTTGTTGGCAAGGGAAGCAGGCTTCCCAGTTCTCCTAGTCACTGACTCATCACCCTCAGGATCCTGAGGAAAGCTGCGAATTATATAACAGTAATAGGGCCCTACATTTAAAGGTTTCCATGAAAGGGGCAAAGTTAAAAAGGCACACAATGTGCAAACATGAATCAAATATGGAATAGGTCGTTTATTTTTACATAACAGAGGAAATGCTAAGCATAAAATAATCATTAGGACTGATGACACAGACTTGAGTAGCTTACTTATAACTTCTTGTTGCAATCTGCTGAAAGACTGTTTGAAAAGCCTCATCAAGGCATAACAGGGTTTGGTAATTCTTCTTTGAAAAAAGAAAGAAAGAAAGGAGAGTCACCAACGAGAGCATAGCTACAAATAAATGACTGTCAGGACCAGCCTGAGGAGGAAGGAAGGCAGCAAGCGGGGAGAGTCTTACAAATCAAAACAGTTCATCTTCCTGCAGCAGCTAAGAGAGCTTCATTCACTTACTCAGAATATACTCTGAACTTGTAAACATGCTGAAAATCAGCATACCCTCGGACTTAGAGATTCTACTGTTAGGAATAGCAAGGAGGCCAATGACCAAAAAAAAAGGCCCCATTTACACCAAAATATTTATGGCAGGGTTTTTTGTGGCGCAAAAACCTGTAAACAAAGGAGATGACCCCATCAAGAAGGTAATTATACACAAATATAATAGAACATATTAATGTGCTGTAAGAATTGGTGAATATGATGATTACAGAAAAACATGGAAAGACATATGAACTGAAACCAAGTGAAGGCAAACATACAATGCATACAGCCACCACAAAGAAAGAAAATAATGTGGTGAAATTATAAAGAAGAAGACAGGTGCCAAAGAAGACACATAAAACTGACACCTCAACCTCTTCCAATATTGTGTATGTACAGTTTTTTCCATGGACTAATCAGTTGTGCTGATTTTTTCTTTTATTCTTTGTTATAAGGGATGGTCTCTGTAATACTGTTCAGTCATTTCAGTCATGCCTGACTCTCCGTGACCCCATTTTGTGTTTCCTTGCAAAGATACTGGAGTGGTTTGCCATTTCCTTCTCCACCTCATTTTACAGATGAGGAAACTGAGGTAAACATGGGCTAAGTGACATGACCACGATCATACAGATATTAAGAGTCTGAGGTTGAATTTGAACTCAGGTCTTCCTGAATCCAGGCCTAGCAATCTATTCACTGCATCATCTAGCTGAGAGGGAATGGGGGAGAAATAAAATGGGATATCTAGATATGATTAAAAACAAACTGTGGAACATAAGCATAATGGAGCATTACTGTGCTATTTTTAAAAATGATGAATCAATTGAATACGGAGAAGTAGAGAAAGATTTGTGTGAACTGACGCCGAGTTCATGGGGCTGATAGATGGCACAGCAGATAGACTGCCAGGTCTGGGGTCCAGAAGACTCACCTTCCTGAATTCATACGTGGTCTCAAGACATGTACTAGCTATGTGACCCTGGGCAATCTACTTAACCTTACTGGCCTCAGGTTCCTCAGCTATAAAGTAAGCTGGAGAAGAAAATAGTAAAGCACTCCAGTATCTTTCCCAAGAAAAGCCCAAATGAGGTCATGAAGAGTCAGATCTGACTGAAAAAACAAAACAAAAAAGTAATCAGGAAAACAATATACACAATAACTACCATCATGTAAATGGAAGAGACTGAATGCTCAGAAATTATCTTGACCAAGCCCAGCCCAAAGAAGATCTATGAGGAGGCATCTCTTCCCATCCTATCCCATCCCAGCTTCTTTGCAGAGATGTAGACTACAGGTGACTTAATCTAATGTCACTCGTTAATACATTGGTTTGTTTTGATAAACTGTTTCCTCTTTTTATATTTTGTTATAAAGGATGGTTCTCTGAAAGGGGGAAGGGAGAGATGCATGGGGAAATATAAGGGATGAAAAGGCAAATGATACCAAAAAAAGATTTACTTTTTTTTTTTTGGAGGGCAGTTGGGGTTAAGTTACTTGCCCAAGGTAACATGGCTAGTTTTTGTGTTGTGTCTGAGGCTGGATTTGAACTCAGATCCTCCAGACTCCAGGGCTGGTGCTCTATTCACTGCGCCACCTAGCCACCCCAGACTTACTTTTTAAAAGTAATCCTTATGAACATCTTCATCATGAAAAATATTCACCAAATTCCTAATTGGGGATAACATTGTGCTCAATGGAACACAAAAAGAACCATTTGGATAAAAATTCACAAGATACAGCAGACTAGGTTTTTTCCAGACAAGAAGTGTTGAAAGTAGTACAAAATGCAGTAAGTACGTTTTATGGAGACAAAAAGATGAATGAAATTCCCTACTCAAGTTTAATGCAGAATGAACCCTGCTTCTATCTGGGGACTGTGAAATGAAGATTTATAGCATGAAGTCAGAAGAGAGAAATAAGTATTTGAATCATAAATGCAAATGATGGTAATGATCTAGGCTACTCATGCCTAGTCCCAAATTATTCAGTCTACTTGCTCTTAGAAAAAGAATTAATTGGGTATTTTCTCTATCTTCCTTTTGTTACTAGAAAATATTAGACATCTTAGCAGTCTAAACAAAGGAACGAAAGGAAATAATCTCTAGGTCCCTCCTGCCTCTCACATAAACGAGGTCTAAGAAACTTCTGACAAGAATATAAACAGGAAAAATTTCATGGGAAATTCTCAAAGACCTGAAAGACCTCCCTAGGTTTAGATAACCAAGGGTCTTGAATTTCTTGCCATAGGTCTTAACTTTTTCCCCTGCCCGATCATTGTTCAAGCTGACTTCATGAAGACTAGACATTCTACCATGTTAAATAAAGCAGTAACCCTAAACACAGAAAATGTTACAGAGAGAGATGACCAGTGTGTCCTTTACATAATGGGGCCTACTAGGTCCACAAGTGCAGGCCCTTTGACTGACTGACAGTAAAACCTGGATTCAGTCAAACAGCAGCACTTGAGGATCTAGAGGGTCCTGGTTGGCCTCAAGGCCCCAGGTTCCCCACCTCTGATCTAATCAATAGTTTTATTACTATTTACAACAGGTAAAGTGGACATTAGATAACGATAGTACACACGAAAGTGGGAGGAAGTCACATAATCTTTTTTTTTTTTTGCTCTTTGGAGGGGGGAAGGCAGGACAACTGTGGTTAAGTGACTTGCCCAAGGTCACACGGCTAATTTTGTGTTAAGTGTCTGAGGCCGCATTTGAACTCTGGTCCTTCTGACTCCAGGGCCAGTGCTCTATTCACTGGGCCACCTAGCTACCCCAGGGAAGTCACATTATCTTAAATACAACAGTGCTCTGATTATGAAAAGGATACTCTCTATTTCACTCTGCCATACACATTTGAAACTAGATACCTGATCCTTCCAGACACATCCTGCTATGTAAACTGAATGAATCAGGTGCTTTAAGGATGCATCAAATTTCAATGAAATGACTTTTTGACCACTGACTTACCTGTCAAGCATCCTCCATAACAGTAACAATAATAATAGCATTTACATGTTACTTTAAGGCTTCCACCATACTTTATTTATATTATCTCATTTGGTGCTCACAACAATTTTGAGAGGTAGGTGCTATTATTGTCCCCATTTTACAGATGAGGCAACTGAGGCTGAAAGAAGTTAAGTAACTTGCCCAGGGTCACACAACAGGACTTCAACTCAGGTCTTGTTTATTCCAAATCCAACATTCTAACTACTGAGCCACCAAAGCTTAACCAAGCATGCCAATATAAACCTTTGAATCTAAATAGAGACCTCCCCCCATCCCAATAATAGAGACCACAGAGAAGATTACAAATACTCTCATATCAGATGATAAGATGCTTTCACATCAAAGAGATATCTATCAATTTTAAAAATACCATTTTAGGCTTATCTGCCCAAGCCCTCAAAAAGTTCACAAAATCATAGGATTTTAGAGCTGGAAGGAATGAGCTGATATTTCCAGTGGCAATAATCAATTAGGGTGGAAATTACTGAACCAAAATAAACCTATACATTAAAGGGGGGGGAAACATTTTTTTCACATGAAACACATGAATTCTGAGCACTTGTCTACATTAACACTGAAAGCACAGCAATTATTTTAGCCAACATTTTACAATAGCTTATATGTATAAATAATTTATAATTAAATAACTGAATTCATAGAATTAAATAAAATACAATTTAAAAGGAGCTTTAACATAATCAAGAAGCATTCAGACCTTACTTTGGCCAGGTTCTGTGCTAAATGCAACAAATACAAATACAAGTAGAAAAAAAAAAGACAGTGTTTACACTTAAGGGGATTACAGTCTAATGTGGGAAGACAACATATGAAAAGAAGCTGAAAAGAGTTGGCTGGAGATATACCAGCAAGGGCAAGTAGAGTGTCTTTGTAGAGTCCCCAAAGTCAAGGGAGAACCTGGAAAGGAATAAAGATATGGCTGAGGGGCGACTAGGTGGCGCAATGAGTAAAGCGCCGGCTCTGTAGTCAGGAGGACCCGAGTTCGGTTCTGGCCTCACATACTTAACACCCACACAAAAACTAGCCATGTAACCTTGGACAAGTTACTTAACCCTAACTGCCCTCCAAAAAAGCAAAAAAAATAAAATGAAATAAAAAAGATATGGCTGATTTGGGCATCTGGCTTACACAAAGGAGGTTTAGGGAGGAACCAGTCAATCAGAGGGAGTGGTTGCAGGGAAGGAGAGCATTTCCACTGTGAGAAGTCCTGGGTGGAATGTACTTCCAAAGTGAAGACCCTTCTGCTATATGATGGAGAAAGCCTGGAGAGTTAGAAGTGCAGCCTCATTTGATCCTGAAACTTGTTTAGTTTTCTACAATTTAAAGATAGACAAAAGTTCAGAGGTTAAGTGACTTGTAGCAGTGGCAGGAAGGACTCAAACTCAAATCTTTTAAGGAATCTGTCCAACTGATTTTTGGACATCTCCAACAGGGTGTATATCTTACATGCATCTCAAATTAGTATTTCTAAGCAAAACTCAATATTTTAATCCCCTAAAATCACCTCTCCTTTAAACCTTCCTAATTCTATCAAAAGCATCCCATTCTTCTAGTCATTCATGACTAAATTATGTGTCATCCTCAACTTTACCCTCTTCCTCACCCTCCATATCCAAACAATTGCCAAGTCCTATAAATGCTAATTCAACCTTTCTTACATTGGTCCCATTCTCTCCATTCACACAACCACCACATCATTCATGCCTTCATTACTTTTGGCCTGGACTACTGCCTTCCAGTCTCTCCCTTCTCAAATCAATCTTCCACACAACTACCAAGGTGATATTCCTAAAAGTGTAATCTAACCATATCATTCCGCTGTTAAAGAACCTTCAATAGTGCCCAACTGCTTCTAAGTTAAAATACAAACTCCTAAGCTCATCATTTAAATCCTTCACAATGTGTCTCCAACCTATTTTTCAAGATTTATTGCATATTACCCCCATTTTAGTCAAACTCACCTAGAACTTTCTATTTCTTAAACTTAAAAATACTATGTCCTATCTCTAGGTTTTTGCATAGACTCTCTTTCAAGCCTTCAATGCACCCCCTTCTCACCACCAATTATTAAAACTCCTAGCTTTTCCTGTGATTAGCTCATGTGCCCCATCCAACAGGAAACCTTTCCTAATATCTACAGTAGATAGGAATCTACCCACCATCTTTAAATCATACACATTACTGGATTATGTTATTTCTCCCAGTAAACTCCCAAAAGCATAGATATTTTCATTTTTTCTTATTGTTAGCACCTAATATCAAGCCTTGAACACAGTAACCACATAATAAATATTTGTTGGATTTGGTCTATATCCCAACGACATCCAAAAAGAAAAAAGGAAAAGGACTTATTTGTACAAAAATATTTGTAGCAGCTCTTTTTGTGGTGAAGAACTGGAAAGCAAAGGGTTGTCCTTCAACTGGGAAATGGTTGAACAAGTTATGATATATGATTGTGATGGAATATTCTTGTGCTATAAGAAATGACAGGCAGGATGATTTCAGGAAAATCTGGAAAGACTGACATGAACAGTTGCATAGTGAAGTGAACAAAGCCAGGAGAACACTGCCCACAGTAACAGCAATATTGTTCAATGTAAAACTATAAATGACTTAGCTATTCTCAGCAATATAATGATCCAAGACAATCCCAAAGGACTAATGATGAAGTACACTACCTGCTTCCAGAGAAAGAAATGATATTGGTTGAAAAGACTGAAGCATGCTATTTTTTACTTTCTTTCTTTCATTTGAGTACTCTTGTACAAAATAATTAATATGGAAATGTTCTACATGATTGCACATGTATAACCTATATCTGATTGCTTACCACCTGAGGAAAGGAGAAGGAAAGGGAGGGATGGAATTTGGAACTCAAAAAAAAAAAATTGTTAAAAAAAATTTTTAATTGCTTTTTTTTTAATTTCCTATGTCAACATAGCAAATTAACACAAAAGGGACCTACTATAAATGGAATATAAATTGGAAAATACATGGTACGCTAGTCAGTATAAACTTTTTTGTTTCCTTTCTTTACCACTCAGATGAGAAAATTGCTAGGATTTTCCCTAATAGTCAACTTGCCTTTTTTGGGGGAAAATGTAAAATTTGCTTTTTTTAAAGAAAGGCTTGTATTTTAGCATTTCTTCAATTACATGTACATTTGATGTTTTCCAAATAAAGAAACCAAATCTCATGAAGTGGGTAATTGTGTTACTAATATAGAAGCCATAACATTAGTGGTTTTTATGGCTGACTGGCCCTCAAAGAAGCTGTTAAATGCATTTCCCTCAAGAGGGATCCTAGGATTATACATTTAGGGCTGGCAGGAACCTTAGAATTCATCTAGTCAAAAGCCCTCGTTTACAGAGGAAGAAACTGAGTTCCAGATAAGTTAAGTGACTTCCACAAGGTCACACAGCTAGAAAATAGAAAAGCTGGAATTTGAACTCAGATTCTCTGATTCTAACATTCTTCTCACCACAAACAGGAACAGATCAGACAATTTGTTGTTTGGTTGTTTCAGTCATGTCCAATTCTTTGTGAACCCATTTGGGATTTTCCTGGCAGAGATATCAGAGCAATTTGCCATTTCTTTATCCAGTACATTTTACAGATGAGGAAACTGAGACAAACCAGGGTTAAGTGACTTGCCCAGGGTCACACAGCCAGGTAAGTGACTGAGGCTCGACTCCAGGCCCGGTGCTCTATACATTGTACAACCCGTTGTGCCCAGAACAGACAATAATGATATATAATTTTTGTGTTGTTGGGTTGTCTCAGTCATGTCTGACCTTTCCTTACCCTTTTTAGGGTGTTCTTGGCAAAGATACTAAAATGGTTTGCCATTTCCTTCTCCAGTCCATTTTTACAGATAAGGAAACTGAGGCAAACAGGATTAAGTGACTTGCCCAGAGTCACACAGCTATAATATTGACATTTAAATGGGATTTAAAGTGCTTCAAAAAATAAAGTGTTTCAAAAGCTTTGTCTCTAAAGAAGGATAAACTCTCCTTTGAAGTTTTGTTTACATTATGATTTTCCTTTGTCAAGATAGCATAAAGGTAAAACTTCACAAAACTGTTCCCAATTACCAGGAATTCTGAATTTTTAAAAAAAAATCATAGAACTATACTGCTGTAGCTTCTGAATAACAAAAAAAAATTCCTATTTTTTTGCATTGCTAAGTCTCAATAAATGAGGCTTTAATAATCAAAATAGCATTATTTGGTATAGTAAGCCACCATTTTGGGGAAGGGCCCAAACCAGCTACCCCTCATTCTCCTGACTATATCACCCACCCACTCCTTTCATCCCTTTACAACCCTCAGTTCCCCTTTATATGTTGAATTACCACCTTAGAATGTAAGATCCTTGACAGCGGAGAGTATCTTTCTTTTGGCTTGTATCTGTATTCCTGGTACTTGGCATAGTGTCTGGCACATAGGTGGAATGTTTGTTGATTTGACTTGACTAGCATATGATATTATTATACAACAGAAAGTCGGATTTCTGAGTTTTCATCAATAGGGAAATAACCAAGAATATAGCTGATGCCTTCTTTCTGAAAATAGGGGAAAGTCTGATGAACTGCTTAGCAGACAGCTTATCCAGAAAACACTCTTTTTAGGGTGTTTCTCCCCAGAAAAATCACACTAATTATTTGTATGGTAGATTTTTTCTTAAGAACTCACAATAACATATTCCATGAAAATGCAGCAACCAACTAAAACTCTCCAATTCAAAATCCAAAAAACCTGAAAAATTCTTAAATTTAGTAAGTTTATCCAAGATTTCTGTCAATTAGAACATCTAGTTGGCAGGAGCTTCAAATGATGCACCAGAAGAAGGAAAAATGGAGAAACAATCTCTCCTGCTTGTGCCAAAGAATTACTATAAAATTAACACTTATTTACAGTTCCCCAGGAAAACCCTTTATTCCTCTCTCATAATCAGCCTTAAAACTGTTTGCCTAAAAGATACATCTTATACTGTAGAATATTTTTAAACTCTTTGTAAAACATGCTTCTTCATACTCTAGAGCTAGCATTCACCTATACATCATTACAGCTGAGCTAAGAATTAGTCACAGCAGCCCCAGGGATTTTCTTCCCCGCATTTTCAGTCACTCATTTATGTTCTTCTCCTCATGACCCTCGGACCATTACACGCCAATACTTCCATGGGATTTTTTTCTTAACAAAGATAGTGGAGTGGTATCCTCTCTCTCCAGTGGATAAGGCAAACAGAGGAGAAGCCACTCGCCCAGGGTCACACAGCTAGTAAGGGTCTGAGGCTGGATTTGAACACAGATCCTCCTGACTCCAGGGCTGGTGCTCTATCCACCGCATCACCTGGCTGCCCCTTTGTTGATTAAATAACGTGGGCAATAATAGCTGCACTACCTACCTCATACTGTTGTAAAAGTAAAATGGCAAAACATGTCGTGTTTTCAAACCATTAAGTGCCAGAACTTATTATTTCAGCTGTTGCTGTTATTATTTAAAAGTATATTTTTTGGTGGTACAATGAGGAAGGGCAGAGGGAATGAGCATTTGTATAATACCTACTGTGTGTCGGGAATCGTGCTAATAAGCACTTTTCAAATATCTCATTGGATCTTCACAACAACTCTATGAGGTAGGCAAGGTCGTTAGCAACATTTTACAGCTGAAACTGGGCATGTAAAGGATAGGTGACTTGCCCAGGGTCACACAGCTACTAAGTTTCTGAGGCTGGATTCGAACTCTGATCTTCCTGGCTCCTGGCCTAGCACTCTCTCCACAGATTTGTAATCAGATGACCCAGGTTCAAATTCTGACTGTCATCTAGAGCCTATGTGACCTTGGGCAAGTCACTAATCCATTCTGAGTCCCAGCTTCTTCATCAATAAAAGCAAAGAGTGGAATTTGAGGACCTCTAAAATCCCTCCCAGTCCAAGATCCTAAAAGCAAAAGAGCAGAAACATCTTGGAGGGAGAGAAAGCCAGAATGACTTGGGACTCAGTGCATGTAGGACGGTAACATGGCACGGACATTACAACAGGGAACAGGCAAGAGGCAGTCAAGTGACAGCGGGCTCAGCATGGAGGAAGAGGAGAAAAAGCTGGAAAGGTACAGTAATGCCAGATCACAGAAGACCTTGAATTCTAAGTAAAAAGAGCTCTCCCTTGACTTGGCAGGCACCAGGGAGCCAATGAAGATTCTGTCCACAAGAACGACAGGAAGACATAAGGAGAAGCACTGACTGGAAGGGGAGATCCGGGGGATGAGGGAAAAGGGCAGGAAGGTCTAACACAGAGACTAGACTAGAGGGAACAGAAAGGAGGAAATGGATGGCAGAGATAGCACGCACCACCTCACCTTACATGTCCAAGTTCCCATCCTCCTCATTCTGAGACAGGCTCCTGGTCCTCAGGGCACTTAGAACCTAACCATTGTGCCAGCAACCACAGCAACAGCTATGTAAAGAAGTGTTTGGGGGAAAATTCCACCCTACCCACAGTATACCCATCTTCTGTCCCCCAAACTGCTCTAGTGGCTCCAGTAAGGTACTTCAGGGCAGGCAGGTGGTAGAGCAGATAGGGCACCGTGGCTGGATTCAGGAGGACCTGAGTTCAAATGTGACCTCAGACACTTATTAGCTGTATGACCCTGGGCAAGTCACTTAATCTCTTTGCCTTCATCCACTGGAGAAGGAAATGGCAAACCATCCCAATATCTTTGCCAAGAAAACCCCAAATGAGGTCACAAAGAGTCAGACCTAACTAGAACAACAACAGTAAGATGGTCCAGAATACTGATTAATTAGGAAGATTCCCATGCCTCCCATCCTTTTTTCATTTTGGTTGGAACTCTCCCAAGCTAGTAGGCATGGATAGTTTGTGACTGCATCTCACAACTCCTCTCTTTTCCCCCAAACCCATCCCTCTTAAAAAACAAAAATAACTTTTCAAAAAAACTTTTTGTTTCTCTCACCATCCTACTTGTTTAAAAACCTAGTACCATCTGACTTTTTCCTCTCACTTGACCATCTGCCAAATAACTGTTGTTTGACCTTCCACAATATCTCTGTCTCCTCTCTACTCACACCACCACCACCCTCGTCCAGGCTCCCACTGTCTCTCACTTGGACCACTGTGATGGCCTGCTGACTCATCTGCCTGCCTGCAGTGTCTCCCCTCCCCAATCTATCCTTCACACAGGTGCCAAAATGACATTCCAAAGCCAAAGTCTTATTTTTATCCCACCCTTTTAAATGTATTTTTGCTCATGTAAATTTTATAATGCACATCATTATTTTATAGTCATAGGTATATATCATTTCTAAATAAGAAAGTTCAATGTTTTTACGATAAGGGAATGCAATAAAAATGTTTGTAGACCAAAACTCTAGGGAATTAGAGGATCAAGTCAAGAGTCCTTAAAAGAAAGGTCAGTGTTAGGGAGATACACCTAGTGACTGACGTGAAACCCTGGACTGAATAAGAACATCAATATAGTGAGAATTAAAAGAACAGGATAAAGAACCATAAAAAGCAAAAAATGAAGAACAGCCAGAGAAGTTAAGAGAGAAAACCAGGATAATGTGGCACTTCTGAATCCATGGAAAAGGAAGGAAAAGGACAGGATGACACGTTTAGAGTTAAAAGGGTGGTCACAGCACCAAATGCATCAGACTGGTCAGGGAGGATGAGGAGTGAAAGAGGCCAAGTGATGCAGAGGAGGCCACTGGTGACCTTTCACAGAAAAAGAACATGAGCAATTTCATTAGCCTATTAGGGGCAAACTCAGAATGCAAGGGGTTGAGGGGGAAAAGTGAGCATAGGTGCATTTTGTTCCCCAAAGTTAGCAGTAAAGAAAAGAGAGAACAAGGGGTACCTGGATGGAGTAGAAGAATCAAAGGAAAGAGTTTTGGGGTTGTTTGGGGTTGTTTTTTTTTCCCATTGGGATTAGGAAGATTTAAGCATGTTTGTAAACAGATGGGAAGGTGCTACTAGAGATGCTTTACATTAAACCAACACAAAATACATTGTCTCAACTCTTCCAGCCTGCAGTTCAGGCTGAAAGAATAAAGGTTTCTTAGTGCTAAGTGTTACTCTTGGGCTCTCTCCTTACCTGAATTAAAACAAACAGACTGATCCCTCTCTTGAAATCTGAATGCAAGATAGTCAGCTAACAGTCTCTTATCACACTCCTTTACTAAGGAGCTGTGGTCAACCAAGCATGTTCAACAGAAACTCTCCAGCTACTGATCTCCTTGTAAAGGTACCTGACCTCAGTGCCGAATGTTCTTAGATAAAGCACTTGAACATTAGGGATGCAGCCAGAATGACACACTCCAGAGCCCATACAGGTTCACAAACAAATGCAAGATACTATTTACCCACACCATCATTGAGCGTGAGAGAGAAAGTACAGTGCTCCCTAAAATATACCTCAAAGTAGTCAGGCACTCCAGGAAATAGGCGATCTTTGAGCTGGCTAAAGCAATCACTTTAGCAGAAACAGCCTGGGTCTATAAAATGCCATTAGGAACAGCTCTAAAAAGACTTGACTCACATTGATACTGTATACAAGGCAAATACTGTACTTATATACTGGAAATTCCTTTGAGTGTTTGCTGAATTGGAAGTATATAAATGTATATACTGAATCATCCCATAATTCCACCCTCAGTCTCTCAGTTAGGGCTTTCCCTCTGAGATTACTTTCCACTTATACAATACATATCTTGTATTTACAGGTACTTGAATGTGCAAAGTCATACAGAAGAAACACAGTTTGAAAGAAGGAATGAGAAGATGCTCCCAACCC
>NW_027186304.1:27176693-27200134 GCF_028583685.1 Petaurus breviceps papuanus | reverse complement strand
TCTCTCTCTCTCTCTCTCCCTCTCTCTTGTGTTTTGTTTTGTTCCTTCTTTCTCATTGTTCATTCCACTGGTTACAATTCTTCTTTACAACTTGACTAATGTTTAGTGTGAAGATATTTGTAAAACCTGTATCAGATTGCATGCCACCATGTGGGGTAGTGAGGAGGAGAAGGAGGGGTAGAAAATTTGGAACTCAAGGGATTGTGGAACCGAATGTTGTAAACTAAAAGTAAATATATAAATTTAATTTTAAAAAAAAGTGACGGAATGCCAAACAAAACTTTAAGTTAGAGGAAACGCCAGGCAAAAGATTCTAATACCATTATACTAATATCTGATGCTTGAAGGAAACTAAAGATTTCAGATGTGGTAACGTGCCCAGAGAGAAAGAAGATGGAGTATTGTTATGAGAACAGTGAAAAAAATCAGTCTGGCTATAACATAGATGCCAGACTTAGCAAATCTGCTGACGATGCAAATTGTAAAGGATAGCCAACAAGGGAATGATGGAGTCAGTACTGAAAACTAACCAGAACAGAACAATGGACTAAAGCAAATAAGAGAGATACTTAGGGTCATAAGGACAAATGTAAAATCCTGCACTCAGATTCAAAACAACAACTATCCATGTACAAATCAGGGGAAACATGTGAATGACTGCCAGGTCAATAAGGAGGGCTGTGGTTCTGCTGGTCCCTACCCCAGTTAGACTAGGCTTAGAGTATGCCCAGTTCTGGGTAGTAGCTTTTAGGAAAAGCATTGTTGGCAAGCTGGAGAATAGCCAGAGAAAAGGAACCAGGATGGTAAAGTGGACTCCAAACTATGTTATCTAAGAACCAGCTGAAGGATCTATAGAATGGTAGATTTAGAGCAACAAGGAACCTTGAAGTTATCTAGACCAAGCCCCTCATTTTACAAAAGAGGAAAGTGGAGACCAGTTAAATAGGGATTATTTTAAAAACCAAAAATTAAATAACTTTCAATTAAATAACAATAGTGAACATTATTTATATAACACTTACTATGTGCCAGCACTGAGAAAAGCCTTTACAAATAGTATCTCATCTGATCCTCACAAAAATCCTGGCAGAAAAGTGCTATGATTATCCCCATTTTACAGACAAGGAAAGTGAAGTAGAGGTTAAGTGGCTTTCCCAGAGTCATACAGCTGTACAAGGCTGGATTTGAAGTCAGTTCTTCCTGACTCCAGACCCAGCACATCATTTCTACTCATTGTAACACCTATAGCAAGTAGCACACAAGCCAACAAGTTTTCTTCTCCTTTTGAGGAAAGGATTTCAGCCTCAGAAAGACCAACCACTTTGTCTCAAATATTATCTATGCCTACTACATGGAATTTTATAATGAGGCAAGGGGGAAAAAAATCTCTTCAGTGGCTTCTAAAAGTATAAAACATGTAGCCCAAAGTCTCCCCAGAGACAGGTGATCTTTTTATCTTCTGACCCGTTTCAGTAAAAATAAGCTAGACCAAATACAAGCACTTTATTCCGTGTGCAACACTATGCCACTTTAAATAAAATTCTGTATGCTTGACTACTGCACTGTCCAATTTAAGTGATTTATATACACTAAGTTTAGAAGCTATATACTGTACAGCATACTGATATAACATATTTGATTAAATGTCAATTGTTCTCATTTCTATTTTTAAAAGTGGACATCTGGTCCTTGGGAAAGAATCTAATTATAATTTCAACAAGAAAGAAAAAACTCTATCTACTTTAGTTAAAATGACCACACTCTTTCTATCTTAAATGTGAAGAGACTGCTGGTTATCCCAAAGTAGACACTATACAAGCTAAAGATTTTTACTGTCTCAGTTGTTTTTCAATATAAAGAAATGACTCATGAAATTCCACTTGCTGAAAGCATCTCGACTCTTCTCAGTAGCTATGATCCAACCTATAAAGAGGTGCCTTTTTTAGGTATTTAGTTATTTCTGGCACAAGATTATGTGAAACATGTTCTAAATCTTGAGTGTGATACAAGGATGCTATTTTCATTCCACTGACATTCTTAATTAATTACGCCTCTAATCAAAAGAAGGTAACCGAAATACAATCGTATGCTCATCAGTAGGTAATAATGACAAAATAATATGCTACAAGGAGCCGCTAGGTGGCACAGTGAATAGAGAGTACCAAGCCTAGAGTCTGGAAGACTCATCTTCGTAACTTCAAATCTGGTCTCAAACACTTAATAATTATGTGACCCTGGGTAAGTCACTTAACCCTGTCTGTCTCAGTCTCCTCATCTGCAAAATGAGCTGGAGAAGGAAATGGCAAATCACTTCAGTATCTTTGCCAAGAAAACCCCAAATCAGGTTAGGGAGAGTTGGACACAATTGAACAACAGTACTGCAAAACAGAACACACAAGGGAAGTATTGACCCATCTCCAACAAGAAAAACACCATAGCTGACTCTCTTATCTACACAAATGGGGAGAAACATAACTATGGGCAATCTAAATTAATGCCTAATGCAAAAATCATTTGGTTTGTAAATGTATTTTTGTTTTATATATGAATGCCAATTTCCCAATTGTTGTAGGTATTTACTACAAAAACAATAATAATAATAATTCTGGCTTAGGACTCTAAGGGGTCTTAGAAACTGATAAATTAAAAATAGCTCTTCAAAAACCAAAATACAGAAAGGAACAAAAACAGGGTACTTTGTAACTGTAAATATCTATTTGTACTAAAATGGACATTTGTTGATTATTAAGTTCATGATGAAAAGGAAGTTTTTTTAATGCTTAGGGAAAGAAAATGTAGAATAGGAAACCATTTGTCACAAATATTTCAGACCTTTGATATCCAAGATATATAGCCAACTAAGAACAACATTTACATATGTATTATATATATACATATATACATATATATGAATGTGTATGTATGACCAATAGCCATTCCCCAAAAAATGGTCAAAATAAATGAAGAAACAGTTCTCCAAAAATAAATTTGCAAGCTATTTTATTACAGTTTTTACCATAGGAAAGAATGCTTCAAATTCCTAATAAGAAAAATCAAAATCAAAATAAGTTTTCATCTCATTTGTTTTGCAATTGTTGTTAGAAGATTGGCAAAGATGAAAATAGACAGAAATCGTCATCTCTAGAGGGACTTTGGAAAGACAGGCACACACCAATACACTGTTAGTGAAGCTATGAATTAGTGCAAACATTTTGGAAAGCAATTTGGAATTATGCAAATAATAAGGTTGAAATGTCTATACCCTTTGACCCACTCATTCCCCTGTTAGGCATATGCCCCAAAGAAGTAACTGACAAAAAGTACCTGTATACACCAAATATTTTTAGCAGTATTTTTTGTAGTAGCCAAGAACTGGAAACAAAATAGGTGCCTATCAACTAGGGAATGATTACACAAACGGCAGTACATGAATATAATGGAATGTTATTCTGCTATTCAGAACAATGAACATCACCAATACCAAAAGAGAATGGAAAAGTTTATATCAACTGATGCTAAGTCAAGTAAACACAAGGAAGAATTCAATATAAAAAATGACTACAACAATATAAATGGCAAAAAAAAAAACCAACACAAAATAAGTCAACAAACAATTATTAAATAATTACCTACTAGGTGCCAGACTCTACGCTAAACAATGGAAATAAAAAGAAAGACAAACAGTTCACAGACTAACGAAGGAGACAACATGAAAGAAGCAAGATACAGACTCTCTGGAGGACGGCCCGACATTAAGAAGATAGGGTTTCAGCAGAGGCTTCAAGGAAGCCAGGAAATGCACTGACTTAAGGAAGGAGACAATGCCAGGCATGGGAGAGTTACAGAAAATGAACAGAGTTGGGAGAGGGAGCTTCTTGCTGGAAGAACAGACAGCTGAGGATGTGGAAGGGAGTAATGCATAAGACTGGAAAGATAGGAAGATCTTGTCCAGGATATAAATGGTTTTACAAGTCAAACAGGATTTTATATTTGATCATGGAGGTTACAACGGGGGCGTGCAGGGAGGGAGGAAGTGGTCACAGGTATGAAACATGACATATACTGTCAAAACTTTTCGGTGTACGATTGGCTTTGCTGATTTTTTTCCCTCTTGTCATAAATAAATATATTTATAATTATAAATATATCATAGTTATATATTTATTAATTACAATTATTATACATAGCTATTTGTATTATATAATATAATTGATTATAGTTATTAATTATGTTATCTATAACATATTTATAATATAGTACATAAATAATAATATAAATAAATATATAAACTTTCTTTAAAAACATATATACACACAAACATGTATACATGTGTGTATATATATACACATATATGTATATGTGTGTATACACACACAGAAACTTTCTTTTTAAAAAAGACCTGGTTCTGTTAAAGGAGGAAGAGGAGGGATACAAGGGACCATTTAAGTGATGTAAAACGAGATAGGAATATAATTTTTTTTAAGTCTGGGGAACTAGTACTCCAAACACAAGGCTACTGAGGGAAAATGTTACATTCAGCAGAGTAACTAATAAATTAAGCAAAGTGCTGTCCAAAATTTAAAAATAAAATTTGTCCTGAATGAGTCATAATAAAGAAAAGCATAACTCAATTTTCTGTGTCTAGGCAAGCAAACTTTTAAAGCATGTCTTTAAGAAAGACTCAATGATTTCACTGTCATCAATCTCTTGATTGATGCAAATTGCAAATATCTGCAAGAAAGAGGACATATTTTAGAGTACTCAAAAATCAGGATATTGCTTATTACTAAGTTTCTTAAATTGTTACATTTATTCCTTAAAAAACTATAGAAGATACAGGCTCTTAATTTTGTAAATTACCTCTGATTTATCAAAATAGTAACAGAAGCCAAATTTAAAAGAAAATGAGCAGATAAATTTGGCTAGAATTGAAGGTTCCAGGTGGAGCCAATCAGTCAATAAGCAGTAATTGGAGGTAGGAGGACCATAAATTGTAGAATATTTTAAAATTATGAAGCTCAGACTTCATCCCTGTAGGCAATGGAGAGATGCTAAAGGTTGACGCTATTATTAATAGCTTCCAGCTGGCTCACAAGTGAATTCATAGGGTCATAGTATCTCAAAATTTCAAGAGGACCCCAGAGGTCATCTAGTCCAATTTGCTCTAACATTAGCTTCTGCTTTAAGGACAATCCAAAAAATAAATAAAATATTTTTAATCGTTAGTGGGTGGGGAGGAGAACCATGTAAAAGCAATAATATTTGTCTACTAATCTAACAATCCAATCTACTCGTCAAAACAGCTAGGTGGTACACTGGGTACAGCACAGGACCTGGAGTCAGTAAGAACCAAGTTCAAATCCAGCTTTAGAAACTTAGCTGTGTCACCCTAGGCAAGATGCTTAATTGGTTTCTGCCTCAGTTTCCTCCTTTGTAAAATGGATATAATAATAGCACCTTCCTCCCAGAATTGTTGCAAGGATAAAATGAGATGATATTTGTAAAGTGCTCTGCAAATCTTAGAGTGCTATATAGAAGCTATAACTAATAGCTCTATTTTAGCAATGAGTAATTGCTGTACATTAGCTATTAGAAATAGCTAGCTTTAAATACTATTACTACTCAATTAAATAAAACCTGGTACACACACTGCAGTACATTTCTAGGGAATCTAGATTTTTTATTAATTTTATTAATCCCTCCTTCTCTCTCTGTCTTTCTCTCTCTTCCTCTCCTTGTTATGAGAATGGGAAAGAGGGGAAGTGTCCGAGAGGATTTCAAAGACTTTCATAAAGACTCTCAAAGCAGAGACAACTTCCACTAACGATTCTCTGTTACATTTGCTAAACAGAACAGGACTCCTCAAGCTCTCCCTCAGACCTACTGCAATAAGCCTGAGACTGGACATCAGATCTGCTTTGTGCTTCTTTTCCTGAGCACAGGTGACTGAAGATCGATCATGAGACTGCTACAAGCAACCTTGTGAGTGTGAGCATTCAGAAGCTCCTGAATCTGAAGGCCCATGCAGGAGGTGAGCTCTGGAAAAACTTATCATGAGATAAAGTATTCAGCACCAGGAGGATGATCCCAAGTCATGTCCTGTGTCTTGCCAGGTGATAAGGACTCTGGGACAGTTACAACAAAGAGCCACGGTGAAGATGAAATGTTTTTCAGCAGTCCAAATTAAGGGCTTCATGTTTTAATGTTACAACCCAATGGAAAATATAATGGAGCAATGGGTCACTGTATCACACATATTATTTGTCGGTACACTCATGAGTCCTGTGTGTTTTAAGAATAAAATAATTTTTAAAAAAAAGGCTAGGCGGTGCAGTGAATAGAACATCAGCCCTGGAGTCAGGAGGACCTGAGTTCAGATCCAGCCTCAGACACTTAACACTTACTAGCTGTGGGACCTTGGGCAAGTCACTTAATCCCAACTTCCCTGCCTTCCCCCTTCAAAAAAAGAGAAGGATGAAATAATTCATTTCTTGTAACTATCTACTTTGCCAATAATGAGCACAATTCTAGAAGAGACTCTGTTAATCCCTTCTGGAAGGATCTTAAGGACCAAACCAATAATCTGTTCAAGACTTTTTCCCTGGCACTACAGATGAAGCAATAGTGTAATAAATAAGAACAAACAAAAACATGATGCCCTTAATCTGGAGCTAGGTTGCCCTAGGAGATAAACTTGGTTTTCAGGCCTTTAGTGGGGGATGCCCTGAGTCCCTTAAGCAGTGAGTATTTACATGAGGAAGTATATGGACAGAAAACTTCCTCTTTCTCAACATAAAGTTCATGTACTACGGAAGAAGCTTTTCCTGGGATAGTGGGAAGCGCTAGAAGAGAAATAAGAGGGTTAAAAGAGACATTTCACTGACAAAAAATGAAACTTTTGGTGCAGAGTAAGAGAGGGAAAAGTAGGGAGCAGGTCATGCATGTATCTCCCCCCTTCCCGGAAATAACTTTACAACAATACGAGTCAGAAGCTTCCTGTTCCAAATATCAGAACAGGGAAAAGCCTGGCTGCTAGACCAGTGTAGAAGCAGACACACAGGTGCCCCGGGAGAGATACAGGAGGGGTACCATTTCTGCATACAGAGTCATGAGTTATCTAGGTTATAATCAGTGATTCCTGCATTGGTGGTGTTTTTTTAATCTTTTAGGAAACTGCCAGTATAAAATAAAGGCAAAACCCTTAGAAGAAGTGATCAGAAAGAAAAAATCCCTAGCCATGTGACCTTGGGCAAGTTACTTAACCCCAACGGCCCTCCAAAAAGAAAAAGAAAAGGAAAAGAAAAGAAAAAATCCACTATTTTATTTGCTTAATTTAGAATGGATGCTACCATTAAATGGAGGAGAATTTTCTTTCTTCATCTGTCAAATGGAATTAAAATGAAAAATATTTGTTTTCTGGGTGGAGGGCAATAGTTTTTCTTTTAACACTTAAAACTTTCCAGTTTTCAACATGGGAATAGTGAATTAATGATTCTATGAAACTGCTTTTTCTTCTTTTATTCCATCAATTTAAAATGAGTTCTTAGAATATGAAGACTGTGTCTTTCTTCATCTCTCTACTATTTCCCTGTACTTCCTCTCCACTCTTCATGTGTCTGCCACCATCCATCCCACCAGTTTGCTACATCTTTATTTCAATGACAAATGGTAGCACAAGATAAAAAAAAATCTTCATCTACCCTCTTCCCAAATAATATTTCCTTTTCCCAAGCCACAATTAACAATTCCACTTATTCCAGAACCCCCACAATGTGATATATACTCTATTTTTGATACCTCCTCTAATACTAGAAATATTTGCTGCCAATACTCAATCAAGGAGACAAAGTGAAATTTCTGGTGAGAAATATGTGGGAAAATATTCAAAAGCAAGGCTTTTGATTAATTTGTTATTTAAATGAAATTCATTTCAAGTCAAACTCAATAAAGCACTAGGAGACTGAACATTTTCCTGTTAATTTAGGAAGATGAAGGTATCGAAAAAGACTCTACTTAGGTAGACCAGGGAAATCTGGGGTGGTCCTCTGCATTACTACTCATACCTAATGTTAAATGTATTCCAAAAAGTAGACATAGGTACTGTTAGTGACCCATTTTCTCTCCTGATAGGAACAGGTTGGCACAGTTCAGGTCTGGAATAGTCACTTTAAATTCAAATAAAAGGACACACTTCTGTCTGTATGTTTTTAAAAGCAACAACTTCCTTTTGGTCCCCAGTGAGACATTCTAACCAAATCCTAGAATCTCAGAATCAGTCTGCCAACAACTGTGTAAGACTCTACAAAAAGTAAAAAAGGATCCTTGGAAAGGACTCTGGCTGAGAAGTAGAATGGGATTCTTCATGGGAGTGGTAAAAACTTCACAATTCATGTGGCCCATTCTCCTTAAAAGTCTGGCCAATTGTCAAAGGTACTGAATAGCCTCATAACTAAGAGACACCTCCAATGTCCAATCAGTATCATTCTAATTGAGTTCAAGTTCTCTTATCTTCTTATGAGGAAACAGTAACTGCTCAACCCTTAGTACAGCTCCTCACATGCCTCACACAGAGTGAGTCCTAAATAAATGCTGAATAAATGAATTTTTATAATATCCTTTCATTCATATTCAATGAGTATTTAAGTGCCAACTTAGTGCCAGGCATCAGATATACAAAGACAAAGGACCAAATAGTCATTTGTTACAAGGGAGGACTTTAAAGGAAAGAGTGGGACATTGAAAGCTTGGGGGAAGGGAAGGAGGGAAATGGAGAAGAAAAAAGAAAAGAGTATCAATGAAACATTTTAAAAATACACAGAAAAGAGGGGACACAGATAAATAGCTCAGAAATGGTACTACTGTGTTAAAGTTAATCTACTTTATAAAAACCCAGATTTATGGTTTTATAAACAATCCTATTGATCTTTGTATACAGAAATGTTCACATTTGCTGACGTTTCTCAAACTCATACTAAATAAAAACAAGTGAAATGAGACTGTACAAGAAGCTACTGGAAGGATGGGAAGATTGGGGAAAAATACATACAAATAAGGAAATACAAAGTGATTTGGAATGGGGAAGCAATAACAATTGGGAAGGACTCAGGAAGGCCTAGCATAAGGGCATTTGTGTTAGTCTTAAAGGGAGTTAGGAATTCCAGAAGGTATGGAAGAACAGCATTCCAAGAACCAGGGACAGAAAGGGCAAATCCATGGAGGTGAGAGGTGACATGCCCTTGAAGAGCGGCTATCCCTAATTACAGTCCCTCTAATTAAGAGACTTGGTAAATCCAATTCCTTTAGTCTCTTCTGATGAGATCCATTTATTCAATCATTTCCACTGATCTCTTCTGAAACATCATTACATCTTGTGAAAAAGTAAAACAGATTCAGTGATCTGGTATTAAAGGACCAATTACCATTTACAGAGGGGATAGAAACCAGAAAGACTGAGTTCAACCCTCATCTTTGACATATACTGGCTACAAGGCCCCAAACAAGTCACTTAAACTTTTGGTGCCCATACAAATGTGTCAAAGACTAAAAATTGCAGAGCTGATGCTGACCTACATTGGCAAAAGGAATTTACACATACATACACACACTCTCTCACACTCTCTCTCTCTCTCTCCCTTCCTCCTACCTTATCAGCTCTACTTACTGAGATAAATGTGAGGGTAATGCACTGTAAATCTTAAATCACTACATAAATATAAATTATGGGTATATTAACAGTTCTGGACCCAAAGTTAAAAAGTAAACCACTTATGAGTCATTAATTCTTTTCTTTTTTTTTTTTTTTGCTTTTTTGGAGGGGGAAGGTGGGGCAATTGGGGTTAAGTGACTTGATCAAGGTCACACAGCTAGTTTTTTGTGTTAAATGTCTGAGGCGGGATTTGAACTCAGCTCCTCCTGACTCCAGGGCTGGTGCACTATTCACTGCCCCACCTAGCCGCCCCCTGAGTCACTAATTCTTAAAGGATCATAGAACCCCAGATCTAAAACTGTCCAAATTACTTTGTTTTACAAATGAGGAAACTGAGATCCAAAAAGATTAAATAACTTTCCTGGGTCCCGGTGTCGGAGGCAGGATCGGAGCCTAGCTTTTCTGATTCCAGCACAGCCGTCCTTTTCTCCATGTACTACTCTCTCAAATTGAATTTAATATTTAAAACTATGCTGACTCTTATTTACACATTTAAACACTTAGACTGTATTTACACAAGAATATAAAAGCCTGACCTTTACCAAAAAAAAGAGTTAGGAGATCAGGCACCTTTTGTAGCTATCTGTGGTGGAAAGACTTCTTCACCAAACAAGGAGATCACAAAATAGAAAATAACTCATTTTGAGCATAAAATGCAAACGTTTTTGAAGAACATAAGCAGCATAACTAAGAAGAAGGAAAGCTACTGATAGGCAAAAAGGGAATGAACAAAAATATATACAAAACCAAAGTTATTCCCCAACAGATTAATGGTAAAATGAAATGGATGTTTCACAAAAGAATTGTAAATGATTACCAAGCGTCTGAAAAAAGTCCCAAATTAGAATAATACAAGAAATGCACATTTAAAAAGTTTTAAACCTCTTGAATATGTTTGCCAAACTAGCATATTTTTAAAGATGACAAAAGTCAGAAATAATCAATGTTGAAGAGAATATGATAGGCACATTTGGGATCCTGAATTGATCTAACTATTCTGGAAAGCGATTTGGAATTAGGCTAAAGAAAAGTGACTCAAATGTCCAGACTCTTTAAACATCATTGCTTGGTACATACCCGCAAGCAGGTCAAAGAAAGCGTATAGGATCTTTCAACAAAATATTCATAGAAGTGCTTTTTGTGGTGGGGGGAAAAACTGGAAACAGAATAGATGCTTGTTAATTAGGAAATGGAAAAGCAAATTATGACAAGTGAATGTAATGAAATACTACACCATAAGAAATGATAAACAGAATTTATTTTCTGAGAAAACACAAAAATCTGAATTTTATGACATAAATACTAAGAGATGAGAAAATGCATCTTTCTCCATTCTTTGCAGGGATGGGAGACTACGGATGTTGAACAGGACATATACTGTTGAACCTGGTTGATACATATTGATTAGGTTTTTGTTGGCCTGCTTTTATCTCCTCCTTTTTTTGTTCTTTGTTACAAGGGATGGTTTCCTAGAGAGAAGAGGGGAGAGATACATTTGAAAAAGGACATGTAAAAGCAACGGATATCAATAAACACAGACATGTGTGTGTGGGTGTGCATGTGTGTGCATACATGCACACACACATGTGGACAGTACACAGAAAGCTGGCTGGCCCCAAAGTCTAAATGGGCTCAAGTCTTGACTCTGATACTAAAAAATCACATGGTCTCTCAGTATCCCAGGCATGTTTCCAAGAATATAAATTGCACAGAAGGCACAGATAGTTCATTGATAGAAGTCATTCCCCACTGGGAGTTTCCTGAACAAATGAAATCTCAATTTCTCAATCAACCTCTCTCTCATTATGCATGTGTATATATGTGTATACACACAAACACACATATATATTTTTTTAAAGTATTGATTTTTTTTTTTACACTAGTCAAAACTCCTGTGGTCCCTGGATAGATGATGATGATGATCTTCATGACCAAATTCTAAGAGTACATCATGGTATTCACATAGATATGTAGGAACTGATACAGATCAGCAACAGTTTAAAAAGAAATGAAGGGAGGGAGAGAAAAAGGGAAGAAGGAAGAGGATGGGAGGTCAGGAAGGAACGAAGGAACTAACAAAGGAAGGCAGGCTGTATTAAACACCTACTATGTGGCAGTGAGCTAAGAGTTTTACAAATATTATCTCATTTAATCTTCACAACCCTAGGTAGGTGCTATTATTATGCCCATTTTATAGCTAAGTAAATTGAGACTGGCAGTATTTAAGTGACTTTTCTAAAGTCACACAAATAGTACTTAAGTGGAATCTGAATTCAGAAATTAATGACTCCAGATTCAGTCCTCTCTCCATTCCACCACCAACTGCCTCTACTTTATTACCAAAACATGTTGAAGGAGTGCTGAGTTCCTGAAGTTCCTATAAGAAGATATAGGGATACGGCCAAGTATCCCTATATCTTAATTTTCATATCTTATTCTATGTCTTACCAGGAAGTATCAGAGCACATAATACGACAAAGAAAAAAAAATTCCTTGACTCTCCTTGATTAGCAATGTTTTGGAACTCGGGTATTTATATTCATTTTTATCCACACTGGTTTGAACATATTTCTTCTTAAACAAAGCTCAGAAATGGCAATTTCCACATTGTTACTACACTTCAAAAAGCTCAAAGGTTTCTTTGCTTTGAACTTAAAATCGTCTCCATTACATCTGGGGTTTTCCTTTGGGAACAAGGATAATCATAACTAAATTAGAAAAGCTACTTTCTGGAAAGAGATCTGACTAAAATGTGCCTCAATTACAGTCTAAATTTTTATGGTTCCAACTGGGAAACAAGACAGAAAAAATTAGCATTACACAAGGGGCCATTTCCTGTATATTTAAGGGCCACAGCTAATGGCACAATAGAGACAGGATTTGATCTAATTTTCTTCTCTCTGCTTCCCCATCAAGCACAGACGTACAGTAATGCCTTTTTTATCTAACGCGGTCAGAGAATAAAAACTTCATACAAACAAATTTTTATCAAAACTGAAGCTTATGCCTTTTTAGCCACCAATTTTTTACAAAAATAAATTTATAACCATTTTAAGGAAATCAGTCTAAAGTATATTGTATAATTCTACACTTTCTTAGAGTATAGTGAATATAATCTAATGGGTTGATGACAGAGGATCATCAATTGTTATCACCATGTTATAATTAGTGAAGTATTATTTATAAGGCAGCATAGGACACCTACTCTAAATGTAACCAGATAAATAATCTCTGTAACTTTTCTCCTCGCCTAATATAGGTTCTGATTACCTCCTTCACTATGAGGCATTCCCTCCTAAAAGAAGAGGGATAACAAGATGGCAGATGAGAAGATAAATGGAGCTCAGTTCAATCCACCACGAAACAATGTGACTGTCCAACAACTTCAAAGAAATAACAATGTTCTAGATGCTGTAAACTTTCTGATCTCGAGACCCTTTTATCCTCTTAAATTAACAAGGACTCCTTTATCCTCTTAAGAAGTGAGGATCCCAGATAATTTCTGTTTATGTGTTTATGTATCGTTCTATATATTTTTACAAATATTCATCACATCTGGCTCAGCAGAAGAGAGCTGGATTCTCACGTGATTATGCATTCAATTTGCTTCTCTTTTGTTTTTAGTGAAGTATATAAAGAAAATCTGGCCTCACAAGGATGTAGACGGGAAAAAGGAGTGTTTTAATAAGCGAATAATGTCTTAAATAATATGAAAATAGTTTTGACTTCCAGGACCCCCTGAAAAGGTCTTGGGGATACCCAGTATTCCGAGAACTGTATTTTGAGAATTCCTGCCCAAAGGGATGAAAGCATAAAACTTCAAAAGGAAAAATCTCCAGCTATAAGAAAACCCCCAAAAGGACAAAGGCAGAAGGGAAAGTCATTGAATCGTTGTTGTTCAGAGGAAAGAGAATGGAGTAAGCATTTATTTAGCACCTACTACCTGTCTGGCATTGTGCTAAGTACTGTACATTTATTTCACTTGATCCTCACAGCCCTGGGACGTAGGTGCTATCATCCCCATTTTACAGCTAGGGTAACTGAGGTAAGCAGAAGTTAAGTGACTTGCCCAGGTTCCCACAACTAGGAACGTTGTATTTAAAGGCAGGTCTCTCCCATCATGCAAAGGAAAAGGCTTCAACAAGGACCAATCACAAGAAAGGAAGATTTTAGTGTCCCTGGTGAAGAAAAAGGCATTGGCCATAATCAGAAGAAAGGGAATTGTTGTGGTTCGTTCATTTCAGTTATATCTAGTTCTTCATGACCCTATTTGAGGCTTTTTTGGCAAAAATACTGAAGTGGTTTGCCATTTCCTTCCTCAGTTCATTTCACATACAGGGAAACTGAAGCAAACCGGGTGAAGTGACTTTCCCAGGGCCACACAGCTAGTAAGTGTCTGAAGCCAAATTTGAACTCAGGTCTTCCTGACTACAGACCCAGTGCCACCTACCGGTAGCTGCCCCAGGAAAAGGGGAGTGTAGCTTCAAGAAAGACCTCTATGGGCAAAAGAAATATCCTCAACTTGACTTGATCCTCAAAGTAGGGAAGACCTAGAAACAACTCCTGAGGCATCAACAATAAAAATAGGGGTGTCGAGAGACTTAATGTGAAAATCAGGTTTATTACAAGCTAAGTGAGAGTGCATGAGGAACCCAGCAGGTCTGCAGTTCTTACAGAACTTCGCCTATTTATGCACATACTGATGTACAACAAAAGTAGGTGAAAACAGGAAGGGGCAGGGTATGGGAGGAGAAAGGTACAGTAACCCCTCCTGAAGGGGGGGCAAGGTAATGGCAAAAGCTGAATTCCCTTGGGGACTGCTGGACTATGAAGACTGGATGAGGGGCTTATCTGCAAAGGACCCCAGCTGCACAAACATTCTCCCCAGTGTGGCATACGCTGGCTGGCACCTGTTTTACCTCCTAACGACAACAGGGAATCTGGCTTGGGGTGCAAACAATAAATATGTGGGGGAGAGGGAGGCTTGGGCCTTGACACATTCAGGGCTTTCTGCCTACTCTGGGTCAAGTGTTTCTAGAAGGTATGTCAACTCAAAAAGACAAGTTCAGGGGACCCCTTAACGTCTCCTAAACATCAGGAGGAAAAAAAAAGGAGAACTTGTATGTTGTGGCCAGTGATGACCAAAGCATAGACCTGGAGGAAGAGAAAACTCAAAAACACCTACAAAAAAACTGCTTGTCCACAAGAACAATTAGAAATCATCTAAGAAACAATGTAAGAGTATAAAAAAGATTACAAAAGCAATGTGAGCCATGGAGGACAGAGTAGGAAAAAGAAATAACAGCTTATTTGAGAAAAATTAGGCCAGACCTCTCTGGTAATTACTGAATGGAAACAGAAAGGAGCACACATTTCTCAGATGTACATGATACCTTTACAAAAACTGATCATGTCTAAAGACATAAACTCCAAAAATAAATGCAGAAAATCAGAAACATTTTTTATATCCTCTAATGACTACAATGCAATAAAAAATTATATTGAAGGCTTGCTTTTAAAAAGTACAATCAACTGAAGATGAAATAAGAAAGCTAAATTACTAGTATCAAAAAAAAAAAAGAAAATCCACAACAAATTAAGAAATAAAAGATAAGGTATAAATCATTTTGCCCTGACTTGTTCCTTATCTGTTATGTTTCCAGAAACCTGATAATCAAATGTATTACAAGTTGCTAAATAAAAGCAAATGCTGGCTTAGAGTTTTCTGAGGAATAACATATAAGAGCCTGGGTAAATACAATTGATTCATTTAATTTGGCTGATAAGATCTCTCTGCTTTCTTCCTAGTTCTTGGCTGTGTTCCAGGTAACTGATTACTGAGGTGTTACTGTAAAATATGAATTGTTTTGATGAAAAAATAAATGGTTTATGGTTTTAAGAATAAAAGCATTAGCTGTGAATGTTTTCAATGTTCCAATATAAATATAAAATATTCAACAAAAAATTAAGAAAAATATTTTAGCAACAAACTTTCAAGCAGTCAACACAACATCAAGATATTTTCAGTCAACCCATAGTACAACTTGGTCTGCTATTTCTTTAGCACAAAGGATTTAGAGACAATACAACTTTTTAGGCACACAGTTGGTAACAACATTTTGAGGGAAAGTACTGAAAAAGATCAGAGGATTCCTGTTTCTTTCCAATGCTGTTTTGATGATCTAAGAGTGTGATATTCCGTGGCTTGCATCCATATAGAACTGCCATAAAATAATCAGTGTTTAAAAAAAAAAAAGAGCCTTTGTTCAGGAAAAAGAGCAGAGTTATTAGTAATACTAGTCGCCCAAATACAATATTGCTCACTCCCCTGCTTCAGATCAATTTCTGGTCCAAATCACTGTCCATTTACAATCTATGACATATTGATGGTCCAGGTCTCTGATCTGTATAACACATATTACATATATATACATACATATCCTACATATTAACAACAGGTGTCATAGAGGCAACATAAAGTTATCATCATGTAATGGTAATGGAATTTGAACCCCACAATGGGATAGACTTGTTGATGTGACAAGAAGGGGCTGAACTGGGAGGAGCTGGTGCTGTGGATAGAGAGAGAGGCCCAAGCAGAGAGAGGCCAGAAGAACTTCTGGGAGCCAGCATCTGGAGGCCGCTGCTACTGCTGGAGAAAGAGAAACGAGAAATGAGAACTGAAGACTGAACTGGGAGGAAGCATGACTGTGGTGCCCATATCTGGTCTGTCTGTTTTGATGTTACTTTGTCAGATTCGTCTGCTGATGGAGGATGTTGCTGGTGCTGCAGGAGTCCTGGGATCTTGCTGTTGGTTCAGAAGCCCTGAAAGAGGATTTTCTTGTGGTATGTTTACAGAAATCCTGGAGGAGGGTCTTGGTGATGTTTTCAGGGGTCCTGGGACTGTACTGATGATTCCTCAGACCTTGTTGTTGGGTCTAGGTTGATCTCACAGGCAAAGAGTGAATTGATGAGGATGCCAGCAATGTGTGTCTATGTTGTGTCTTCGTAAAGTCTTGTCTTCCCAGGAACAGAAACTGCTGAGACCTTGCCTCAGGTCAAGATGAAGAAAAGACCTCTCCTTGGGTACTGAATGCTATGATGATATTGTAACCTAGCTGTGACCTAGGGGTGGATGGCCTTTGTGTTTTGTGACTGACCAAATGAATGTATTTTGTTTATGATTGGAAACTAATCTCCAGTTGAGACTATCCAGAGGTAGAGTACTTTGACTTTTGTACTTTGTGACTGAACTGAGGACTTACTAAATGATTGAGTTACCCTGTATTTTAATTTCCTCTTTTCTGTGAATGTTTTGCCTTAATTTGTTACTGAATAAATGGAGAGTTATGCTCCTTGTTCCGAACCTTGGAAGATGCTTGTGTTTGGCGTTATCAGAGAGATGAATCACAGGAGAGAACAGCTCATAACATTTATTTAGCATCTACTGTGTGCCAGGCACTGTGCTAAATGCTTCAGATACAAAGGAAGGCAAAAGACAGTCCCTGCTCCCAAGGAGCTCAGTCTAATATGGGAGACAACTGCGTACAAATAAGATATATACAGGATAATAAACTGGAAATAATCAACAGCAGGAAAGCACCAGCATAAAGGGAAACAGAGAAAGACTTCTTATACAGGCAAGACCAAGGTATAATGGAGAGACTGCATGAGTACCTCACAGATACTCATGCAATGTCAAAAGACCTACATTCTAGGCCCTAGAGGAATCCCAATACACTGGGTGGGCCTCCTATGGAGGATCTGATGTCAGAGGACACAGACAAAAGCAGCAAAGAATAAAACGATGTGAATGGGTTGTAATCTGTACTGTACTCACGTGGATGAGATCACAGATGCATCAAAGCAGCTTCTGAATGTATATTGTATGACTTCTGAAAATTATGACTGCATACCCTCCAGGCTCCTACTGAGAATTTTAACAGTCAAAGCAAAGAGATATTGTCAAAAACTCTCAGTGTGAAGAAGTGCTCCACAATAACCCTGAGAATTGCTGCCTGAAACAAGTATCGGGGTGGGAATGGACAGGACTGGATCTGTGATTTCATCCTTATGGGGAACTCCCAGAGAGTAAAGCCCCTCTGTCAATGTCTCTCCCCAGGCAAAATGAAAGACTGACATGGCCAGGGGTCACAAAGGCAGTGTGTGTCCAAAGGAAACATCTGAAACCACATTTTCCTGATTCTGAGGCCAGTTCTCTTTATATTATGCCACGACTGCCTGAACTCACTATCACCAGTATGTAAAAAAGTATGTAAAAAGCAAGGAATAAAAAAAGCACCTACATAACTTATGTGTTCTGGGGTACAATAACTGGCCCCTGGCATGAATGCAATAGAAAATACAAATGGAGGCTTGGGGGAGTTGAGGGGAATGGAATATGAAGCTTTTTAACTGTATGGAGAAGTTAACTTCTCTAAGTGAACAGCTTCCTTTCATCCAGGGGCAGTTAGTGATACACTGGAGCTGGAGCCAGGAAGACCTGAATTCAAATCTAACCTCACATACATCCTAGCTGTCTGATCTTTGGAAAGAAACCTCTTTTTGCCTTATTCCTCAATGGAAAGGGGGAAGCAGAATAGCATCTACAAGATAATTGTAAAGCACTTAAATTAATTTTAAGTACAGCAGGAGAGTTCACTATCCTAAAAGTACACCAAAGTGAAACATGTTGTAATTATTTTATACTAATCAACCCTCTAACTGATATTCTTCTGTAACTGAGATCTGTATCTCTCTACTTACCGCGTGTAATATAGTGAGAACACAAACAACAGTTAACAATGCATTTTCCTTACAATGATGCTGACATTAACTTTCCCTTCTGAAGATGAAAATACAGGCTCTGAGTGGCTTGATCTTTTCACACACACACACACACACACACAGAGCCAAAAGTGTTTGAGTGGGATTCAAACCCTGGTCTCCTGATACCCAACCTAATACTGTCGTTCCCATGCTGCCCTGCTTTTTAATCACTACTGACAGAAAAACACTTTATTGGAGGAAAAAAATATTTCATATGAAGAAAAGTTATAAAACTAGCTAGCTTTTTATGTGAATGTGGATTTCTTTACTCCCTTTATTACTTCATCCTTTCCCCCCTCTTTCCTATAAACATTCCACAAGATTTCCCCTCTTGTTCACTTAATTACAAATACCAAACACACACTTCAAATTTTGCAAAGAATTTTACTCATAAAAACTATTACTATACCCATACAAAAGGGGAGTATCATAAATGCTTATTGACTTGATTTGCAGAAGAGGAAAATGAGGTTTCTCAAAAGGTTGCATGACTTACCCCAAGGTCACTTTTATTTCGATTTTCCCCCAATTCTATAAAGAAGCCCTATTTCAATTTTCCTAAAGAAGAATCATGAAACTCTAGCAACTCAAGAAAAGATTGACTAATCTACCAGGTCATCTGGTCCTGCAACATAAAACTGCTTTCTAAAATTTATCTAGTCCAGTTATCTCACACAGTAACATTTCTACCATTTCCTATGGGAAAAGGGTCTCCAATTCAACAGCATTAATAATAGCTAGCATTTACAGAACACATTAAGGTCTGTAAAGTGCTTTAACATATTATCTAATACAATCCTCACAACCAGCCTGGGGGGTAGGTGTTATTATTGCCCCTATTTTGCAAAAGGGAAAACTAAGGCTTTCCCAGGGTTTGTTTCTAAGGCAGAATTCCAACAAGTCTTCTAGACTCCAAGTGCACTGACAAAAAGCAGAAATAGTAGCGGGCCTCGTCACCTCTGCCTAGACCACTGTAATGGCTTTCTGGTGTTTGTGCCTGCCTCAAATCTCTCCTTGCTCCAAATCACTAAAGTGATTTAACTAAAGTCCATTCCAAACTAATTAATTAATGTTTATTAAACACCTACTGTATGCCAAGCACTGTACTTGGCACTGGAGATACAGAATAAGGCAAAAGACAGTCCCTACCTTCACAGAGCTTAATGGGGAAGATAATATGTAAACAAATACTTTTTGGAAAAGGAAGCATTTTAGCTAGGACATTAGGTAGTACCATGGCTAGAGTGCCAGGCCTGGAGTCAGGAAAACCTTAATTCAAATCTGGCCTCAGATACTTACTAGCTGTGTGACTGCCTACCTACAATCCCCATTCAAAATATATGTGCTATGCTATGAACTGAACATACATGACATCAGGACAGTAACAAACATATAATGGTGATTTTTATGTTTACATCATCTTTGCTGACATAATTCAAAAAAAGTGAATTAGGCACCTTCCCAATATCTGGGGAAATTGCACTTATTTTTAATAAAACTGATTTTACTGCCCTTGTGTCACTTGGCAGATATATTTTCTTAATGTCTGCTCTATTACTCTATAAAATATTACTGTGAGACTTAAGAACTGTCATTGCCAAGATCATTACCCCTATACTAATAAATTACCATTTGTCATAAACTATACCTAATAAAATCATAGAATCTTAAAGTTGTTATGGCTTTAAGAGGTCATCTGGTCAGTGTCTTTATTCATATTACTATAATATTATGCCTTCTACTTATTCCTTGAATACCTCCTCTTATTTTAAAGAGAGTAACTGTCACATAGTGGATAGAAAAGGGGCTCAGAAATAGGAAGACCTGGTCAAGTAATATTTCTGACACACTATAGGACCCTTGAGTCACTTAAATTCTCAATGCCCTGATGCAATTCTCAAAAACTGTGAGTTGCACAAGATTTGAGAGTTTCCTCAATGGGACCAAAAATTTAAAACCCAATTCTAATGTCACTTCTTATATTAGACCTTCTCAGATAAACAGGGACACTAGTGTACTGCCAGGAAATTCGTTTAACCATTCTGGAAAACAATTTGGAACTATGCCCCAAGTCATTAAACCATTATTAGCCTTTAACCCAGCAAACTATAGTGGCCCATTTCCCAAAAAAATCAAAGAAGGAAGAAAAGGGCTCATATGTTCAAAAATACTAATAAAAACTCTTATGCAAAGAGGGTATTTTTGGTTGTTATAACAAAGAATAGGAAGGTAAGGGAACACCAGTCAACAGAAGAATGGCTGAACAAAATTATGGTATATGAATATAATAGAATATTATCATGCCACAAAAAAAAAAAAAATACCAAAAGGGAAGATTTCAAGTTGATCTGAAAGACTTGTTTGAACTACTGCTGAATAAAATAAGTAGGAACAGGAGAATAATACGTATAACAGCACTGTAAATAAAAACAATTTAAAATTCTAATCAATGAAATAGTCAACAGGATTCCAGAGTATCAATAATAAGCATCTTAACCCCACAAACTGATGGACTCAAAATGCAGAATAAGGGTTATTTTCAGAAATGCTCAAGGTGTGAATTTGTTTTGCTTGACTATGTATATGTTAGCATTTTTTTGTTTTGCATGGCCAGGGAGACGGTGGGGGGAGGGGCAGAAAACCAAAAAACTGAAAGAAAAAGTTCACTGAAACATTTATTAAAATGCACAGAAGACTGTATTGAAGGAAGACCATTAGGAATCAAAAGCAAGCAGGCCAATTTTGAAAGTTAACATGTTGAATTTACTACTTTTTAATTTTATATTTATAAATGTATTTATACTCCAAAATCAAGCTGTTCCTAATAAAAATATGCAATTTCATACACAATCCTTTTTTTCCTGTTCTGCCATGTACACATTAATGCTTGTTTTATTTAGTTTTTATTAAGTTCAGAATTAAAATAAACTAAATAATGCCTTCCTAGATATCCCCATCTATATTTGACAGAGGATTTCATTTTATATTTCCTTAATAATTTATCTAATATTCATGAATTAGCGTTATCTACATACATGTCTTGCCTTATCCAAATCACTTACCCTATTTTCCTAAAATGTAAGTTTCTGATGCTAATGGCTTCCTATTAATTTGAGGATCAATTATGTAACCTGGGTCTCAAGCTTCATATATACCTAAGAATCCCCTCACTATTGGAAAGAATGATTACTTGATAGTCTGAGCTGGCAAGAGGAAAAGTTATCAAAAGCTTGGTAGAGGAGAAATCCTGGCGTTCTCCCTTCAGGCTTGGATAAATAGGTTCATTTGGAATTCACTATGTGTGATGGTCTTTGTGTAACTAGCAGCTGGTAAGAAAGGAATCAAGCCTTCAGATATAGCTTGGGGGCACTGCTTCTGTTAAGGGATAGCCTACTGGAGTGCAGCCTGAACCCAAAAATTATTTTCCCTGGATTAACAATATTTGTAACGGCAGATATAATTCAAATTTAATTCCCTTCTGGCTGAGAAGAGCCAAGAAGCCATTCTTATGGCCTCTTTTCCTGGTCCCCTCTAGGCAAGAATCACAATGTCCCTCAAAGAGGGGCAGAAGAAACTCAAGCTATCTATTCATTTTTCCGTCTGAGTTACATTTAGACAGAGTGAGAGAAAAAGAGAAAGAGAGAGGATATGTGTGTGTGTATACGTACATATATATACATCCACACACATTTATAACTTATGTGGGCAAAGCATATTCCTAACATATAAACTTCTCTGTCATTTACAGCTTCTCAAAAAATGGCCCAACCCTATCTTTCTCATCTTTAGGCGTATTAGTCTATGGTTAGGCCATAATCGTCTACATTTGCTCTACTAGCCTTGCACATATTGTCTACCCCCCAGGTCTAGAATATTCTCCCCTCTGAACTCAAACTCTTAGAATCCTTAGCTGGCTTTCAGACTCAAGTCAAGGGTCACCTCTTCCAAGAGGCCTTTAATGCAAGGGCTGAGGTAGGAAGGAAATGAGGGATAGTCAGTCAGTGTACAGACATGGGGATGGCACATGGACCACAGTGTGTGAAGAACAAGTAAGCTAAGTACTGCTAAATCATACTGCAGAGAATAACATGGAATAAGGCTATAAATGTAGGATGGGACCCATTCTTTAGCAGATTCACCATTGTCTGCTATGTGATGGCTGGACTGGATCTGGGAGAGCCTTGAGGTTGCAGACCATTGAAGAGGCTGTTGCAACAGTACACGGGAGATTGGTAAGAGCCTGAACCAGACTGGTGGATGAATGAGTGGAATTAAGGGAACAGATACAAGAGGTATTGTGGGGGTTGAAACAAGATCTGAAAAATGTACTGGACAGGAGGAAGAAAGAGAGAGAAGTGTCAAGGATGACACCAAGCCTGGCACCTGGAAAGAAGACAGGCACCTCTGCACTAATAAGGAAACTTGGAAGAGGGATGGATTTAAGGTATAAAGAAAATGAATTGTTTGATTGAGGTAACTACAGGACATCCAGTTCAAAATGTCTACCAGGCAGCTGATGGTGTCAGACTGAACCCTAGAAGAGAGACTGAGGCCAGACAGAAAGATCTAGGAGGCAGCTGCATAAAAAGTCATCTACATGGGAGCTGACTGGATCACCAAGAAAGAGTATAAAGAAAAAAGAAGAGGAGCTAGGACAGAGCCTTGGGAGACACAGCCAAGGTGTGTGATATGAATGCTGCTTGTTCAGTCGTCTCCAACTCTTCCTGACCCCATTTGGGGTTTTCTTGGCAAAGACACTGAGGAGCAGTTTGCCATTTCCTTCTCCAGTTCATTTTACAAATGAGGAAACTGAGGCAAATCGGGTTAAGGGACTTGCCAAGGGTCACACAGCTAGTAAGTGTCTGAGGCCAATGTGAACTCAGGAAGAGGAGTCTTCCTGCGTCCA
>NW_027186304.1:27148434-27176683 GCF_028583685.1 Petaurus breviceps papuanus | reverse complement strand
ATAGAAAAAACTTAATAAATGCTTTATCAATCATTCTGCCAAGGTGATCATTGCACCAAACGCTTGGTAGAACAGATTTGGCTACAATCAAAAAGCTCTTCACATTGAAGCCAACCTGACAATGAGCCTCTCTGAAGCGAAATTTCCCTCAGATAACAGGCCCCAGATTTAAGAAGCCTTGCCAACTCAGCAGAATTTGAGAACTCTTGTTCCAACACAGACTTCAAGAAGAGAAGGTCACCTCCTTTACTATATCCATATCCCATTAGGAGAGAGACTTAAGGGTCTTTTAATTTTAATTCCACTACTTTTATATTACATTTTTAAGTAATGTATATATACACATATATGTGTATATATAAAAAACAAAATTTGTTGCAAATGCTTGAATTCACTATTGAATGTTGGTCCTGGTACAAAAATATTCACATTGCAGTATGCTTCATGTATTAATTTTGATCAGTCTCAAAAATAATTGGCAATAGCAACACTGAGGTAATAGGCATTTCTAAAAATGAGCAAAATCACTCACAAACTTTTCAAAATGAATCTTTTTCATTTCTTTAGCAGTTAGAACCCAGATCATACTGATATTTTATGTTCATCTGGAGCAAAGTACTGTAAAGTTAATGAATTTCCAAAGTTATACTAAGATCCAAGACTAAACTCCAAACATTATTAGTACAACTACATGTTGGTATCAACCAATGTGTTGCTCCTCCGAGGTTTAAAACCTTCCATCTTCCTGGGAATTGGGGATAAATATAGTATTTTTGAGTCATAAAATAAATGAAGATGAATTATTTTGATTTTAAAAGACTCACCCCTTAGTAATTAATCATTATAGGAAGGGTTTTCTCAAAGATTATCTCATGAGAAGAATCTTGAAGCTCGGCAGAGTTCTCTTTCAAAAAAAGGAGAGAAAAGAAAAGAGATTAAGGAAAAGATGAGGTAAGCAGCATCCAAAAGAAATGAAACACATCAGCCCAGTGTTCAACAAACCCAAGGCCAGAAAATTTATTGGAGAAAGATTCCTTATTGAGCAAGAAAAGCTAGGAAAAAGTGAAAGCAGCTAAGCAGAAATTAGTTTTAGGCCAGCATCTTATGCCCTACACCAAAGGTGTCAAGCACATATGTAGTCTACAACAAAACTGCCTGAGCACAACCTGAAACTGATTGAAATCTCTTTCCTATCTGATGTATTTTTGTATCAGTTTTTTTTAGAAAGGAACTATAGAGAGGCGGCTAGGTGGCACAATGAATAGAGCACCGGCCCTGGAGTCAGGAGGACCTGGGTTCGGATCTGACTTCAGACACTTAAAACAAAAACTAGCCGTGTGACCCTGGGCAAGTCACTTAATCCCAACTGCCCTCCAAAAAAAAAAAGGGAGAACTATAGAAATAAGTGCAGTTTTCTAAATCAGTATGTAAAAACCCCCAGGGAGCCTCCTGTATGGTTTAGTGGCTCCCGTCTTTATTTGAGCATGACACCACTGCCCTATGCCACAATAAGTTTTAAATGGATATGCCATCTAAATATAAAGGCTCATATCAAAAGCACCATGTTAAATACAAGGGATAAAAAAGCAAAAGTTCCAGCCATGAGAGCTTAACTTGGGGGAAAGAGGAAACTCCAATATATTAATATATAAGTAAATAATCTATACAGAATTATGAGTTGAGAGACAGTAACAACTAGAGGAAATTAGGAAAGGCTTCTCGGAAGAGGTAACATTTAAACTAAGCCTTGAAGGGAACTAAGAGTTGCAGGAAGAGGAGATGAGGAGAGAAAACATTCCACAAATGAGGGACAGTCTGGACAAGGGCAAGGAGGTGGATGATGGAATACTGAAAGTGAGTTTGGCTGAAGCAGCCAGTGCCCAAGAGAAAAATGTGTCATCAGCCTGGAAAGATAGCCTGGAGCCTGGCTGTAACGTGCTTGAAATATCAAACAGCAGGGTTTAGATTTTATTCTGCAGACAATGGCAAAGACTATTTTTTAAAAAGGAAATAGTCAATGCTGGAGAAGCTGTGGGAAGACAGGCACATTCACACATTGTTGGTAGAGCTGTGAACTGGACCACCTGTTCTGACAGACAATTTGGAATTACGTGAAAAAAGTCACTAAACTAGTCATACCTTTAAAAAAAAAAAAGCTCAGTCTCCCTTTTTCACTTAGGCTGGGAGTGCAGGGAGCTACCTATGGTCCCCTAATCCCACTACTAACCAACATGGAAGCTCTGACCTACCCCATATCTGACCTGGGCCAGTTCACTCCTTCCTTAGGCAACCTGGTGATCTCCCACTCCCAGGCGCTAAGCATGTCTGACACCTGATTAGCTTAGCCCACTGCAGCTAAGAACTCCACCAGTCTCAGCCTATAGCCCTGATAGATGGAATTACAGGCACTTGCCAACACATAAGTGTGAGGAAGAAATCCATACACTTCACAAAGAGGTCAAAGACAGAAAGGCTACCAAAATATTCATAGCAAAGTAACTGGAAATAAAGAATGTTACTGCAGACTGAGGAATATCCGAACAAATTGTAATATAAGAGTGGAATAGAATACTGTTGACAGGATTTCAGAGAAACAGAAGACTTAAAGCAGCAAATGCAAGTAAGAAAAGCCAAGAGACAATACATAACGATGATAACAGTGAACTATGAAATATTTGACCACCAGCTTGAGGGGGGGAGGGGGGAGAAGGCAGGGGAGGAAGGTGGAATGTATACATAACACATTTTTAAGCTTAATCTGCAAATTTTGCCCATCACTTTTTTTTTTGAGGGGAAATTGGAGCTAAGTGACTTGCCCAAGGTCACACAGCTAGTTTTTGTGTTAAGTGTCTGAGATCGGATTTGAACTCAGGTCCTCCTGACTCCTGTGCGCCACCTAACCGCCCTGCCCATCACTTTTTAAAGTTTGTAAAAATCAACAAAACAATCAATCAAGTCCTGGTGTGTGGTGTTTGCTGATTTCCAAGGTATAAATGCTCATGAAAATTTAACAATCTCCTGTCTGAGTTGGCTCCAGCAAGTCACTGAATCCCATTATATTGGTGTTGATGTACTTCCACACCCTCCCCCACACTTGTCCCAAGACCTGAACTCTTCTCTGTTAACACTATAGTACAACGGGTCTTCCTGCCTCCAGTCCATCCCTTTTCCTTCACACTGCTGCCTAAGTCATCTTCCTAAGTCACTCATCTAAGCAAAAATGTCCAATAGTTCCCCATTACTAACCCAATAAAACATAAACTTGTGATACTGGTATTCAAAGACCCCCCTGCAATCAAGATCTTACCTACCTACCCAGGCTAAACTAAGGCTACTCCCTTTCATGTACTTTACACACAAGAACTTGGGTTCAAATCCCATCTCTGCTGCTTAATTACTCAGTCATCTTGGGCAAGTCATTTAACCTTCTTCCTCATTTGTAAAATGAAGGGTTGGACTGTATGGTTTCTAAGGTGAAGTCCCTTTCAGTCCTAGACCTATAATCCTATGATCTATGACCTATGTTTCATATTCTATTCATTCCCTAATTCTCATTTTTCCTTTCCCCATTATCTGTGCCTGCCTATTCTAAGAAATCTCCTACACTAAGAATGATTTCCTATGCCCCACATCCTTTCCTAATCTCTGTTCTTCCTTCCTTCAAGTCTGAACTCAGATATACATTCTCTACAAAGTCTTCCATGGACCTTTCTCCTCCAAGTAGAAGTGAATTTTCCTTCTCAATTTCTCATAGTACTTTATATAAACTTCCTCTCTTTTGCAAATGTCCCTCTCCCTTGCATCACAATTATAAGCACCTACAGGGCTGAGTGAATATTTATATCTCACCTTGTATCTCCAGGATCTAGTAACTTTGCACATAGTAGGCACTCAATAAGTGTTTACTGATTTTAATTTAACTTTGAAGAGCAAAAACTTGACACCTGTACTCCCAAAAAGAAGCTTCCCCAAACAAAAAGTAATTTCTCCCCACTGACAACTGTCAAGTAGGCCAGGAGAGAAAGCCACAAGGAGACAGGAGGTAATCTAGGTTTCTTCTTTTTCCTTTTCTACTAGTCTCTTTGACCTAACTAAATCTGAAAGGATTAAAGTTCATCCTATAGTAGTTTAAATAGGCTTAGTCAGAGTTTTGATAAGAAAAAGGGAACAGTGCCACCTAACTGTGGAAATGGCTTTGTTTTTAAGATTTTATTTAAAATTACATTAGTAGCAACTATCTTAATTATTTCATATTCATTTTGATCTTCATTGGAAATAATCCCTAAGATATGAGGTACATGTTGCCAGCCTTCCAAAAGATAGCAAGAAGCTTAAAGTCAATTTTCAATAAAATTCAATCCTGTAAAATATAATAGTTCTAAATATTTTTTAGAATAACACAGGCTAAAGAACAGCTAGCAGAAAGGCATACACTTTTCATCTTTTATTACTAAATAAAATCTAAGAAAAGCTCCCCTTTACATCTTTCCTCTTTGAAGTCCTGTCGTTGCTACAAAGCACCAAAAGAAGAAAGAGTGGCAGGAGTTAGAGGGAAGGGAGCATTTCACTCAGTGTGAAGAATATTCTCACAATCCATGATGTATAAAAATCCAATGGGCTGCTTTGTGAGGTAATGAGCTCCACAGCACAGTATTTAAACAGAGTGGGAATGCCTACTCGTCCAAGATGTTGAAAAGCAATTTCCCCTCATCAGTGGGTGAGTTGAATCAGATCACTGCTAAAGTCTGACATTCCACTACCTTTATTAAGCACCTACTAAGGGCCAGGAACCATATCTTCCAAATCCAAGATTCTATGATTCTTAGAGAAATTGAATTCCTTGCAAAGCATAAAACCATACTTTCCATTCTGCACCTAAAACACTGCCATGATTCTGTAAGTTTTAGCAGATTATCTTACAAAACAACTGAAAAGATTTTTTAAATTTCCATTTAACTAAAAATAAATGGAAAGTTGGCTTCCTAGATAAAGCACTGGTACAGGAATTAGAAGTTCTAGGTTGGCTAGGCTGGCTCTAACTTCCCATGTGGACTCAGGTAAGTAAAAGACACTCTGCCTGCCTCCCTCAGGGGGATGGGGTGAAGAAAGCAACCCCAAATTCTTAAAGCCCTACATGAATGTGGGTATTATATTAACAGATGAGACAATGCTTCAAAAGCTTTAAAAATGGTACAAAAATATACAGTACAGGAATCCTGCCACCACATATTTTTGAAACAAGTAAATTAAGTCTAACCAAAATCATAGAGTTTCACAAATAGAAATTTAAATAAATGACACAAAGTAGGCCCATTTAGCATCATGTCTTAAAAATACCATGAAAGCAAGTATTACCCTTAAGGCAATCATTAGTCATAGCCATATATGTAAACAGGCAATAAAACTTCAGAAAAGCTGGCAGTGGCCCTTAAAACACATAACCTAATTCAGATTTAACAATAGTAACAATAACATAGCTTTATGAAGACCTTTGAGGTTTGCAGAGCAATGGACATATGTGATTTCATTTGATCCTCATAACAAACCTGTAAGGTAGTACTCAGATTAATTCCCATTTTACAAATGAGAAAACTGAGACCAAGAACTTAAATGTCTCTTGCCCTAGGTCACACAACTAGTAAGTATCTGAGGAATGATTTTAACTCAAAATTTCTTTACCCCAAATCTTCATCAATGCACCGCCATATTTCTCCCTTTTAATTTGGTTTTCTTGTAAATCTGCTTTTATGGTTGAATTGTTGAATGTATTTTACCACAAGCAGGTATTTCTACGTTAGGCTAATAATGTGAATCATAAGGGGAAAAAAAGACTGGAGAGGAAGAGAAGGGAGTAGACATAATATGGGAAGGAGGTAGTCAATGAAAATTCTATGGATCCCACTGAATTGGAGAAACTTGAAATACTTCCCTGAATGACCGTAGTCTCACCAATCTCCCTGGCTGTACGAAACAAAAACCGTGTAACAAATACGCATAGTCAGAGAAATATTCTAATACTTAAGACAAAACAAAAAGCAATGAACAACTGATAATTAAAGTCCGAGGTGAGTGAGAATTATTACCCACTTGCTCTCTCTGTCTCTGCTTCTCCCAGCTGGTTCACAATCTCACCAGTTCAACTCTCACAATACTGCAAAAAAAGTACCCCTGAATTCACCTGACAGTGTCAATGAATGAAAATGAAGTAACATTCCAGTAACTATTCAAGATTCAGGACATAAGATAAGTCTGCATTTTTCAACTGGGAAATATTTTCAAATTCTCTAAAGGTGCCTTTATTGTTTCTTCTAAAATGTCAATGCTTTTTCCTCTACTAAAAAAAAAAAAATACATAAAGACCTCTGGTTCTGGAAGCTAAAAAGCTGCTGCCCTAAGCTTGTAAACATTTAATTCTCATCAGTCAATAAAAAGTTTTTCTGATCAAATGTAGACCCTGATACTTGGAAAAAGCAGGAGTCATTTGGAGCCCAGGTAAGAAGAAAGCAGTTCAATTTAGGAAGGAACTTTTTTTTTTAATTAGAGCTGTTCAAAAATGGCTTGTGGTCCTTGGTGAGGTAGTGAGCTCCTAATCACCAGAAGGGTCCAAGTGACCAAAGGGTGTGTGGCCAGCTGTTGGAGATGCTTTTAGGTGAGATTCCTGAATGAGATAGCAGAAAAGGCTGAATGACCCCCATTACCCCTTCCAATTCTGAGATTCTGTGACCCATGCTAAAGTAGATAAACAGACTGCTTAATGTGCTTTGCAAGGCTTAAAGTGTTATATAAATGCTAGTTATCATTATTATTTGGTATAAAAGAAACACATAATTATAAACTGATTTTTTTTTTTAATATGATAAACTGGTTCTCAAAGGACTTCCAAAAAGGAAGTCATGCACTATTCCTAACAAAGGAATGGCACATCTTCAGGATGGCACAAACCTTGAGTGGTTTTTCTAGAAGTCATGTTAGATTTGTGCTAGGGCAACACCAAAGATGCTCCCTTACCTGCAATCTGTGGTGTGCACTTATTCAATGTCAGGACCAGGATAATGGAGTTAAGGACACTGAGGAACCTTTACCTCATTAGCATGGCACTCTAATAAGTCCATAGGGCAGTTAGGTGACACAATGGATAGGGTGATGGGCTTGAGGTCAGGAAAACTCATCTTCCTGCGTTCAAATCTGGCCTCACTTACTTACTGTGTGACCCTGGGCAAGTCACTTAACCCAATTTACCTCAGTTTCATCATCTGTCAAATGAACTGGAGAAGAAAATGGTAAAGCACTCTAGTATCCATGCCAAGAAAACTCCAAATGGAAACACAAAGAGTCGGACACAACTGAAAGAAATGAACAACAAAGAAGTGCTCAAAACCAATGACAACCACAGGAGTAATCAAGTATTCATCAGAAAATTCAACCTTATGCCTATGAATAATTCTTCCTGTAATACCTGCCACTACCAAATTAAGATCTTTTTAACAAGATAAACTCATAAATTATCTAATATACTATCCTAATTTTATTCTTAATTTTAGATTCTAATTTTATTCAAAGTTAAGTTTTAAGAAGTTAGCATATACATACCAGTTTAGGAACATTCCTCAGAAATAATCAAGACAGTTTAAGGAAATACAGTGCTTTGAAGAACAGGGGTACAAGTAGGCTAAATTAAATCATATCCAACTGGACAACTGCCCATCCGAAGAGAGTTTTCAATTGACAACAAAGGGAAGAAAAATACCCAAGTAAAAGTGCAAAACTAAAACAAGAAGAAAGTGGGTCAGGATAGACAGATAAATAACAATAGTGTTAAATAATTCAAAAGAAGAAATAAGTTGGGAGGGAGGCAGGCATTCTACTTATGGATTCAGGCTACATGTACCAATGCATAAAGTATGTTTCATCCAAAAAAAGGGAATTTGAGATTTTAAATGTTGTTGTTCAGTTGTTTTTCAGTCATGTGCAACTCTTTTATAACCTTATTTGGGGTTTTCTTGGCAAAGATACTTACTGGAATAGTTTTTGATTTCCACATAGGTATATAACTTGTTGACAAATACTATTTGATTTCCCTACCTCGCTCATTTTACCGATGAGGAAAGTGAGGCAAACAGGATTAAATCATTTGCTCAGCATCACACAGTTAGGAAGTATCTGAGGCCAGATTTGAACTCAGGAATATGAATCTTCCTGACTCCAGGTCCACCCTGGAAATCTAAAAAGCTGTGTGTCTGGGAAGGGAGCAGGGGAAGCACGGTGGAAAGCATCTGTATATAAATAAAAGAGAAAACTGAGATCATTGTGAGAAGAGTCTTCCCAGGACAGGTGGAAGAGATGAATTCCAAGTTCCTAATTTAAATCACCAAACTGGCACAGAGGGAAGGCACAGGGAGGTCATTCTGGTACAACAGGATAAGCACTGGGGTCTGGAGTCAGAGGACTTACCCTCTGCCCCCGCTCCACATTTACTAACTGTACTACCCTTAGTCAAGATTTTACTTTCAACCTGTCTCCTTGCTTATATAAACAGGGATCATAAAACCTGCACTATCCACCTTGTGGGACTGTTGTGATTTGCAAATAAGTTATTTATATAAAACACTTTATAAACCTTGGAGCCCCTTGATAAATGTCGGTTATCATCATCATTACAGTGATGGGTGTAAAGGGCTGTCTTATTTATGTTTACATCTCTCTCAGCACCTGGCCCAATGCCCTGCTCAGAGCAGACGCATGACTGTTTGTCAAATAAATGGGAGACTTATCCCACACTACCCAAACATCTGCTCCAAGTCTCTCATTCCACTAAATAGAGCATCTCATAAATTCCTGACTTGTCCTGCTGACAGCTTCATCTCTCAGAAAGTTGATGAAGCAATGAAGGAATCGCTAACTTGGACTTAATTTTGACCAACAAGGAGGAATGGGGGTTGGTGAAGCGGAAGGGACAGAACCTTGGAAAAAAGTGACCGCATCATCTTAGAGTTTCTAATAGCAAAGTAAAAGCACGCTGGGCATAGACAAACATGCCTACTTCAGGCTTGAGAGAGGAGACTTCAAGAATGACAGACCACAACCCCACGATCAGAGGCTCTAAAAAGGGCAAAGATGGAAGTCAGAAGTGACAAACACAGTGACCACATATCAGTGTTCATTTCAATTCAATGACCATTAAGTGCCTACTATGCTAGGCTCAAGGGGTACAAAAAGAGATATGAGATGGTTCCTGCCTCCCAAGGAGCTTACGACCTTATAAGGGAAACAACATGCAAACAAATGTATACAAAGCAAGCTACATAAAGGATAAACAGGAAATAATTAAAAGAAGGAAAGCACTGGAATTTTGAATTAATTAACTGGAGTTAATTAAGGCTTCCTGTAGAGGGTGGAATTTTAGTTGGGACTTAAAGGAAACCAGGGAAATCATTAAAATGTAATTGGGAAATATTTTTTTTTTAATAAATAAAAACACAATAAAACACAGATAATGTTAATATGTGGGATTCAGGGGTGTGCTGGGACCAGTTTAAAGAGATGATTATGGAATTTTCAGTTTGTACATTTACACCTGCAAACCATTAGCAAACTAAAGAATTGCAGGGACTTTTAAGAAGTGTCTCAAGTTAAACACTGCATGATTATAAGGATTAAGTTTGACCCACAGGAAGAGGTAACAAACTGCACCTTTCTAAGCAAAAGAATGGGTGGGACTAGGGCCACTTAATCTGTGTGCCTCAGTTTCTTCTGCTACGAAATGAGAATAAATAGTAGTACCCATGTCCCAGGATTATGAGAATAAAATGAGATAATATTTATGAAAGGGCCTTACAAACCTTAAAACTTTATAATAAATGCTAACTTTTGTTACTATTATTTTTACTGTTATACAAGAAGATTAACTTAGCAAGGTAAAATATATAAATTAGGAAGAAGAGATATAAAAATTTAAATTTTTTTTTTTGGGGGGGGGAAGAATAGTGTCTAAAAAAGCTCAAAAACTGAAATTGAAGCCAGGAATGAGAAGAAACTGAGAAGAGTTCCTTAGGTATATCTGAAACAAAATGAGGACCAACCATAGAATAATCATAACTTGTATTTCTATAGCACTTTGCTTTACAAGTTTCTCTCACCTAATTCTCACAGCAAACCTGAGGTGCTATTATCCTCATTTTTTAAGATGAGGAAACTGAGGCTGGAAGAAGTTAAGTGACTCGTCCAAGGTAACACAGCTAAACCAGTAAAAGCCTCTGAGGATGGACTGAAATTTCAATCTTCCTGATTCCAGTCCAAGCAGCCTGTATAGACAGAAGAAAGCTAAAGGATATAAAAGATGAAATATTTAGCTCTTATCTCTCATTTGGGGAAAATGTTCTTTAGATTAATAAAAGCAAAACAAATATATTTAGAAGAAATCAAAGACCAAGAAAGCAAAGAAATAGTAAACAAAGCCCTCTATGCTATAAATGAGTTCTTTAAATGAGGAGTTTGGATGAGCAAGTATTTCAGACTACCAAAAGAAAAGATATAGCCCATGAATCTGGAGGGTAATCTTTAAGGAAGGATAAGGAAGGAGAAAGGTGCTTGAAGACTGGAAACAAGTACACATTCTGACTTTCAGAGAAAATATAATATTCCTGTGAAACATTAACCAAATCAACAAACACTTGTCTAGAACCTACTTTCAAAAACATGGTGATAGCTGCTACATGTAACATAAAATAAGATGAAATCCTCAATCAAGGCATTTTATTATCTAGAAGGGTTATATAACACATAAACAATAACACAAAATGGAATAATAGTGGTTGGAAAAGTACAACTTACACTGAGTACTATGTGAAATCTAAGAAAAGGAATGCACCTTCATTTAAATCCCCAAAACCACCTCAGGAAGGAGGCAGGATATCATAAATACCAAAAAGTAAAGAGCATACACAGAATTCTGTTTTGAGAAGTAGAAGGTACTTCAAAGGACAACTGATCCAAACACCTCTCATTTTACAGATGAGAAAGAATGATTTGTTCAAGTTCTCAAAGGCAGTAATCATCAGAAAGCAGGATATAAACTTAAGTCCTTGGATTCTGTAGTCAGTAATCAGTTCTCTTTCCCGTGTTCCACAATGAGTCCTACCAAAGGTTTGGGGCAATTAACCAGCCAAGAAAGATGGATTAAACACCTGGGAACTCAAACTCTAGATGCAAGCCCACCTGAAGTCCAAAGCAGATGCTCACAAACACAACTGGTCCAGAGGGGAAATGAATTGGAGAGTGAACCTCAGAACAAATATTTGGTCCAAAGCTCAACAGGATCAGATTTCAGTCTGATACAAGTTGAGGAAAACACCAATGGAAGGGAAAAAGCATGAGCCACTAGCAACCCAGAATTTACATTTGAAGAAAGACACTATCTGCATCCAGAGAAAGAACTGATAAGAAATATGCATAGAATAATTTTTCATACACACACACACACACACACACACACACACATACTTTTGTCTAATGGTAGCCATGGAGGAGGGGGGGGGAAGAAATTTACATGATAATTTTTTTGTATATTTGAAAGGAATAGTAAGTTGTACATAGTAGATTTGCTGTTTCACCTGCAATCATCTTTTTTATTGTACTATTCTTATGGAAATGCTTGGTTTTTATTCCATAAATTAAAAATAAAATCTTTTTAAAAATAATTTGTCAGACATTCTTTTATGGTAATAGCATTATAACTATTCTCCCTTCTTTGCTCAGCTCCTACTTCACAGTTTGCAAGATAAGAGAAGGTTTTGTGGAAGAGGTATCATATGGTCTGGGTGCTAGGGGAAGATAAATTTTCAGCAGACATAGATGAAGAGAGGAGGCACTCCAGACATAAGGAACAGAACAAAAATTGAGATGGATGGGCAAGGAAGGAGTAATATACATTTTGGCTAGAGCACAGACTACATAAAGGATTGTAGGAAGTAAAGGTAGGTCAGGGGGCACCAAGGACAGAGCACAGGATACAAAGTTTGAAGAGAACTTCCAGACCATCTTGTCCAATTCTATCAGAACGCAGTTCAGTCCCAGTAAATGGGAGTTTTCTTGGCAAAATTTCTGGCTCACTTGACGGATGAGGAAACTGAGGTAACCAGGTTTAAGTGACTTGCCCAGGGTCACACTGCTAGTGTCTGAGGTCAGATTTGAACTCAGGAAAATGAGTCTTCCTGAGTTTCAGAAAGTTCCAGGCTCAGCACTCTATCCACTTTGCCACCTAGCTGCCCAATTCATTCATTATATAGTTCAGGAAATTGAACCCTGAGATGTAGTTTGGACCAAGGTCCAAAAGGTACTAAAATAGGCTTTCTAGCTCCATCTTCTCTCTTCTCAACCCCTTACAATCTGGCTTCCAACCTTATCATTCCACCATATTTGTTCTCTCTGAAGTTACTAGTGATTGCCTAATTGTGAAATCCAATAGCCTTTTCTCGATCCTCATTCTCCTTGACCGCTGAAGCCTTTGGCACTATTGATCACTCTCCTCCCTGATATGCTTTCCAGGACATCACTCTGTTGGATCCTCCTCCAGCTCCCGCCCTCCAACCTTAGGTGTCCCATACGGTCCTGTCCTGGGCTTTCTTCTCTTCCCCCTCTATACTATTTCACTTGGTGATCTCATCTGCTTCACTGGCTTTAATTAACATCACTACCATTCTCAAACCTACCATTCCTGACCCAAACTCTCTGTTGACCTCCAATCTTGCATCTCCAACTGCCTTTAATTCATCTAAAAATGGATAGACATAGACATCTTAAACTCAACATGTCCAAAACCAGAACTCATCCTTCCCTTTAATTCCCCCACCCCTGCCACCACCACTTTCCCTCTTATTGATACTGGCCCTCATCACCTCATACCTAGATTATTACAATAGCTTCTGGTGGCTCTGCCTGTCTCAAGTCTCTCCTCTCTCCAATCCAATCAATAAACATTTATTAAGCACCTATGTGCCACCACCCCTCTGCTAGGGGGATACAAAAGAGGCAAAGCTCGGGTCTTTGCCCTCAAGGGACTTACAATCCAATGGTGGGGAGATAACATACAAGCAAATATGTACGAAGCAAATTACATACAGGGTAACTATGAAATAATTAAGAGAGAGAAAGCAATAGAAATAAACAGGGTTAGGGAAGGTTTCTTGTGTTGTTTATTACGACTGTTGATGCTGTTTAACTAATGTTCTTGTCACCCCAACTTGGATTTTCTTGGCAAAGATGCCGGAGTGATTTGTCATTTCCTTCCCCAGCTCATTTTACAGATAAAGAAACTGAGGCAAACAGGGTTAAGTGACTTGCCCGGGGCCACACAATAGTAACTGTTTGAGGCCAGATTTGAACTCAAGAAAATGAGTCTTTCTCACTCTAGGCCTGGTGTGCTATTCACTGTGCCACTTCGAAAGCTGGATTTTAGTTGGGGCTTAAAGGAAGCCAAGGAGGTAATAGTCCTTCATTCGGCCACTAAAGCAGGTTTCCAGACTTATTTGGCCTACTATCCGTTTTCAAAAAAAATTTTTTTTTACTCATCGCCCTCCCTGGACATCTACTTTCTTTAATCCTTTAGCAGTTGTTTTTTTAAACTGACACTGTTTCAAAAAATGTATTTTTTAAATTACATTTTAAATTTAATTAATTTTTTGTAAATGTGTTTTTTTCCTGCACTGAAATTTTGATGATGCAATATTGCATCATGTAACCATATAGTAGCATGTTATAAACAATCATTACATACATGTATTCCTGCCAGTGCATGCTGGACTTCCCAACGCACAACACATTTGGCTACCAACACCTGCTTGTTAAGATCTGGTGCAGACTTGACCACTGATAGGCTGTAACATGCATTTTGTATGTTTATTTGGAAAATAATTTAATTATTTAATTAATATTTAATTATCACTATGACTTTAAGTCTGCTACACAACAGATGAAACATGTACAAATGGTTTTTCAAAATGTCCTCTTCTTTCCTTATGTTTCCACCACCCCCTTATTTTTATTCACCACCTCCCCAATTGCACCAGGGGCTACTACTGCCCTTCTTGATTGGTCCAGTGCCCCCCAGGGGGGCAGTATCGCCCACTAGAGGGACTTCCCTAAAGCACGATTATGTCACACACTCCCCACTTCATAAACTCCACTAACTCCCTATTGCCTTCAGGATCAAATACAAAATGCTCTGTTTGGTATTCAAAATCCTTCATTTCCACTATATCCTCCCCACCTTTCCAGTCTTCTTACACCTTACTAACACATTCTTCAATTAGGTGACACTGGACCTCTGACCATTCCACCAACAAGACACTCAAACTCTTGGCTTCAGACACTATCTCTGGCTGTCTCCCAAGCCTGGAACACTCTCCCTCTTCCACTCTGCCTACCTTTAAGTCTCAACTACAATTCCATCTTTTATAGGAAGCCTTCCCTACCTCCTCTTCATTCTAGCACTTTACCCTGGATAAAGCCTACTTTGTATATATTTGCTTGCATGTTGTCTCCCCCATTAGATTGTAAGCTCCTTGAGGGCAAAGGCTATCTTCTGTCTCTTTGTATCCTCAGCTTTTGGCACAATGCCTAGCACAGAGTAGGTAGACCTAATAAATGTTATTAATTGATAGATAGTAGAGTCAAGATTTGAACCCAAGAACTCCAGCTCCAAATCCTGTAATCTATTTCGCCAGAGTCTTATATTCGAGGTTAAGAGTTAGAATTATGGGGCGGCCAGGTAGCACAGCGAGTAAGAGCCCTGGCTTCAGTGTCGGGATGACCTGGGGATAGAATCTGGGCTCAGACACTTAGCACCACACCCAGAAATAACTGGCCTTGCAACCTTGAGCAAGTTACTTAACCCCGATTGCTTAAAAAAAAAAAAAAGAGTTAGAATTATATTACATAAAACAATATTTTGAGCAACAGTGTGTCAGGATCTATAAGGTCTATAAGGAAAATTAATCTAGCACCTGTTATATAAAGAATACGAGTCAGAGAATAAAAGAGGTGAGAAAAAAATTATAGACTTTGGGAATCATATAATCATTAAGTACCTAACATTGTGGCAACAGTTATGAACTGTTGGAATTATACAATCAACAGGGATTTATTAAGCATTTATTGTGTACAAGAGTATGTCCTGGGATGTGGCACTGAGAACTAAAAATTGAGAAATGGGGAAGAGAGCTTTTGTGGGTAAAACCAATAGAAATTAGCAACTGATTAGGCATTAGAGATGAGAGGAAGAAAAATCAAAAACAATAAAATAAAATAAAACAACAAAAAACAAACAAATATAGGTGAATGTGACAATGGCAGAAATAATGAAGTCATGAGGGGGCTCTGGAGGTAAAACATTAAACATAGCTTGGTAAGGTTGAGGTTGAGGGGCCAGAAGACTTTAAGGTGCAGACATCCAGCTAACAGCTGAAACCACGAATCTGGCACAAGAGTGGTGGGCAGGACCAGCGAAAACATAGTTGATATTCATCTAAATAAAAGTAATAGGTGCAGCCACGAGAATAACAAAAAATTGTCAAGGACAGGAACTTAGAGAAAGAATGGACAGAACTGAGAAAGGTAAACCCACAAAGGAGAAAGAAAACTAGATTTCAAGGGAATAAGGAGAGAGTATATGGGAAGGAAGCTGAGTTACACACAATTTTTCAATAATTCTGATGATGAAAGAGAAAAGAAAAACAGGAGCTTGAGGGGGTAGAAAGCTTTCATCTGGATAGAAGAATGACTAGAGATAAGCAAAAGAATAAGCTAGTGGAGAAAAAGAGATTGTGTATGTATGAGAGGGAAAAGGAGATAATTAATGGATCAAGGCCACAGGTGAAGGAATTAGCCTTGGAAATAAAAAGGAATATATCAACCTCAACCAAAAAGGCAAGAGATTCTCAGAATCTCTTGCTGCAGTCCAAGTACAATGCCTTCCACAAGGACTTTCCTGCCCCTCCTCCCCAGTTGCTAGTGTCTTCATTATATCTTTTTTTTTATTTTATAAAATAAGCATTTTCATAACAGTAGAATAAAAAGATAATTGCGCATGAAACTGCAAATCTGTTATGCACAACTTCTTATTCCTTTTAAATATATATTAAAGTTATCATGTAACTTTCTTTTTTCTTCTTCCTCGTCTCCCCCAATCCCCACCCTAGGCTACCATTAGACACAAATATATGTGTGTATGTGTTGTGTGTATGTGTATAAAATCATTCTATGCATACTTCTATTTATCAGTTCTTTCTCTGGATACAGATAGAAGCTTCCATCACAGATGATTTGTAGCTAATTTGGGTATTTATAACAGTCCCTCAAAGTTGTTTTTAAAACAATATTGCTGTTACTGTATACAATGTTCTCTTAATTCTGCTCCTTTTTGATGAGGTATGGGCTCTGGGAGCCCCCTCTTGCTCTCCTTGAGTCCTTGAGATACAGGCTCAGGGAACCCCACTGGAACTCTGATTAAATCGTCTTATCTGAAGAGACATTTGCATATGAAGCAATAAACCTTACATAGTGGGCCCAAACCTCTGTTTGGCTTTCCTCAGTTACTAGACTTCCCACCCCTGAGCCTAACAAAATATTAATCCACCCTTGAACCTACCACCCTAGCCCACCATTGTCTGTAGTCTCCAGGTGGCCTCCAACAACTTCCCACCCTTAATCACTCATTGACCTCATTAACTCCTCCTGAAGACCCTCCCCAAACTCTTCCTCTAGACCACCCCTAGATTCCTCCCACAACCTTCTGTATATAAGACTGAATTTGTCTCCATGTTTGTGAGGGTGCTATAGAATGACCTAGCACAGACTTACTCTGTGTCTAATACAAGCGAACTTTTAATAAACTTTACTTTTCTTTGGCTGAGAGAAGACTTGAGTCGAATTCATCAGGCAGGGACCCGGTGTGTTGGCATTTTGGGGTCTCCAGAGCAACCTAACCCTCTTTATGGGTAACCTCTTCATTTTTGTTATTCATTATTTCATGCAAGTCTATCCATGTTTTTTCTACAAACATGGTAACAAACTCATCATTTCTTATAGCACCATAGTGTTCCATCACAATCATATACCACAACTTGTTTACCCATAAATTGATGGGCATCTCCACAATTTCCAGTTCTTTGCCACCACAAGGAAAGAGGCTCGAACATTCCTTTTTCCCTAACCATCTTTGGAAACAGACCTAATAGTGTTATCCCGGGGTCAAAGGGTCCAGATATGGGTCCAGATTGCTCTCCAAAATGGTTGGATCAGTTCACAGTTCCACCAACAGTGAATTAGTGTCCCAATTTTTCCACATCCCCTCCAACATTTGTCAATTTCCCCTTCGGTCATTTTAGGTGTAAAATGATATCTCAGGGTTATTTTAATTTGCATTTCTCTAATCGATAATGATTTAGACTCAATCTAAAACATAATCTAAATTTTGGAGCACTTTGACTATATCTTGCATAGTTCGGAAGTTTTTTCAGTAGTATCAGACACTACGTGATCCCATTTAGGGTTTTCTTGGCAATGATACTAGAGTGATTTCCTTCACCAGTGTATTTTACAGATGAGGAAACTGAGGCAAACAATGAAATGACTTGCCCAGGGTCACATGGATAGTGTCCTGAAGGCAAACTTGAACTCAGACCCAGCACTCTATCCACAGACACTTAGTTTTCTAAACAAAAGTTTTCCAAGAAGTTTCCAAGTGAGAAGAATTGTCCCACAAAGAGACCAGCCCCTAAAATATATGGTTATGGGTATTATCATGACATTCAAAAGCAGAGGGATATCCCAAGGTAAAATTTTACCTGGAGAACTTAATTTAAATTTATCACACTCCTTAGAAGGGGAAAAGAAAGCTCATTAGAAACACAAACAGGAAGAATTTCCTTCTCCCCTGGATTAGGCAAACATGCCTCATTTGAACTCAAGTTGTCCTGACTCCTGAGCAGCTAGGGAGCAAAGTGGATAGAGTGCTGGGTCTGGGTTCAGAAGATTCATCTCCCTAAATTCAAATCTGGCCTCGGACACTTACTAGCTATGTGACCCTGGGCAAGTCACATAACCTGTTTGCCTCAGTTTCTTCATCTATAAAATGATCTGGAGAAGAAAATGGCAAAACACTCTAGTATCTCTGCCAAGAAAGCCCCAAATGGGGTCTCAGAGAGTTGGACAAAATGGAAAAACTATTTAATAACTTTCTGGACTCCAGGCCCAGGGTCCTATCCACTTAACCATCTAGCTGCCTCTCTTCACTTTCACCTAAATCCCTATCTTTATGCAAATAGACACTGAAGAAGGGATTAGTCTCCCACACTCTTCCCCAACCCAACAACTAGGAAAACACTAAGCATTTTAAATACATTATCTCATTTGATCCTGAAAAGCTCTAGGTAAAGCAAGTGATTCAGAGAGAACAGGGATTGAATCAGCATTTTCCTTGAAGGTGGGAATTCCTGGTTAAGGAAACTCCCTCTACCAAAACAGACTGGCATCTTTTCAATCATTTATGGTCTGAGGGAGTCACCTCAGAGCACTGATAGGTAGGTGACATGTATATGTCAGAAGGACTATTTTAACCTATGTCTTTAACCTAAGGGACTATGTCTCTGTCCCCTATTCTAAACTTCTCCACGTGTAGGTGTAGCTTAGAATTTCATTGTTGTTCATCCTTCCTTCTCGAAGATGACCAATGACATTATAACGGTGTAGGAGAAGGGAAGGCTACAGTCATAAGATGATTGAGATCAAACCTAAGCTTAAATAAATAAAAGCACTGCCAAGAGAATGTCCTTCCAATGGGATATCTTGGCTTGCTTTTCTTAACATAGTAAAATCACATGTACTCAAAATCTGGTACTTTACAACCTATCTGTCCCTACTTCATTAACTATGGCGTTAGATTTATGATTGACTAATAATAATAATGGAGGCAGGTAAGTTGCTCAATGGATAGAGAGAGATGGGTCTGGAGTTAGGAAGACCCAAATTCAATCTGGCCTCAAACAATTACTAGCAGTGTGATCCTGGGTAAGTCATTCAACTGCTGTTCACCTAATCCACTGCAGAAAAGGCAAACCACTCCAATATCTTTGACAAGGAAATTCCACAGACAGTATGGTTCAGGGAGTGTAATGCCAAGCAACTTCCCAAAGTTCAAATACCAGCATAGGTGCTCTCCATTCAGTGACAAATTAAGAACAGAGAGAATCAACACATAGCATAATTCAAAATACAGCATTTACCAAGTGTGATTTAATCAAGTACTACCCCACCCCTGGACATCACATTCATTTAATCAATCCCAAAGTCCCACTTCTAAATATTACTCCACCCCTAGGATGTACCTTTATTTAGTCCACCACAAAGCCCCTCTTCTCAAATGGAGATTAGTTTCTAATCATAAGTAAAGTACATTCATTTGTTTAATCACAGAGCACAACAAAGTCAAAAGTTCCCCACGCTTGGATCACAATTGAATCTACCCCAGAGTTACAACAAGCTTAAGCACAGCATTTAATACCCAAATGGAGGCCTTTCTTCATCTTGACATGAGGCAAGTTCTCAGCAATCTTTGTTCCTGGGAGACAAAGCTTAGCAAGGCCACAAGATACATTGCCAGTGTCTTCATTAATTCATTCTCTGTCTGCAGAACAGTCCTAGGACCCCTGAAAACATTAATAAAACCCTCTTCCAGGATTTCTGTAAACATACAACATGAAAATCCTTCTTCAGGGCTTCTGAACCAACAGCAAGGTTCCAAGGCCTCTGCAACAACAGCACTGTCCTTCACCAGTGGACAAATCTGGCAAAACAACATCAAAACAAAGTACCAGCATAACAGCCATGTCTCCTCAGCCCTTGGCAGCTCTGGGTGGCAGCTCTCAAAAATGCTGGGCAATTTAAAGTGGCCCTCAGCAATCCTCTCAGTCTCTCTCTGCCTCCAAAGGTGCTGCTTCCAAAAAGTTCCTCTGCCTCTCTCTTTTCTTGTGTCTCTCTAAATTTACGTCACCAGCTCCTGCCAGTTCAGCCCTCTCTTTTCACATCAACAAGTCCATCCCACAAGTGGGATTCACAAGCTCTGGGTTTTAACACAATCAAACCAAAAACCAAGCCAATACAGGGTGATCTTTATATTCCATTACTATTACAGGGAGTCATCAAGAATCAGACACAAGTGAACAACAACTGTAATATTTATATTATATAGTGCCTACTACACTGAGAGTTTTAAAAATATTATCTTATTTGATCATCACAACACCCCTGGGGGTGCTATTATAAGTGCTATTATATATGCCATCTGACATTTGAAGAAACCGAGGCAAACAAGGTCCAAGGTCACATAGCCAGCTGAACCAGGTCTTGTTAACTCAAGGCCTAGAGCACTATACACTGAACCACCCAGCTGCTTAAGTTTGGCTAGTCTTGCCAGGGGGTATCAAACATAATTATCATATGAGCCAATGATGTCAAACTCAGACATGGGGGCCACTAAGTTTTTACATAAGGATCCCTTCAGGCTTAGAAACCACATATTAATGTCAGTCAATTTTTATTTATTTTTATCTATGTTGAATATTTCCCAATTATATTCAAATCAGGTTCAGGCTGCACTTGGGAGTACTGTGTAATACATAGGGCTGGCCCAGCGTATGACCCTTGAAATAAGGTCCTTTCTGACAAGTACTGGAAAGTCAACTTTTTCAACAACAGAAAATTTCTCACCAAGAAGACTCTCAATATGAAAACCTTTGCTTTCTTTCATAAACTCGCTATGTGGCCTTGAATAGGTTATTTTAACATTTCTGGGCTCCCATTTTCCTCCTCAGTAAAATGAAAAGGGGGGGTGGGAATTGTATTGAAGTAGATAATGTCTAAAGTCTCTTTTAGCTCTAACATTCTATAATCCTAAAGATCAAGTTAAAAAAAAAATTAAAATTCCATACCATCATGTTGTTTCCTTTGAAAGAAAATATCAAGAGCATTAAAAACTCAAATATGATAACATATGTAAAGAGTTTTGCAAACCTTAATATGCTATATAGATGTTAGCTCTTATCATTTAACGGTTTGAGTTCCGTAGACATGGCCAAAGTTTCCTTTGAACTAAAAAAAAAGCCTCTTGAAACATAAAAAAAAGAAATAACCCAGCTGCAGGAAAACACCAAGCAAACATTTCCCACTAAAACATGTATTACTGACTCTTTCCATCATATGGGGAGACTATACCTGCCAGACTATCTTTATGTTTCCTCATCGGCCATGGGAAAGAGCATTACTTATTTTGGATGCTGAAGATTGAAATTCTTAAAAAGATTTCAGTGACATTCTCCCTGTCCTCACTCTGGGTACAAAAAACAAACAAGACAAAAAGCCTCAGCTCTCAAGATTACCAGTGACTGATTGCAAGATAATGGATGGGCAGAGTCCCCTCACACAAAGACAGTAACAGCTGGACGCCGACACACTTCCTTCGGTTTACACAGGATCCACAAGAGAGATGCCAGTTAACAGCTGCTGTTTTACATGGTTTACAGAATCCCGCAACCTTGCTTACTGAAGTCTTCAGCAACCAGTAAGTCTGCTCTCCAGCTTTGGCAATTACCAGAAATCATAGAAAATCCTGTGCCTCCATTCAGTTGGGAGAACTTGGACTGAAATTCCTTGCAACAGCCTTCCACAAAAGGGAGACCAACCTCAAAGACTAGCACAGCTTCAAACTTCCAGGCCTAACTGAAAGTTATGTCTCAAACTGCTGTTCAGAGAACAGTCACAACATATATCCTAGGAATAAAAAGCACAGCCAACTAACACCTATGACGGGCAAAGGGAGAGATTTTTTATTTCAATCATCTCCACCTAGCAGGTGTATAAAATAAGGATTCTGAAACACAGTCAGCAGGCTAACAAGAGTCAATGGGAATATTAGCTAGGGTTTTAAAGTCTGCCAAACACTTTACCTATGTTATTTTAAGCAATGTTCACCCTAATCCTAGAAATCCAGCCCATTTCACAGATGAAGATGTCTGTCTATTCATAAAGGCTAACTGCCTTACTCCCCATTCTACAGATGAGGAAACAGACTCATCTAAAATTGAGGCAGTGACAGCTAATAATGGAATGTGAACTCAGGTCCTCCTGACTGGATCCACCATTCTGGCCACTGTGCTAAGCAGTTGCCTAAACCATATAAGGCCCTTTCTAGCATGTTCTAGGCTCTAATCTAGCCTATGATGCTGTCTAAGGTTCCCTTTAATTCTAAGAGTCTATATTCTATGAACTAGGTAAGTAGGTTGTACCCCTATGTCTAAAAAGTATCTTCTGTTGACATGATAGAACAAGGTCCATTGGGTGTATTAATAATTTATACAAAAGTAAAACAAACCTTTCTTAAAACACATCTTAGAGTACTGTATCATAGAGAACCAAATCTGATTTTTTTTAAATATCCTTTTCCTCTAAATCTATAATTAACACCTAAACACTGTAGCCAGCTTCACACTTTGCTAGTGAATACAGACTCAGAATGGATCAAAGCTGTCCTAAATTCAATAAATAAATACCTCATGCTATAGGCTGAGGGACCATGACAAAATCAACTCCTTGGGGATGGGGAGGAAGATAGAAACAAAAATATTCTTTTGAGAATATTTAATTAATGATTAATAATAATTAAGAATGGTAGCATTTCAGGATAAGCTGTTTTTTAAGAGTCTGCTGTACTTGTATTTAGAAAATTATGAATATGCATACATTCTTAATTTATCAGATGATCCCACAAATGACACTAGTCTTGAAGTCCACAGAAACTTCTAATAATGTTCTGTATTAAAGCCTGTTGCCATGTTTCAATGTTTTGGTCATATGCCCAACTGTACTATTTGCACATATACTGTTTCAAATGACCATTCAAAACAACTGGAGACATTAACTCTGCCAAGAACTAAGAACAATTGACCTGCCTGAGAACAAACCAATTCTCTCCAATCAATCCAAAGGTATCACAAGTAGCCTGTAAGGTAGAATTTGGGCCATTTAACTCATTTAGCAAATCAATGATAAACGTAATATTTACATTGCCATAAGCCCCTTTTCTATATATGATATTTGGTTGCTAAATCTCAAAGGTGATCTTTTTCCCAGGGCTAAACTCTCTCCAGTAATAATAACAACAACGATAAGAATCGTTTTAAGGTTTCTAAATCACTTTAGGAAGATTATCTCATTTTACCCTTACAACAATCCTGGGAGGTGGGTGCAATAACATTGTTTTACAGATGAAGAAACTGAGGCAGGAGTTAAGCACTCACACTTCTAGTTTTTTTTGGGGGGGGAGGGCAATTGGGGTTGTGACTTGCCCAAGGTCATACAGCTAGTTTTTGTGTTAAGTGTCTGAGGCCTGATTTGAACTCAGGTCTTACTGACTCCCCGGCTGGTGCTCTACTCACGCCACCTAGGCGCCCCTCTAGTCAGTTTCTAAGGATGCATGTTATCTCAAACCTTCCCATCTCCAGGTCCAGTGCTCTAACCACACAGCTCTACCTCAGTAGTATACAAGCTCCTTAAGACAAGCAACTGTTAAGAATACCTCCTCCTTAAAAAAAAAATACTGTACTGAATTCTAGTGAAATCCCAAGACCTTTGATCAGTGCTGCCTTAGACACTGCTGAAAACTAGCTCCTTATTAAAACCATCCTTCTCCCTGGATTTAACACTGTACTAACCTTATTCACCTTCCTTTCAAACTATTCCTTCACAATCTCCTTTTGCAGGGTCCTTTTCTTCATGCTTCCTAAATTGTCCCCAGTAGCTCAGTTCCTTTCCTTCAACAAAGGCCTTCTAACTGTGAAGCCCTGCTGCAAAACATATAAAGATAAGGAAAAAATTATCCCACCCCCTCCCCAACTCACCCCCCACCACTACCTTCAAGGAGTATACAGAGGTAATAAAAGGCAAAACAAGATGGGGGAAGGGGGAGATACCAAAAAGGATTTTAAAGGAGTAATGTTTACTTGCAGTTTGAGGGGTTGATGAAAGGCTAAACTGGAAAGGTGGCATTTGAAATGCACCTTAAAAATTTGTAGAATTTCTACAAGTAGATATGGGACAGGGAAAGACATTCCAAGCACAGGAAACCTATAAACAAAGGCAAATAAAAAACTCAGGGCTAAGGCCCTTGGGCCTACCTTTTCAGCTCTCTTCTATAAACAGTCTCCATTAGAATATAATCTCCTCGAGGGCAAGGTCTATCTTTCTTTTTGCTTGCATTTGTATTCTCCTATATTAGCACAGAGCCCTAATAGTAAGGACTAGCTGTGAATGACTGACTTCTTAAATATTAACTCATTTAATCTTCATCACAACCCACAGGCATTATCCCTATTTTACTGATGGCCAAACTGGCTCAAGCGATTTGAAGAGATCTGGTTTGCCATAGCTGGTCTTTTAAACATTGTATATGGAGCAGATTATGAAGGAATCTGAAATACACCATGGTGAACTGAAAAGAACAACGTACTTAGAGTCAAAGGACTTCCTTTGAATCATATATAAGTCATATATATAAGCTATATAAACTTGGAAAAGTCATTTAAGCACCCTGGGCCTCAGTTTCCCCATCTACAAAACAAAGGAGGTACAGGAGTGGTTGACTCCAAAATCCCTTCCAACTCTAAATCGATCATATTACCTTATTTTAACAAGTTGGACTTTATTCCATAAGCCACAACGAGGCTTGTGGTTTCTGAGAAGGACACACAAACAATCAGAGTTGTGCTTCAGGAAAATTAATCTGGCAAAGGCACGTGTAGGAGAGTTTAGAGCAGGCAGACTGGAGGCATGGCAACCGGTTAGGAGTCCACAGCAATAACCTTGTTCAGAGTTAGAGTCTAAACAGTGGTTAGAGGAAAGGAAAGGAGGGGGCAGATGGCTGAAATACTGCAGACAGAATGCAATCCAAAGGACTGGGTGACTAACTGAATGTGGGTGGAAGGGAGATGTCAGAAACAACTCCAAGGTCTCCAGCCGGAGGGACTGGGAGGAGGATGGTGTATTGTACCCCTCAGGGAAAACAGAAAAATCAGGACAAAGAAGCAGTTAGTGAGCGAGAGAAGCAGGTGGGGACAGGAGATAATGAATTCAGTTTTGGACAAGTTGAGTCTTACATGCTTTCAACTGTCCGTTGTCCAGTTGGTACTTTGAAATGGGGATCAGAAGCTCAAGGAGAGTCTGGAGCTAGAATTATGCAAAATGCAAGGTATAAAAGACCTACAAGAAAGCTGTACAAAGTCATCCAGAAGTGGAGGAAAAGAAAAAAAATCCAGGAAAGGCTATGAATTTAGATGGCAGGAAGAGAAGCAAGTAATTTCAAAATCCAGTACCCACTGAGGTCCTTTCTCAAGCTGAACTGCCAAGTTTTCAAACCCAACTGCAGAGAGTGCAACTTGCAACTAACTGGTTGGCCACACTGTTCAAATGCCAAACATACATTTGTCTAAAATACTAATTTTCAGAAAACTTACATAAAGGCAAGCACTCATACAGGAGAAGACATACAAGGACATTCTCAAGGTCTCTCCAAAGAACTTTGGTATCGATTGTGAGGCATGGGGGAGACACCCAGCCTGGCTTGCCTGCATCAAAGGTGCTGTGTTCTACGAGCAAAGCAGAATTGCAGTAGCTCAAGAAAAAAAAAAAACCCTGTGAGATGCTCAATTTTAGAGACATCTCCACCCAACTGTTCATATGGACTATTTGTGCCAAACCTGTGAGTTTTCCAAGCTCATACTGGTCTGATCAGCCACAGTCAAACACACTGTTACGGTAACTCCAACATAGTGATGTCATTTTGATCCTCTTCAATTATAAGACAACAACCAATCAACAGGTTTCCGAATCCCAAAAGGCAAAGCAGTAACACAGTGAATCATTTTGAAATACTACATACAACCACGATACCTGACATTGGAACTCACTAATTGTCATTGCTTAACTAACATTCTCAACTCCTTGCTGCTCCCAGCTCCAGCCAGATCAATCCTAAGTCTAATACACAAACAAACACCCACGATCTAACTGAACTCGATCGTCAATGTTGCTTCACCCCCTAAGATCAAAAGCCAAAATACAACCAACTCATCTTCCCCATCTCATTTTTTTCTACTCTAATCCTACCAAGTCTCCACTTTCTTCACTAAGCTTTGTTCCTATGAAATTGAGTCCCTATAACACTGTAGCCACATCCTATTTGCACAGAAAATTTTTTTTTTAAAAAAACTACCTTTGATAGAGTATGTCTCTGTCCAAAACAGAATTTTGGAAGGAGTGCTTTTTTCCCCACTTTTTCTTTTAATCAGTTCATACAAGGGCTCTAGGTCCACAGGTAAGAGAGAGAGAGAATCCACAATGAAGACAATGTAAAAAGAAAAGATAGTTAAAAAATAATTTTTAATTATTCATGATTATTAATGCCTTCTGTCTGCCTAAACACTCCTGTGCCTCACAAATCTCATTTCTCTCAGAAATCTTCCTCCAGTTTTAAGGATACAATGAATATGAATTTGTGAAGCACACAAAGTGTATCTGTACCCAAACAGGGAGAAAGTATGTTGTTGTTCAGTCATTTCCACCTCTCTGGGACCTCATTTGGGGTTTTCTTGGAAAAAAATAATGGAGTGGTTTGCAATTTCTTTTTCCAGCTCATTTTACAGATGAAGAAACTGAGGCAAGCAGGGCTAAGTAACTTGCCCAGGGTCACACAACTAGTAACTGTCTGATGCCACATCTGAATTCAGGTCTTCCTTGACTCCAGGTCCATCACTCTAACCATTGCAGTGCTTAGCAGAAAAGTATGGTGGAAAGAGCTTTTGATCTGAACTCAAAAGAACTGAGTTCAAATCCTCAGATGCTTATTGCCTACGTGACCTTCGGCTGAAAACTCCAAGGCCTCAGCCTGTTTCCTCATCTGAAAAATAAAGAAAGCTCTCCATGATCCTATCAACCCACTTATAAATAGGAAGATTTATATGAATACAGAGTGAAAGATGTAAAACCAAGAAAACAATATACAAGGCAACAGCCATGTAAATGGAAACAAACACCACAAAAAAAAAAATCTAAACATTGTGTAATGACCAAACTAGATCCTAGAAGAGCTGAGAACTCTTTGCAGGTGAGGGACTGTGGTGTTGGAATACTGCATATGCTGTCAGACATTATTAATGCTTTGACTGGTTTTGCTGAAGTGCTTTTTTCCCTCTTTTTCTTTTTTCTTTTAATCAGTTCTTACAAGGGCTCTAGGTCCACAGGTAAGGGACAGAGATAATCCAGAAGGAAGACAATGTAAAAAGAAAAGATAGTTAAAAAATAATTTTTAAAATTCATTTGGGAATAAAAGTTGCTAAATAGACTCAATGAAATCATATGATTAATCAAAAGCAAGCCCTGACAGTTTCCATTTGCATTTTATGCTGAGAGTTTATGTTATATTCCTTATAAAGCAGGAAGCATAAGGAAAAGGGCACAGGGCCCCAGAACTCTGAAAACCTGGATTCTAATCTTTACTCTAGAACTCACCACCTTTGAGACACTGGGCAAGTTACTTCTCTCCCAGCTTCAGTTTCCTTATTTGTTAAGTTAGAGTAGACTCTTGCTGAGTTAGAAAAACAAACTTTGTTGGAAATGAACTTCTGCAAAGATTCTGACCATTTTCTATGTTAAAATGAATGTGAAGATATGACCAAGGATCAAGAAGTCTTAAAAACAAGGACACTACCTGTGCTTTTGATTATGTGTTGCTCAAGTAAGGTCAACACCAAACCCTTGATTCCTTGACTGAATGACCAGACAGCAACTTTATCAAAGACTTGATTACTGACTGAAGGACCAGAGTCTGGTCAATCCTTTTAATAAAAGGATTTGTTTGGTGTAATTTGAATTCAGTTGGGATAGGTGGTAAAGTGAATACAGCACCAGCCCTGGTGTCAGGAGGACCTGAGTTCAAATCTGACCTCAGATACTAAATACTTACTTAGCCATATGACCTTGGGCAAGTCATTTAACCCCAACTGCCCTGCCTTCTCCGCTCCAAAAAAAATTTTTTGAATTCAGTCAAAAGGACTCAAGGACCTAGAAGGCCACATGTGGACTTAAGGCAAGATTCCCCAGCAGTGGCCCAGACTTCACCAAACCTTGGATTATTGACTGAATGACCAGA
>NW_027186304.1:27065485-27148034 GCF_028583685.1 Petaurus breviceps papuanus | reverse complement strand
GCGGGGGTGGGGAAGGGGCGGAGGGGGAGGGGCGGGTGGGGAGCCGCCCCCCCGCCCGCCCCTGCGCGCATGCTCCCGCCTCGCTCTGCGGGAGGCCGGCGGAGCGCTTGCACCTGACTTCCCTGCGGGGGGTCCCCCCGCCCAGGGAGCTCCGCGCTCCGCCTCCTACTGGGCTCGGGAGCGCGGTCCCGCGGGGCCGCCGGACGCTTTCTCCTCCGCTGACTTCCAGCCCTGCCCCTTGGGCTCGGGCTCCGCCGCCGCTCCCCACTCGCGGCCCCTTGTCTCCCTTCGGGGGAGTGGAAGGAGGAGGGAGCGGAGGGGGAGAAGAGGCCCAAGGACTGCCTGACTTCCTAGAGCGCTAGAGGTGGGGGCACCGGGAGCGGACAGAAGGCGCCCTGCGGGGAAGCGGGCGTCAGGGTCACGGACAAGAAGCGGGAGGGAATAGGATACTTAGTAGCAGCTAACGTTTCCATGGCCAGACGCTGTGCTGGGCACTGCCAAGCTTTCTCTCATTTGAGCCTCCCGACGGCCTCGGGAGGCATCCCCATTTTGTAGTTAAAGACATTGAGGCAGACGGAGGTTAAGATGATAATACCCAACATTTATGTGGCGTGTTCTGTGTGCCAAGCTCTTAACAATTATCTCATTTGATCCGCAGAGCAACCCATTTTACAGATGGGCATAGAGAGAGGAGAAAGAGGTGGTGCTGGGAGGTGGAAGAGAAGTGACTTGTCCAGGGTCATACAGGTGATGATCAGTGAACCAAGTCTCAGAAGAAATAAGAAGGAATAAGATAATAATGGCTAATATTTGGGATAAGTGCTCTACAATTATTATCTCATCTGATGCTATTATTATTATTCCCATTTTACAGATGAGGAAGCTGAGGCAACTAGAATGTAACAGATTAGATTTGAACTCACATCTTCCTGCACTCTATGTGTTGTGCAGAAGGGCGAAGGACATAGGTCCAGTAGGTCTCAATCCAATGCTCCATTATATTCCACTGAGCTCCTATTGACATACAAACTATAATTTCCAAAAATGAGCTCTTTGCCAGGAGTGAAGATTTTTCCCCCTTAATGAATGTCAGTGGTCTGTGCAAGTGAATAGTGGAGAGATAGAATAGTGGCAAGATAGAAAGAGGACGGATTCAAAAAGTGGGGTTTTTAATCAGCTTATTTTTTTTTCTAGAGAGACATGGAACATTCCAATCACCCAGTTTTCAATTAGGAACTCTATATTAAAGATCCTCCAGCATTTTGAGTGGACCCCCTTGGTAAACAAGTAGGGAACACACATAGACAAGAATAGTAACTGGTATGGATGAATCTTTTGGTGGGGTCCATCCATGTCATTGACATCACAGATCCATTTGAATAGGGATAGGTCCCAATGAATGTGCTTGAACAATGTGAAATTTGAATCAGTGTGGCTTATAAAGTGATAAATGGCTGCATTTAATTCAAGCTAAAATTCAATTCACCTGCAAACTAGTTGAGAGTTCTGACAGTGGAGTGTGGGTGTGTTGTGCTGCCAGGGTCCATATTATCAGTGAGGGTGTTCATTTATATGAAGAATCCCTAACAAAATAGACAAAAGGAAGAGTGTTTCGAATGGAAACACTACCAGCACACACACACACACAAGAGGCTTGTTATATTACATTAGAGCAAAAACTTGACAAAATAACTGCATGAAAGTGGTCATAAGTCCAAAATAGGAGATGTCAGAATGACTGGATCTATGGTATATGATATGATAAAAGAAAAGAAAAAGGCAAAGTTGCATCAGCTCTTTATGGTTTGCAAACAACTACGGGAAACAGAACTGTCACAACGATAAAAACCAAGTATGTTTTAACTGTATGGATAGAAGATTGCCACCAAAAAAGTTTTCCTCTTGTAGAGCAGCTGTTCAGATGAAAAATTCAGCTTTTTTTAAGGCAGTGGAAAAACATGTAAATGAAATAGCAAGTGATGAAACTTATTACAAGTATTGGTTGGTTCAATAGCTTTAAAAATCAGTTCAGTTGCATAATATTAAAACTATCTGAGAGGTGTCCAGTGCAGATGAAGACACAGAAGCTAAATATCCTAATGTTTTGAAGGATATAATCAAAAAAGGTGGATACATTGATCAACAAAAATTTTAACGTGAGTGAAATATGCTTATTCTGGGAAAAGAAGCGTTCCAGAATTTGAATTTCTAAGAAGAAAAAACTCAATCTGGATTTAGTATCTAACATCACCTAAACTCTTTATTAGGAGGCCTCTCAGAAGAAAGCAGGAAGGTGGCTCAATGGCTCAAACTCCAGCTTGGAGTCAGAAGATCTAAATTCAAATCCAGTCATAGCCAGGTTCCAGAGTTCCCAGATCAAGGAGAAAATATTACAAGCAGCCAGGAAGAAACAATTTCAATAAGGTGAAAACACAATCAGGAAACACAGGATCTGGCAGCATCTACACTGAGGGATCAAAGGGCTTGGAATAGGATATTCTGGAGGGTGAAGAATCTGGGATTAAAATCAAGAATCACCTACCCAGCAAAACTGAGTATCATGTTTCAGGGGAAAATATGGTCATTCAGTGGAATAGAGGACTTTCAAGCATTCTTGATGAAAAAACCAGAGTTGAATAGAAAATTTGACATTCAGATACAAGAAGCAAGAGAAGCGTGAGAAGGTAAACAGGGAAAAGAAATCATAAGGAACTTATCAAAGTTGAACTATTAACATTCCTACATGGAAAAATGATAATTGTAACTTATTAAACTTTTCTCAGTACGAGAATAATTGAAGGTAATAGAAATATGTGTATGTGTGTATGGGAGGGTATATGGGCATATGAATACATATGTAAATGTGTGTATATATGTGTACAGGTATACATAGAGGGCACAGAACCAATTTAACAGGAAGGGATGATACGTAAAAGGTGAAATTAAGAGGTGAGAGAGGAATATAATGAGAGGAGATGGGGAGAGACAGAATGGGGTAAACTATCTCATATAGAAGAGGCTGGGGGAAATGGTTACAATGGAGGGGAAGAACAGGAAGGCAAAAGGGAATGGGTCAACCTTATTCTCATTGAATTTGGCTTAAGGAGGGAATGACATACACACTAAATAGGGTATCTCATCCTACATAAGAGTAGGGGGAAAAGGGATGAGAGTGGGGATGATGGAAGGGAGGGCAGGCTGCAGGGGAGGGAAATTGGAAGCACCCACTTTTGAAAAGGGATGGGATCAAAGTAGAGAACAGAACAAGTAGGAGTTGGGACAGGAGGGAGGGTAATATAGTCAGTCTTTCACAATATATCCACTATGGAAATGTTTTGCATAGCTACACATGTACAACCTTAGTTGAATTGCGTATCTTCCCAGTAAGGGTGGGTGACAAGGGAGGAAGGGAATGAATCTGGAATTCAAAGCTTTAAAATATAATGTTAAAAAATATATATTATCAATATAATTTTACATGTAGCTGGGAAAAAAGATATACGGGCACTGGGGCATAGGGGGGTATGGGAGAAGATATGGAAGAGAGGAGTTTAGAGGAGGGGATATCCAGTGGAATCGCTATTTTAGGGTGGTGGGTAGGGGAAAAACAGGGAGAAAATTTGTAACTCAAAATCTTGTGGAAATGAATGATGTAAACTAGAAGTTAATAAAGCATTTGATTTAAAAAAAATATTACAAGGACCAATCAATAATATCACATTTAAAGCACTGCTGATTTTAAATAATCCTTCAGGTCATCCAACTACACTTGGTTAAAATTGTGCAAATTTATCAATATGTATGAAGATTTAAAGAAATAGAAAACCATTCAGTCTATACTTCTAAAATATTTTAAAAGACAATAATGACATTTTTGTCATATTACCAGTATAGGCTTAACTTTAGGTGTGATATTCAATTATTTTTTTAAATCTTTCTTTAATGTCTCCTTTTCCTTGTAACAACTTTGAATTAGAAGTATATAAATTTTTATCCGTTGCTATTCTATTACATTAGTAAACAGATTAAAAACTTCTTTAAAAATTTTTTCAGTGCATATTATCCATCGACTGGAACCAATTACTATATTTATATAATTATATGTTATTTGACTAGAGAGATACAGAAAACATTAAGAGAAAGGTTAGAAAAAGGTAAAAAAAAAAAAAAGACACTCCAGTAGGAAAATACAAGCTCAGAAATACTTTGTTTTTATATACATTTTTATTGATACATTTTGTTTTTACATCACCTTCATTTTCCAGTATATCCTCCCCATGTCCTACACCCAATTCCCTTAACAAAGAATTAAAAAGGGGAAGAAACAATTCAGCAAAACTAACCAATACATCAAACAAATCTCAGTGTTATCCTTGACTCTTCATTATCCCCTCACTTATCCAGTCGATTGCCATTTCTACTGTCATAGTAATTCTACTTTTCCATGCATATAGCTTTAAGTAAGTCTACCTCAGGCTCTCTCACCTACTTTACTAAAATAACCTTCTAACTAGTCTTCCTGGTTTTTCTAAAGGTATGTCTAAACATGTCACACATGCTTTTCCTCTTCAATAAGTTTCAATAGCTTACTATGACCACCAATGTCAGATAAAAACTCCTCCATTTTACATATATTACTCTTTATAACCTAGACCCTTCTTGCGCTTCCAGCCTTCTTTCCACATACTCCTTTTCAACCCTCCACCATAAATAACCTATTTGATGTTTCTCATACTCCATCTCCCATCTCAGTTTCTTGGCACCTACTCTCCCATTCTTGAAATGATTTTCTTTCTCCTAACTCCCCTACCTCCTCCTCTTCATTTTCCTTAATTTTTAAGATTCAACTCAAATTCCACCTTCTACAGGAAGCCTTTACTACCCACCTGCCTTCTTTCCAGTGCCTTCGTCTCTCAGGTTACTGCCATCTAATCTACTTTGTATATACAATTATCCCTTCCACATTTCGGTTTCAGTATATTGTGGATGGCATTAGAAATTAAATGGGAATTTTGGAGGAGTTTTGCAGAAAATGAAAACAGCATGGAAAGGTTAACAGACAACATAGAAAACATTTAGAAACTCAGAAATGCATAAAATATGTGTGTTGTATAATGTCAACCCAAATTTTATAAATAAGGTATTGTAAATATCCCATAAAAGAAAAAGAAAAAATTCAGACTTCTGGTATCAGGAGACAGCCAAAAAATTATGCCCTCCAACCCCTGTGATATGGAAGGGATAACTGTACCTTGTATGTTCTTAGATGTCCACATATTGTCTACCCCATTAGAATGTATGCTCCTTGAGGACAAGGACTATTCCAGTTTTTTGTTTTTATTTTTTATCTTGCTTCCTATTCTAGGCACTTAGCATAGTGCCTGGCATGTAGCAACTGATTAATTAATGCTCTTTGACTAATAGATTGATGTTTTTTGTTCCACATTCATAACTCTCCTACCCTCAGAAATAGAATTTTAGAGTAATACAGTCCAAAAATATGGACTTTTAGGACACTTCTGCTGATAATTTGTTTTGGCAACAATAGGCATACATGGGGGTATCACATCTCGATGCTTGCTCCGTGAAACAATGAAATTTAGTTGGGTATGATATTCATCCTATAAAGGAATATGGAGAATTACTCCATCCTTGACATAGACAGATTTGTTGGTTTTGAAAATTAAAAGGGGCAAGCAATTCAGTTCCAAAAGTGCTATGATCAGTTTTTCCTAGATTGTTATTTTATCTCCAATGATACAGATGTTCTACTGTCTTGAATCCAGAATTGCTGCCAGAAATAAAAAAGGTTTTTTTAAAAATAGTTAAGAATGCAACTAGTCCTACTGTGATATGTAGTGTATTTATACTTTTAAGGCCTAAGTTGTAAATACATAAAATAATTATGAACTTACATCTAGTTTTTTTTTTCTATTTCCTTTGGAAAGTCATAATTTTGAGACATTTCTTGAGTAAAATGAGATTAATTATGTATAGAAACTGAAAGGCCTTGTTTTCATGGGCTCAAATTTTTTTTTGGAGGGCAATTGGGGAAAAGTGACTTGCCCAAGGTCACACGGCTAGTAAGTGTTAAGTATCTGAGGCTGGATTTGAACTCAGGTCCTCCTGACTCCAGGGCTGGTGCTCTCTTCACTGTGCCACCTAGCCACCCCAATTCATGGGCTCAATTTAAATGAGAAAAAGGGTAGGCTAGATAAACAGAGGAGAAGGGAACAGAACTTTTTTCCAGGATTACTTTGTCCTGATTTTTTGTGTGAATTTGGCTGACAACTATATATGATCCTATTAGAAAAACATAATAGCTTCTTTTAAGTTGCGTTCTCATTCAAATTATGTAGAAATATAGACAAGAATACATTAGCACGTTTTTTGCAGAATTTTAAAAGAGTAGTAGGAGTAAATCTTTTTTATTGGAACAGCTGTATATTAGAATAAAATGACCATATTGTTGACTTGTAAAATTTTCATTGGTCTAAGAGTAATTGAGAGAATGACATAGCATTGAATATTATCATTATTTCATTTTTATAATTCAGGTTATATATGCAAGTAATGTTGACCAATTAAATAACAGTAAATTACTTTTGTCATAGAAATTCCCAGGTTATGGGAAGAGCTGTATGAATTGATGTAGAGTAGAATGAGCAGGGCTAGATCATTGTCCACAGTAATAGCAATGTTGTTAACAATCAACTGTGAAAGACTTAGCAACTCTGATCTACACAGTAATTCAAGACAATTCTGAAGGATTCATGATGAAGAATGCTATCCACTTCCAGAGAGAGAACTGATGAACCCCGAGTGCAAATCAAAGTGTACTTTTTTTCACTCTATTTTTCTTGCTTTTTTTTTCCTTTTTGCAACATGGTAAATATGGAAATATGTTTTTACCAGTATAATTGGAATCATATTGCTTGCCTTTCTGATATGTCAGGGAGGGCCTGGAGGATGGCAGAATTTGTAATTCACAATTTTAAAATATGAATATAAAAATTTTGTGAAAAATATTTCATTTAAAAATAAAAATTAAAAATAAATCATAAATTTGAAAAAAATATATGTTCAGGTTATATGTTCAATGACTAGAAAAATTGCTTTCTAAATATTGTCATAACATGATAGAATTCCAATTTTATTGGTAAATCTGGAATCATCCTGGTTGCCAAGAGTATCAGTGGCTTCCTGTAACACCAGTCACAACAACACACTTGAGGACTGCTGCTGTGAATAATTTAAGTATATACACTATACTTGCATAGTATAATGAACTCTCTTCAGAACTAAACATTGTTCAGTAAAGTAGAGCATAACATTCATAGCAACATCCTTAAGCAAAACATATATATATATATGTGTGTGTGTGTGTGTGTGTGTGTGTGTGTGTGTATATGTACATATACACACACACAATCTCCTAACACTCATTATGTCATATGGCACATAGCAGATATCATTGCATTCAATAACATTCCCCAAAATATTTGTTTTCACAATCAGGGGGCCCCAGGCTAGGATCTTCCCTAGCACAACATATCCTTAAAGATTAGCAGAAAATACCAAACCATCTACCCCTAGATCACTATAAGGACAATCTCCTTAATCAATACCAATTGTCCAAGTAAAGTCCTCTTTCATCTTAACTCCAAGTTGACTTCCAAGTCCCATGGCTCTTCCTCTGTGGGCTGACCACTCCCAACTCTCTCCTGTTTACATGTAGGCGGCACTCTGCTCCTGCTCCCTGTCTCACTTCGTGGGGACTGCTCCACTCCAAGCTCTCCCTGCTCCTGCCTGACAGCTCCAGGGGCTCCTGCCCACAGTTTCTGCCTCTGGGAAAACAAAGCTTAACAGGGCAGCAACAATACTGACATATACCATTAGCATTGTCGACTCAATTCACCTCCAAAGTCCAGAGACTCTATAATAACAGCTCAATTCACTCTAACAGCTCTCAAAAGAGGCTCAAGCTAAGCCTCCCGTCCATAGACAGGTCTCTGCCGCACAGCTCTATTCACTTTCAAAGTTCAGAGGCTCCCTCAGCAAGTTTCTGCCATCAGAGGTCTCTTCACAGCTCTGAGAGGTCTCCTCTCTCCACCCACTCAAGTTGCTTCTCTGTCTGAGGACTGGGTCGCTCTCTCAATGCTGGTTCCCTTAATGCCTGCTTTCTTAACACTGGCTCTCTTTATATATAGTTACACTCAGCATCTAATTGACTAGAGCCCACATGTATATATCAGATTGGTTAGAGCCCACTTGCACATGTGTAATTGACAGTGGAGAGGCATGTAAGACTAATGATGGGAAACTGAATAACACACAGAAAAACAGCAACAAAAATAAACCCACTTTGCTTGCCATTACACTTTTTGATATAAGCTAAATTTAAACATTTGAATCCTTTACTAAACTTGCATATTTTTTCCTAAGTAGACTTTTGAGTTTTTCTGAAATTGCTGTGTCAATAAAATTCTGTTACTCTATGCCACAAATCAGTAGCAGATATATTAACATGTTACTACATCTTTTTTTTTTTTAAGCAATCGGGGTTAAGTAACTTGCTCAAGGTTACACGGCCAGTTATTTCTGGGTGTGGTGCTGAGTATCTGAGCCCGGGATTCGATCTCCAGGTCGTCCCGACACTGGAGCCACATGTTATTATATCTTAATCACAATACATCTCATAGGAGTTATTTTCCAAAATATTCTTAGGTTCATTACCAAATATATGTAAAGTATTCTATTTATTTATTTATTTATATGGCACAGAACAGCCATCCTTCTTTCCTCTTTTGGCTCTGCTTCTGACTCTATGGTCTTCAGAACCATGGAATTTCCCTCAGTGCCTGTGCCCTCCTCATCCTGGAATATCCCTCTGCCCCAGCAACCTTCTTCTCCCCCTGGTAGTTCCTACAAGAGCCTTCATTTTAAGGCTGGGCCTAAGACAACCACTTTCCTTTCCTCTTCGAGCTCTACTTTTGACTCTCAAGACTGAGCCATCATTTCACTTCTTCCTACTTTCCCCACTTCCTTTTATGTGTTCTTTCTCCATTGAAATGTAAACTCCTTCTTTGTTTCAGTTTGTAATTGTATTCCTAAGTCTTAATGAATACTTGTTGACAGTATACAACATCAATGCAAAGGGTATGCATGTTAACATTAGCTTAAGAATGCCTACATTCTCCTCCATTTTGTCATCCTTTCCCACTCTCTTTACTTTGTATACAGCACTGATATGTGTTATTATTCTTGTCTTCCATGCATATTTTTATTTTGGTTCTCCTTTCTCCACCTTACAACATTTCAGGTCAATGAAGACAGAATGAATCCTTTTACTTAAAAGAATGTAAACTGTTTGATGGCAAGGACTGTCTTTTTGCTTGTATTTGGATCATACACACTTAGCACAATGCCTGGCACAAAATAAATGCTTAATAAATTCTTGTTAATTTATCAACTTACATTTTAAAGATAATTACTGGTATGTAATCTTAGCAGGATCGTTATTTTTTTGGATTAAAACAGCAGCCAAGATTTTTTATTTGTTGCAATACTTCAGAAATTGTCATTATGATTTCTTTTACATTGTCATGGACCAGTTATATACTAATGCTGTTTATGTTTCCTTTCCTGTTTTGGTGGTGTTTTCCTGATTGGAATATTAACAAGATTGAGAGCTGGAAAGATTTAGTCCAGTGCCTTCATTTTACAAATTGAAACCCAGAACATAGAATCTATTGGATCAATGTCACACAAGGAACAAGTAGCAGGGCTAACATTTGAACCCAAATTCTCTGACTTCAGTTCCATCATTCCACCATTGTTCCATGCTTCCATCCAGTGAAATAGGAAGTATCTTTTAATGTGGCAGCTTTGGGTAGGATTGAACTCCCAGTCAAATAATTCTGCAAGTGTAGCTAAGTATCAAATCTCCCTTAGTACTTTTTTTTTTTGCTTTTTGGAGGGTAATTGGGGTCAAGTAACTTGCCCAAGGTCACACAGCTAGTTGGTGTGTATGTGTGTTAAGAGTCTGAGGTCAGATCTGAACTCAGGTCCTCCTTACTCTGGGCCAGTGCTCTACTCACTGTACCACCTAGCCACCCCTCCATTAGTACTTTTTACTCATAAAGAGTTTTAATGATAATGGACAGCTAGGTAGTATAATGAAGAGAGTACTGGACTTGGTGTTGAGAAGACCTGACTTCTGATCTTGCCTGTTATTTACTAGTGTTATACATGGCCTCATTCTGGCTCCCCTGTTTCTTTCCCCCTCCCCTAACCAGCAATTCTTTCTCTCCTTCACAGAAGTAAGCAAACTGCCAGGTTTAGCCATGCTTTGGAAAAACCTGCATGCATGAAAATTAAAATATGTACTGACCAACTGCTGATTTTTGCTTCTGTAAGTTCCTGCTTATGCAATCCCTGACCGTCAGGCATGTGGCTTGCCTTTATATGCTGATGCTTTGCCCTTGCTGACTTCTGTTCGATTTGGGGGCTGGCCTCAAGCAGTCATGTGGCACCAATAAAGGGTCCACTTCTAAATTGTCACTTGGGTCTTGTCTGTTTATGGTATGGCACTAGCTGTGTGATGATGCTAGGTAAGTCACTTAACCTCACAGCCTCAATTTCCTCAAGCATCTCCTTCATAGTGTGGGTGGGAGGATCAAATGAGTAATCTCTATAAAGCTTTGTAAACCTTTATGTGCCATATAAATGTTAGTGCTTTGCTATTACTCCTGTTAGTAATTTAAATTGAAAAGTTATTTAAGAGTATAACCATGTAAGATTTCAATGGAATAGCCACAAAGTAATTAGAAAGGAATAAAATCCAACTAAAACTCTTAACAAAAAAAAATTAAAATACCTACATTTCACCGAAAACAGTCTTCTGAGGAATTGCTTTCTTTCATTAAAACAAATGTTAACACTGACATCTCTGGGCTCCACAGCCTGGAGGCCAGGGATGTTCCATTTCTCCCCTTCCCCAGGGTTCTCTGGTACTCTTAAGGAGGACTAGGGAAGTATCTAGGTTCTCTGCCAATGGTGATAGCTCTGACTGATGGTGTTCCTTCAAGTCTTAGAGGTGGGGTCCCCTGCACCCCAGTTTCATTTAGCCACTAACAGATTGGCTTTTACAAAAGAATATTTACTTTAAACATATATTAGCAAACATTCAAATCTACTACATAACACATGGGAGGCATAATTTCCCTCTATCCCCCAAACCTCCAAATCACTTCAGTCTCTGGGAAGGGGAAAGGGACTAGGTTCACAGTTTAGCTCAGTTCCTATAGAGCATAGTCCCAAATTCTAAATCTAACCCTACCTCCACTTGGGCTTAAGTCCCAGGCACCCTGGCTTCTCAGAGCTTCCCTGCTGGGCTGACTGGCTACAACATCCCACCTGGAGCCCTGGCTCCAAAGTCACCATGGCTTGATTTTTGGTCTAGAGGGGATTACCACTTGCACATAAAAATGAGCAGGATAAATAAAAACTGAACAGAAACAAAGTCCAGGCCATAAGGTCTAAAAGGACCAAAAAGTGAAGGTATCTTTCCTTCCTGGATTAATTCATAGCACCCATACTGTAGGTGAATTATGTGTGATCTCCACACTTGAAGCATCAGAAAAGAGCTGCCCTGGTCTGGCTATTTTAAAGATGGCAGCCAATTAAAGATGTCTACTCCTTTCCAGGGGTAGTGGAACACAGAGAAGCAGGGTCTTTCCTGTTAGGTGAATTGGGTCTACTCCAAGACCCCATTAGACTGGACTGTGAGATGTAAGGAATCTATGAACCAATTCAATTCAACAATCGTTTTTAAGTGTTTACTATGTACAATTCACTGTTCTAGTCATGAGAGATAGAAAGATTAAAAAAAAGACAATATCACTTCCCCTCAATGAGCTTACATTCTATTAGAAAAGATAGGAATCCTATGCAGGTAAATACAGAGTATCCTAAAAGTCTTAGTATGATTTTTGGCTAATAAAATAGCTTTCGTTTTAGGCTGTTTAGGCTTTAATAAATGGCTTTAAAGAACACCAAGATTTTTGAGACACCTTATATCACAAACTAGTATAATGAGGACAAAAGGAGATATCCTGGCAAAGAACTCTAGAAAAATGCTGGGATGGTGTGGGGAGGATCTTTAGAGAAGGCTTCCTCAAGGAGGTAGATTTTGTCTTGATCTAAGTCTTTAAGAAAGACAAGGATTCTGAGAAATAGAGATGATAAGGAAGTTGATTCCAGGCAGGTATTCTTGCACAGATATGTAAAGGTGAAAGACAAGTTGTCAAGTTCAGGCAATAGCTAGTAGTTCACTTGAGCTGAAATGCAGAATATATGAAGGGGGAGTGCTGAAAAATGAAGACAAAAGGATGGTAGACTTTAAATGTCAAGATGAAAAGATTATATTTTATTCTACCTGCTATAGGGAGCCATAGAAAACCTTTCTGAGCAGTAGAGACCTGAACTTAAATGACAATGACTTTTTCAGCTATGTGAAAGTTAGACTAGAGAAGGGAGGGAGTGGGGGCAGGGAGACCAGTGAGGAAGGTGTTACAGTAATCCATACAAAATATGGTGATTGTGATTAGCATTCAATCAAAACAACTCTCTCCAAAATTAGCAGCAGTCTCTTAATTGACAAACACAAAGGACTTTTCTCAGACCTCCTTCTTCTTAATTTCTCTGTGGCCTGTGACACGGCCAAACACCCCCTTCTCCTTGACACTCTCTTCTCTTTAGGTTTTCAGGAGACCATTCTCTCCTATTTCTCCTACTTATATGACCACTCCTCAGTCTTCTTGCTGGATCCTCCCCCAGGTCATGAACACTAACCATAGATGTCCTGCAGGGTTCTGTCCTGGGCCCTCTTCCCTTTTCTCCATATAACAGTTCTCTTGGTAACCTCATCAACTCCCAGGGATTTAATTAATATCTCTTATGTTGATGATTCTCAGATTTATTTATCCAGCCCTAATCTTTCTACTTAGCTTCAGGCTCACATCTCCAGCTTCCTTTCAGACAACTTGAATTGGATATCCGGTAGACATCATAAACTCAACATATCCAAAACAGAACTCTATCTTTTCCCCAAAACTCTTCCTCATTCTAAATTTCTCTGTTACCCTTGAGGGCAACACCATCCTCCCAGTCCCTCAGGTTCCCAACAAAGGTCTCATCTTTGACTCCTTTCTCTCACCCCTCCATATCCAATATGTTTCAAAGGTCTGTCAATTTTACCTTTGCAATATCTTTCAATTATACCTCCTTCTCTCCTCTGACATTGCCACCACCCTTGTAGGCCCACTCCTGATGCCTGGACTATTGCAGTAGTCTGCTGTTGGGTCTGCCTGTCACAAGTCTCTCCCCATGCTCCATTCCAGTCCAATTTCCAGTCAGTAAAGTGGTAAATGACCTCAGAAATCCATTCTAAACATGTCACTCTCCTATTCAATAAATTCCAGTGGTTCCCTATACTATAAGATCAAATACAAAATCTCTTTGGTGTTCAAAGCCCCTCATAACCTAACACCACCACTACCACCACCCTGGAATGACCTTTACAATTTTCTTATACATTAATCCCCGTAATACATTCTTTGATCCAGTAACATTGGCCTCTTGACTGTTACACAAACAGAAACTCCGTCTCTCTCTACTCTGGGTATTTTCTCTGGCTGCCTCCCATTCCTTGAATTCACTCTCTCCTCATCTCTATCTCCTGTCTTTCCTAGCTTTTCTCAAGTCTTGGCTAGAATATCACCTTCTACAGGAAGTCTTTCCCAATTCCCCTTAATTCCAGGACCATTCCTCTGTTATTTCCAGTTTTTCCTATATATAGCTGATTGGCACAAAGTTATTTCTATGTTGTCTCCCCCTAAACTATGAGCAACTCGAGAGCAATATGTAGTCCAAGTGTCTAAGGAATAATTTGAACTTAGGTCATCCTTCCTCCAAGGTTCAGCACTCTAGCCACTACCTACGTTGCCCCCAATAAACCAAATGCATTGATTTGGTCCTTAGAAAAATGCTTGTTTTCTTATAACAGACAGGACCACTACAATCCTGCTCCTGTTCTTCACTGTGGCATGGAGATGAATTGGTCTTCTCAAAGGCAAGGCCAGAAGTGTGCAAACTTTGGCAGGTCCCTTCAAAGAGGAAGACCTTCGAATACTGAGCTAGTGATGGTGAGTAAACCAGCCTAGCCATGTTGGTTGGCCAGTTACAAGAAGAAATTCTCTAAGACCATGTCCCAAGCTGTAGAAGGGTTGCAATCTGTATCATGGAAGGACAGCTTTACAAAGATGAAATCATGTGTTTGAAATACTAAAGAAAGAACCATAGCTGACACATCTAAAGACTGAGAGGGACCTACCAATATTCACTGACTTAAACATGGAGTGAAATATTTATAGAATCAGAGTGTCAAAAATCATAATCTAGTCCTTGTCAAAAGAGCCCAAGTAGCATTATTTCTATTTCTTATGCTAGGATGATTCATGCTGAAATGAATCTGTCACTGGAATGGCCCATCCATAAAAAATTTTTTTTACAGCTTACTGGATTTTATCAACAATTTTCCTTTTCTGTTTAGTTTTTATTTAATCAACGTAAACTCATTTGGACAGATTCTCTTCCTAGGTAGCTCTGGCAGAATCACTGGGTTTTAAAATTTCATTTATATCAAGTTCCCTTAAAAAAAATCTTTCTTAATTTAATTATATTCTTCACATATTTGGAAAAGTTACTTTGTTGCCTAATTTTCCAGCCTTTGGCCAAAAAAACGCAAAATAAGTAAATATAACAACAATAACAATAATAGCTCATCTGCTTTAAGATTTGCAAAGTGCTTTTACAGATATTATCTCATTTAATTCTTATAGCCTAATGGGTAGTACCATATCTATTTTATGAATTAGGAAACTAAGATTGAGAAAGGTTAAATTTCTGCTCAAGGTGGTGAGTAAGTAACAAGCTAGGGACTTAAGCTCACATGATGGCAGGAGAGAGTTTTCAACCAGGGAGAGAATGGACATAGGGAAGATATTTTGAGACAAATGTGGGGGGCAAATGGTAGCCAGGAGAGGGTATATATCAGGGCTGGGCTACATAATTGAGGACACAAAAGGGGAAAGTCCCTACTATGGGGCAGTGTCCTCTCCAACCTCTGCAATACCTGGCATTTTTTCTGAGAGTGAGATACAGCAGAAAAGGGGAATCTATGGGTCAAGTCCTCTGATACAGTGACAGGAAGTACCTAGAGGGGAGAGCTTAGAATGACTACCTTGGAAGCTTTGATTGCATGATTAATACAGAGAAAAGAGAGAGACCAGATAATTGTAGAGATCATGAATCAGAGAATGAGGGTGTAGAAAAGATAGATAGAAAGGATGGATGATGAAGAGAGTGAGAAAAAAATCTTTTTTGGAAAGAGATACAAAAAATACAATTTTAAAATCTAATGAACAGTACTAGTTGAAGGGGAGGAGAAAAAGGGAGAATCTGTTTGACTAAACTGAGAGGGGAAAAAATTGAGGGAAGACTTTTATAACCAGCTGAAAGCAGGAAATTAAAAGTAACTAATAAACAAAACCCCAAAAGGAAAGGGACAACAAATGAGAAGTAGTGAGAGGAAAAGAGCCAATGGGAACAGCGCCACCTTAAAAAAAAGATATAAATAACTGAAGGACAGCAGAAGGGGAGGAAAATACATAACTTGAAAAAAGTTCCATATTAAAGACAGATGGAGGAAAATATAAACCAAATTCTTATTACTTCAAATGTGAATGGATTAAATAATCCAATAAAACAAAAAAGAGTGACAGATTGGATAAGAAAACGAAAACCTACAATCTGTTGCTTACCAGAAATGCAGCTAAAAAAACATATAAATTTACAAAATAAAACTAAGGGGATAGAACTAAAATTTACTGCATTGAATGAATCCAGAAAAGTAGGAGTTGCAATCATCCTAAAAGACAAAGTAAAAGCAAACATTCAAATAATAAAAAGAGGTAAACAAGGAAACTATATTAGGCTGAAAGGAATTATAGACAACAAACAAATATCAGTAATAAACTTAGGGGCTCCAAATGCCTTAGCATGCAAATTCATAAATGAAAATCTGAGTTTCAAGAAGACAGTCAGTGACAGGAGACTTCAATATCCTTCTATCAGTTTTGGAGAAGTCTAACAGAAAGGCAAACAAAAGGGTGAAATTTGGAACTGAATAAATACATTTTTGGAGAAACTAGAGTTACAAGAGTAACGGTATTTTTTAAATGGGAAAGCAAATGGATGTGTGTGTATGTGTGTGTTTCTTTATGCCATATGGAACTTTTAAATAATTGACCATGTAGTAGAGCACAGAAGTATTGCAAACAAATGTAAAAAGGCAGAAATAGTTAACGTATCCTTTACATACCATAAAACAATAAAAATAGAAATTGTTTTAGGGACCACAAACAAAAGATAGCAATCTAAATGGAGATTTAACAATGAAATCTTAAATAATGAGTGGGCTAAAGAACAGATCATAGAAACACTAATTATGTAAAAGAAAGTGATAATAAAACAACATAGCAACATTTCTGGTATACCACTAAAGCAGTTGTGAGGGTGAACATCATATCTTTATAAATATTTATTAGTAAAATGGAAAATAAGATCTGTGAACTAAATCTTCATTTAAAAAAATTAGAAAACAAAAAATCTCCAGACAAACATAAAATAAGTACAAAAGAGGAGATATTAACATTTTAGAAGGGAAATATATAAATTGGAAACAAAAAATGACAAATAAAACTAAAAGCTGGTTCTTTGAAAAGACTAATAAAATTGATGAATCCTTAGCTAATCTATTTAAAAAGAGAGCAGAAAATAAAATTAATAAAATAGCAAATAAACAAGGTGAAATTATAGCAAAACTGGAAGAAATAAAAAGAATAACCAGAACATTTTATGCACAGTTTTATGCTTATAAAACCAAGAACACAAAAGAAATAGAGGAATAACTTGAAAAATATGAAACACCCAAACTATCCCAATCTCAGAAAAGGAAATAGATCTAAAGGAACTAGCAAAGAAAAAAATCTCCTGGTTCTGATATATTCACAAAAGCATTCTATCAAACTTTTAAAGAACAGTTAATGCCCACACTTCACAAATTATTCTCAAAAATTGAGAAGGCACTTTACCCCAAATCTTTTTATAAGACAAATATAGTCCTAATATCCAAACCAAGGAAAGAAAAAACATGGAAAGAAAACCATAGACCAATATAATCAATGAATATTGACTCACAATTTTTAAGCAAAATCCTATCAAACAGATGACAGAGATTTATTCAAGAAATCATTTGTTACAATCAAGTGCTAATTATACCAGGGATGCAAGGATGCTTCAATATTAGGAAAACAAGTGACATGAAAACCCAAAATATCCCAAACTGCTTCATCATCTCAATAGATGCAGAAAAAACCTTTAACAAAGCACAACACTCTTTTATGCTAAAAACAAAACAAAAAACAACAACCCTACAAAAGCTTTTTTAATGACATAAAAAGCCTCTACCTAGAACCAAAAGCAAGCAGCATATGCATTGAAGATATATTAGAACGTTTTCCAGTAATATGGCAATGAAGCAAGGATGCCCACTTTCCCTACTATTATTTGCTATAGTTCTGGAAATGCTAGCAATAGCAATTAGACAATGAATAGAAATTAAAGGAATAAAGATAGGTAAAGAAGAAATAAAACTGCTGATGATATGATGGTTTATGTGAAAAACCCTAGGGAATCAGCAAGGACTAATTAAGATAACTTCAGCAAAGTTGTTGGCTACAAAATAAATCCTCAAAAATCAACAGTTTTTCTATATAGTAATAACAAAACTCAATAAGCTGTAACAGAAAGGGAAATTCCATTCCAAATAACTACAAAATGCACAAAACAGCTGAGGATGGACCTCCTACAGCACACAAAAGACATATAAATTCAATTATAAAGTGTTCCTTAAAGAAAAAATAAAACTTAAAGAACTGAAGGAATAGTCAGTACTTATGTGGGAGATCCACAGGTTTTACACATTGCATATATCTTTGGACTTTTTCAATGTATCAATCAGTTGTGGTGACTTTTTTCTCTCTAAAAAATATACTATTTATCCTATGGGATGGCCCTCTGGGAGGGGAAAGGAACTACTATGGTGATGTAAGAAACAGATAATATAAATATATTTATATATATATATAGTATATATAACATATATACAATATATATTTTATATAAAAGAGAGACTCTTCCTATATAGTTTACATGAATTATTCTATTCCCTTTTTTGAAAACTGGTACATTTGCCCTTCTACAGGTCTCTGGCACATCTCTTGTTCTTCAGGATCTGCCAATGATCCCTCTGCAATTGTATCTGCCACTTCTTTCAGTATCTAATGATATAGTTCATCAAAGCCTGATGACTTGAACTTATTAAAGACTAGAAAAAGTGTGAATCAGTAAAATGTCATTTTTTTTCCCTGTGAGCCCCCAACTTTGCCAGGGAATACCTCTTATCAATGATAAAATCTGTCTTTCTCTATGTGTATCTCACCACCCATTGCTTAGCTCTTGGATGAATTTTCCTAAGGACATATATAAATCAGTAATGCAACGAGTGAATACATTATCTTAGAGAAACTGATATCTTTCAAAATGAATAGTGAAAGAGAAAGCAAAATAAATTTTTAAAGAAACAGGGATTGGGGGGCGGCCAGGTAGCAAGAGCACTGGCCCAGTGTTGGGATGACCTGGGGATTGAATTGGGGCTCAGATACTTAGCACCACACCCAGAAATAACTGGCCGTGTAACCTTGAGCAAGTTACTTAACCCCAATTGCTTAAAAAAAAAAAAGCAAAAAAAAGAAACAGGGGTTGGAGCACAGCCCTCAGCTGTTTCCTGGGAAAATGCAAGAGTGAAATCAATGCAAAGGACAGGAAGGTAAGGGATTACCAGTTTCATGTGAGCAACAAAATTTAATTCAACTACCCAGTATCTGTTCTATGTGGTTTCTGCACAACTCACCTAGAGTCTGTGTTAGAGTCTCAGTATTGTCTTATATAGTTCACTTGTGGAAGGATCCAGGGGCAGCCTCAACCTCTGCCTCATAGAAACTGTCACCCATTTTCTCTCTCACCCATTTATTACCTGAACATGAAAGGTGTTTTTGTCCTCACCAGTAAGTATGCATCTCCAAAGTCTATTCTAATTCCTTGGGGAGGGGAGGGAAGGAAGAAGCATTGATTGAATGCCTACTATGTGCAAGATACTATGCTAAGTGATTTACATTAGTATATATTCTCTATATAAAGAAAATATAATTATTATTATTTTTCCTTTATGGATATAGAAGCTAATGAATAGGAAAAATATTTTTGGTTTTTAATGTCAGAGAAATCAGAGGAGAGGGGACAGAGTGATCCATATTGGCAAAGTAGAAAGTATTATTCATCAGTGAAGAACTACAAAATTGAGAATTGCTCCTTGTTAGGTTTTAGTCACTTATTAAAAGATATCTTTTAAAGTGTCAATTTTGGAGAAACTCCACTAATTTAGTTTTCTTTTTAATTTACATCCATAAAAATAAGTTTAAAGGCTTCATAATAAGAACAGGATATTTGCCTAGAATATTACAAATCAGAATTATTTTCTTTACCCTTATAGCATCTAATAAAGGCAGCTAGGTGGCACAGTGGACAGAGTGCCCTGCCCAAAATCAGAAAGATTCATCTTCCTGAGTTCCAGTCTAGCCTCAGACACTTACTGGGTGTATGACCTTGGGCAAGTCACTTAACCCTTTTTGCCTCAGTTTCCTCATTTGTAAAGTGAGCTGGAGAAGGAAATGACAAACTGCTTCAGTATCTTTGCCAAGAAAATCCTGGGGCCATGAAGAGATGGACACAAGTGAAATGACTTAATGACAACACATAGCATGTGATAGGCCAAATGGAGACCAATTGTAATTACTTTGTGCTTTGCTTATGTTGCATATCTTATTACAGTTCTAAAGAAATTGGAGCACATGCCAAAAGTTTTCATTTGTTCTAACTCTCAAATGTCTTATCGAAGTACTTTCACAAACTCTCATACCACCATCCTTTTACCTAGAGCATGAGTAACTCATCATTCTGACCATACTTCATCAAGACATTAAGCTATCTCTTAATATTCCTGAATCTTTGAGAATAAACTTTTTACATGTGAATATTATTTATAGAGCCACATGGTCTAATGGAAAAAGCCTTGGACCTGAAGTTAGGTGAGACTTGGGTTTTAATCCTGCCTCCAGACTTTGGGCAAGTCACTAAAACTCTCTCAATCTCAGTATCTTCATTTGTAAAATGTGGGTAATAATGTCTAACTTATAGGTTTGTAAGCAGTGAATATAAACTTTAAAACACTATATTTCAGCTATTATTATTTTCAAAGTTGCACCCCATGGACTTCAGAAAAACCTGGAAGGACTTGCATGACCTGATGCTGAGTGAAGTGAGCAGAACCATGAGAACATTGTACACAGTAATAGCAACATTGTGCAATGACCAGCTGTGATAGACTTAGCTCCTCTCTGCAATGCAAGTATCTAAGACAATTCCAAAACACTCAGGGTGGAAAATGCTATCCATATCCAGAAAAAGAACTATGGAGTCTGAATGCAGATCAAAACATACTATTTTCACTTTTTTTGTTTTTTATTTCTTGTGGTTTTTCCCTTTTGTTCTGATTCTTCTTTTACAACATGACTAATGTGGAAATATGTTTAATATGATTGTATATGTATAACCTATATCAGATTGCTTGCCATCTTGGGAAAGGGGGAGGGAAGGGAGAGAAGGAGAAAATAATTTGGAACTCAAAATCTTATAAAACTGAGTATTGAAAACTATCTTTACATATAATTGGAAAAAATAAAACACTGTTAAGTGGGGGAAAAAGTTATACCCAAGAGCCATTAAACCAGAAAAAGCCAATTAGTTTGTGATTGAAAGAGAGAGAAATAAAAATCAGAAAGTGGAAAATAATTTCCTTGTGGTTGGTTAGGGCACTGAGAATGGAGGAAAGTTTCATACTATAAGGTAGTTTATATAGCAGAAAGAGCATTCTAGATACTAGATTCTCTCTAGATTCAGAGTTCAAATGTTGCCTCTCTCCTTTTCTACCTGTGTGACCTTCACCAACTCACAGCTTCTCTAGTCCTCAATATTCTCATCCATATTCAAAGAGCTAAGAGTTAGATTAAAGAGGTTCCTGGTTGATTTTATGAGTTTCCTAGTAAAACAGCTGATGTTTTCAATGTATAACATTGAGGAATATGAAAAAGCTCACACTGAAAGTTTAACAACCAGCCCTGAGAGCCAGTTTGAGCTGATCCCTCATAGTGTACCCCTTTGGCAATCTGGTGAACCTTGTGGGCCTCTTTTCAGAACAAATGTTTTCAGATGCATAAAATGTAATGCATAGAATTAAAAAGGAAACAAATTACATTGAAATAGCTTTCAATGTATTAAAAAAATTCATGAACCCCAAGTTAAGAACATTTGTGGGGGTAAATTCCCTGAAGCAACATGCTCCTTGGAGAAAAAGGAGATTCATTCTTATAGTTCCTGTGTGATGTTTTCTTAGAGAATAAAGCCAGTGAATTACTTGGATAGTGCAGACCCAATGAGAAAGAGATTGCTTGTTCAGCAACCAACAATTGTGTTTACCTTCTAGGGAGAATCTTAAACCGCAAGGTGATATTATTAGTCTTAGGAAGACTGTGAAGGATCTGTGGGAATAAGGGACTTATGGGAAGGTCAAAGCATTGCCCCCAAAGAAATCCCCAGTTCCACTACCTTCTGGAGGTAGGGGGAAGCCAATAGCTTAATTACTTAAATGTTTTATTTATTTGTCTCCTGTTTATGGACGCCTGTGGATCTGTTACATCATCTGCATTTTCCATGGGATGAAATAAAGGTTGCCCAAAGTCAGTATTCTACCTTGAGTGTCTATACAGGAGCCAAGGGCCCTGTTATCCCTATTTAGGGAAATGTAGAAGCTAAATAATGCTGTGTTGTTGTTGAGCTGTGTCCAGTTCTTCATGACCCCATTTGGGGTTTTCTTGGGCAGAGATACTAAAATGGTTTGCCATTTCCTTCTCCAACTTATTTTACAGATGAGGAAACTGAGGCAAATAGTTTTTTTTGCCTAGATATGCTACAAATATATTAGAAAAATTTCCTAGAGTAACTCTAGATAGGGGCAAGGAGCCAAAGAGATAATTTTCTTTGTGTAAACCTCCAAGATTCCTCTAATGACCCGTAACTTACACAAAGCAAGGTCAAGCAAATACTATATAGCATTGAGGAATATGAAGCACAGGTAACTGGCTGTGTGTCTTTAGCACAGAAACAACTAAAGACTATGACTTTTTGGTTTGTTTTTTTTTTTTGCCTTTTGGAGGGCAGTTGGGGTTAAGTAACTTGCCCAAGGCTACACGGATAGTATTTTTGTGTGGGTGTTAAGTGTCTGAGGCAGGAACCAAACTCATGTCCTCCCAACTTCAGGGCCAGTGCTTTTACTCACTGTGCCACCTAGCCGCCCCAAGACTATGACTTTTTATGGGATGTCTCAATGACCGCATACTGCTGCCTCATTCAGCCAAGTTTGTGCAGTTGTGAGCCTGACCTTATTTTACTATTAATTCTTCTTTTCCTGATAGTCCAACCTGGTAGACATTCCATCTTACCTGGAGAAACTGATTTATAATATCATAATCTGGGATGGCATGTTTTTATATTTTTATAGTAGTGTATTTTTATACAAAAAAATTCTCTAAGTAAAAACTATAAATAACATTGTGCATTCTAAAGTGAATTGAGCCCAAGATTCTGAAAACAGTTTTTGAATTTATATACAAAATGTAAAATTCATTACATTTCCTTTTAAAATCTCCCCTCTTCTGAATTTCCCTGTTATTTTTTTTTGCTTTTTTTTTTGGAGGGGGTAAGGCAGGGCAATTGGGGTTAAGTGACTTGCCCAAGGTCACACAGCTAGTAAGTGTTACGTGTCTGACACTGACTTTGAACTCAGGTCCTTTTGACTCCAGGACTAGTGCTCTATTCACTGTGCCACCTAGCCTCCTTTTCCCTATCACTTTTGAGGGCACCAACATCTCCCAAGTCACCCAGGCTCAGAACTTAAGCATCATCCTTGATTCCTTGCTTACCCTAATTCCACACATCTAATAAATGATAAAATCTTGTATTTACTTTCCCAACATCTCTCATATATATTCTTCCTTCTCTCCTTTGACACTGCCACCACCTGCTCATTATTTCTTATAGTACAATAGAATTCCGTTACATTCATACACCACAACTTTTTCAGCCTTCCCCAATTGATGGGCATCCCCTCAATTTCCAGGTCTTTGCCACTACAAAAAGAGCTGCTATAAATAGTTTTGCCCATACAAGTCCTTTCCTCCTTTTTTATGATGTCTTTGGAATACAGACCTTTGGAAAGCAGACCCTTTGCTAGATCAAAGGGCATGTACAGTTTGTTAGCCCTTTGAGGGCAGTTACAAATTTCCCTCCAGAATGGTTGGATCAGTTCAAAACTCCATTAACAATGCATCAGTATCCCAATTTTCCCATATCTTCTCCAATATTTATCATTTTCCTTTTCTGTCATATTACTTTTCTAAAATTTTGCATTCCACGTCTCTCCTTCCCCATTCCTCTCATTGAGAAGTCAAGTAATATAATATAGATTATACATCTATAGTCTTGCAAAACATATTTCCATAGTAATCATGTTGTGAAAGAAAACATAGACCAAAAAAAAAAAACCCGTAAGAAAAATAAAGTTTAAAAAAAGTATGCTTGGATTCACATTAAGACTCCATCAGTTCTTTCTCTGGAGGTGGATGTTTTTCATTTTTTATCATGAGTCCCTCAGGAAACTCTGGCCTTCTTGCTATTCCTCAAATGACACTACCTCCCAATGCTTCCACTTTTTCACTGGCTGACCCATCATTTTTGGAACGCTCCCCCTCCTCAATACTGCCTCCTGCCTTCTCAGGCTTTCTTCAAAGTTCAACTCAAAGCCTGTCTTCTGTCGAAGGCCTTTCTAGCCCCACACCTCAACCCAACTTGCTTCTAATTTACCATGTTTATATTCTTGTATGTAAATAGTTGTTTTTGTGCTGTCTCTTCCCTTCAAACATAATGCCCTTTGATGGCAAAGACCATGTTTGCCTTTAAAAAAAAAACTTTTTAAAGTACCTGACACCTAGTATAAATGACACCAAGTTAGCACTTAAACTCAAAAAGAAACAGGGACTAAACTGTACATAAAGATCCCTGGGGGATAGTTGGGGGTGGTGGGTGGTGATCATACTAACTTTAAAAAACACAAATTGGCATTATGTATGTTTTATTGTATTTGTATTTACTTTGTTAACTGTTTCCCAATTGCATTTTAACCTGGTTCAGGCTGCCCTCAGGAATATTGGTACCAACCACACATTTGACACTTTTGAATGAGACACTTATTTTAGTGATCTTTTTGGTTTCTAGCAAGCATCTGATGGGGTTGTTTTAGTTTGTCCTATTTTGTTTTGTTGTCTACATGAATGATCTGTGATTGGTGTTGATTTTGATTTGACTGGAAAGTTTATTTTAGGGATTCATCTAGCCCAACCCTCCAACTTTATGATAGGGTCAAGAAATCACACAGAAGTGGTTACGGAGATAAGGAATTAAGCTACGGAACTGGAATGGCAATGGAATGGGAAGATCTTTCTCACCCACTACTAGGCCTATGTGACCTGCTTTGAGCTTGACCTAGCTGACTTCAAGAATGGAACCCGAGTAACATGGAGCCCATGGTGGGAGGAATTTCCTGAATGGGTGGAGCACAAGCTGGGAGAGAGTGAGGCAGAACTGAGGCAGAGTAGGCAGCATGAGTGAGAGAGGAAGGAATTTTGCCTAGGGGAGCCTGCTTGGGGGGAGGCCTAACAGAGGCAAGGCTTGGGGATGTGGTGCTTCCTGGATTGGTGGTATGTATATACTTCTTTGTTATATAGTGGAATTGGCTTTCTGGGATCTGAATATTTTGGTGTTGCCTTTGAGGAAGAGAATTATTTATATTTTGTGACTTTACCCTGGAAATACACATGCATATTATAGCAGCTTCTGTGGGTATTGAATTGCCAATGTATGGAACTGGGATTAGAACCTAGCCTCTCTGACTGAATTCTTGTGCTCTTTGTACCATTCAGTGATCTGGTTAGAAATCTGAATAATCTTTACTTTGCCAAAAGCTAGATTACAACCATTTTATTGTTGTTGTTCTCCTGGCTGGCAATTTTCTTTTACCTCATTGTCTCTTTTATCACTAGTGATTTTTTTTATTTTGCTTTTTTTTTTTGGAGGGAGGAAGGCAGGGAAATTGGGGTTAAGTGACTTGCCCAAGGTCACATGGCTAGTAAGTGTTAAGTGTCTGAGGCTGGATTTGAACCCAGGTCCTCCTGACTCGAGGGCTGGAGCTCTACTCACTGCACCTCCTAGCTGCCCCCCACTAATTATTTTTTTAAAGAAGTGAAATAAAAGAAATAATTAATGAAATGCATAAGCAAAAAGGAAGTATGGGAATCATATATGAAGACTGAGGGATAAAAGGTATGCTCAAAATGGTAAAAGATGCAACAGAAAGTCTTCAACTAGTTATGTATATATTTCTATGGAATATTTATAGAAAGGCATGAACTAGAATCATATAGCACGCATGTGTAAGGTGGTGTGTCTTGCCAGGGAAGCCAAGTTCTCTTTGGAATGACATCCACTGGAAAGCTGTCTCAGTTCACAGAATGAGAAGCCTTTGAGCATGGGAGAATGCAAGCTATTTGAGGGCTAGGACTATTTCATTTTTGTCTCTAGACTCCATGCCTAGAATGGCATCTGGCACGTTAAAAAATATTTGTCCTGACAAGAAGTATCACAGATCTATCATTTCTTTGCTATAAGAAATTCCCAAGTGAAAAAACTCCCTCTGCCAATACAGATTAACAACTATTCTCTAGTTTAAAGATCTAGAAACTTCTCTTGGACATTGAGAGGTTAAATGACAGACAGCTTGTATGTATCAAAGGTAGGAATTGAAGCCCAGGTCTTAACTATGAAGCCAGCTTTCTATTTACTATAACATGCTGCTTGTAATTGGCTTGTTAAATAGTATGGAGGTTGTAAAATGTTCTGGAGGACATCCAGTGGTATGCTGGGAAAAGTTTAACATTTGGCTCTTCAGGAAAAAAATGTAGAGAAGACAGACTTTTATGTTTAATCTGCATTTTAACATTTTCTTCATCACTTTCTCAAGTCTAGACAATCAACAAAACAACAAATCAAGCCCTGATATGTATCATTTCACTGATTTCAGAGGTGTTAATGACTGTTAATTGTTAAATGTGTTCATTGTTAAATGAAAAGCTAACGATTGGTTTTAGCATACATTTTACAAAATGAGAGATGTTGGAAAAGTATAGAAAGAATAGGACCTGAGCAGAAAATTACCACTGTATCCTGAGCTCTGGCATTCATTGGGACCTTGATGATAAAGAGCCATAATCCAGGGTTTCAGTGATTATTGAGCTCCCATCCGGAGAAGCCAGTGTTTTCAAAATTGTACAAGAGTTTCCTGTGTAGACAAACCCAGTGTCTTGTCCATGAAATTCTCCCGGAACTCTTTAAAACTCCCTGATACTCAGAGGTTCCAAATGCTATGAACTCATTCACAGTCTTTTGGGGGATGTAGTTCCAAAGAGAATATGGAGTCCATGACTATATACCACTACCACAACTAATCAGCATGTACATGGCTAGATTGGAAGCTGCACTGAGACAGGGAGTCAACAAAAAGGAGTTAATAACTATAATGGACCTTAGAGTACATCTAGTTTAACCCCTTTACTAATAAAGAAACAGAGACTCACCAAATTTGAGTTTCTTCCCTAAAGCAATGCACTTGATAAGGGACAGAATCAGAATTTGAACCCAATCTCTCCTTAGTTGGAGAAGAGAATGTTAATAGACAGAAAAACCCTCAAACATCACCAAGTCTAGCCTCATGCAGATGAGGAAACTGAGGTCAAGAGCACTTATGTGTCTTATCATAGCTTAGATGACTAATTAGTGATAATGTTGGAACTAGAACCCAGTTCTCCTAACTCCCAGTTAAATGATCTTCCTTCATAGTCTCTTGCCTACAAAGGGTTTTATCTTAACCATAGAGTAGTAAAAGGTTTTGAATATGCAATAAATCTTTTAAAAATAAGAGCAATTTGGAACTGTGCCCCACTATGAAATTGTGCATACCCTTTAACCTAGTGATACCACTATTAGGTCTCTATTCCAAAGAGATTAAAGAAAAAGGAAAAGGACATATACGTACAAAAATATTTATAGCAGCTCTTTTTGTGGTGATAAAATATTGGAAATTGAGGAGATACCCATCAATTGGGAATGGCTGAACAAGTTGTGGTATATAATTGTGATGGAAAACTACTGTGTATAAGAAATAATGAAGGGGCTGGTTTCAGAAAAAACCTGGGAAAACTTACATGAACTGATGCAAAGTGAAGTGAGCAGAACCAGGAGAACATTTTACACAGCAGTAACAGCAATATTGTATAACGATCAATTGTGAATGACTTGGGTATTCTCAGCAATACAATAATCTAAAATAATTCTGAAGAATTTATGATAAAAATTCTATCTCTAGAGAAAGAACTGATGGCTTCTGAATAGAGATTGCAGCATACTTTTAAAACTTTATTATTTTTATTTTTTGGTCTACATTTTCTTTTGTAACATGCCTAATATGGAAATGTTTTGCATGACTACACATGTATAATCTGTATCAAATTGCCTACCTTCTCAAGGAGAAGAGAGGGAGGGAGGCAGAGAATTTGGAATTCAATATTTAATAAAAGCAAATGTTGCATTTTTTGTTTACATGTAATTGAGAAAAAATTTTAAAAGAACATTAATTTCTTCATTCTTTTCATTTAACAAATGTTTATAGTGTGCATGCTATGTATGAGGCACTTCTGGTTTCCCCATTATCCTCAGATTTAAAGAATGAGACAAATTATCTGCAAAATGATCATTGTCCAGAGAGAGAATTGATAAGAATTTGGTGAATTAGATAACACAGCCCTTCTTTACTTCTAGAAACCAGGCATGATTTTTCTCCCAGCATCCTCTGATTTACAATTTCACCTCTTGTGTTCTTCTCACTCACACATTCATTTATAGCCCAATATTTTTAACTAAGCCAGATTGTTTGTGGGCTCTTTCTGCCTTTCTTGATTTCATAAGTATTTTGATCACGTGGGAAGATTAGCATCAGCTAGCATACAGAACAGCTTAAACTGTGATTACATGAAGCATCATACATATTTGCAGCTTGTGGCAGGGAGAAAGTTGGACACTATTTAAAGTGGGTATCATATGAATGAATATAACACTTTCAGAGTCGAGCAGCTACATTAATTCCACCTATACACACATCACACACACACACACACACACATATACCCAGCACTGAAGCCATTGGTGCATTCTATTGTGAAGCTTCTCTAACAACATATTAATACTGATGATGGAAATACTAATTATAATCCATGTGCTCATGAAACTTATTTCTAAAAGCCCAAAATAAAGAGGTGAAGGAGGATCCTCCTAGGCACCCTCAATTTAAAGTTTTTCCCTGCTCCTAATCAGGAGGTAGCCCAATCATCTAAGAATACCTTTCAATATCCCATAGTGGATAAATAGAGCATTGAGTCTGGAGTCAAGAAGACTCATCTTCCTGAGTTCAAATCTGGCCTCAGATTTGACTAGCTGTGTCACCCTGCGTAAGTGTAGCGGCAAGCACCCCAAGCATCCTCAGGGTTTGCTGCCAACACAGGTTCTTAGATCTGCTTTGTTAAAGGAAAGCAACTCAAAATGGGTTAACAAGCTTACTTTAATCAGTCAGACATATATCGTTTACCTTGTTCAGGGGAAAAAGGTCAGCACCCTGAACTTCAAAGTATACAGGCAGAATTATCAAGACAGAAACAGATCAAGTAGACAGCTTTCCAAACTGTCCAACCATTATATCCATACCAAATCAATATCTGGGTTTCAACATCTGGGTTTTTCAAAGCCGGGGGGCTCTGGAACGGCTTCCCAGAATCCATATCAAATCACAGAACACTTCTCAAAGTGAGCCCAAAAACAAAGCTACAAATCAGGGCTTATATGGCCTTCTCCTGGCTCAGAGAATGTAACAACCTTTTGGACCCACTGGCCAATCAAAAAGTATCAACTGAAAAACAAGCCTCCCACCCCAGGCTCCAGGTGCACTTTAGCCTAGGGGCAGGGAAGATCTTTAAATTTGCATTTCCATTACAGTTAGTCACTTAACCCTGTTTGCCTCAGTTTTCTCATTTGTAAAATGAGCTGGAGAAAGAAATGGAAAAACTACTCCAGTGTCTTTGCCAAAAAATCTCCAAATGGGGTCATGAAGAGTTGGGCATGGCTAAAACGACTGAACAACAACAAAATCAACTTATAATTTAATGATTTTGTGTTAAGCATATTCATAGTCCAAATAGTCATGACAGTTAATATTCTGAGGTATTACTTTTTTTAAACTTCCATATTTTTTCCCCTAGCTGAGGGAGAGAAAAAAAATCCTTATATGCAAATTGTACACACCTTCTACCTCCTTTCATAATTTACACCAAAAGTGTCTGAGATCCAATAGGAATGTAATGAGTAAATGAAAATTTCCAATGGTGTCAAACTCAAATGGAAATAGAGTATCAAATTATGCACAAGTATGGTGTCACAAACTGACTTTCTAAAAAAAAACCTTACAAATAAACATTATTTATGTTTTATTGTATTTTTGTTTATTTTAAAAAATTATTTCCCAATGACATTTTAATCTGGTTCAGACTGCCTAGGGGGCATAGCACTGACTGTATGCTTGACACCTCTGAATGAAGAACTTAATTTAGAGATTTTTTTGGTTTCCAGCAAGCATTGATCTTTTGGTGTGTTATCTACACGAATGATCTGTGATTTCCTCTGTTTAGAGATCTCCCTTCCCAAAGAAAGATGCAGACTATTTTAGTAGATAAGTCCAGGGGTATTACTTGAGACTCTCTGAATTTTCAATGTCTTGGGTCCTCCAAGCCCCTCAGTCTATCCCTCACACCTCAACCTCTGTTGTCTGGAGTCCAAAATTCATTTAACCCCTGACATTTAAGAGAGCAGCCCTAAATGTGAAACTCTGAAATCCTCCAGACTCTTTCTTTTTATCTTCCCCCCTTGGTCTTTAGGGAGACTCTAGGTAGAGTCTCAGAATTTGTAACAATTACTAAAACATAATATTCTTTCTTGAACTTTTGCTATCTTTTACCATTCTTTACACATCCTCCCCTTTCTGCAGTGTTAAAAAATGTCTCTATCTTCCCCACAAACTAAATTAAACTCTCCATTTTGGAGAATCCTAAGGTACCTTTCATTTTTCCTAGAAGTAATGGGACTACAATGTGTGGTCCACCTTCCAATTTTCAGCTTTCTAACACTGATTATTTTTGAAAATGGATAAAAATATCACACAACTCAATCTAGCTATATTCCTTATGCATAAGGGAAATGGCAATCACATTTTACAAAAGTATATACTAAGGAATGAGATTTTGTTTCTCTCATATCTTTTGTAACTTATAGGCTTACTGAATGTGTCTCAAAATTGCTGAAATCTGCATTTCTGAGGAATTTTGTGAATAGATGTGGGTCAGCACATCACATTCTGCCTAAAACAATTTAAGACATTTCACTCTGTCCTCATTTAGTTTTCTCTATTTCTCTTGTCAAAAGATGGTAGATTTATTCAGATGCATTTATTTACATCACCACCACAGGAGTCATATCAAATATCTTGTTTATCAACACACTACAACAAATATTTATTAAATACCTACTATGTGCTAGGCCCTGTGCTAAGAGCTAGGGATACATTTAATGATCCTCCCAGCCCTCAAGCAGCTTGTGATCTACTATTAGAAGACAACACACAAAAGGAAGCTGAAAAGGGCAGGAGAGTAGAGTGGGGGTGGGAGAAGGGGCAGAGAGGTACCCAGCTTGGAGGCACGATGATGGTGGGGTCAATGCAAAGAATAACATTGGACTGGTGGGAAATGAAGAATTGGCCAGGCTCCTGAATTATCTTTAAATGGAGGTTTGGGGAATTTTTTGCTTTGCACTATGAAAACAAATGCAAAAGAGGTTCTTATCCTAGGGCCTGCAAACTTTTCATTTTATTTTGTATTTAGACAACCATTTTTCAACATATTTGGTTTCTTTTTGTAACCCTATATATTTTGTTATATGCATTTGAAACATTATTCTGATAACCAGATCAACAAAGGGATCCATGACTCAAAAAATGATGAAGAATACCTGTACTGGAGAGAGACAACTCAGAGATTAAATAAATGCTGTTTATACAGTGTCCCCAAAGTATGAATGCAGTTTTACGTTTTAATAGTTTAAAGACTTTTGGGACACCCTGTATACAAAGAGACACACAGTGATTGTTAGGGGAAGAGAGACTAAAAACTGGGGAAATCAGGAAAGGTGTGGAAAGAAGTCATGCTTAATCTGAGCCTTGAAGAGATTAAAAAAAAAAAAAACAACCACTATTGTACAAGAAGAAAATAAAGACTCATTTATTCGTTGTAATTATTTCTTGCTTCTAGAGATAGCAGTGCGCTTTGGGAGAATGAGGACCATATTTTTCTTTGTTGTGTATCATACCCAGCACTAGGTATATGTGCTTAATATGTATTAATCAACTAAAGTCTTCCTCCTTACACATGGTCCTCAGTGATAACCGAATGCACTGAATGGCTATTGTGTTATCCACCTTGGGGGCTAACATGCCACTCTGAGCATCTGACTTAGTCTTAGGATCCAGAGCTGGCTAGGACCTTAGAGATCACTTGATTAAATCCCCTGATTTTATGAATGAAGAAATTGAGGACCAAAGAGGGAAAACAATTTGTCCAGTCTCAGAGTTAATGGGCTGCTGGATGGCACAACAGATAGAGTGCTACACTTGATGTCAGAAAGACTCATTTTCCTGAGTTCAAATCTGGCCTCAGACACTTACTAGCTGTGTGGCCCTGGGCAAGTCACTTAATTCTGCTTGCTTCAGTTTCTCATCTGTAAAATGAACTTGAGAAGGGAATGGCAAATCGTTCCAGTATCTTTGCCAAGAAAACCCCAAATGGAATCATAGAAAGTCGGACGTGACTGAAGAAAGATTGAACAACCACAAAGCCTGTCTTCCAGCTCAGGATTTGATTCCAATTTATCATTCTTTCTACTACAGCTAACTGCTTCATCCCAGAGAGGGATGAAGTAATGAAATGAACACCTTGTATGGGTGCTTTAAAATTTGAAATAAGGCCTATTAATAACAATGTAATTGTCATGGGAAAAAACACCATGAGAAAACAGAGGGAAAATTTGCATGAGCATTAAAATCCAGCTAAAGTCAATACTCAGGCAAGTTACTTTAGGAGACCTCATTTGAGCCCTAGAATGCTGGGATCACAGTGACACTGCAGCTAAATCTCAGCTCAGAATGTTTTTCAAAGGCTGGCTACATCTGTGCTACAAAGAACAACCTCTCTCAAATTTTTTTTGGGCGTTTACAGACACCGGGAGATTAATTTTTCCCTAATTATAAATTAATGAATTACATGGAGTTAGTTTTGAAGTACGATGATTTAATTTGTGATGTTGGGTTATCAGGGAAAAAAGGCCTGTCATGTATCCATAATTGCATTTAGGGGATATGTTCCCCAATGATGACATGAAATGAAGATTACACATAATTGAAAGTAAGGATGCTTTCTGATTTAATCAGTCTAGGAGTGAAGTGGATTGTTTCTATTAAAAACAACAACAATAAAATAACTTTAACATTAAAGAGAAGTTTGCCAGTTTTCATTTTCATTTTTAAATTCATATAACTAACCTCTCCCCTTCACACCAACTCTCAGATGAGTCATCACAGGACCCAGGACACTGTCTGATTAACTGACTTCTTCCCCATCCTATGGCCAGAAGATGCCTAGTTTCTGCCTATTTCCTGCCCCCCCTCCCTTTATCCTAATGACTCAAAATTGCTGTCTGCTGAGGTGAAAATAATTTCTCCTGCTGCTTATCCAGATAATCTTATACCTGTATACCTCAACTTTACTTTTCCATAGTCCATATGGTCTTCGGCCTCTAGAACCCCAGGTCAATTTTTCTCTTTCTTTTTTTTAAAGAATGTTTTATTTGTCTAATTTGGGCTATAATGGATCTTACAAATGGGGAAACTGAGACTAAGATAGTTTAAATGATTTGTTTGCAAATCCAGGATTTAAACCCAGATTCTATGCCTCCAAACCAATGCTTTCTCTCCCATCATACCATGTTTCCTTAAGTCTGATGTCTTTTGTTTTAAATCATCCTTATTTCTGAATATATCTGCCTCCCTGCCCCCATCCTATTGAGCCTCTCTTTAGTCAATCAGTAAGCATTTATTACTTGCTTACTATATGCCAGGCACTTTGCTAAATAGAAATTCAAATAAATACAGATGCAAATAAAAAATGAAAACAGTTCCTCCCCTCAATGAGCTTAAACTTTAATGAGGAAGATAAGATAGATACATAGATAGATAGATAGATAGATAGATAGATAGATAGATAGATAGATAGATAGATAGATAGATAGATAGATAGATGTATAGGTGTAATAGTCCTTTTCTCAAGGGGGCCTAAATTGCAAAAGACCCTAAAGGTTGCATTTCTTCCATGCTCTAGAAGAGAAGAAGCTAACATGGGAACAGGAGTAGAAGGCACTCTAAACTACAAGAGAGTTTTAAGGAGAGAGGACAAGAGGAGAGAAGGTAGTTAGCAAGGCTTCCTAGCCTCACACAGCAGCAGTCTCATGGCCATAGCATCCATTTCCTCCCTAAACTTGCCTGTCTTCCAAATTTTCCCATTTCTATTGAGGATACTAGCATTTTTTCTAGTCACTCACATCTTTACTCTCCCCTAACTCCCCATATTCAATCAGCCATCAAGTCTCTATGATTCTATTCCCAGAACCTTTCTTTCCATTAAATGGCTACTACCATAATTCAGGCCCCCATCACCTGTTGCCTCACCTTTTGTAATAGCCTCCTAATGAGCCTTTCTGTTTCTAGTTTCTCCCCTCTAGAATTCATTCTCAACATAGCTGACAGACTAATCTTCCTAAAGTATTTGCTAAGAAATCTTCAGTGGTTCCCTACACCTTCTAGGATGAAATGTTGATTTCTCAGCCTGCCATGTAAAGCCCTCCACAATCCAACTCCCACCTACATTCCATTATTATTAACCTTCACACACTGTTTCAGTCAAACTGACCTATTTGTTGGTACCCAAACTTGACATTCAATTTTTGATTTTCATTTTCTTTTGTTATTTTTTAATTTAATTCTTAATTAACCAAAATCTATTCCTGTCACCCCCAAAACAACAACAAACAAACCACTTGTAACAAATATTCATAGGAAAGCACAACAAATTCCTGCGTTGGTCATGTCCAAAAAACATATCTCAGGCTACACCTTGAGCCTGTCATATAAGGAGATGGGAAGCATATCTCCATATTCTTGAACTGGCTGGACCCTATGGCTATAATGTAATATCTCTTTACTAACTTCAAAGCTCAATTCAGGTGCTACCTCCTATGGGAATCCTTTCTTGACCCCTTTAGCTGCTAGTACCCTCACCTACTTCATTTATCTTTTACTTACCTCTCTGTATGCATGCTATAGAGAACCCCTGACTACCAAGAGGATGTAAGCTGCCTACAGCAAGAGTTTTATTTTGTATTTGTCTTTTTATCTCCAGAATCTAGTAGAGTATATTGAACATAGTTGGTCCTTTAAAAGAAGTTTGCTGAATCATGAAATTGCCTGTGACATGCAGAGAAACTTATCAAATAAATAGTTAATATTTTATATGAATCACCTGGAATTAAAGTTGTTGCCAAGAGGTAGCAAATTGGAGTGATCTCCCTGGTCCTCTACTATGACTACCACTCCCTTTGACCAGTTGTTCAAGGCCTTTTGGAGAACAAATTAAAAACAGATCTAAACATCTGGAGAAATAGTAATTGATCATGGGTAGAACAAGTCAATATAATTAAAATGACAACATTATCTAAATTAATTTACTTATTCAGTGCCAAATCAATCAAACTCTCAAAGAATTATTTTATAGCGGTAGAAAAAAATAATAAAATTCACCTGGAGGAACACAAGATCAAGAACATCAAGAGTGTCAATGAAAAAAAAAAAAGGAAGGAAGCCTAAGCAGTATCAGATCTCAAATTATACTACGAAGTAGTAATCATCAAAATAATCTGGTGTTAGATAAGAAACAGAGTGGTTAATCGATGGAATATATGGCATACAATATACAGAAGCAAATGACCACAGTAACCTGGTGTTTGATAAACCCAATAATCCAAGCCATTGAGGCAATAACTCACTGTTTAGCAAAGACTGTTGGGGAAACTGGAAAGCAGTGTAGCAAAAACTAGGCATAGTCATTTCACACTATATACCAAGATAAGCTCAAAATGATTATGTGATTTAAACATAAAGGATGATATCATAAGCAAATTAGAGGAATATGGAAAAAATATTTGTCAGGTCTATGGATAAAGGAAGAATTCATGACCAAACAAGAGAGAATTGCTGGAGGTAAAATTAGATAACTTTGATTACATTAAATCAAAAGGGGTTTGCACAAAAAAAAACCCAATCCAGTCAAAATTAGAAGAAAAGCAGGACATTGGGAAGGGGAAAATTTTACAAGTTTCTTAGATACAGATCTTATTTCTCAAATTTATAGGGAACTGAACCAAATTTATAAAAAGAAGAGACATTACCCAACTGACAAATGGACAAAACTTATTAGCAGGCATTTTTCAGAAGAAGAAATCATAGCAACCAATAATATGGGAAATAATGCCCTAAATCACTGATAAATAAAGAAGTGCAAATTAAAACTCTAAGGTACCACTTCATACCAATCAGATTGGCTAACATGACACAAAAAGAAAATGACAATGCTGGAGAGGATGTGAAAAAGGAGGGATGCTAATAAATGTTTGGTGAAGTTGTGAACTGGTCTAACCATTCTGGACAACAATTTGGAACTATGCCCAAAGGGCTATACAACTGTATATACACTTTGACCCAGCAAATATATAGTTTTCTGGCTTATATGAACTGATGCTAAGTGAGCAGAACCAGGAGAACATGGTACACAGTTAACAGACACAACCGCGTACAATGTCTGATTTTGATAGACTTGGACCTTCTCAGCAATGTAAGGACCTAAAACAATTCCAAAGGACTCATGATGGAAAATAGCATTCACATCCAGAAAAAGAACTATGGAATCAGAATGCAGAGAGAAGCAGACTATTTTCTTTTCTTTTTTTGGTTTTGTTTTGGTTTTATCTTTCTAGTGATTTCTTCCATTTGTTATAATTCTTCTATACAACATGACTAATGTGAAAATATGTTTAATAGGAATGTTTATATAGGGTCTATACCAGATTGCATGCCATCTTGGAGAGGGAAGAAAGGAGGGAGGGGGAGAAAATTTAAACTTATGGAAGTGAATGCTGAAAACTAAAAATAAATTAATTATATATATAAATAAATTAAGATATATGCATATATATATATATAAATATAAAGTTTTCTCCTCTGTATCTCTTGATTGTGCATCACACTGTACTTAAGGCAGCATTGGCAATGTCAAAGACTCCATTCAGGGATACTAACTACTAAAAAAAATTGTCATAAATTTGATCTGTAACATGGACTTGTGGCTTGAACCCTAAGATAGCATCCTGTCTTCAAGGTCTTTCTTCAATCAGGCAGAGGACCATCTCCAGTTATCCTGTTCTATGTCTTGCCTTTGGACCCAGATGGCACCAGAGGAGAAAGTGAGGCTGGTGACTTTGCACAGGCTTCCCTCACTTAAATCCAATTCACTTGCAACTCATGGCGTCACCTTTTTCATGTCACGGTCCTCTTCAAGAATGAAAAACAAACAAGTACTACTAGCCCTGAACCCCAAAGAGATAAAAGAGAAAGGAAAAGGATCCATATGTACAAAATATTTATAGCAGCCCTTTTTGTGATGGCAAAGAATTGGAAACTGAGGGAATGCCCATCAACTGGGGAATGGCTGAAAAAGTTGTGGTATATGATTGTGATAGAATACTATTATGCTATAAAAAATGATGAAGGGGATGATTTCAGAAAAATCTGGAAACTCTTATATGAACTGATGGAAAGAGAAGTGAGCAGAACTAGAAAAATACTGTATAACAGCAATATTATAATAATCATCAACTGTAACAGACTTTGCTACTCTGATTAAGACCATGATCCACAACAATTGCAAAGGATTCACGATAAAAATGCTATCTCCTTCCAGAGAAAGAATTAATGAACTCTGGGTGCATATTTCACTTTCCTTTTTTTCTTTTGCTCTTTTTTTATTTTGTTCCATGGCTAACGTGGAAATGTTTTTTTGCATGACTTCATATGTATAATGGTTATTGTTTTCCTTGCTTACTCAATAGGTGGGAGAGAAGCTGGAAGGAGGTTGTAACTATAAATAATTTTTTTAAAAAAAGACTTTCTATGGCCCCTTGGAACCAATAATTAGGTTTTTCCCCTTCATAATTTGTATTTAAAACACACACATATATACAAACCCTATTGTATCATATTGAAAAATAGTTCTGAAGGATTTTCTTTAAATATTACATTTTAAAAATGGAAAACAAGCTTTGTGATTCTATTTAAAATACCTCTTTACTATTTTAATGTATTTTTGTCTTGTACATAGTAGAGTCATAATAAACAATTGCTAATTTGATCTGAATTTTAAAACTAATCATAAGTACATCACTAGGGACAATGGGAAGTGGTTGCTGTTAGTTTTGTACCATATTCCTCCTAGTCTGTGTTCTTGTGAGGGTTCCTATTCTGATCATGATGCCAGGTCACCAGCTGTCCCAGGTCAAATATCCCTACCTTCTTCCCTCCCCCTACTATCCATATGCTGCCCTAGAAAGAGAACTAATACAGAACCAGGGGGTCTGGTTCAAATTTTGGATCTGCTTCTTATTGACCTTAGCTCAGTCACTTGATCTTTGGGGCACAACTTCCTCATTTGTAAAATGAGGGGGTTACTGCACAAACAAATTTGATCTAGTAAGAATTAGAAGGCATACAGATAACTGGGCAGGAGGGAGGGGAATTTTAAGATCTAAATTTCTAAAACTAAGGGCTATTTCCCAATAAATCAAAGATTATGAATAGGCAGATTTCAAAGGAAGAAATCCAAGCTATCAACAATCATATGAAAAGTACTTTAAATGAGTAATGATTAGAGAATTGCACATTAAAGCAATTTTGAAGTTCTATCTAACACCTATCAGACTGTCAAAAATGACGAGAGGAAAGTGACAAATGTTGGAAGGGCTTTAGGAAAAGATGACCCTAGTACACAGTTGGTAGAGCTGTGAATTGGCCCAGCCATTCCGGAAAGTAATTTAGAGCTACACCAGAATGTTTACCGTAATGTGCATACCCTTTGACCCAGCTATTCTACTACTATCAGGGCTATACCTGGAGGTAGCTTGGTGGTACAGTGAATAGAACACTAAGCCTGGGGTCAGCAAGACCTGAGTTCAAAGATGGCCTCAGACACTTCCTAGCTGTGACCCTGAGCAAGACACTTAACTTCTGCCTGCCTCAGTTTCCTTAATTGTAAAATAGGGATAATAATAGCACCTAGCTTCCAGGGTTGTTATAAAGATGAAATGAGATATTTGTAAAGTGCTTAGCATAGTCCCTAGCACATGTAGACATTTCATAAATGTTTATGTCCTTTCTTATACCCCAGAGATATCAAAGAAAAAGAAAAAAGGTTCTATATATGCAAAAATATTTGTAGCAGTATTTTTTGTGGTAGCCCAAAGTTGGAAACTAAGGTCATGTTCTCCTAATGGAGAATGGCTAAACAAATTGTGGTATATGAATGCAATGGAATATTCCTGTGCCATAAGAAATGATGAAATCAACAGTTTCTGAGGGAACTGGGAAGGTCTTTACAAACTGATGCAGAACAGAGAGAGCAGAATTAGAACAATTTAAATAAAGAAAACATTATAGAGGAAAAAAAAAACTTTGAAAGACTTTGGAAGTCTGATCAATGCATGCATCAACCAGGAGCCAAAAAGAATGAAGATGAAATATGCCACTTGGCTCCTGAAAGAAGTAGTGAACTTAGAATGCAGAAAAAGACACGTGTTTTCAGATGTTACTGCATGGTCATTTGTTCTGTTGGACCATGCAGCTAAATAATGAGGGCTTTCAGTTTTGGTTTTCGTTTTTCTTTCTCTTTTCTTTTTAAAATTGACTCAATGAGGGGCCAAGTTAGGGATGGAGGGAAAGATTAAAAAAAAAAACCCAACCTAAAGCTTGTTAATTGTGTAACTACCATGGCCCTTGCTGCCTGGAAGACCAGGTAGGTTACATTTTTGCCCCATTCCCCAGAATTTTTCTGGAATTTTCTTTAAAAATTATTTATTTATTTATTGTTTACAACATTCAGTTCCACAAGCTTTTTTTTTTCATTTTTCAAATGCTTTATTAATTTCTGATTTACATCATTCATTTCCACCAGATTTTGAGTTACAAATTTTCTCCTCATTTTTCCCCTATCCACTGCCCCAAAATAGCAGTCCCACAGGATATCCCCTCCTCCAATCTGCTCTCTCCCATATTTTCTCCCATACCCCTTTTGACTTTTCCAGTAGGGCATGGTGGATCTCCATGCCCCAGGGCCTGTATATCTTATTTCCCAATTACATGTAAAATAGTACTAATAATAGTATATATATATATATATATGTGTGTGTGTGTGTGTGTATATGTGTATGTATATATGTATGTATGTGTATATATATATATATATATATGTATATATCTTTAAACGTTTGATTTTAAAACTTTGAATTCCAGATTCATTCCCTTCCTCCCTTGCCACCCACCCTTACTGACTGGGAAGATAAGCAGTTCACTATAGGTTGTACATGTGCAGCTAATGCAAAACATTAACATAGTAGATATATTGTAAAAGACTGACTATATTTCCCTCCCTCCTATCCCACCTCCCACTTTTTCTATTCTCTGCTTTGATCCCATCCCTTTTTAAAAGTGGGTGCTTCCAACTTCCCTCCTCCCCAGCCTCCCTCCGATCATCCCCCCTCTCATTCCCTTCCCCCCTACTCTCCTGGAGGGTGAGATATGCTATTTAATGTGTATTTCATTCCCCCCTTAAGCCAAATTCAATGAGAATAAGATTGACCCATTCCCTTTTGCCTTCCTATTCTTCCCTTCCATTGTAACCATTTTCCCTTGCCTCTTCTATATGAGATAGTTTACAGCATTCTGTCTTTCCCCATCTCCTCTCATTATATTTCTCTCTCACCTCTTAATTTCACCTTTAAGTATCCCTTCCTATTAAATTGGTCCTGTGCCCTCTATCTATGTATACCTGTAAACATATATACACACATTCACATATGTATTCATTTGCCCATATACCCTCATATATAGACATATATATTTCTATTTCCTTCAACTATTTTCATACTGAGAAGAGTTTCATCATAATTTATAATTTATATTCATATAAATTATAATAATTTGTATAATAACTTATAATTTATATATATCTATAAATTATATATAATATAATTTATAATTATTGTTTTTCCATGTAGGAAAGTTAATAGTTCAACTTTGATAAGTTCATTATGATTTCTTTTCCCTGTTTACCTTCTCATGCTTCTCTTGCTTCTTGTATCTGAATGTCAAATTTTCTATTCAATTCTGGTTTTTTCAGCAAGAATGTTTGAAAGTCCTCTATTCCACTGAATGACCATATTTTCCACTGAAACATGATACTCAGTTTTGCTGGGTAGGTGATTCTTGGTTTTAATCCCAGCTCCTTTGACCTCTGGAATATCATATTCCAAGCCCTTCGATCCCTCAGTGTAGAAGCTGAAGCTGCCAGATCCTCGGTTATCCTGATTGTGTTTCCACAATATTCAAATTGTTTCTTCCTGGCTGCTTGTAATAGTCTTTCCTTGATCTGGGAATTTCAGAACCTGGCTATAATATTCCTAGGAGTTTTCTTTTGGGGATCTTTTTCAGGAGGTGATTGGTGGATTCTTTCAACCTCTATTTTGCCCTCTGGTTCTAAAACATCAGGGTAGTTTTCTTTGAGAACTTCCTGGAGGATGATTTCTAGGTTCTTACTTTGATCATGGCTTTTAGGTAGTCCAATAATTTTTAAATTCTCTTTCCTGGATCTATTTTCCAGGTCAGTGGTTTTTCCCATGAGATATTTCACATTGCCTTCTATTCTTTCATTTGTTTGGATCTGTTTAACAGCATCTTGATTTCTCATAAAGTCATTAGCTTCCATTTGCTCCAATCTAATTCTGAAGCAATGATTCTCCTCATTGAGCTTTTGAGATTCTTTTTCCATCTGGCAAATTCGGCTTTTTAAGGCATTTTTCTCCTCATTGCCTTTTTGAGCCTCTTTTGCCACTTGAGTTAGTCTATTTTTTTAGGTATTATTTTCCTCAGTCAGGCTATTGACTGTCATTTCATAATTTTCTTGCATCGTTCTCATTTCTCTTCCCAATTTTTCCTCCACTTCTCTTATCTGCTTCTTAAGGTCCTCTATGGCCTGTAATCAGCTTGTATTTTTCTTTGAAGCTTTTGGTGCAGGAGTTCTGACTTCCCTGTCTTCTTCCTGTTCCATGCTTTGCTCCTTTTTGTCCCCCAAATAGGAGTCTAATGTTGGAATCTTCTGTCTGCTTTGTTTCCTTTGCCTGCTCATTTTGCCACTCAATTACTTGACTTTTGGGCTTTTTGCCACAATAGTACTCTGCCACCAGACAGGGGAGCTTTTGTCCCAAACGCTGGGGTTTTCTCACCTGCTGGAGGTATTAGATGGGTGCCCTCTCTGAGGCCTCCACACGCTCTGGCAAGCTGGACACACCCCTCAGGACGTCCACCCTAGATTGAAGTCCAGATCCAAGCAGGTTAGAGCAAGAGTAATTACCCCTCAGACTGGTCACTTGGTCCCCCTACACTCTGCAGGCCAGGAGCTGAAGCTGCCACGTGGCACTGGCTGGCTGTGCCAGCGGCTCAGCAGCTTCTCGACCAGGGGGCAAAGCCACACACTCCCACTTACTGGGTCCCAAAGTCCAAATTCACTGACCTGTCACTTTGTCCTTAGCATCTATGTGTTGATAATTCTGGAAACGGCCACAGCTGCTGCTGATCTGGAGTCCCTCTGGCCCTGGCTGGTCAGACCTGCCCTAGGGCTAAAACCTCTGGCTCACACGGGCCTGGGCTTGGCTCCCAGAGGGCTGCACTGGCCAATTCCTGCCAGCCTGCTAGGCTGTCCTCAGCGGAAGGTTAGCTTTTCTGTGTCATTTTGTGGGTTCTGCAGCTCCAAAGTTTGTTCAGAGTCCCCTTTTTACATTGATTGGGGAAGGTGGAAGCCAGAGCCACTCAGAGGTCCTGCTTCTACTCTGCCATCTTGAGTCAGACCCCCCCCCCCCCAACCTCCACAAGCTTTTGAGTTCCAAATTTTCTCCCCTTCCCTCCCTTCCTCCTTCCCAAAGACATCACAAAATCTGATATAGGCTCTACATATACATTCACATTAAACATATTTTTACATTAATCATGTTTGTAAAGAAGAATTATAACCAATGGAATGAACCACGAGAAATAAGAAACAAAACAAAAGAGAGAGAAAATAGTATGCTTTGATCTGCATTCAGATGCCATAATTCTTTCCTTCTATGTGGACAACATTTTCCATCTGGAACCTTTTGGAGTTATCTTAGAACCTTGCATTGCTGAGAAGAGCCAAGTCTATCAAAATTAGTCAATCACACAATGTAGCTGTAACTACCTACAATGTTATCCTGGTTCTGCTTCCCTCATTCAGTATCAGTTCATATAAATCTTTCCAGGTTTTTCAGAAGTCTACCTGCTCATCATTTCTTATAGCAGAATTGTATTCCGTTACATTCTTTTTTTAAGATAAACAAACCAACAACCTTTATTTGTAATAAATCCTAGAAAAACAGCTGACTTTGGATAGGAGGGCAGCTTCAACATTGAAGTCTTCTTCAGCATAGACAGGGCTGGGGTGATGGCCCCAGACAGCCAACACACCCAGTGCCCTGGGGAACAGAGGCAGGGGGAGCAGACCTCCCACAGCCCCGGGAGGGCAGAGGAGGCTGCTGCAGGGGCAGAAGGTGGCCTGGGTCTGGCTGTCTGCCGGGCCTGCTGCCCATAGGAGGAAGGAGGGAGGCTTTCCTTGCTTGAAAGGGAAAAAACCCCCAAACCCAAAAAGAAGTCCTGGTGAGGCCCAGCTGGGTCGAGCTTGGCAGAGGAGTCCAGGGAAGAGCAGCCGGGAGGAGGAGGGGTCCAGATGGGGCCCTGGAGATGGGGGAGGGGGAGGCTGGGGAAGGGGAGGGGAGGTTGGGGAGCTCCTGAGGGAGGCTGGAGAGGGGCAGGGGAGGCTGGGGTGTTCCTGAGGGAGCTTAGGGAGTTCCTGAGGCAGGTTGAGAGGGCAGGACCAGGGGGAGTGGGGGCAGCTGCTCACAGGATCTTGCAGTGCCTGGACCCACAACCCTGGCCAGGCTCAGGATCAGGGAGGCGTTTGGGCGCCTCCACGTGGGACCGCCGGATGTCTCGGACCAGCATCTCCAAGGGGTTCTCCACGCGCTTCTGGGTCTCGGACTCTGTGCAGCTGGCCCCGGAAGACGTTCACATCTATGAGGGACTTGAGGCCGTCCCGCGTGGACGCAGAGGAGGCCCTCCCCCAGCGCCTGAAGCTCCAGCGCCGGATCTGGTGCTCCTCGCTGCCCGCGGGGTCCGGGATGTCCAAGCTGGCAGGCTTCGCCATCCGCCGGCATCTGGCCGCGTGGGGGAGTCTTCGATGGTGTGGTCGGAGGTGGGAACAAAGTAGCCCTCCACTAGCTGGATGGTCACGCCGGAGCTGCCCATCACCACCAGTTTGTGCAGCATCCAGCCTCGGCCGGGGCTGGTCACCCTTCCCGAGCTGGACGTGGAGCTGAGCAGGAAGGCACCGGACGCCGTCAGGGAGGTCGAGGACTCGAGGGAGAGAGATGGAAGAGATGCGTTTGGCCAGGGCCCTGAGAGCGGACTCCCGTTACATTCTTATACCACAGCTTGTTCAGCCTTCCCCAACTGATGGGCATCCCCTCAGTTTCCAGCTCTTTGCCACTACAAAAAGGGCTGCTATAAACATTTTTGTGCATGTTCTCCTGGAATTCTTAAAGGGAATTAATTAGGGAGTATCTAGGCTCTCTACAAAATGGTTTCAGCTCCCCAAATATAGGGGAGATTCCCCTTCACCTCCATGCCACTTAGCTTTTACAAAGAAATATTTATGTCAAAAGGTATAATCACAAACATACAAATCTACTCTTTTAACACATGGGAGGCATCATCTTCTTCGTTATACCCAGTTCCTGTGGAAGGGAAGGGAATTAGGTTCACAGTTTAGCTCACTTTCTATATAGCACAATCCCAATTTCAAATCCAAAACCCGCTTTACATGTGTGTCCCAGGCACCCTAAGTTGTCTGGGTTGTCTGACAGCCGTGGCTCCAACCCCAGCAGTGATGGGGATCACCCTCAGCACCTGAAACTCAGAAGAACAGACAACACAAAACAAGAACCACCTAGGCCCATTTCTCAGAGCTAGGATAAAAGAGAGGAAGGAGAGGGGAAGGAAGTTCTTCCCCTTTTACCCATTCAATTCATTGTTTTCTTTCTGTGAGTGAATTGTGATTTTCACTTTCTGGACACAGCAGCAAAGAGCATGAAGCAGAAAGAGAGGCAGAAAAAGAGAGACTGATAGTCTCCACAGTTTTATTGCATTTATGCAGCCAGTCAAAGGAAGCTACAACCACATGCATAGTAGGGAAGGAAGAGAGCCTCACTTCAGGGGATCTGCCCTTGTCCAGGTAAGGCCCTTATGGTGTCCCCATGTTAGATGATCTCGGCAGACTGCACAAACCTCATTGCATTTGAAAAATACATTTATAAACTATTAAAAAAAATAAAATGATGGGGTTGGAGTAGATGTCTTAGATTCCCTTGTAAATCTAAATCCTATCAACTAAACTTCAGCTGCTTCTTTTTTCTTTTTTTTTTCCCAATTAAGGATAATTTTAGTGTCACTCAGCTGAAACTGAAGATGATTGCTCAGCACAATCATAGTTTTCTATTTTTTTAAATATTTATTTATTTTTAGCTTTTAATATTGACTTCCGTAAGTTATAAATTTTCTCACCCCCTTCCCTCATCCCTGTCTCTACAAGATGGCATCCAATATGATATAGCTGTATACATACATTCCTATTAAGCACATTTTCACATTATTCATGTTGCTTAGAAGAACTATAATGAATGGGAGAAACCATGAGAAAGAAAAAACAAAACAAAAAAGAAAATAGTCTGTTTCGCTCTGCGTTCTGACTTCCTAGTTCTTTCTCTGGAGATGGATGGCATTTTCCATCATGAGTCCTTTGGAATTATTTTAAGTCTTTGCATTGCTGAGAAGGGCTAAGTCTATCAAAATCAGTCATTACACACTGTGGCTGTTACTGTGTACAATGTTTTCCTTGTTCTGCTCATTTCAGTCAGCATCAGTTCATGTAAGTCTTTCCATATTTTTCTGAAGTCTGCCAGCTCATCATTTCTTTTAAGCAATTGGGGTCAAGTAACTTGCTCAAGGTTACACGGCCAGGTGTTTCTGGGTGGGTGCTAAGTGTCTGAGCCCGGGATTCGATCTCCAGGTCATTCTGACACTGGAGCCGGTGCTCTTACTCGCTGTGCTACCTGGCCGCCCCTCTCATCATTTCTTATAGCACAATAGTATTCTATTACTTCAGTCCCTTCTAAGCATAGAAGAATCTCAGACTTCCATTAACTGGTATTGGGTAGTGACTCAAGAAGTCACCTAATATAAGTGGTAGCTTCATTAAATGGTGTTTAACAACAACAAAAAAAGAGCAGAGATGTATGTGTGTCTCTGTTTGTGTATGCCATCAATTATAATTCCTACCCTCAATACCCCAGACTGATCCTCTTGCCTTTAGCTGGCTTTGCTCAGGTTGCTTTTGAGATTTCACTTTCCCTTCAGCAGATAATATTCAATCTAATCTGATCTCACAGATATTAGGGAATATAGGATGAGCCATAGTGTAATTGACCATGAAGTCTCAGCCTCTAGGGATAATAATCCTTCCTAGCACCTAAGGAGAAAAGTAAATAGCAATTTTCTAAGTTGTAAATAGCATGATCACCTTTGAAACTGAGAGTTCAATTCACATGACAGGCCAACTAGAGTTTGCTAACATCAATACTCTAGGTTATTTTTACCCCTGAGATTGTGTTAACATTTAAGGAGAAGAGATGGTCCATTAGTCAAAAGCAAGGACAGCTCTTGAACAAAGCATCAACACCTCTAAATTAGTATCTTCTAAGAAGAAGTTTTGAGACAGATCACAGGAAAAGTTAACATCTTATCATCATAGTCACCACCATCATCATCATTGCCAGCATATCTATAGTGCTTTAAGGTGCATAAAGAATTTTGCATGTATTAACTCACTGGATCCTCACAACAACTCTGTGAGGTTGGTGCTACTATTATCCCCATTTTACAGATGAGGAAACTGAGACAGGGTTTAAATTATTTATCCAGGTTTACAAAGCTAGTTAAGTGTCTGAAGTCAGATCTGAACTTAAGTCTTCCTGACCACAACGTCTGAATTCTCTCTGCTTTGATGGATGCTCAGAATATTATCCCAGGTTCTAGATGCTCAATTTGACTCATTTTTCTCCTATTCACTAGAAAATGTCCTTAACTTATATTCAACTATTACTCAATCACTTGGACCTCAGTAAAAAATTTAAGTTTGCATAATAGGAAACTAGCCAAGCCCAACTATGAGTATGTGCAGTGTGCTCGGCTACTTAGAATTCCCAGACAAATTTCAGAGGATGTGTTGTTATTGTCCTTATGTCTCTCTGTGACCCCTTTTTGGGGTTTTCATGACAGATACCAGAATGGTTTGTCATTTCCCTCTCTAGCTTATTTTGCAGATGAGGAAACTGAGGCAAAGAGGGCTAAGTGACTTGCCCAGGGTCACACAGCTAGTGTCTCAGGCTAGATTTGAACTCAGGAAAATGAGTCTTCCTGACTCCAGGACTGGTACTCTCTCTACTGTGTCACCTAGCTGACCTAAGAAGATGTGTAGTTATGACTGTTTTCCATCTACTAACCACAAAGTGAAGTCTATTGGTTTTTGATAGGCTCCTGAGTGCACCTGGGCTTGTATTTAAAAGGCACTGACCAGCCAAGGCTCATTCTCTTTCTTATGTAGCTGGTTCCAGTAGGGAAGACACACTATAAGACCCCAGATGGGAAGAAGCCACAGATCCTCCCCTCTTGGCAAGCAAAAAGGCTTTACCTCTTTGAGATGGTTCTTTCCTGCTGTTAGGTGAAGGAGTGTCAGGCTAGGCTGTGATCTTGTGAACTTTAAAAAGTCAGAAAGGCAGCTAACAGATGTCTGAGAACTGGAGTCCCTGCAAGATTTTGTGGCCCACCTAACCCAATAAGTATCAAAGTACTAAGAGACCTGCTTGATGGAGCAAAATAGTGGTAATTCATCTGTTGGCCAGCACATTTGGAAGTGAAGTTGGTGGAGCCAATGCTTTGTAGCAACTGCTTTAAGGCTGAACCGATGGACTACCTGCCTGTACTTAGGTCATCATCCTCATCCCACCACCCCCTACCCCCCAATACACACCTAGAGTCTGATCCCGGGACAATGGATTCTGATAGATGAGCTTTCACCTTATTTTGCCTGGAGTCAGTACAGAATGTCACTTCTGGCAGTTTCTAAGACATTCTGCCTGGACAGTGCCTTCCCCACCTCTTTCTAGCTTCCTATTATGTGTCTTCACTTATTAGAATTACCCTCTAGGGTAGGTATTGTTGTGATTTCTGGAATGTGTTCTGCCAGCACTAAGCACAGTGACTGGCACATAGAAAGTACTTAATAAATGCCCTTTTTAGTCATTCATCCAATTAATCAGAAATAATTGAGCATTTATTAATTGCCTCCTATATGCAAGGCACTAGAAGAAAATCAAAGTCTCAGGCTGGCAGATATTACTATTCCATTAATTAAAAATGATTGTCCTGGGATGGCTGATGTACATTATGTTGAACTATGTTTCACACCAAGCAGATTAACAAGGACAAAGGAATTCAGTTAAAAAGAAGAATAAATATATGAGTTAGAGTTTCCAAGGGCTACAAGAAAGAGTCAATATTTCTTGGGGGAAATTTTTAACTGAATTTCATTCTTAGAAATGAAAGGATTGTTTTTGGAAATTGATGCTCAGCATGAGTGATTGACCTTTTCAGATGATTCATTCCTCAGAGGGGATTGAGTGATAAATTACACTTAGCTATCCTACCCCGGAGTCTTCCCTTTGGGTTCTCTAAATTAATACTGCCCAGTTTTAAGCTCTATCTAGCAGGGTGGTCTAGAAGGTCCTGACTGCTCTATATCCTAGGAATTTAGAAATTAGGGGGGGAGCAGTGATGGCCATCTCTGGCACCATCTGTGCAAGGGAGGTCCCAGGTAATAGCTGCAGCAGTGATGGGAGGATGGGGCAAAGGTTCTTGGGTTAAGGAAAGAGTGGAAAGACACTGAGTTGGAAGAGGCTGGTGGGAGGGTTGTTGTTGGGGCGTGAGGGTGGGGAATGCTGTTTAAGGGAGCTCTGCTTGGAGGAAGGCTGTTTGAGAGAAAATGAGGAGCGGTTCCACCAGACCCAGCATCCGCAAAGGGAGCCATGGAGGGAGGCTTGAAACAAAGGGCATGACAACAGGGCAGTTCTGATCCCTCAGAACTGCTCCTAAAGGTCCTCAAAAAGCCTTCTACTTACTGGCTGATGTCTGAAGTTGCAATGTCACAGTTTAATCCTTCTAGGTTAAGGTCTTGATCTTGAAGACAGTAACATTTAAGCTGTTATCATTTGTTTAGGTATCTTAATGTGAATGAAAAAATTTGAAAGTAGATTTTTATAGGGGTATAGGGACATGTTGGTGTAATGGGAATCTGAAGATCTTCCCTGCCCCTTGGCTGCTTGATAGGCTTAAGTAACTCTGAGAACCTTTCCTGATTTGAAAATATACTTTGTCCCCTAATAGGTTGAATGTGGTCACATGGAGCCTGTGGCAAGAGGCTTGTTTTTCAGGAATGCCCACACCTTATTACTTTGTGATTGGGCAGTGTGTCAAGGGGGTCGTGACATTCTCTGACACAGGAGAATGCTATATATGCCCTGATGTGAGGTTTTGCTGTGGGGCTCACTTTGGGAAGAGTTGTGTGATTTGACCAGATGAGAGACTCTAGGCAGCCGTTGAGCCCTCCGGCTTTGAAAATCCAGATGTTGGTGTTTCCCTCTCTGGTAACTAACTAGGTATAGATGTAATGGTCAGACAGCTGGAAGCCCTGTCTGCTAAATTGTGTTATTTTCTGTTGTAACTTCTGTTTGTATTCTCTGAAGTTCAGGGTGCTAACTTTTTCCCCTGAACTAGGTAAATGATATGTTTGATTGATTAAAGTAAGATTGTTAACCCATTTTGAGTTGCTTTCTTTTAGAAAAGCAGATCTAAGAACCTGTGCTAGCAGCCATCCTGGGTATGCTAGGGTGCTTGCTGCTACAGTTGGGCAGCTAGGTGGTGCTATGAATAGAATGTAGGACCTGAAGTCAGGAAGACCTGAGTTCAAATCCAGCCTCAGACACTTACTAGCTGTGTGACCCTGGGCAAGTCACTTAACCTTATTTGCCTCAGTTTCCTCATCTGTAAAGTGATCTGGAGAAGGAAATGGCAAACCACTCCAGTATCTTTGCCAAGAACTGCCCCTCCCCCACCCATACCCATACCCCCCAAAAATAGTCACTAAGAGTAGGGCACAACTAAAATGACCGAACAAGGGGAAGGAAACATGAGGACCTTGGGACCTAAGGTGGGTCTGAGGGGTGGGAGCTGGATTTAGAGAAGAGAAGAAAAAGGCTCAGATTTTCGCTTGGGCCCTCTGACTCTAAATCTCCTGTGCTCCAATTCCACTATACCATGTTGCTTTCTACAATTTATACTAATGTAGGGTAAAAAGCAGAACATCTAGGTAGTATAGTAGAGAGTGTGCTGGATCTGGAGTCAGGAAGACCTGAGTTCAAATCCAACCTCAGACACTTACCAGCTGTGTGACCCTGGGTGTCACTTACCCTGTTTGCCTCAGTTTCCTCATCTATGAAATGAGCTGGAGAGGTAAATGGCAAGCCACTCCAGTGTCTTTGCCAAGAAAACCCCAGATAGGGTCACATGACTGAAACAACCGAACAGCAGAGTGAAAACAAAAGAAAACAACCTCAATAAAACCCAAGATTACATGGCTCACCCATATTCAATTTAGGATTCTCTTTGGCCCCTTGCATTTTTCATTCTCATTGACCTTCAGTTTGTTCAGTGTCTCAAAGTCACTTTAAAGTCTCTTCCCCTTTTTCATTGCATCAGAGTCTCTGCCCAGCTGTCACCTGCAACTTAATAAGCATGTTCTGAATTCCTGCACCACAACTGGACCTTGATAAAATATTACTGTGAATAAGAATGTTCCTACTTTGACCTCTATGTGATGTATCACCTCACTTTCATCACCTCTCTTCTTCCCCCAATCCCAGCAAAACAGATAACACCAGGCTATCACTCACAATCCTATGCTCATAATTCTCAAATCAATTTCATACCTGCTTAACAGTGGTCAAAGTCAATGCTCTGGGTCTACTCCTAGCTTGTTAGTGAGCATAATATTAAGGATGTGCCATTTATTATAACCAGCGAGAAACTCTGAAGAACAGGGAAGAATTGTAAGAGAGAAAGAGAAGACTCATTTGTCATATAGCAAGAACAAGAGATGACAGCCACTGGTACCCTAGCAATTTCAGAAGAAAGAAAGGCAAGCTTCTGACATATTGAGTGGACCCCACATGATGAACTTATGGGAGGACATGGACAAAATTTCTACAGGATGGTCAGATAAGGGCCATCCCTTACATTATAAATCTTTATCATTGCAATCTGCATCATTAGAGGGAACTGAATTAATGATATTACAGATCTGTTTCAATGTGGAGGAAGTTTGAATTCTAACCATATCTGAATAGATTTATCTAAATAGTTATATCTGTATAGGTGTATTTTTCTGCATAGATTTCCAACGCTTTCCCCTCACTCTATCCACCACACCCATAAGTTGCTAAATGAGTTCTCAGAGAAGTAGGAATGAAGCAAGAGAGGATGCTTGAGAAATTGATGTTTTGAAATTGGGGAATAAGGGAATGAGTAGGAGAAGAAAACACCAGTGACAGACAGCGACAGATTGAGACGGGGGAAAAATGAGAAAGGATGGCTTACAGATGTTTACGAGTCTCCAGTGTCTAAATTGATTGGCACCACTCCCAACCTATTTCTAGTTCCAGAGATGCCAGGAATTGCTTGAGGGGTGTTTGAAGAAGTCCCCTTTGCAGCCTCTTCAGTGGGTGGCTTTGAATGCCCACCAACCAAACGACCAGAATTGTAACTCAAATGCATCCTTAGTAGGGACATCTTCAAAGTGAGGGTCTTTCCCAAACCTCCTTGCAGCAGCATCTTTCTAGCAGTGAGAAGCACTAGAGCTGAAAAAGCCCAGGTGCTGTGCAATGACTACTTGGTACAGTGAGGCCCATGCCTGTGTGTGTGAGCAGTCCTCATATCTCCGGAGGGTAACTGTTAATGTTAGATTATGATTGATGACTACAGTGAATGTTGGTGACAGCAGAAAGTGAAGTGTAAGGAACGATCAGACTTAGCAAAGGTTAAAAATTGATCTGTGAGGGAGCCCTCAAGTCCACTGCCCCACAAGTAGAGGTCAGTTATCTTTCTGCTTAGCCATCCTCCAGTGGAGTGTGGCAAGGATATTTCCTTGGGCCATGTAGGGGATATCAGGAATGAATGCTTGTGTCCCTGAAGGCACTGGGCATCTTGTCTTTCTCTCTGTTACTTGGTACGTCTCTAAATAAGAGTGCTCCCCTGTTGGTGTTATGGATCTTTCTGTCATTTATACTGCCCCTACCTTATCCTGGGGAATTTTTAAAAATTAAATTCCATTTATTTTTCACACAGTGAAAATGTTTGCTCACCTAATCAGCCTGTTTGTATGAAGTTATTTATTTATGCTGTGAAATGAAGCAGAGACAGACAAATTTATTATATGCAAAAATGTAAAATACCAACACTGATGTTTCTTTTAATATGGCCCTTCATTTGATTTCATTGTTGGAAATAGGTGAGATATACCTAGCTACCTAGGATGGGTTTATCTCCCTAATCACCACATTTTATGTTTTTTATTTTAATTGCAGTCTTTCTTTCTCTCAATTCAATTTAATAAGCATTTTTTAAACACATGCAAAGCATGAAGACAATCACGAAAACATTACACCTCTCTCAACAACTTTCTTCACTCTAAATTGAATCCATTTAGTATTCCTAAGTTAAAAATAATTAACAGGAATTATGGAGGATCACAGACTTGGTTCTGGAAGGAACTTTAGAGGTCACCTAGACCGGATTTTCATTTTATAAAGAAGGAATGAAGGCTCAGAGAATTAAATGACATGTTCAAGGTTGCAAAGGCAGTATTTATTCTACATACTTCTAATTACAGATTTTGTTTTCTTTTTTAATTGTTGATATTCTTCATTCTGCCTATTTGGTAGCTGGTAGACATAGCCATTGAAGAAGAGAGAAAGAAAGAAAAAAGGAACTAAAGAGAAGAAAAATTTATAAAGAAAAAGAAGAGAAATGAAGGAAGAGGAAGAAAGAAAAAAGAAAGAATGGGAAAGAAAGAAGATAGAGAAAGGGAAAGGAAGGAAGAGAGGAAAGAAGAAAGGAAGAAAAAAAGGAAAGAAGGAAGGAGGAAGAACAGAAGGAAGAGAAAGAAAGAAATTGGCTTTTTGCCCTTTCACTCACAAAAATTTTGCAGCAATAATATTTTAATTTATCTTGACCCGAGTGACCCAAAAGTAAGCTAAATTATTGGTAGTCACTACTTGTTAAACAAAAGAGACAGACGGAATAGGTAAGGAAATTAGAGGTTGCCACACACATCTTGGAAGCAAACAAGTCCTGTGGTCCTAGAACCTACGTTTCCTGAAGCTGCTATATATTTACTAATGATATGAACAGTGTTCTAAACTCAACCAAATATAATTACAAGATCAGAATCACAAAATCTTAGGGTTGGAAGGGCTCTCAAATCCAGTCCACCTAATTTTTCCCACTCTATCCTCCCTGCAAGCTGCTGGACTGATGCATTCCTATCACTCTTCTCAAGAAATTTCGAGGGCTCCCTACTGACTATAGGATCAAATAGAAAATCCTTTGCTTGGCATTTTAAAGTCCTTCACAGTCTGATTCCAACTTATCTTTCCAGGCTAGCATCTTCTTACTCTCCTTCATGCAGCATATGTTTCAGACACACACGCTTAACTGGACACAACATCCCATCTCCTACCTTTATGCCTTGGACACAGGCTTTCCTCCCATACCTGGAATGTCCTCCATCCTCACCTCTATCTCCTGGTACTACTCACTCTCTTCAACTTTCATTTCAAGTCTCTTCTGTTATAAGGGGGTTTTCTTCATTTCCCCAGATTAGTAGTTCTTTCCTGCCTCCAAATTACTCTTTATTTGTTTTGGGCATATTTCATATATAATCATATGTTTATGTAACACAGACACTGGCCAAAAGAGGCGCAGTCCTTGGAGCATGTCCAATGGAATCTGTGTGATGTATATCCACAAGGAGACTTGGTGAGGTGACTTCTGAAGACTCATGATGGTGTCCAAAGGAAGGAGTCTGTCTCCAACTCAGAGCATGCATAAACATTGCATAACGTCTCTTGTCAATTTACTGCATGCCCGCGGAAAGCTTTTTAATTGACTATGGAGAGTAGGATTGACTATGCATAAAAAAAGACCCTATATAATTCAGCTTCTCTTTCTAGCAGCTTTCTGAGTGAGGGGAGAAATTCTGTAAGCCTCCAGCTTGGGAAGGGACTCCCTCTCCTGGTTGTTTTGTGGCCTTTTCCCTTCTGTGTCTGTTATGGTTTTTCTTCCCTAATTCTGATTAAAATTATATTGGAGTGCTTACTGTTGGTTAGAGGATATTGGGAAGATGTTAATGGGTTGATCCATATCGGGAGGAATATACAATGTGAAGGCTGATGAATGATAGAATTAAAGAACAACCCCACAATCCCTTAGGGTGACTACTTAGGCCGGTGAGGGGGAAGATAGGAGCTAAACTCTGGGGATTAACCTGACAGTGTGAGTGTGGGTTGGGAGAGCAAACTCTAGGTATTATATATGGTACATATAAAAGGCCATTGTGATCCCAGTCCTTGGAGTGTGGCCAATGGCTGGTCCTCTTGTTACATATACATGGTGTCTTCCCTCAGTAGAATGTAAATCTGAGAGTGTAATCTGGAGGGCATGGATCATTTATTTTTGATTTGGTATTCCCAGCACCTAACACAGTATCTAACACATAGTAGGCACTAAATCAGTTAGAGTTGATTTTAATCGAACTTCCACCTTCCCCCCCCCCAGCCCCTTTTATTGTGTGCATACAAAAAACACCCTTTACATGTGTTGTCTTCCCCCATTAGATTATAAGCTCTTTGTGGGCAAGGATTGTCTTGTGACTTTCTTTGTATCCCCAATGCTTACCATAATGCCTTGCACATAGTTAGTGCTACATAAATGTGTATTGACTCTAACTGACTCACTTTAGAAGTGGGAAAATTTCCACAGGATCCATTAAAATGGTTTCTAATTTCCTAAGACCCCTGACCTAACTCACTCAATCTCAACCCAGCAATTGTTCTGTTGAAAGAAATGTCAAAAATATTAAAAATAAATGCTAGTTGAATAAAGGAAGTGCAAGCAGGGCATCACTCCACCCCGCCATGACATCCCTAGCAGTCTGGACCTTGACACTTGTTCAGAAATTTCCAGTTTGCAACTATAACCAAGCCACAATGTGAGCCCTGACCCACCTTTGTTCCCTGTTGGTCTCAAAACGCTTCATGACAAAACACTTTGACGGGGAATAGTCTGCCAAAAGATGCTGCTCCTGCCTGGCTGGCTTTGATCCCACTTTAAAAGCTATCACTCATTCATTCCCCAGGCAAAGTTTGCATGTGCTGGACAGAAATGTCAGAGCATATGTTAGGATAATTCTGGATGTTTACACAATGTCCTCATATTCACAGGTCCCTTCCCCTTCACTCTGTAGATCTGCCCTCTACCCCACTCATTGTCCCAGGAAGTCATGGGTGAAATCTCTAATTTTCTGCTTCATGAAGCAAGATTGGGTTTGAGCAGGGGGTGGGGACGTGGAGAGAGGTTATAGGTAGTAAGGGTTTGTAGGGTTTGCTTCCTAAGATGCACCTTGGCTCTTGTATATAACATGAACAAGAACATAACAGGCTGTCTTATTAAGAGTTGAGAATTAGTAAATTGAATTTTACCTTTATTGGTTCTGACATAATCTAGAAGCCTTTAATACTAAATTTCAATGAGGATGATCTAATATCACTAAGTTATTAATTTGCAGATATCACAAACTTTTAAAATAATGCCATAATAGTGGATAGAGCACCAGGCATGGAACCAGGAAGACCTGAATTCAAAATCAGCCTCTAACACTTACTAACTGTGTGACCCTGGAAAAGTCACTTAACCTCTGTTTGTCTCAGTTTTCCCATCTATAAAATGGAGATCCTAATAGCAAGTTTTGTAAATCTAGAGCAAAAAGTTTCAATAAAGATTGTGTAAACCAATACTTTGTTCACCATGTGGGATTTAGGATTATTTTCAATGACAAATATATGAGACTATGGTTGGTTTCTTAACTGCCTTCCTAATTAATTTTTTTTATTAAATCTTCACAGAAGAACTAAGACGTATAGTTGAAAATGACCTTCACAATCTTGAAGCTGCCCATGGTGCTTTCTTGTAGGACAGGAAGAGACCCTGCATTTTTATTTTCTTTGAAGGCAGAAAGTTATTAATGAAATTAAGAAGAAGAATGATCTCTGGATCACTATCAAGAATGATACATTTTGGGATGGCCAGGTGGCCCAGTGAGTAAGAGTATTGGCCCCAGAGTTGGGATGACCTGGGATCGAATCCGGGCTCTGATACTTAGCACCACACCCAGAAATAACTGGCTGTGTAACCTTGAGCAAGTTACTTAACCCCAATTGCTTAAAAAAAAAAAGAATGATACATTTCACTTCCTTTTGGTAAAATAAGAAGCAAGGAATTTCTTTGACACAGTTTCCAAATTTTAAAAAAATACAGTTTTTTTGGGTATCAAGGATATTTATGGGTATGTGTAATCTCACCATCCAAGCCTGGAGCACTTTTTGCATTGCTGAATATAAGGAATAATATAATTTTCTGTAGTGGCAGAGAGAAGAATGTGGCAACACACTTTGTACCTGTGTAAGGAACTTATTGAGCTGGTTTCCAAAACTTTGGGAAGAGAAATGTGGACAGAGGATACTCCAGGAGAGGTGGTAGAGGAAGAATTTGGAACAGAAGACATGCATGGGAAGATGGTCCCATCATATCTCTAAACTTGCTTGAAATTCTAGAGCTTGCTAAAAATGGACCTCCTATGAGTGGAAGTTTTTTCTCTCTCCTTGTTTGAACTGAGATTCTCTCATTTGCAGATGAAGAGCTCATTAATGCTTGTATATTATTTGGCATATTCTAATCTAGGTAACTTCTCCGATTTCTATTTGCTGTTTGCTTGAATGAATAGTTTTGCTTTCTGTTTGCTGTTTGTCATGAACTTTTGTGTAACCAGCATTTGGTGGGAAGGCATTAAGCTGTTGAGTATAAATTAAGGCCACCCTTCCCCTTAAGGACAATTAGGAAAGTGGCTTTCCTTCTGAACTCCAACTTGTATTCCTAGGCTAGAGATACTTGAAGGGTGGCAGGTAGATATATTCTAGCTCAGTGTCCCTCTTAGAGATTGTAGTAGACACTACCCAACTAATATGCCAGCAGCAAAGGCATGGCTCTCCTTGGTTCTCATTCTTTCCCTAAAGGCAGGTCAAGACCTCAGATTATATCTATCCACAGGACCCGAAAACTGATACGTTTAGATAAATCTACACACGGGATCAGCCATGTGCACATAACACATGTGTGTTTACATGATATTACTCTGTGCCATGTGTGAACACATACTATAGACATAGCATATGGCTTACTGGAATTAGAATCAAGAAAACTGGCGTTTAAATTTTTCCCAGGATACTTACTAACTGGGTGATCTTGGGCAAGTCATTTACTCTGTTTCCTCATATGTAAGGTGGGGGTAATAGGGGTGGCACAGTGGATAGATAACTGGGCCTGGATAACTGGATAAGTGGATAGATGACAACTGTTCAGTCAACTCAGGTCATGAGCAGCTCTTCATGACCACCCTGTCCGTGGGATTTCCTTGGCAAAGATGCTGGAGTGGTTTGCCATTTCCTTCTCCAGTGGGTTCAGGCAAACAGAGGTTATTTTGTAAAGCATTTTGTAAGTCTTAATGTGGACTTTGATAGTTTTCAATACTAGAATCCAACTAGATCAGAAGACCTGAGCTCAAGACCTCATTTCAGCACTTACTAGCTATGTGACCACTGACAAATCACTCTCTGAGCCCAACCCTCATCTGATGTCATGAGGTTGTTTAGGGAACTTTCTGATGTATTTACTATACCGGCATACCTCCCTACATATTGGCTTCTGTTCTGGCTCCATTGGGATGGACCAGGATGCTGGCTTCTTACTGAAAGATAAGTGCTTCATTCTGGAACTCCTTATTAGTCACCATGGCTGTGGGTTGTGTGAAAGGTGATTGGCAGCTGAACTAAGAAGAGCCATCTCTTCTGAAGGCTGTAAGAGCTAGAGAGAAAGGCTAGCATCTTCTCTTTAAACTATGTCACTTAGGAATCGGACCTCTGTCAACTTCCAGAAATAGGGGGAAGAGGATTTCTCTTTCCCCCCATCCTCAGAAGTCATGGCTGATACAAGTGCATGGCAGCAAAAGCCCAGGCACATATGAAACAGCAGAATAAAAAGATGTGAAATAGAAAATTCCCCACAAATATACTCACCATTAGGGAGAGCCCCTGGGAGAATACATATGAAGAAACAAGTCACATTGCTGATGCTCCAGGGTGATTTCTTCTGGTGACATTATCACACTGGTCTTAGGAAACCTACCTCTTGATGATTCTGCTTTCTCTTTAGGAAACATTTCTCTTTTAGGCTCCTTGGGCCTCCTCCTAGCCAGGAATGAGAGTCTTTGCTGAACAAGCTCTTTTCTGGTTGTATGGGGATTTCCAACTTGTTGTACTTTCAGCTAGTTGGGATATAATAACTAGAACCTTCCCAGATGAGGGCAGACTGACAGCCCTTTAGTCTTTTTTTTTTTTTTTAATAAATAATTAATTGATTTTTTGCTCTTTGGAGGAGGGAAGGCAGGGCAATTGGGGTTAAGTGACTTGCCCAAGGTCATATGGCTGGTGAGTGTTAATTGAGGTAAAATTTGAACTCAGGTCCTTCTGACTCTAGGGTTTGTGCTCTATTCACTGGGCCACCTAGCCACCCCAGCCCTTTAGTCTTACCATTACCAAAAGCATAGCAGAATACCCCCCAGGCTATGATTTGATCTCACCTTTGTAGCTCCTAAATCTGGGACAGAGATTAAAGTTATAGATAACTCTATCAGTTAGCCATCTTCACTTATCCCCAAGGCCCCTTTGGTTTAGTTGCAAATGAAATTATTGTATAATTGCTTTTCTGGTGTGTCCCATTCTCTGTGACCCCTTTTCTTGGGGGAGGGGGGAGCCTTGGCAAAGATAAGGGAATGGCTTGCTATTTCCTTCTCCAGCTCATTTTATAGATAAGGAAACTGAGGCAAACAGGGCTAAGTGACTTGAGCAGGGTCACGCAGTTAGTAAATTTCTGAGGCCAGATTTGAACTCAGGAAGGTAAGCCTTCCTGACTCCAGGCCTGGCACTCTATCCTCTGTATCACCCAGCTGCCCACAAATGAAATTAAGACAGATCAAAAGGTGAACCAGGGAGTCAAGGTCAAAGTTCTTTCCCTTCCCAGCCCACATTCCTTTCTTTGTTTTGCATATCTGTCTACAGCAAAATCAAATTGCTTTGACCCATAAAAAGCCTCAACCTCCCTAGATATAAGATAAAGAAAAATATTTGTACCACATAGGCTTATTTTGAAAAAGGAGGTTTATAACATGTGAGCCATATGTGCCTTTCCTACTATCTTCTTGCCATGTCCCCTGCCTCTAATTTAGCTTCACAGCTCCTGTTGAAGTCCCTTTGTTCTGACTGGGGGGAATTCTCCATAACTAACCAAACCCAGACCCTCTCATGCCAGTGTTCCCTAGCCATCTTAGTACTATGCCACCTTCATTCTGTGGTACTTTCTATAACTTTGGAAACATTAATTAAATCAACACTTTCATTTCTGCAAAGGTCATGTAGCTAAGTGGTGCAGTGGATAGAGGGTCAGGACGGGAAGTCAGGAAGACTCACTTTCCTGAGTTCACATCAGGCCTCAGATATTACTTGTATGATGCTGGGCAAGTCACCTAATCCTGTTCCTCATCACTAAAACAAAAAACGAATCCCCCTCTGATTAGTTTGAAAGAAGAATTGATTGACATCAAGCCTAACTTAAACAAGCACTTTTGCACGATTTTGGATAGAATTGAAAAATGAGTATCATAATTTAGTAAACACAGGTAATGATTTATTATAAAGCCACTTGGATCTGCATATCTTGAAGGATCCTTACCAGTTGTGATAACCATTAAACCCAAGGATTTAAATAAATTTAGAAATGGACTTTTAAATCTCTGTATTGTGAAATGATAAAATTTTAGAAATAACGAAGTTTATTTAATTACATGTTATCATTAAAGTATTGTGGTTAATAATAATATTTTTGTCAGAACCAAAAGTTTCTTTCCTGTTAATAAAAAATTTAAAGTATTTTAAAACTATTGTTGATTCCATCTTTACATCATTCTTTTTAATGTTCATTTTAATTTATATTTTATAGTATATATACTATATTAGTTCAGTACATGTATTTAATTCATAGTCTATATGTATGTAGTTTATACATACATATAATTCATAGCATATATGTATATAGTTTATAAATAAATATAGATATATCGGGGTACATGCTCAGAAATATCTTACTGATAGAGTATGTGGATTTTTAAAATTTACTAATGATTTAATTTAAAAATTAAGTAATTTTAAAAATTACTCTACCAAATGGTTATTTATTGAGATGCATTTTTCTTTTATTTATTTTATTCTGAACTTAAGAAATAAAGCAAGCACTACCATAACATAGTAGAATATAAAAAAATGATTGTACATGAATCTGCAAATCAATTATGTACAACTTGCTAATCCTTTTAAATATATAATAAAGTTATAATGTAACTTTCTTTTTTTCTTATTTTTCCCCCATAGCTGCTGTTAGACTCAAATGTGTATGTATATATAAATATATACATACACATATATAGTTATATATAGATACATTATGTAAAATCATTTTAAACATACTTCTATTTATTGGTTCTTTCTTTGGATGTAGGCAGTGTCTTTTTTCAAATTTGTTTTAAAGTGGTTCTTTTATATTTTTGTCCTCTGATATTTGCTATAATTTTATTTCCAGATTTAGTACTCCTGACTATTCCCTAATCTCCATCCCCTTATTTAGGTATGCTTTCATATAATGTGGGTATAATACCGCTGGTGGATATCATTCACCATTTGTTTTATTTACATGGTCCATGATCAGAACAAGATATATGCTTGATATGAGATCCAGATTAAAATCATGATTTCTACTTATCTAAAAGCTGTATTTATTAATGTAGATTAACTTAAAGCAACTCCTATTTTCAAAGTGGATACATGTAGAACAACTTTTAAAGATAATAAAATCTAGGGTACAGCTAATCCTTAACCCTTACAATCTATATGGATGGCTTTCCTTCTTTTCCTTTAATAGCTTAGCTCTATCTTGCCCTTACTAACTTCCCAGCATACCTTGGCTTACACAATACCAGGTTCTAAGGTTTCAACTGGTTACAGAACTTTTCCTTAATTTCTCCTTTCTCTGAAACTAGAGGCTTTGCTTTCTCTATTGATTTTTTGAAGTCCTTTGTATGACCTTTCCTACACCTACCAGGTAAAATGCTTTAGTGTGTCTTCTAATTTTTGCTCGGCTCCTAATCCTTTTTTACAAGAGAAAGATGATAGCTACATTGGACATATCCATTCATTTATTTATCCAACAAATTTTAATTCAATAAATATTTATGGCAAATTATGTGTAAAGGAGTATATTGGGCGGTGGAGATTCAAAGGGGAAAAATGACATAGTCCCTACCACTTGTTTCCTTGCTGTTCCTCAAGCAGTATACTCCATTTCCAGATTTTGGGCGCTGTGTCTGGCTATTCCCCTATGTCTGGAATTCTCTCCCTCCTCAGTCTTCTAACTTCCCTGATTCCTACAAGTCCCAACCAGAATCCCGCCTTCTAAAAGAAGCTTTTCCCCATCTCTCTTAATTCTAGCGCCTTCCCTCTGTGGATTGTCTCCAATTTATCTTCGAAGTACTTTGTTTGTACATGGTTGTTTTTATGTCATCTGTCCCATTAGACTGTAAGCTCCTTGAGGGCAGGGGTTATTTGTTGCCTTTCTTTGTATCACCAATATTTAACACAGTGTTTGGTACATAGGTTCTTAATAAATATTTATTGACTGACTGAATTTAAAAATTGTATAATCTAACAGGAGGGGGATATGGCATATGCAAATAAGCATCATAGAAGGCAGACTGTGAGGAGGGAAAAGAAAACAGAATGCACCAAGAAAATTTTAGGGAGAGATCACTTTGAGCTGGAGGACAGGGGAGAGAAAAGGGAAGCCTTCATGAAGGAGGGGGCATCTCAATTGGATCTTAAAGCGAGAGGATTCCAAGGGGTGTAGATGAGGAGGAAGCACAATCCAGACATACAGGATTTCCCAAGGGAATCGAGGGATAGTGTAAGATGAAATCTGGCTAGTAGTCCAGTTTAGTTAGAACATAGCATATGCAAAAGGAAGATGGGAAATAGGTCCAGAAAAGTAGGTTGGAACTAAACTCTGAAGGACCTTAAATGTCAGCATAAGGAGTTTATGTTATATCCCCCACTGTGGGGGTGGGGGGTACTCATGATTTTTTAACTAGGTAGTGACATGGTCACAACTGAATATTAAGAAGATTGTTTTGGCAGGGAGACAGATTTCATAATGATTCCAATTATCCAGTTGAGAAGTGATGAAGGTCTCGGTTGTTAGAGATGATTTAAGTGGAGGGAATGGGACAGATGTGAGATGTGCCATAGTGATGGAATCAGCAACTACTTTGATGGGAGTTTCAAGAACAAGTGACGAGTCAAAAATGATATTGAGATCTTAAGCTTTAATGACGGGGAGAATATTGGAGCCATACACTGAACTCAGGAAATTAGGAAGTACAGCAAGCTTAGGCATTAAGATGATAAATTTAGTTTTAGAAATGGATTTGGAAATCGGATCACAGTTTTAGAGATTGTCTAGCCTGACTCAGATTGGTGATCCTGAAGGGAAATGTCCAGCAGGCAAATGAAGGTATAGGAATGCAGATCAAGGGAAGAAAGAGGAAGGCTGGATGTGTCAATTTGAAAGCATCTGCACTGGAATGGATGAGATGGCCACAGGAAAGAGTATAGAGAGAAGATTTAGGACAGAATCTTTGGGGATAATAAAAATTACTGAGGATGGTGAATCAGCAAAGGAGAGTGACATTAAATAGTTGGTCAAGTAGGAGAAACAAGAAGAAGCAGGGTCAGGGAAGTCAAGGCTGGAGAAAATATCCAGATGGAGGGAGTGGTCAGAAGTGTCAAATGTTGCAGAAGGCTTGCCAGAGTAGTTTGCCACGGGGGCTTGCCACAAGAGGTACCAACAAGAATCATGAAAAACTGAGGATCATGTACCTAGTAAGTATGGAAAGATAAGGACAATTTTCCAGGGACTTAAATAGTAAGGGAAATGTTTGTCTTTCTGCCATAAGAAAGGAATTGCTATGAATGCTAGGACTTCCTCCAGGAGAAAGAATGAAAAGGGGACAAGAGTAACAATTCCTTTTGTTTTAGATTATCAGAGAGAATGAAGAGTTCCTTGGAAAAAAATGAAAGGGCTTTAATATAAATACGAAGGTGAAGGATTTTAAAATGCAGAAAGAAATATTGGGAAGATGGAAGAACATGATATTGATGAGGAAAGGAAGAAGAACCTCTGAACACTTGGAGCTAAGCGAGACTCTTGCCCAGGGGGAAGCACTGGACCTTCTGTGAAGGAAGCAGCTACTTCTTATGTGATGATGTCAAGGTAATTTCAGAAGTGAGACTGCTGACTAAAGGTGAAAGGGAGCAGTTCTGAATGGCAGTCACTGGTGACGACAGCACTTCCAAATAGAGTATTTTTTGACTTGACATAGACCACAGAGAGGTTTGTTGCTTCTTGAGATATATATATATACCTCATATGGGTGTGATGCTATATATATATTATATATACATAATATATAGCATCATAGCAGGCAAATGGAGGTGTATACATATACACATACATATATAACTCATATGGGTATGAGAAAGAGATATATATGCATATCTACACACATATGTAGATATACACACACTTCATACAGTATGATGAAGAGGTGTGTGTACATATATATATATACATTTATACACCTCATAAGGGTATGATGAAGAGGTTTTGTATATACACACGCACACATACCTCATATGGGTATGATGAAAAGGTATATATATATACTTCATACAGGTGTGATGATGAGACTCAAGAAACAAGTCACATTTAATAGCTACTATCAGTGGTAGTGATTACTTCCTTTGTATCATGTGAGAATAAATGATGCCTTCAGCAGGAATCTAGAAGGCATTGTTATGGATTACAAAATCTATGGAGAAGAAAGTCTGGGGAAGGTTAAAATCAGGGGAGACATGATAGCGGGCTTCAAGCATTTGAAGGGCTTGTCATGAGGAAGAGGGATCCTACTTGTTCTGTGAATTCCCTAAGATAGAACAAAAAGCATTGATGGCATGCCAGGTCTGAAGAGGAACATTTAGGTTCAATGTCAGGAAAAACCTCCTAACAGTTGGGGTTGCTCTAGAATGTAATGGACTGTCTGGAAATGGGGAAGGCACTGCCTCTTAACACAGCATCCTCACCGCACCCCCATCTGTCTGATGCCATCAAGCAGAGGCTGGATAGTCATTTATTGAGTGTGTTATAGTTGGGATTCCTTTAGAGTGTGGGTTGGACTAGACGACCAATGAGAAGATGTCCTCTGACTCTCAGAATCTGCGACCACAGGAGCGCAGGTGCTAACTCAATCCTATTGCCGGCTGAAGACAGATGACAAAGACAGATTTAGTTAATAACAGAGTCGTGAAGAAGACAGCATGAGAGAACAGCATTTGACTTTCTGGATTATAGTCTAAAATATCTTGGCCGGTGATGGAGTGTACCTAAAATGGCCAGTAAAATTATATTTGCCTAGAATCTAGTGAATCTCATTAAGAGGTTTTGAACTGAAAAAGGAGGAGGGGAAAGAAAAGTGCTTGATCTGTTACTAGTAATAGCTAGTATTTATATAGCACTTTGGGGTTTGCAAAGTGATTTACAAATATGATCTCATTTCATCCTTACAAAAACCCTGGGAGATAGCTACTATTATTAACCCCAAGTTCACAGATGAGGAAACTGATGTACAGAGGGGTTAAGTGATTTGTTCATTTAATAAATATCTGGCCCAGGTCTCTATTCACTTCATCCTCTGGGTGCCTCTGTAGTACACAGAAGCCACTGCAACAGTGAAGAATAGCAATAGGGATACCCAACAATTCACAGGAAATTAGCCAACAATCTCATAGCCTCAAATTTTATGTATAAATGCCTGTTGTTGCTGTTCAGTGATGTCCAACTCTTCCTTACTCCTTGGGTTTTCTTGACAAAGACACTGGAATGGTTTGCCATTTCCTTCTCCAGCTCATTTTACAGATGAGGAAACTGAGGCAGGGTTAAGTCACTTGCCCGGGGTCACACAGCTAGTAAATGTCCGAGCCCAGGTTTGAACTCAGGAAGATGAACCTTCTTGACCCCAGGCCTGACACTCCATCCACTGTACTACCTTGCTGCCCTTATAAATGCATACAATACAGTTAAAAATCAAAGTGAAGAGAAATCTTGATATAAGGAAGTAAACCAGATATTGTAGCTGTGATAGATGCTTCATGGCATGGGACTTACCCCTGGAATATGACTCTGTAGTAGAAAAGAATATATGAAAACTGGGGCATAGTCTTATTTCACATTAAGAAGTTTTATCCCTATGAAGACATACAGGAACTGAATGGGGCAAGCTGGCAGAGAGCATTTGTGTAAAAATCAATGGAGGCCGAAAGAGAAGCAATAACATTTTGGGAATATATTACACATCACATGGACAGAGGATGGAAACTGAAAAAGAATTTGTAGAACATCATAAATTTGGCATAGAGGCATCAATAGAGTGGTGACGGGGGGCTTCAGTTATCTGGACAGATGCAGAGAAGCTAATATTTTTAATTCAATTAAGTTAACCTTTACCAAACACCTGCTATGTGTCAGAAACTGTGCTAAGCCTCTTGACTTGCCTCAGTGGCAATCTCATTCTTCAAAAAGCAAAGGGATCAATAAAAACACTAATGCTCAGTGCTGGTTTTAGGGTAAGGACAGCAAAAGTACTTTTTAAGTTATATTATGAAAAAAGAGGAAGATCGAGGGAGAGGTAGGACCATTGCACAGGGTGACTGGGATGGAGGTCATGGATGGTAGAGAGAAGAATGAGAAGGAAGGCGAAAGAATCTGCCATCTTATTGATGTGGTCTTCTCCAGTGATGCACCCAAGTCTTTTGGTCATGTCCTTTCACAAGTTCATCACAGAGAGTCCAATATTTGGGAGGATTTGCTCACTTTATTTTCAGTCAGTCAGGTTGGACTATGTCACCCCTCTCCTCAAATATAACATTCCCTGTTTGGCATTCAGAGCCCCTCATAACCTAATCCCTCTTCCTTTCCAGTTTTCTCAAACCTTGCTGCCCATCATGTATTATCTGATCCAGTGACCCAGGCCTCCAGGCTGCTCCAAGAATAAGACACTCCATCTCTTGACTCTGGACATTTTTTCTCCTAAGCTTGGAAAGGTCTCCCTCCTCATCTTAGCCTACTTACCTTCCTGGCTTCTTCATGACCCAGGTAAAATCCCACCTTCTACAGGGAGTCTTTCCCAACCCTTCTTAACTCTAAGTGGCTTCTCTCTTATAATTATTTCCTATTTATCTTGCATATGGCTTGTTTGAATGTATTTGTTTGCTTGTCTTCTCTCTCATTAGATTGTGAGCACCTAGGAGGCAGGGCTTATCTTTTGCCTCTTTTTATATCTGTAGTGTTTGACACAGTGTCTGGCACATAGTACATACTTATTAAATGCTTAATGACTGAGTTATATGTTAGAACATACACCCACTGTGTGAACTCTATTATCCTTTCTAGGATGCTTGGGCACTCATTTTCAATTCTTCAAAGACTGTTATATTCCACTCCATGTGGAATGGAAATCGTTTTGCTATAACCCTTGTTTTGAAAACACAAATTTGACCCAATATGATCAATATATTAGGGAACAATTTGAGTATAAAGCGAATTTTGAGTTTGCTTATGCACAATCAGATCGTTCGTTGTTTGTCCTTTGTTCTGGAAGAGGACCGTGACATCAGGAAGGTGGTGCCATGACTTGCAAGTGGATTGGATTTAAGTGAAGCAGGGCTGTGCAGTCACCAGCCTCACTATCTTCTCTGGAGCCTTCTGGGTCTAGTGGCAAGATATAGATCAGGACGACTGGAGATGGTCTTCTCCTGTTTGAAGAAAGACCTTGAAGACAGAATTCTATCTTGGGGCTCCAAGCCACAAGTACATGTTATAGAATTTGTGACAATGACTTTTTACCCTGAATGGAATCTCTGACACTGCAATGCTGCCTTAAGAGCAGCGTGATCCACAATGAAGAGAAACAATGCAGAAAACTGTATCACTTCACAAAATCTCACAATCTACAAACCTTATGATGCCCATTTTCACAAACTTCAGCTCCTTTAAAAGGGAAAGTTCCAGATTTATTGTATGTTTTCTGGTGTAATAGTTGCTTGTAGTCAGAGAAGAACTGGTCAGGCTCCCCCCCCCCCCCCCGCCCCAACACACACCCTCCCATCTCTCTACCCTCACCTTCCACAGTGGCCAAAGTATCAGGATCACACAGCCCTGGCATCCTCCTGTAGTCGAGGCCTGTAGAGGATGCCTCTCAGCCATGACTGTTGACTTGTCTAGCCTGGGCCTTGTGGGAACTGGGGCACAGGCCAAGCAGCAGCCCAAGGAGGTGGCTGCCCACCATTTATTATAGGATTCTTGTGTTTCTTAACCATGCAAGATGTATAAATCTATGCTACTGTTTTTTTAAACTATGTTCCTATATTTTTTATGTATTGCTGATAACATTTATTAGTGTTGTGCCCCTAAACCCAACTTTCCCATAAGCCCTGTGGTTTTTATTGCACAATTTTGCATAGTGCAGTTATTTTTAGAAATACATGTGCTGCATCTTAGAAAAACTATTAAAAATTGTAGGAATATTGATAATAAAAAGATGGTCCTTTCTAGGAAAAGCCTGGGATTATTAAAAGAGCTTTGTGGGGAGGCTAGGTGGCACAGTGAGTAGAGCACCAGCCCTGGAGTCAGTAGGACCTGGGTTCGGATCCGGCCTCAGACACTTACTACAAAAACTAGCCGTGTGACCTCGGGCAAGTCATTTAACCCCAATTGCCCTCCAAAAAAAAGCAAAAAAGAAAAAAAAGAGCTTTGCAAGCTCTATAATTACCCATCCACCTGTGTGTCATAACGTGAGCCACAGATGCTCTTTATCTACTTGGTATTTTCTATGTGAATAGTCAAGCCAAACTTTTTTGAGAAATTAAGAATCTTTACCAGGAGGTTCTGCATTGGTCCGGGGCTTGATACAATCAAAGCAAGATAAGAATGTCTCCACTAACAGAAATATTGGGAAAACATCTTTCTCATTCTTCAAGCTGGCTTTTGAGATAGTTCTCCTCCATCACAGCAGCAAACGCCTTTAGTGTACATAAATCTCTTTGTTTGCCTTGTTTTATATCTAAGATCAGAGAGTCATTAAGTAAGTAATTTTTCATATTATGTGGGGTGTGTGTGTGTGTGTGTGTGTGTAGCTATCTGGAAAATATAAAAACAGAAGTTTGAAATACCTAATTCTTATTTGCCTTCTAGGATGAAGAATTTTTATTTTTCTTTTTTCTTCAGGAAGAACAGATTTTAAATTAGGCAGGGCAGAACAAAAACAGGAAGGACACGGCACTGGGGTTTGGAGGAACCCCACAGACTGGCATCTGGCCCAGCACGGGAGAATCCATCATCAAGGGGCCGTAAGAATGAGATATGTCTCCTGTGCTGATCCCCTTGGCTCCCTCTGCCCCATGCTTGTCCTGACATTCTGTACTTCTTTTTCAGCTGAAGATCAATGGATAATTCAACTCCTCGTCTAGCGCACCTTCTGAAATAACTCCACCTAAGTCCTTGACCCTGCCTTCTCTTCCTCTCCCACGTTCTGCTTTATTATTAGTTTGTACTTATATTCATATACCTGTATCAGTGTTCTTCATAATTAAAAAATAGGGCATTAAAAATTAAAACCCAGCATAAGTTGGAGGTAGTAACTAGGTGCCCATGAACAGTCAAAGTCAACTGGATTGAAGAGTACATACTGGGGAGTAAGATGTGAGAAGACTGGAAAGGTAAATCTGAAACTATAGGCTGGTATGCTTGACTCCAATTCCCAGGAACATTTTAGAATTTCTTATTGAAGGAATGCCTATTGAAATTCAAGAAAAGGAAAAAGTACCAAAAATTCAGATCATTTTGTTTCCTTTTTTTGACAAGAATATCAGACTGGTAGATTGTTGCAGCAATATTATAAATGTAGTTTGCCTTTTAACACAGTTGCTTATATAATAATAATTAGCAAACAAATAGGTTTTTTTTTTAATTTGCAGATGTGTTCTATATATTACCTCACTTGAGGCTCACGATAATCCTCTGAAGTAGATACTACAGGTATTAGTAGAAAGAGATCTGGACTTGGAGTCAGGAAGATCTGAGTTCAAATCTAGCCTCAGATACATACTAGAGCAAGTCACTTATCCTTTCTAGGGCTCAGTTTCCTTATCTGTAAAATAAGGATGATAATAATAGCACCCATCTCCTAGGGTTGTCTTGAATATAAAATGAGGTAATATGTGTAAAGCTCTTTGAAGACAAAGTGTTATATAAATCTTCACTATTATTATTACAGATGAGAAAACCGAACCTCAAAAAAGTTGTGCCTTACCCTAGTCACACAGCTGTTGAGTGTCAGAAGATGTGAACATAGGTCTTCTTGACTTCACATCCATAACTCAATATAATACATAATGGAAGCTATGGAGGTGTGAGCTAGTTGTTTATAAAGCTAATTATGTTCATTAGGAATTGGTCAAATGACTAGATTTAAAGTGGTCACTAATGGGCTGATTTTTTCTGGGAGAGAGGTTTCTAGTGGAGTTTCTCAGGGATCTTTCCTGGTCTCAGTGCTGTCTTAGAACCTCGGTAAAGATATAGCCGGTGTTCAAATCTGCAAATTGCAGAAGACTAGAAAGAATAACCAATATGGTACATGATGAGTCAGAATCCAAAAGGTTCTCCATAGACTAGAAGGATGGACAGAGTCTTAGAAGACAAAATTTGTTAGAAGTAAACCTAAAACTTTATACCTTGATTTAAAAAAAATATCAACTTCAGAATTACAAGATGGAGCCTAGCTAGACAACAGTTTGTCTGAAAAATGTCTGTAGGTTTTAGGGGACTGCAAATGTAATACTGGTTGATGACATGACAGCCATCATCTGGGAAAGCTACTCGTACAGAGAAGGGGTCAGCCGTCCCCACCAACTGCCAATCAACTGCCATATAAAGGGCAGGCAAGCCAACTTAGCTGAAACAGAAGGGCACCTTGAGGGAGAAATAGGAGAAAGCATGTGCCAGATCCTGATGGATACAGCCTGGAACCCTGAAACCAAGAGCCTTGAAAATAACAATCTTGTAGCCTAGTGTTCTCAGACAATCAATAAACATTTATTAAGTCTCTACTATTTGCCAGCTACTGTGTTAAGCACTGGGGATATCCTTGTGCCCAAGAATCTTATAATCTAATGGGAGAAGACAATACACCTTTTGGTTTAGAGCATATTTGTATTTTATAAGTAGAAAAGAGGGGGAGAGGTGTGGCATGATGGCATAACGGAAAAGTCCACAGAGGTGGAGTCAGTGGCAAATGGAGAGATACTGACTTGTCCTCCCTTTTAAAATAGTGGTTCTAGGAGGAAAGATCGTCTCTACCCTCAGGCAGGAGGGGCTCCAAGGGCTTGGGATACTGGCAAGGCATTCCTTTCAGAGTTGAAATAATCCTACAGGATGACAAGATTCCTGATTCATGACAGAAACGTCTGGAATAGTGCAACTATCATCCTGGGAAGCATGGCCTACAAAGACATAGCCTGGTTACTGCTCTTATGGCTTCTATGGTCACTGCTCCTGAAGATCCAGAGAAAAAGTTTTTGTCACCAAAATCCTTGTCATAACCAAATGGCTGAATATCAGAAGCTATGATTTTGTCAGTGGAAATGACATTAAAAAAGAGGTATTAACATCTTCTTTGCTGCTGCACCCTTTCCATCTGACTTGAAACTGAAATTTTTTATATGTACTGTTTTGTCTTCTCTTTTAGAAGAATGTGAGCTCCTTGAGAGCAGGGACCATTTTACTTTTCTATTTGTATGCCCAGCACTTAGCACAGCACTTTGCTCATAGCAGGCACTTAATAAATGCTTCTTTCATTCATTCATGTCAGAAAAAAAGTTAATTCAATTTTAAACTATATAAGGAGAGGATATGCTTCTGTCTACAACAAGGAAAGTTCACAGGATGGAAAGGGCCTCAGTGATCATTTAATCTAATCCCCTCATTTTGTGGATGGGGAAGCAGAAGACCAGAGAGATTATGTGAAATTCTGAAATCATGTCTGGAGTATGGTGTTCAATTCCAGGCATCACATTTTAAGAAGGAAATTGATGAGCTGAAGAGAGAATCCAGATCCAGATGTCACGATGATAAGGGACTTTTAGATCATTCCTTATGATGATCTTTTGAAGAAACTGGGGATTCCTTGGGAAGAGAAGATTTACTGGAGACATGATAACTGTCTTCAGTATTTTAAGGGCTGTTATGTGAAAAAGGAATTTTATTTATTTTTGACCCCACAGGGTAGAACTAAAAATAATGAGTGGAATTTGGAAAAAGATAGATTTGTAGTTGATGGAAAGGAACCTTTCCAGCATTTAGAAGCATCCCAAAGTAAAATGAGAGGCATTAGGAGGTATTGTGTTCCTTCAGACTTGAAGTCTGCAAGCAAAGAATGGATGACTCCTTGTGTAGAACTCCTTTTTGAAGCAGTTTTTGGTCATGTATTGGTTTGACTAGATGGTTTCTGAACCAGTTCCAACTCTTGAGAATTGGTGAATCTATCATAATTTAATTCAATTGCTTATTGAGAGGTAGAGCTTAAACTAAAACCATCTCCAAGCAATTAAATGCTTTACTGGTCTGAAAAATTTCCAGAGAAATTTATAATATCTCTTAGCAATGTTATCTGATATCATTTGGTTAGATAAAGCCCCTTCCCTTGGAGGGAGGAAGGGGATAAGTGGACAGAGAAAACAGAAATGACTGATGAGTCCAGAGGTGCAGTCCCTGATGCCAAAGTAATTCTATCCATTTTTCTCTTTATCATTATATGACCAACTGCTGTATTCAAAGGTGCTTGTGGTCTGTTCAGTCTATGTTGGTTGTTTGTAAAGGCTCCACCTTCCTTGTGTCTACTTCAGTATAAAGGCCAATAGGCCTTGGCTGCCCCAAGTCACATTATAGTTTGGAAAGAATCAATCTCCTGAGTTGTGGTTACTTTTGTTGTTGGGGCCCAAGGGTAGCATTGAGGAGGAAACACATATGCCCTTTATCCCCTTTTTTTCCTTTGTGAATGAATGTTCTGTCAGTGATATTAATAAATCCCTATAGTTAGATTAGAAGTCAATGTTGCTGAATTTCCATTCTTTGATATCCTAAAATGAATTAACCCACCATCCATAACACTTACAGTTACAATCTTCTTTCTAATCTCTGACATCAATCTTTGATGAACTGTTTTATAAACCTTATCTCTTTAACAGAAAACCTAGTTTCTCAGTTATATAACAATAATACTGTTGAATGACACAAAGTAAATCAAAATAATTACTACCCCAAATTGATAAAAAAATGAATATTGCAAAATCACAAAGATTAATTGTGACCCCAAAGAAGAGATATGAAAAGATGCTTCTTCCCACTCCTTTGCAGAGGTGGAGAGTCCATAGGTGTGGGCCACTGCATATATTATCATATTTTTTGGTGTATTGATTGCTTTTGATTTTCTTAACTCTTTTTCTTTTCTTTTTTTAAAATTGTTTTAAGGAAAGGCTCCCTATGAGAGAGGAGACATAGAGAGGTGCCAGGGAAAATTTAGGTCAAGTAACAAAAAACCATATCAATAAAAATTATTTTTAAAAATAATGATTCTGATAAGTCATTTTAGGCAAAGCTTTATTGTGACATGGATATGACCCTGGGTTCTTGATGGCTATGCCAGTAGAACGTACAAACTCTGCAAGACCTCTGCAAACTAAAGAAGCATCAAATACAGGTCCTCCTGAATTCATTTAGCAAACTTTTACTAAATTCCTATGGTATGTCAAGCACTCTGCTAGGAACTGATGATAGGAAAACAAAAATAAAACAGTCCCTGCCCTCAAGGAGCTTATATTCTTTTGCCTCACAGACCTTATGATGACCTGTCTATCTATCTTCTGAGTACCAACCCAACAAACATGTAGAGGTGCTTATCATTAACAAAGGGTTAGCACACTGATAACAGGGTAACATGGTTTTTGACTGTAGTAAACATAAAGAAGAACTTCTTGGAGAGGATGTCAAGGAATTATGATTTGTATCCATGGAGAGAGTAGCTATCCTGATGGAATCCCAGATGGCTAAAGTACATACATTTGAGTTCATTTCTATAGAGATAATTGGTATGGAGTGAGCTTTCCATAATATCTAACCTGCTCTCCCTCATGACAGGTGTTACATAATTACAAGATTATTGGCCAGTATGCAAATGAAGGTACAATTTAGGGTTGGAGAACATAGACCTTCTTGTGAAGCCAACTGACCCTGTCAATAATTAATTCTGATATATTTGGCTCACCATTATCCCCTAATCAATGGAAGCAACTGTTTAATTTCAAAATTCAAATAGGATGCTCCCTTTAGGAGGTAAGATGATGTGTGGTGGGCATGCGCTGGTATAAAGACCAACCTCTTACTTTTCGGTCTCCACTTAAGCTTTGTACTCTCATTTACTTTTCCGATATATGTTTCACCTGGTTCTGATTCTCTCTTGTCTTGTCCACATTATTGGCTGACATGCATTTCTCTTTTACCCATCTTATCCTCAACATCCATTTTTGGATACTTGCTCAGCTTTAGCTTTACTCTGTCTATACTTATAACTAAGTGCTTGATTTCTGGTTTTGGTTGTTGTTTTTTGTGGGGTTTTTGGTGGTTGTTATTTTCCTCTCCTCAATCATCTGTAGATTAACTAAGATTTGATGTTATTTGTCACATGGAGGAGACCCATTTGATTCGAGGAACAGTCACTGCCATTAGCCGTATTAGTAGTATAGAAACTGTGCTAATTGGTATCATGCTTCACCATTAGGTAGTAGAGAGGATATGGCTAATGGCAAATGACAACCATTACATACATCCATACCTAATCACAGTTACCAGAGAGGGAAGCATCAACATCTGGGTTTTCAAAGCCGGGGGGCTCTCAATGGCTGCCCAGAGTCTCATCTGGTCAAATCACACAACACTTCTCAAAGTGAGCCCCAAAACAAAGTCTCACATCAGAGATTATATAACTTTCTCCTGGCTCAGAAAAATGTAAGAACCCTCTTGACCCACTGCCCAATCACAAAATATCTCCTGAGAAACAAGCCTCCAACCACAGGTTCCAGGTGCACTTAACCTAGAGGCAGGAAAGATCTTAAAAATTTACATTCCTATAACAATATCTCATCTGTAAAATGAGGGAGTTGGTCGTAATGGCCTCTAAAGCCCCTTACAGTTTAAATCTATGATCCTATTGGCTCTATGATCTTATGAATTCCCTCCACCAGTACAGATGTATCTGTGAGTTAGCTGAGAAGGACTAGGGGAGTCGCCTGAGGTACGGAGATTGTAGGCTTTTCTGACTCCAAACTCTGTGTAGTATGGCATATTAACAATACTACTAGTAGTATCCACTATTGATATCATACAATAATATCCAATTCATACTAGACCAAGCAAATATCAGTGTCTAGAGAATCTTGCCATCTATAGGGATGATAAGAGAATATCTATTCTGTTTGTGGTGGATACTACCCATCACACTGGTGTGTACCTTAGGGAACACATATCTTTTAATCTTTTGAAAATGACATTGGCACAAAAATGGCAATTATTTTTATATTAGTTCCTTTGTCTAAGCTTCTCTTGAACACTGTAAAGCAAGATGACCAAGAGTCCTACAAAATTGTTTCTTAGTGCTTTTGAATGTTTGGTGAAATGAACTCTATCAATTCCTTTATTTCTCAGGAAGAGAAATTGTAAGTCATTTATCTATTTAGATTCAGTTTCTTCATATCTTTTCTGTTTGAATTCATATTGAGGGTGTCAATACCAGTGAGGTTCAGGTCCTCAAATAGTATACCAACTCATTGATCATGATACTAATACTGTTCTGAGGGTAGTTTAAAAGGCCGAAAAGGTGGGAGAGAGGGAGGGAAAAAAGTAAATTTACGCAATAACTTTGTTGTATATTTGGAGGGAATAGCAAGTTGTATATGGTATATTTGCAGTTTCATCTTTTTTTATTGTGCTGTGTTATGGAAAGGCTTGTTTTGTTCAAAGAATTGAAAATAATATAATTTTTTTTTTTGCTTTTTGGAGGGCAATTTGGGGTTAAGTGACTTGCCCAAGGTCACATGGCTAGTTTTTTTTTTTAAAGCAATTGGGGTTAAGTAACTTGCTCAAGGTTACATGGCCAGGTGTTTCTGGGTGGGTGCTAAGTGTCTGAGCCCAGATTCGATCCCCAGGTCATCCCAACACTGGAGCCAGTGCTCTTACTCGCTGTGCTACCTGGCCGCCCCACATTTGGCTAGTTTTTGTGTTTACTGTCTGAGGCCGGATTTGAACTCAGGTCCTCCTGACTCCAGGGCCAATGCTCTATTCACTGCGCCACCTAGCCACCCCTATAATATAAATTTTTAAGAAAGAAAAAGAATCTGAAAAAAAAAGTCATAGGGAGAGTTTGGGAAGTAGATTGACCCATTCATTCCAGTTTCAACATTAGTATTGATTTGGTTATAGTTCCAAGATGGAGGTATGGGGAGGTGTGTAGTGTCCTGCAATAGACAAGAAGATAAACAAGGTATAAAGTGAAGAATAGCAGAGACTGGCTAGATATAGTTGTCCATATGAGGTAATCACCAATCAGTACAGTGAGGGCTAGAGTTCCAGAGGTAAAAGAGTTGAACCCTTCAGGACATAGTCTCTGAGTTAGAGGAATGTCATGGTAAGACAACAAGGAAGAAGTAGCCCAGGCTGTGAAGAACTTAAGTTATTCACCAATATCTTAATATGTCTTAAAAACTCATGATGTAACCTGAAGACTGCTATTAAAGATCAAAGTCCCTAAAGATACTAAGATAAGTTATAGTTATATCTCCCTTCTTCCCCTTCCCCACCCTCCAAAGTTGAGTTTTTCTTAAAAAAGGCTTATTTTAATTGGCACCCAAGGACATGATCAAACACTCACTTCTGCCCAACTGGCTTCATGTATAGCTACATACTTTAATAACCTGTACCTCCCCACACACTGAAGACATACACAAGGAACTGCACAGCCCACTCAGTTTCATCAACAAAGAGGTTTTTGATTCCTACAAACTTCAAAATTCTTTTCACTTGGCTTGTCAACTAGGTATGAATTTTAAGGGAACCTGTCAGGATTATCCTTTGGCATGAGTGTTTTATGTCTTCATGATAAGAAACAAAGCTTGAATAATTGTCACAAGATGTTCCAGGTGGCCAGTTCTCATCCAAATTCATGAAATGTAGGAAAACACATCACCCAAGATGTATCCACATAAGGTTCTTGGTTGCTTTGTGACTATAAATGGGTCTGGATAATCATGTGCACACATATTGGTTTTTCCCCTGGAGATGCCTTTATTCCTAAAACGTGGAATATTATTTTTTAAAAAGAAAGTGAATATATGGTAGGCTTGAAAATGTTAGGAGTATCAAACAGAACCAGAAGAGATTTTTGGTAAATATTAAACCTACTCATTAGAACCAAATCATGGCAGACTGAACATGGAAATATGTATTACAAAACCTAGCTGGACATAGGGAAATACAAACTCTAATATTGATAGGAATGTGTGCAAAGTGTAGATCGTAAAAACAGATATTTCTTTTTTCCCTCTTAATAGTATTTTTTCCCAATTACACGTGTAGATAATTTTCAACATGGAATAGATATTTCTGCCAGAAAGTCAGAAATCTCTCACCTGATACAGCTCTGACAGGTCAAATACTATTCCATCTCAATGGGGAAGCTGGGTGGCTGAGTTCAAATTTGGCCTCAGAAACTTGCTAGCTGTGTGACCTGATCAAGTTACTTAACCCTCTTTGTCTCTGTTTCCTCATTTATAAAACAAGCTGGAGAAGGAAATGGCAAACCATTCTAGTAGTTTTGCCAGAAAAACCCCAAATAGGGTCACAAAGAGTTGGACATGACCAAACAGCAATACTCCATCTATATGGGGACATTTAATCATATGTAAATTCTAAGAACTTTATCATTAATGGAGAAATGGGTAACAGAAAAGTCAGTTGGTGAATCAGTGAATTGGTCAGATATCCCAAAGGCATTATGAAGAATGTGTCTTCCTTAATATATACACTTAGTAGGTTAAGTCTTAGGGAATTGCCTGAGGCCCATATAGATGAAGGAAATTTCCCAGGATCACACTGCAAGTGTCCTTTTAGGAGTAAGAATTGAACCCTTCTGATTTCAAGTCTAGCACTCAATTATATACTATGTTAGCTATTTCACCTCTGTGGGCCTCAGGCAACTCCCTAAGACTTTAATTACTGAGTTCCCACACTGAGGAAATCAGATCCTTCATCCTGCCTTTAAAAGGACTGGACAAATTCCCTCATGATCAACAGCATTTTCGGACTAATGTTACCAATTTTCACCATTAATGATAAAATATATTTCATAGTAAAAATCTCGGATTTTATATTTTGTCAATGTCTCCACGTATTTCGTGTAGATATTTGTCTTATCAGAGCTGTATCAGTGCCTAGAGATTTCTTATTGACATTGCAGGTCATATTCTCTGAGTCTAGCCAGCTTGAGGCTAGTAATAAATGTTAAGAGAAAGAAAACATTTTTAAAGCCATATCAGGAGTAAGGAGGAATAGGAGTGCTGCTCAGAGTAGATGAGATCATAATAACTGACAGTGATGAAAAGACTGAACTACTTAACTGTAGAAGCAGCCACATTGGCATACCCAGGATGGCTGCTAGCACAGGTTCTTTAGATCTGCTTTACCAGGAAAGATAGCTGTTTAAGGGGTCAACAGTCTTCTTTAATTACAATCACTAGTTCAGGGGAAAAGTCAGCACCTGAACTTCAGAGAAAATACAAGTAGAGAAATTAAGGCCAACAGACAGGTCTCTGACTGCCTGAATCAAAGCAATATTGCTATACACTTTACATACACCCCTGGATGGAGAGAGCCCTTACATCTGAGCAGCTGGGAAGCTCTGAACATATGGCCACTCAGAATATTGGTCAGGGAATCACAAGATCCTTCTCATAAGTGAGCCCCCAAAGCAAAATACCAACTCAGAGTATATATACACTTCTCAGAGCCAGAAAGCATCATAACCCTGGTAACTCAGTGCCTAATTTAAATTAGCAAAAGGTATGAAAGCCTTCCTACAAGCAAGCCTCCCCTAAGCAACCTTCCCTTAATGGACTCCACATGAGGCCTCTTAATGGGTGGGGAAGATCTTATATCTGATTAACATTACATTAACTCTTTATTTTACTTCTATTTTCTCTTCCAAGGAGAATGATTTCTGTATTAGAAAGAAGAAAAACTGGGAGGTAGGATTGGAAATTCTAGATAACTAAGGAGATAGTGAAAAAAACATCTTGTTACTTTCAACATGTTCAAATCATTCCTGTTAAGAACCAGTATTTGAATAAAATCTGCCTTTAAATTCTAGGTCAAGCATTTACTACCTAGATGGCCTTTGGCAAAGCACCTGAATTCTCTGGACCTCACTTGCCATCAAAGTTCCTGATTTTTCTACTTCAGCAACAAGTTCCTTCTTATAGGTAAGAATCTAGTTCAGGAAGCAGTTCTCCTTTTTGCTTCCTCCATCTTTTTTAAAGGATAAGATTATTATTAAGGCCTATCAAAATTTAGTAGCCGTTCGGCTTTCCAGTAGATTTCTGTTTTCCAGAGAACATTCTAATAGCTGTCTATAGAGTTTAGCTCCTCCATAATTACAGTACTTTGTTTCCATAAGAATTTGTAATCTAGGGGCGGCCAGGTAGCACAGCGAGTAAGAGCACCGGCTCCAGTGTTGAGAACACCTGGAGATCGAATCCCGGGCTCAGACACTTAGCACCCACCCAGAAACACCTGGCCGTGTAACCTTGAGCAAGTTACTTAACCCCAATTGCTTAGGGGCGGCCAGGTGGCTCAGCGAGTAAGAGCACTGGCTCCAGTGTCGGGATGACCTGGATCAAATCCAGGCTCAGATACTCAGCACCACACCCAGAAATAATAACTGGCCGTGTAACCTTGAGCAAGTTATTTAACCCCAATTGCTTTAGAAAAAAAAATCTTTTTTTTTAATTAAAAAAAAAAGAATTTGTAATCTAGAGGGGGGCGGAGCCAAGATGTCAGAGTAGAAGCATGACCTTCCTGGGGCTCAGGGTTCCACCCTCCCCAATCCATGTAAAAAGGGGACTCTAAACAAACTTTGGAGCTGCAGAACCCACAAAATGACACAGAGAAGCTAACCTCCCACTGAGGACAGCCTCGCAGGCCGGCAGGAATCCAGCTGTGTGTTCTGGGAGCCAAGGCCAGCCCCACACCTAGGCTTTAGCCCCAGGGCAGGCCTGACCAGCCCCTAGTCCTCTGGCTCCAGATCAGCAGCAGCTGTAGCAGTTTCCAGATTTATCAACACATAGTAAGTGGGAGTGTGTGGCTTTTACCCCCAGGGTGAGAAGCCACTGAGACACCAGCACAGCCTGCCAGTGCCACGTGGCAACTTCAGCTCCTGGCCTGCAGAGTGTAGGGGGACCAAGCACCAGTCTGAGGGGTAATTGCTCTTGCTTTAACCTGCTTGGATCTGGATTGAAGTCAAGGGTAGAGGTCCTGCTTGCCAGAGTGTGTGGAGACCTCAGAGAGGGCACCCATCTAATACCTCCGGCAGCTGAGAAAACGTCAGCGTTTGGGACGAAAGCTCCCCTGTCTGGTAGCAGAGTCCTACTGTGGCAAAAAGCCCATAAGTCAAGTAATTGAGTGGCAAAATGAGCAGGCAAAGGAAACAAAGCAGACAGAAGATTCCAACATTACACTCCTATTTTGGGGACAAAAAGGAGCAAAGCATGGAACAGGAGGAAAACAGTGAAGTCAGAACTCCTGCACCAAAAACTTCAAAGGAAAATATAAGCTGGTTACAGGCCATAGAGGACCTTAAGAAGCAGATAAGAGAAGTGGAGGAAAAATTGGGAAGAGAAATGAGAACAATGCAAGAAAATTATGAAATGAGAGTCAATAGCCTGACTGAGGAAAATAATACCTTAAAAAATAGACTGACTCAAATGGCAAAGGAGGCTCAAAAAGGCAATGAGGAGAAGAATGCCTTAAAAAGCCGAATTTGCCAGATGGAAAAAGAATCTCAAAAGCTCAATGAGGAGAATCATTGCTTCAGAATTAGATTGGAGCAAATGGAAGCTAATGATTTATGAGAAATCAAGATGCTGTTAAACAGATCCAAACAAATGAAAGAATAGAAGGCAATGTGAAATATCTCATGGGAAAAACCACTGACCTGGAAAATAGATCCAGGAGAGAGAATTTAAAAATTATTGGACTACCTGAAAGCCATGACCAAAGTAAGAACCCAGAAATCATCCTCCAGGAAGTTATCAAAGAAAACTGCCCTGATGTTTTAGAACCAGAGGGAAAAATAGAGGTTGAAAGAATCCACCAATCACCACTGAAAAAGATCCCAAAAAGAAAACTCCTAGGAATATTATAGCCAGGTTCCAGAATTCCCAGATTAAGTAGAGAATATTACAAGCAGCCAGGAAGAAACAATTTGAATATTGTGGAAACACAATCAGGATAACCCAGGATCTGGCAGCTTCTACACTGAGGGATCGAAGGGCTTGGAATATGATATTCCAGAGGTCAAAGGAGCTGGGATTAAAACCAATAGTCACCTATCCAGCCAAACTGAGTATCATGTTTCAGGGGAAAATATGGTCATTCATTGGAATAGAGGACTTTCAAGCATTCTTGCTGAAAAAACCAGAGTTGAATAGAAAATTTGACATTCAGATACAAGAAGCGAGAGAAGCATGAGAAGGTAAACAGGGAAAAGAAATCATAAGGAACTTATCAAAGTTGAACTATTAACATTCCTACATGGAAAAACGATAATTGTAACTTTTGAAACTTTTCTCAGTAGTTGAAGGGATTAGAAATATATATGTATATATGTCTATATATGAGGGTATATGGGCAAATGAATACATATGTGAATGTGTGTATATATGTTTACAGGTATACATAGATAGAGGGCACAGGACCAATTTAATAGGAAGGCATGATACTTAAAAGGTGAAATTAAGAGGTGAGAGGAATATAATGAGAGGAGATAGGGAGAGACAGATTGGGGTAAACTATCTTATACAGAAGAGGCAAAGGAAAATGGTTACAATGGAGGGGAAGAATAGGAAGGCAAAAGGGAATGGGTCAACCTTATTCCCATTGAATCTGGCTTGATGAGGGAGTGAAATACACACTAAATAGTGTATCTCACCCTACAGGAGAATAGGGGGGGAAGGGGATGAGAGGTGGAACGATGGAAGGGAGGGCAGGCTGGGGGAGAGGGAAGTTGGAAGCACCCACTTTTGAAAAGGGACGGGATCAAAGTAGAGAATAGAACAAGTGGGAGGTGGGATAGGAGGGAGGGAAATATAGTCAGTCTTTTACAATATATCTACTATGTTATTGTTTTGCATTAGCCACACATGTACAATCTATACTGAACTGCTTATCTTCCCAGTAAGGGTGGGTGACAAGGAAGGAAGGGAATGAATCTGGAATTGAAAGTTTTAAAATCAAATATTCAAGTATATATATATATATATATATATATATATATATATATAT